>NC_139023.1:49546609-50252803 GCF_964662115.1 Mustela nivalis | reverse complement strand
CCATGATGTTATTTAACCTGTTTCCCGAGCCAGAGCAACTTTAGCAAGTTGCTCTAATATTATGAACATCAAATGGCCAAGATAGCAAGAACATAAACTGTTCATGTGTAAAGCATGAACTTCCCTCACCACATTTGGCCTGGCCATTAAAAGAGCAAAGTTCCACTCTTGTCAACAGCAACATCAATTTCTAGACTTGGGTGATGACCTGGCTACCTGGTAGTAGACTAAGAGCATGGGGAATGTAGACTGGTTTTTCCTTAGTCACCCTTCTGTGAGCAATACCTTCAGATTCACTAGGAAAGAGTGTATCATAAAGTACAATCTACAGAAGACTTAGGTAAGTACCAGCTTTGAAATGTGACCTTGAGAAGTTTAGGAAATGAGTGTGCTTTGGATAAGAATCAATACATCATGCTGTTTCTCTCATAGTCAAAACCAGGAGCTGAGAGTAGGCAAAGGAACTTGCACTCTTTCACTTATCAACCTACTTACAAAAAATAAAAAATAAAAAATATGGTCTAGAACTCCAGGCTCTGCTAATTATAGGTCTGAGTGCCTCAGAGAGTAATTCCACCACTGCACTTAAAGTTAAAACTGCCGTATGGTCATTTGGGGATCCTTGGGTTACTGGATGGACAGGGTTATTAACCATAATCACCAATGGAAAATTGCTACTCTATAACTAGGCTAAAGAGGAGCATTCTAGATAAGTGGGGATCATTCTGAGTACCTTCTAGTGTTTTCAAGTCCGCTGTAAAGTGTTAATGTAAGACTAAAACAACACTATAGGAAAGTCCATCAAAGACCTGACTACCCCAGAACAGCAAATTTGTTTATTCCACCAGGTAAAACCAAACAAACAAAAAACAACAACCAACTAAGATGTTTTTGAAGAAAAATGAAACACAAAATACATAGTAGAGGAAGATAATTATAAATACCAGTGGCCTCATGACCAACTGCAGAACTGTGTTTCATGTTGGCTGTGTATTTTGGGAGTATATTAGTGATGGTTAGATTTATTACTTAGTCCACAGGTTATAAAATACTGAGGCAGGACAGCAATTCAGCTAAGGTACCAAAAAAAAAAAAAAAAAAAAAAAAAAACCTGCTCAGAGTTCTGGATGTCATAACTGACAGGACGTTGTATCTCCCCTTTGGATAACATAGAGTGAATCCAATTTTGGTTTTGTAAAAACAAATGTTTTTACATATGTTCAATGTGAACACATTGTGCTACTCCTGTTGTTTACATTTTTGCACATAAAAAGGAATGTGTATGAAGTATTTGAACTGTGGTAGATGAATCAGATTGGTTCGGTCGTCAGCCACTCCCATTCCCTTTGGGACTGCACCATATCTTCCTGTTCAGAAACCAAAGATCTTTCCCAGGTCTTTTGCAACAAGAGTTTCACTCAGCAGATTGCACTGCAAACGTCTTGCAAGAGGGAAGTGAGCAATGTGAGATGGCAGCTTCACACAGGGAAACCAAACCTCCTTGAATCTATAGTGGTGGAGACATCTGGATATCTAGGGTGTAGCTTGCATGCTGGTTCTACCCTGGCATCCTAAGTGCCAAGCAGCAGATGGCCGCGGCAATGGGATTTCACCTAGAACAGTCCCAAGTGTGGCTGAGAGATTGTCTTTCTGTTTTGTTCTTGACTATGTGGCATGCAAGCCTAAGTCCCTGACGTTCCTGAAGAGTCAGCATGAGACTAAGTTTTTTGTTTTGGGTTTTTTTTTGTTTGTTTGTTTTGTTTTGTTTTGTTCTGTTGTTGTTGTTGTTGTTTGAGGGATAGGGAGAAACTCAAGCAGGAACCCGATGTGGGGATCTATCTCGCCACCCTAAGAACTCAGGAGTCCAGCACTTAAACCACTGAGCCACTTGCACCCCTGGAACTAAGTATTTTTAAATAAATTCCTGGAGTGTGTTGTTTGTTTGTAATCATGAATCCTGATCAATAAAATACCTGTCTACATAAAGGAATTATTTTAAATTCATAAATTTTACAATTTTTGTTTAATACTATGTCACTCACAGAATTATATAATTAGGTTCTTTTTTTTAAAAGTTGAAATGCAGTTTTCATAGTAAAATGCACAACTGGCTGAATGGTTGCATGAGTTTTTATAAGCCTGAAGCCCATATTGCTGTTCACATATAGATATTTCCTTCATTTCAGCAAGTTCCTTCATGCCCCCTTCAGAGTAAATCCTCCCCCTTTAGAGGATACCCTGATTCTGATTCTTACTACAATACACCAGCTATGCCTGTTCTAAAACTTTTCATAAATAGCATTATGCGGTAAGTGCACATCTCTTAGCATAATGTTTCTGAAATTCACTCATGGTATTGTGTGTATCAGTAGATGATTCAGTTTTATTGCTGAATTGTATAAATATGCCACAACTTGCTGATCCATTCTCTGGTTGATGGATATTTGCGATGTTTCCGTTTCCTATTATGACTAAAACTGTCATAAATATTTTTTTACAAGTCCTTCCATTGACATAAACTTTGGTTTCTCTCAGCCAAGTGGCTGGGACAACAGGGAAGACAAGTGGTTAATCTTGGAAGAAACTCACAAACCATATTCCAAGACGCTTGCCTTACTTTACAATTTCACTAACAACATATGAAAGTTCTGGTTGTTCCATATCCTCACCAACATTGGGTATTCTCAGTGGTTTTAAATTTTGGCCATTTTAGAGAGAATATGGTGGTATGTCATTGCGGTTTTAATTTGCATTTCCCTGATAACTACCATGTCTACTGCATTTTTATATATTTATTGGCCATTTGGATTTCTTCCTCTAGGAATGGTCTGTTCAAGTATGTTCTGTATTTTATAACTGGGTTGTTCATAAGAATGCTTTATAGTCTGGATGTGAGTATTTTGTCAGAAATATGTATTGCAAGCATTTTCCTCTCATTGACATAGATTCATTTTCTTAAGAATACATTTTGATAAATGGAAGTTTTAAATTTTCATAAAGTTCAATTTGTCATTTAGTAGGAGCTTCCTAATTTCTGTGCTCCTGCCTAAAAATTACTTGGCTACTCCTAGGTCAGAAATATATTCTGCTGTTTTTTTTCCTAGAACAATAGTAGTTCTAGCTTTTATGTTTATGTATATGATTTGAATTAAATTCAATTTTGTATAGGATGTTAGCTAAGAGTCCGTATTCATTTTCATTCATGTGGATATCCAGTTGTTTCAGCACCGTCTGGCGAGCAGACTTTCTTTTCCCATTGAACTCCTTTGGCACCTTTGTAGTAAATCAAGCGACTGGGTATGCACGAGTCTATTTCTGGCTTCTATTATTTTCCATTGATCTCTTTGTCTACACTTATGCCAGAACTACACTTTGTAGATTACTATAGCTTTTTAGTAAGTCTGGAGATTAGGTAGTATAAGTCATCAAATTTCATTCTGTTTCAAAATTGTCTTGGTTATTCTAGGCCTTTTGAACTTTCATATAATTTCTTAGAATCACTCTGCCAATTTCTATCAAAAAGCTTGCTAAGCTTTTGATTGAGGTTGCATTGAATTTATAGAACATTTTAGGGATAATGATACCTGAACACTGAGTCTTCCAAACTAACAGTATGATGTATCTCTCCCCTTATTTAGTCTTCTTTGCTCAGAATTATCTTGTAGTTTTCAGTTTATAAGTCTTTCACATATATCATTACATTTATTTGTAAGAATTTCATGTTTCCATATTATTGATAATTGTATTTTAAATTTTATTTTCCAATTATTCATTGGTCATAAATGGAAATACAATTGATTTTTGTATACTGTCACATTACTAAATTCACTGTTTTTTAAATAATTTATCTGTAGATGCCTTGGATTTTCTACTTAGAAAATCATTTCAGTTGAAAACAAAGACAGGGGCTCCTGGGTGGCTCAGTGGGTTAAAGCCTCTGTCTTCAGCTCAGATCATGCTCTCAGGGTCCTGGGATCACTCCCACATCTGACTCCCTGCTCAGTGGGGAGCCTGTTTCCCTCTCTTTCTCTCTCTGCCTGCTTGTGATCTCTGTCAAATAAATAAATAAAATCTTAAAAAAAAAAAAAAGGAAAGACAAATTTTCCCTTTCTAATCTGTATGCCTTTGTGGTCATTTTCTTCATTTCACTGACTAAAACTTGAAGTATAATATTCAATAGAACTGGTGAGAGTAGATGTCCTTGACTCATTCCAAAATATGGATAGAAGTAAGCAATTTAAGGTTTCACCATTAAGTATCATGTCAGCTAAGATTATTTTTTTAAAGACATCCTTTATCAGATTGAGGGATTTCTCCCTAATTTTTAGTTCACTGAAAGTTTGCTATCATGAACTTATGTTGAGCTTTTTCAAAAGTTGTCCTACATCTACTAAAATGATGATATGATTTTTAACCTTTATTAGTTTGATAAATTACTTTAATTGATCTTGGGGTGTTCAAACAACCTTACATTTTTGGAATAGATTCTACAAGTTTATGCTATATTATGATTTTTACATATTTTTACATATTACCATTTGCTAATATTTTATCCATATATATGTTCACGAGGAATATTGGTATTTGATGAACATAACCATTCTTATAAGATCTGATCAGGTTGGTATTGCCTTATTTTCTGAAAGTATGGAAGATTGGTATTTTTTCCTCTCTGTATGTTTGATTATATTCACCAATATAGCTACATGGAAATGGTGTTGTTGTTTTTTTTTTTCTAAGAAGGTTTTTAATTATGAATTCAGTTTATTTAACAGATGTATGGCTATTCAGATTTTCTATATTTCCCCCCCTTGTGTCTGTTTCAAAAATATGATCCTTTCAGGTACCTGGCTGGCTGACTGAGTTGTTAAAGTGTCTGACTCTTGATTTTGGTTCAGGTCGTGATCTCAGGGTCATAGGATTGAGCCCCATAGTGGGCTTTGCTCTCTGTGTGGTGTTTGCTTGCCCCTCTCCCTCTGCTCCTCCCCTGCTTGTGCTTCAGTGTGCTCTCTCTCAAAAAAATAGATAAAATATTTTTAAAAAATGTTCCCTCAAGGGATTAGTTCATTTAACTTAAATAACCAAATTTAGCATCAGAGTGTTATTCATGTTATTCATATTATTCTTCAATTATCCTTTAAACTCCTATAAGGATTTATAGTGATGCCCATCATTATTGATATTTGATAACTATTTCTTTTTTTTTCCTTCATCAGTTCACCTAAATATTTTTTAATTGTATTACACTTTCAAAGAAATGACTTGTGTTTTGTTTTTGTTTTGAAGATTTTATTTATTTATTTGTTAGAGAGAGACATAGCAAGAGAGGAAACACAAGCAGGGGGAGTGGGAGAGGGAGAAGCAGACTTCCCACCAAGCAGAAAGCCCAATGTGGGGCTTGTTCCCAGGCTCCTGGGATCATGACCTGAACTGAAGGCAGACACTTAACTAACTGAACCACCCAGGTGTCCCAAGAAATGACTTTTGAATGTTATTAATTACCTCCATTTTTACTTATTTCATTGATTTCTACTCATTTTAATTTTTTCCTTTATTCTACTTAGTTTTAGTTTCATTTACTCATTTTTTTCTAATATCTCAAAGTGGATTAACTTCAAAACTTTTTTTTTCTTTTCTTATATAAGAATTTAAAATTTTAGCTGTGTTGTTGCTATATTCACAAATTTTGATATAATCTTTTCTTTATCATTCAGTTTAAAATATTTTCTAAATATCACTGTACTTTCTTCTGACACATGTTTTACTTAGAGGTATGTTGCTTAATTTCCAAGTAGTTGTGAACTTTCTAGCTATCTACTTTATTGATTTTTTCTTAGAGAAGAGAGGTGGGAGGAGGGGCAGAGGGACAAAGAGAGAGAGAATTTTAAGCTCCACGCCCAATGCAGAGCCCAGTGTGGGGCTTGATCTCACAATCCTGAGATCATGACCTGAGCCAAATTCAAGAGTCTGACACTTAACTGACTAAGCCACCCAGGTGCCCCTACTTTATTGATTTCTAATATTTGTCAGATAATATAGTCTTTGAAATTTTTCAGATTTTTTTTTTACAGCCCAGCATATGATCTATCTTTATGAATGTTCCCTGTTCACTAGAAAATAATTTATTTTCTGCAATTTGGGGGAGCAGTATACCATATATATAAATGAGGTTAAAATAGTTGATGGAACGCATCAATTCTTTCATATTCTTACTAAATTTTTTTTGTCTAATTGTTTTATAAGTTACTGAAGAGAATGTTAAAAATCACAAACTATATTAAAATATTTTTAAAAATAAAAATAAAATGTCACAAACTATAATTGTAGATATGTCTATTTTAAGCTCTTTATAGGTGTGTACAGACTTTTTTAAAACTGTTCTTCATTTAAAAACATAATCAGATAGATGTACCTTGGTGTTTATATTCTCTGGTTGTTATTCAGTCTGAAAATAAGCACTGAAAGTATATGATTAACAACAGTTTATTGAAGCCATAGCATTTACAGGATTCTCAAATGGGTACAATATAAAACCTGTCATAATAATTAGTAAAAGAAACAAGATATAACACATTTTAATACTGGTATAATGGCAATAGCAGCTTTACAAATGTTTATTTATAGGATCTTTATAGCATTTATTGGGAAACATTATTCTACACAAATGATCAAATCATCAAATCATTTAAATTAAAAGGTGCACACAAACTTTTAGAATTGTTATATCTTTGTGGTGAATTGACTCTTTAACCATTTTAAATATCTCTCTATATCTATTGATCCTGGAATCTATTTTGTCTGATATTAATATAGTCATTCTGAGTATCTTTTGTATAGTATTTTCATGGCATTGCCTTTTCTTGTTCTTTAACTTTTAGCTAAGCTGTTCTTCATGTTTAAAATGCATCTCTTGGGACTCCTGGGTGGCTCAGTTGGTTAAGCAGCTGCCTTCGGCTCAGGTCATGAGTCCCACATTGGGCTCCTTGCTCGGCAGGGAGCCTGCTTCTCCCTCTGCCTGCCATTCTGTATGCCTGTGCTCGCTCTCTCTCCCTCTCTCTCTCTCTCTCTCTGACAAATAAAATCTTTAAAATAAATAAATAAATAAAATAAAATGCATCTCTTGGAGACCTGGGTGGCTCAGTTTGTTAAGCCTCTGCCTTCAGCTCAGGTCATGATTCCAGGATCCTGGGATTGAATCCTGCATTGGGTTCCCTGCTCAGCAGGGAGTCTGCTTTTCCCTTTACCCCTCCCTCTTGTTTATGCTCTATCTCTCATACTCTCACACAATCTGTCTCTCATATAAATAAATTTTTAAAAATCTTAAAAAATATATAAAATGAATCTCTTGTAATAGCATGTAACTAGATTTTGCTTTTATTTATTTAGAGAGTACATGGCAGGGGTGGGGGGTAGGGGCCGAGGGAAAGTAGGAGAGAGAGAATCTTAAGCAGGCTCCACACCCAGCTCAGAGTCCTTGATCACAGGACCATGTGATCATGGCCCCAGCCAAAATCAAGAGTTGGAGGATTAACAAACTGAGACACGTAGACTCCCTAGATTTTATTGTTAATTCTCTATTATCAATCTCTGTCAATTAATTGGAGTTTTTCTCCATTTACACTTAATGTAATTATTGATATGCTTGAATTTTAACCTGCCATCTTACTATTAGTTTCTTATTTCTCCCATCTGTTCTTTGTTAATTTTATTTTCCTTTCCTGTCTTCATTTGGGTAAATCAGTCCTTTTTCCTTAAGTTTCCTTTTTTTACTTCCACTATTAGTTTTTTATTTTTGTCTCTTATTTTTTTTAGTGGTAGTGGTTATTATTGTTTTAGGGATCATAATATATATCCTTAATTTATTATCTCTGTCATAGAGTAATGTCTTGAAAGTAATATTGTGCTACTTTATGTGTAATACATGATTCTTAAAAAGTGTATTACCTTTTATTCATCTCCTTTTCTTGGTCCACTGTAATAAGTTTTACTTCTGCATATGCTATAATATCCACAGCCCAACATTATTAATTTTCTTTAAATAATTAGATGGCTCTTAAATAAATTAAGAGAAGAAAAAAGTTTCATATATTTATTCACATATTTGTTATTACTGTTGGTATGTTTCATATGTTTATTTTTGTTTCCATCTGGTCTCATTTCTCTTTAGTGCAAAAAACCTTCTTTGATATTCATTATGTACTAGTCTTTGTTGATAAAATTGTTCTACTTGTGTTCATTTGAAAACGTCCTAACATCACCCTAGTTTCTGAATAGTCATAAGGAAATATACCAGGAATTTAGTACATAGTAAGATAAAAATCAATATGGAGGCAGAATTAGAAAAATCTGTGGGAATGTATGGAAGAGGCACTTCACCCACACTTGAAGGAGTCAAGAAAGGTTATCAGTATAAATAATATTTCAACTATCTGGAAGATGAAAAGAAAAGAGGCAGTTTGATGAGTGAGAGGAGCAGAGAAGTCAGTTGAATTCTTTTCAAGTGACGGAAAAATATTTACCTAACCAAAATCCTATCTTGCATTTAGATTGGTTCCTTTATCCCCTCCTGCTTGCTTTTCTTTTAATTAGTTATTTCCTATTATAAATGCCAATGAGTATCTTTAAACATTTCATCTGGGTGTATTGTATGATTTATTCATAACAAGAGTCCTAGAATTAAACATTTGAGGTGATATGTAGGTACATCTATTTACCTGTTAATATATACTAAAGGGTGAAACTCTCCCTAGAATGTTTATATCAATTTGAATTCCTAGCAGCAGCCTGTGAAAGTAATAGGCTTTATATTCCTAGAGCTTATAGCATAACTGTTCCTCTTAATCCTTCCTTCTCTATCATTGTGGAGGCAACCTGCAGATCTATCTTTCCCAATTTCCAGATCTCAGATAGAGACTGCCAGGACTCCTTCAGAGCATTATTCCAGAACTCCTAGATACATAACCTTTCCTGCAAGGCCAACTCCATCATATGCTCTACATATGTCTGAGCTCTGACTCCATTCACTCTTGGACCCTGCTGTAATGAATTGCTTGGGATCTCAGTTTCCTATAAAATGAGACTCCTGACTTACTATTAAATATTTCCTCCTGGGAGTTGAAGACTTGTCTTTGGATTACTTCTTGTGTCTAGAAACAACCTGAAACCTGTGAACAAAACCTTCTGATGCCAGTTGTTTCTCAGCACTTCTTAAGGTCACCCCCCCTTGAAATGAATGTCACTGTGCTCCATTTACTTATAAGAAGATCCCAGCAGGCCACCTTGAAGTACCTTGATTACTTTCACACTAAAAAAATACTCTTGTATCATAAAAATCTTCAAAGCAATATCCAAAATTCATTTTTACAACCTCAATCACTTCAGAGACATTCATGCATATTGAATATAGAATAAAAAATTTGCAAGACAGAATAACCTTAATAATCTGAACACAGTTTGAAATTCTTTGTCATTACAATGCAGAATATCTTTGCTTGATGCAGGTGAGCTACCAGAAAAAGAAAGCCTCTTTTGTTGACATTTTTTAATTCACATTTTATAAAAACCTAAACTATCTACTCCATATAAGAAAAAAAAAAATCCTTTAATAGGAACAGATTCAAAAGAGGTTATATTTTCTTTGGTTGTATCTATTTTGTGAATAAATGCATATATTTACATTTTATTTTCTTACTTTAATGGTACATTTATAATATTGCATCATAAATCAATGAAGATTTATGCCCTTATTGGATCCGCCCATTAATAGAGTTTTGTGTGGAATATAGCTACATACATATTTCACTAATATATCATGTCCATGGAGAAGATAAACCACATACACCTACATAAACATTAACTTACTCTATGTAACATTCTTATCATAGGGGTTGACCGTCTTCTTGTGATGTGCGCATACTAATCCCAGTTTCTTCTATTCCCATAATTTGATCCAAAGCAGTGTGAAAGATTTGGAAAACTCAGTGAGGAAATATTGGAAAAACACAACATATTCTATATTTTAGTACCATCATCATCACACTTACACAACCAGAAAAAATACCTATAAACAGGGCCATTACTTTGTTCTTATCATAGGCAACAGGCATAGAGTGTGCTTTTGTAGGATTGAAACATGTCAGTGCTCTTTCATCACTGTCTAATGACCTTCTTTAGCCAGACAGAAGGATATGGAACTGAAATTTCAAATTAGGAGCTAGTTGTTTTTTTCTCCTTGCTTGCCATGAATGGTGACCTAAAATGTGAAGTAGACACCTAAATTGATGTCTCCATCCAGGGAGCATGAAAATTGACCCTATTTATTTTATTTCCTTGACCTTGGCCTCATATCCAAACCATTCTTTCAAATCCCATCTCAAATGTTGCTTCCTTCACAGGAACATTTTCTGATCTCAGAGCATATGGGAAGACTCTTCTTTCAATATTCCTACCACTTGTTTTCTTACTGAAGGTATATTTTCATAAATTGTAATGTAAAATGAGTTGATGTGGAGGAGGACTTGGATAGACTTCTGAAATAAGACAGAAGGGGCACATCACCCAGAGGAAGTTGGGGAAGGTATACAGTGCAAGTGGTATCTAAGGTAAACCTCAAAGTCAAAAAGAGTTGGGCAGACTGTCAAGTTATTTCCAAAAATCATTACCTTAATTTCTCAATTGAGTACCTACTATACACCAAACATTGTGCCAAGTACTTTCAATGCTTTCATGTGTTTTCTCTGCTTTATAAATTTCATTTACTTAGGATAAAGCTATGGGGTTATCTGTGGCTTGCACCTTCTCTCATATCACACCTACAAGCCATCAGAAAATCCCAGCTCAAAGGCACCATCTTCCCTTGACTGAATGACAATAGCCTCCCAATCTATCTCCCTTTCTCACCATTGCCCAAATTCCTGCTTCTCCCTACTTTTACAATTGTAATTTAAAAAAAAAATGTTCTTTATTTATTTGAGAGAGAGATAATGAGCAGAAAGAGGAGCAGAGGGAGGAGCAGCCTCTCTACTGAGCAGGAGGCCAGAAGCAAGTCTCCATTTCAGGACTGTGGAATTATGCCTGACCCGAAGGCAGACGCTTAACCAACTGAGCCACCTAGGTACCCCTACAATTGTGCTTTAAACTTAAGTCAAATTATGTCACTCCTTAGTGCAGTTCTATAATGCCCCACCCACTTGCCCTCATAAAAAAGCAAAAACTCCTATAATGGCTAAAAGGTCTTATGCAACCTGAACTTTCCCTCTTATTGCCTATCTGATCTCATTTCCTAAAACTATTTCCATCACTTATAATGGAAAAGTCTTGTTCTTCCTTCAACATCAGGCCTGCTCTTGCCTAAGAGTACTGTACTGATCTGCTCTGTCCCTGAATTGTTTCTAGGCTACAAGCTGGCCATCTTTCTCCCCTCATTTCCTTAAATATGTATGAAACCTACCATATTTAAAACTATAGCCTCCTCCCCAGTCCCTATTCCCAGATCCTTCTACCCTGTTCTGCTTTTCTTTCCCCTATATCACTTATCAACTTATCACATATTATACAGTCTACTTCCTTGTTCTTCTCATATAGTTCTCACCTCCCTCCCAATGGACTAAGCCATCCAAGGGCTGATATCTGTCTATTTTGTTCACCAACATATACCAAACATCTATTACAGTCTTTGATGTAGTGTAGGCATTCAATAAACATTAGTTCATTAAATTAATAAATTATTTATTTCAATAAGCCTATGAGGTAGGAAATTTCTTACACTCTTCTAAGAAGATAATCGACTGCATTATCTACTCACAGCTAGTTAATAGCAAAGTGGATTCAAATACACTCCAGAGGTCAAACCCTTAGTCCTGATTCCCAGTCTATTATGCATCTGCAGTACAATTCTATACTATCCTTGAGGACAGGAATGGTATGTATTTCATATCTCTTGGTATTGCTCCAGTGAAACACACAGCACCCTACACACAGTAGGTGCTCAATAAACATTTAGGTAATTGTTTTGGGGTAACTTTTCCCAAGCAAGACAACCTTGTTTACTATTGCAGTCTTCCTATGTTGGCTCTTACAACACTTCTCCTAAAAACATGTGCTCACCTGGAAGTCATAGAAATTATCTGAGTAAACAGAGGTTTAAACAGGTCCAGTGCTTAATCAATGCTTCACACATGTTTAGAGAAAAGGTCAAGGCTAGTCCCCAATTCTTAAGACTCTTCAGTCATTTTTTCCTTTTATTATTTTAATTGTTAAATTTGGAATGTCTATACCATATACTTGTACTTGTACTTGTACTTGTCTATACCATATACTTGTACTTTAGTGTCTATACCACTAAAGTACAAGTATATGAAGGCAGAGATTGTGTTTGTCTCTTCTGTGTGCCCTACAGAGAATGTATTCCAGTAGTGGGTACACAAATGGTATTCAATAAATGCTTGTTTATTTCTAACATGTCCAAGATGGACTGGTACAAACAGTAGGACCAAGACAATCTACCTGGATATTCAAGCAGAGATAATGAAGGGAAGTAAGAAATGAAATAGCCCCCAAAAAACAGCTAATAAGCATCAATTTTACCTTTAAAAGTGATCACAGCCTCTGAGATGAGGTTGGGAATTAAATAGAATTTGGAAGATTTTCAATCAATAATCTTCATGGTTTTCATTTTAATTTAAGGGAAAAAAACCCAGCCAGACCTTGAGCAAGACTGATAGATTGCTAGTTGATCAATTCTTTCCTTGTCCCAGTTGTAAAAACAAAGCCATAAATTATACTAATTCTTATTTTGGCTAAATAGCTTATTTCAGCAGCATGGGTAGATGGTGACAGCCCAAGTAATCATGTATTCATCATTACAAAAGGCCCAGAATCAGAGTGTTGGAGCTGTTCTTCCTTCTGGGGCATTGTCAAAAAAACTGTGGTCCTCTCAGAGTCAAAATGAAAACCTGTTAAATAATTCAAATTTGACATTTGTGTTCAAATAACTTTTCCTCCGCTTCTGTAGCAGTTTGAGAATAATAGCATTAATTCTCATGATTGATATGACTCAATACTATGCCACTTTTTAGCTTAATTTTTCTTTCTAATAGATGATTTTTGACTTGTGCAAAACTAGTAAATTTGCTTTGGGCATATGTTAATCTCAAAGGCCTTTCTGACAGTGCCTGTAACTATAGGCAGATGTTCCTTGTCTAATATGAAAATGCTTCACAATTCTGTAGCAGAAGCAAGAAAATTAAATGAAATTTAAAAGAAAAAAAAAAGGGAACATAGAAAGAAACATTTTAAAAGAGAAATTCACATAACCTGTCCTCCATCTCAGCCCTATCATTCCTTTGAATCAGCATGCCTTGCAAGAGGGAGGCACTTTCCATGAATTCAATCCACAAGTGACCTTCAAGTGGCAAGGATTCTGTGTGTGATTGAAACTACTATAGGAAAATTTGAGTATGCATCCTACAGAGTTTCCATGAGCATCTCCTTTCCCTGACTTAAATCTTCGTAGCACTCCCTCCTTCTCTTAGAGATTCGTTAGCTCATATGATTTCAGGGGGCAGACAGAACCTAAATCCTTAGGGCATGCTGGCAGTTTAGAAACTCCTGGGTAGGAGTTCATGTTAGTCTTGAGTTAAAATTTCATCTTTTTCATGGAAATCTCAGTTTTGCTGTCAAAGCCTGTCAACTGTTTATATTGAGGGTCATCTCCTTTACTTAAAGTCAGTTGATGGTAGATGTTCACCACATCCATGCAGTACCTTCGGGGCAACACCTAGATTAGAGTTTGATTCAACAACTGACAACTATAGCCTAGTCAAGCTGATCTAGCTAACTTGGCCATCATAGGGAGCTTACAGTTTAGCAGGAGATGTAGACATTGAACAGATAATTGCACACTGTAAGAATCACAACTGTGTTATGAGGAACACAGAGAAATTAGGCTAGTCTAAGGATCACAAAGGGCTTCCCTTCAGACATAACATTCAAGGAGAGACCTAATAAATGAGCAGGAATTGGCCAGGACAGAAAGGAAGGAATGCATTTCAGGCATTGTGTGTGGGCTTATATAAAAGCTCTAAGTAGAGAATGAACCTGGCTCATGTGAGGGGCATCTGGCTGGCTCAGTTGCTTGAGCATCTGCCTTTGGCTCAGGTCAAAGCCTGAGTTCTGATATCAGAACTCTGAGTTTGAGCCCTAGGTTCTGATATCGAGCTCCAATGCCAGGCTCCCTGCTAAGGGGACTCTGCTTTTTCCTCTACCTCTGTTCTCCACCCCCCCCCCCCAACACACCACAACTGATGTTCTCTCTCTCTCTCTCAAATAAATAAAATCTTGAAAGAAAGAAAGGTTGAAAGGAAGGGAAGGAGGAAGGAATAGAGGGAGGGAGGGAGGGAGGAAGAAAGAAAAGGAAAGAAATGAGCCTAATAAGCTTTGCCCTCAGATGTCCTTAGTGGACAAAGCAGAGTTACTAGACAGAACTGAAATCTTTGGCTTCCTTTGGATCCAAGTGCCAAAACTAGATATGCTTAAGATATCTCTGAGGGAAAGAGAATTTTTCTTAATCTTTTGATCCTATGATTACTTCTCATTGCCTTATTACATGTAGAAAAATATCTTTGTCCTCTGAAAGTTTTTAGAATCAAATGTTGCCTTATCTTTTTTCTTTTTTTTTTTTGATAGACAACTTTTATTTCTATTTATTTTATTTTATTTTATTTTTTCAGTATTCCAAGATTCATTGTTTATGCACCACATCCAGTGCTCCAAGCAATACGTGCCCTCCTTAATACCCACCACCAGGCTCACCATGTTCATGGATTGGAAGAATAAACATTGTTAAAATGTCTATACGGCCTAGAGCAATCTATACTTTTAACGCCATCCAAATCAGAATTTCACTGACATTTTTCAAAGAGCCTTATTATACTGATAGCAACTCTTCCCCCTTGCCTTCTAACTACCATGCTCTTGTCATGCCTTTAGTTCTCAAACTTGCCAGTACTGGTCCAGTCTCAGGGCCTTTGAACTTGCTCTTTCTTCTGCTCTCATCACCATTCCCTAACATTTTACAAAGCAGAACTCTTCTCAGCTTTCAGATCTCAGTTAAAAATACTACCTTTCTGGGGCGCCTGGGTGGCTCAGGTGGTTGGACGACTGCCTTCGGCTCAGGTCATGGTCCTGGAGTCCCAGGATCGAGTCCCACATCGGGCTCCCAGCTCCATGGGGAGTCTGCTTCTCCCTCTGACCTTCTCCTCGCTCATGTTCTCTCTCACTGTCTCTCTCTCAAATAAATAAATAAAATCTTTAAAAAAAAAAAAATACTACCTTTCTTCTTCCCATTTTCACCATTACCCTCTGATTCTATCCAATTTCTTTTCTTACTTTCTATATCCATTCGCTAGCATAGAAAATCCGTAAGACTAGATACTCTGATAGTAAGCATTTCATACAGATTCTTTGAAAATATGAATTTAATTCTTTTGGTAAATAATCATTGAGCTTAACTTTATCCATCTTTAGAATGAAATTAATATTGTATATTTTGCCAATCAATAGGACCACCGGGTTATGCAATGGAACAATGTAATTAACACAATTTTAAATTGTGGACGGCTGCAATTTTTTCTGTTTTTTTGTTTTTGTATGGCATCTTTGTCAACAAATCTATGCCTCTCAAGTAATAAAGGAGCTAGAAAGGATCATGATATAACCAATGTCCAAGATAAGCTATCACAAGGTAATAAAAGATAAAGAAAACTGTTATAAGCATGTCTGATTGTGCAGTAGCAGAACCTTTCTAGAATTACACCCATTTTTTTCATTGAAATAAAACATCACAAGCCTAGCATAGGGTAGATGACTAAGAACACAAACTGTAGAGTAAGATAAATGATGGTCTAAGTCTTAGCTCCTTGCTTGAATTTTATAAAATGTGTAGATAAAGATACTTAGCAAAAGTGGTTGTCATGAGGACAAACCGGGATCTATAGAAGCATATATCACTGAGCCTGCCATACAGTAGGTGCTAAAAAAATTATTGTTGCTGAAACAATAACATTCAGAGCATGAGTGTAATGTTTTATACCACATTATCCATATTGATGGACTGTGGGTGATCAATGGCTAGAGAAAGTCTGGGAAGGAACCATTGAGTTATAGACACCGACATAATGAGGGCCCTCTAATGACTTAAACACCAAATAAGAGTATTTCTGATGTTCCCCAGCCTTAGTAGCTTTGGGCAGTAGCTCCAGAATTCCGAACTCTCCCATATCTCCTGATGTTGTTTTCATCTCGGTAAAAAAGACACTGGCAGAGACAGATGTGAGCCCAAGCTGAGAGCTGCCCAGCCAAGAATGAAAATATCTACCAGTTGTACAAAGAAGCAGTCAATTATCCTTATTTCTTATGGATGGCTGCTGTATCAAATGGCATAGTACTTTCATGGCATTTTCCTGCACTTGATGAAAAGTTGAATCCTTGGTTCCCTCCTCCTTCTTGATTTGTTTTCTACACTCCTCTTGAAATCTGCCTCTTATAAAAGTGTCTAGCCTATATGCAAGACCATAGAATCACAATGTTTAAAAAAAGAATGGAGTATTGTCCTGGCTCCTCACCATCCCCTGAACCTCTCCATGGTATGCCTTCAGGGACGTTAGCCCAACCCCAATTCCATCTACTCTTAGAATCGATTTCTGTCCACTCAAAAATGGAGAAACCACTGCCTGTAGTCATGCAACAGTTGTTTTATTGGTTGGTACCTTTGATTAGCTATGCATACTCCATAATTTTAAAGTGTTCATATAAAAAAATAAGGCAATGCTCATTTTAATAGAAAGCTATGACATTCTATTAAATGTCTGAAATATTTGGGAAAACAGATTTTCTTTTTTTTTTTTTTTTTATAACTAGAACTGTTCTAGGAGCTGGGGATGCAACAAAACATAAGACATAGCTCTTGCTCTTAGAAGATTCTGTGTTTTAGGGATGACAGACCACAAGACAGGCAATTTCTTTACAGGGCAAGCTACTGCAACTTTGAGTGATGGAAACCAAAAGACACATAATGCAAATTACAGAGTAGGGAGGGGAGGGCTACCAATGGCTCCCTAGACGACCAAAGAAATACAACCCAGGATACTGAAACCACTCTCTATATCCAATGCCTGAGGACACCCACAAATAAGATCAGGAGCCTGAGACAAGAATGTACAAGTGCGAACAATATCTGAGTCACTGGGTCATGTGGAAAAAAGTGCCCAGGTGTAAGCCAGGCTTAATCCAGGCTTCCAGATAAGAGGCAATTTCTTGTTTATTTTTCCATCTCTGTTTTGATTTTGAAGAAAGCCTGATCAAAAGAGAGGACTAATAGAAAGACAGTGCAAGTAGTCATATTACCTGAAAGGGCAGAGTCAGTATGTAATGAAATCCAGTGCCTATGGAAACAGACACGGGACTTTGCAACAGACATCAGCAGAACTGCCAAAAGCATGGAACAAAACCTTGTTCCCAAGATTCAAAGAGCCAGAGAAAGCACTCAAAGCCATGTGCCACCAAAGTTTCAAGCACCTGCAGAGGCTCTTGAAATCGCAGTGTACATCTGACTCCAAAGACAGAGATAGAGGAAGAGTTATACAAGACTTGTGAAAAGAAATTGAATAGCAGAAAGGAGTCTTGGATCTAGTGCTACTTTGAACATTCCTCCTTGCTTTAAATGAACATTTTATCATGTATTACTTCCTTTACTAGAATATAGTTAATAGTTTTTACAACTGGTTTCAATGAAGAATGTTTTATTTAGGAAAGCATTTGTTTTAAAGGTGATCACTACAAGATCTCCACTGCATCTGTGCCTAGAAAGACCTGTCCTTTTAGTGAGGATCAAGAAACTCCTGGTCAATCCTGGGACCATCTAGTTGCTAGGACCCTGATCTGCCAGAGGGGAAGCCATCTGGGTGCTTTCAAGGTGATGAAAATAAACCAGTTTCATGATGGCAAAGGCTGCTGGGAATCTTTGGTCTAGGGAAGGAAGAGCAGCATAAATGTAGTAAAGGAAATTACATATATTTACTCTATACATAATACATATATGTACTATATATGTAACTTATATATACTTATATATAAATACATATTTATAAATACTAATTTATATTTATATGTATATATACACATATAGTTATACATGTATTATATATGCATATGTAGACAAATATGCATGTTTGTATGTATATAGCATACAATTTTCTGTATCAGTTTATTTTCTCTCTAAAACCTTTCTCTCTAAACCCTAGCAAAATGGGCAAAGGTCATGTTTCTATAGGTCTCCCTTTAAAAAGAAATGGATGTTTTTCATCTATGGAGATGGTAATCGATGGTCAGTAATTAAAATTCTCCAAATGTTCCAACAGTTTTTTTAACCTCTGAGGATCTTGGCTGATTCTTAAGAGACTCTGGATTTATTTCCAGTCCAGGCAACACCTTCGAAGTATTAAAAATCAATCAACTTATGGGGCGCCTGGGTGGCTCAGTGGTTTAAAGCCTCTGCCTTCAGCTCAGGTCATGATCCCAGGGTCCTGGGATAGAGCCCCACATCGGGCTCTCTGCTAAGCAGGGAGCCTGCTTCCCCCACATCTCTGCCTGCCTCTCTGCCTACTTGTGATCTCTGTCAAATAAATAAGTAAAATCTTAAAAAAAAAATCAACTTGGATTTTTTTCCCTAAGCTTTCTGTTGTCATGGTTCTTTTCCTTTGATTCAGTATCATACAAGGATGGTGTCTGGAATGTGGAAAGGAGCTCTGAATTAGAGCAATGTACTGGCAAGCATTTAGAGAACTGTAATAACCAGGCCTGCCATCTGATACAAAAGTAATCATGTCACCCTAAGTCTTCCTTCTAGACTTCTTGGAAAATAAATAGAGAATATTAAACTTGTTATATAATCACCTATAAAATTTTAAAGAATTAAAAATAAAAACCTTTAACTACAAGGATCTTAAATTTCTTTTGAGTTTCTCCTGATTGGTAAGTTACTCTTTTGTCTTACTTCTCTCATGTTTCCCATATATATTCTTATATGACTCTTAATAATACAATTTGATGTTCAAAAATTGAATAAAACATAATTTGAATGGGAATTCTTATTAACATCCAATATTCATTTACAGAGTTTTTTCCATTATCTTGCTATTACCCTCATGTACAGAGCTGATAATATAGTACAAAATCTGCAATTATAAGTGTCTGTTGTGAATACTATATTTGAAGCCCAATAGATTATTAATGAGGGAATTTGAACATGGTAATCTCACCAACCAAGCTTTCCAATTGTCTTTAAAACACATAGAAAATATAGTCTTAAAAATCTGATTTTACATTTTTTGAGACTTATCCCCACACCTTCCCTTCCCACACTTTTTTAGAAAATGCTTTGTAGTAAAGACAAGAAGGCAATTGCAATCCTAGGCAAGAAGCTCAATTCAGAGTCTTGCATCCTGAGAGCATCATGGATTCACTCACTTAGAGGTGAGTTTCATCCCACTTGGGTAAAATACCCCTAATCAGAGCTAAATTACTTAAAATTCCAAGAAAGCACCATATCTAGTTACAATGGTAGAAGAAACTTTTTTCATTTGTTTTTTGAAGTTTCTTTCAAATTTTTTTTAAATTGTGTTATGTTAGTCACCATGCAATACATCATTACTTTTTGATGTAGTGTTCCAAGATTGACTCTGAGAAGAAACTTTTTAATGGTGCTCAAACTTGGATTGGAAGTGCTTCTTTCTGCTAAAAGGATGAATCAGAATGAAGATCAGTTTAGAATCAAGGGAGAGAATGAAACCTCTGAGGAAAAACGTGTTCTTGTCTACTCTTTGTGCCTTGGAGAACTGTCCTCTGGCTAAGCCACTGTTTCAAGCGCTACTCTCTGTGGACAGAGATTGGAGAGACAGCCAAATGAATAATTGTCTCTGATAGAATTTATAGTTACCAAGAAATGTCAGCCTGGCTACTAGGCTCAAATTATCATGATAGATAAGCAAAGTTCTTTGGGGGTTTCCCTGCAGAACGAAAGGTACAGTGCCCTCATATATCCTGAAAACTCTAGCTTTTTAAGTCAGGAGACATTGAGTGAACTTGTACTGTGTGCTACACTCAGTGGGAAACAGAAAAATGAAACCTATACCTATGGCTCCCACTACTACAGAGCCTGCAGAATACCTTACATACTTTTTGAGACTAAAACTTGAAAAACTGGATAAATGCAACACACACACACACACACACACACACACACACACACATTATATACACATAAATCCCATCTCTGTCATCATTTCCTAACTTCAGTTCAGGACGGGGAGTCTATATGAAATACCTTCTCAGCTTCTTTCAGGGAACTAGACCCACGCTTGAGATACAGATTTTTTAAAAATTTTATTTATTTACTTGACAAAGAGCGGAGATCACAAGTAGACAAAGGCAGGCAGAGAGGGGGGGAAGTAGGCTCCCTGCTGAGCAGAGAGCCCCATTCAGAGCTCAGTCCCAGGACCCTGAGATCACAACCTGAGCCGAAGGCAGAGGCTTAACCCACTGAGCCACCCAGGTGCCCTGAGATACAGATTTAAGCACTTGAATGCTTTCAGCATGAAGCAGTGACCAAAAGAAACTGAGGATTTGTTAAATAGATCATAAGGCGATAAACTCACAGGGTTAGAGAGAATTAAGGAGTTACTTAATAATCATATATTCAAGTAATATAGAAGGTATGCCTTAGCCAAAATTAATCAGATCACCAGGACATTTAGAACCCCTACTTCTGGGCAACTATAAAAAACAATAATATATTCATTAGCTACTAGTTAATTAAATGGAAATCAAAAGAAATTTACTTTGCTGCCAAAAGGCTAGAATCCTTGGCAGTGATTATCTGTATTGATCGAGGTACTTTTCATTAGATGTTCCTGGGAAGAGATGATTACAAGCAGTTGATGGAGACAAAATGCACAAGCATGGGTGGATGTTTGTAGTGGGGAGAAATGCATGTACCAGTAAGTACCTCCTCCCAACTCCTAGGCCAGGCTGTCCTAAATCTCCAAGGTCAAGAACAGATTTAGGTTCTTCTGCATTCCTGTTTCTTAGATTTCCTGTGTCCAGTGGTTTCTGAATATCTGCCTTGGACCACCTCCTCTGATCCCCCATCTTTTTCTTTTTTCCCCCCATCTTTTTATTTTCACCATTATCCTACCACTTTGCCCCACCCTGAGAAATACCGAGGTTCCTTCATTCTCCCAAAATAAACATTATGTCAATCCTTCTGAGTGTAGTGGCCTTTTGATTAAAGTTGGGGTGTCAGAAAGAAGTTAAAGCAAGGCACGGTGATGATCAATGTGTATTTAAATACCAGACTTCACTCCCCTAAAATTTCAAATCCATTTCCCCCATGGAGAAAAATTTTGGTGGTCATGCTTTTCTGGAAGATCCTAGTTCCTGCCAGTTCCTTAAGCACCTCCCCAAATTCCAGTATTTCTCTTCTTTTTCACCCTTTCCAAGCTCTCATTCTGTTTCCCCTCCACCTTCAGTAGAGCTGCTGTGAGTAACAACAAATTTTCTGAGACTTGGTTATGGCAGAGCACAACTTTCAAATCACACCCAGGGGGAAGAACAACTCTTTTCATTACCAAAAACCACCATTGTGGTATTTTTTCTAACAAAAGACAAGCTATCTTTCTTAAACGGATTTTGCCTTCCTTTGACATCAAGAGACTCATATCATGGCCTTCTTTTCAAAATCGTATGTTTTCTCTCCGTTTTTTCATCCACTCTTTCAATACAGAGTTTTTCGTGCCTACTATGAAAGCTGCTATGTTAAGCATTGGAGAAAATGAAAAATATTTTTTTAAGATTTTATATATTTATTTGTTACACACAAGTGCAAGCAGGGAGAGCTGCAGGCAGAGGGAGAAGCAAACTCCCCCTGAACAAGAAGCCCGATGCGGAACTCGATTCCAGGACCTTGGGATCATGACCTGAGCCAAAGGCAGATGCTTAACCGACTAAGCCACCCAGGTGTTCCAAATTTGTTTTAAATAAATAATCACGTATTATTGAATCAATTGCTTCAATATTTCCCCCATTTCTCTACAATGGTTTTGAATATCCCAGTGAACAGCTCAATTAATTTGGAGTCTTCTCATTTCGAATAATGATTGGCCGGAAACTGACAGTTTGAGCTAAACTGTTTCATTTTCAAAATAATGAATCCTAGCTTTGAAATAGCTTTCAATGGGCTATTTTTTTAATTTCTTGAAATGTCAGGCACAGCTTTAGCAAGTCTGAGAACCATTACCCCATCATACCATACACTCGTGTCTATGAGACCACACAAAACTATTTCCTAGATTTAACACTGTCAACACAATAAAGCGTCTGGCCACGTTCTTCCATTATATGCAGAAACTTATTAGTCTCCATTCAAATAATACAGTTTTCAAGTGTTCTGATCCTGTTCCAAAACCCGTTAGAGAATAGGTACATGGTACAAAACACGAAAACCACTTTAATATATTATTACCTCGAGAGTACATATGCAATACTTAAGTGTTTCTACTTGAAGGCATAAGAGTGGACTTTTGTTTGTTTTTTCTGGTAAATGTTTCATGCCAAATGCACCCTCTATGATGATAACAAGCTTAGGTGCTTCTTTGGAGATACAGCCAACTAGCTCTCTCAATTTAGTGTGTGTTAGTCATGACGTGAAGGAAATGCGGTAGGTTTTGTGTCAGCTGAGTCAGAGAGAACACCACAGCCTTGGAAAAATTATATTTTGTCATAATGATATCTGAACTGAGCTTTCCAGGTGTCCATGCTAAGTGGAGTGAGTCATTGCTTGGGCAGTGCATTCACAAGGTCCTAAATACCCTTTTCCTAACTATAGTATAAAACCTACCTCATTTCCAGAAATGGTCAGGTTGTATGTCATTCTATTATCTACGATTTCTTTCTATCACATGTCAGGTTAATCTCCTCACAAAAGGTAATCTCCCTCCTGGAATGATTTCATACATTGTTGTTCCAAGGACAGCAGGAGAAAGAACAAGCATTTGAATGTAAGATTCTGCATTGGAAATGATTACAAGGGGGGAAATGGTTTGTAATAGCAGAAAGGAAGCCTTGGCTCAGGTCCCTGAGAGCAGTAGCTCTTTCTGACTCATTTTTCCTGATTGGCCTTTTCTCAAAATGAAATCAAGTGTCGCGCATATCTAAGCTTGGTGTTTCACATTCCAGTGCGCTTCTCTAGGGGACTTTGGGAACAGAGTTGGTCTTAGGAAATTGGGATACAGCATGGGTATGGATTCACCTCCCTGCTCCGAGTTTTATCACCATTTCTTCCTAAAATGTCACTTCCTGGAAGCCTTCAGGAACCAAAAAGAGATCCATTGGTATATTTTTCTGACACCCTGACTTTGCAGATTATGGGTTTTCCAAGGAATAGATACATCATGTAGAATATAGTTGTAACTATACAAATGATGGCCACATTTCGAAAAGCCACACATTTTTACACTGTTTTTTCAACTCCATGCTTTTCCTCAATTTATAATTCCCTTATTAATGAACACTTAAGTTGAACACGGTGATCTGACTTTCTTAGTGGATGTCTGCTATGTGCCAGGCACCAGGTTTTTTATATCCAGTTAGTCTTCCAACAACCCCGGAAGAGAGTCATTATGTGCCTGTGTTACAAATCAGGAAATCCAAGTCCAGAGAGATTAAGTACGTGACACAAGGAGCTGACAGTGTTGGTCTTGACTCAAACTCAAGCATTTCTGTCTTCAAAGCCATGTCTTTCCCAATATGTCACTCTCACTCTCAGGCAGCTCTGGAGAGTAGTCAGGACAGACAAGAAGGGGCAGCAAGACCTTGTGTTACTCTGAGCTCCACAGAATTCAAATCATTTTCTCTTCATATTTACTTAAGATACTTAACTACAGATTTAGTACTTCTTATACCATACAACTCATTGTAATCTCATTGATGCCTTTTGTGTCCATAAACTCTGCCATTCTTTCTTCCCTTCAAACTCACTGCTTCAGGTCTTGTCTCCTCAAATCTTATTTCATTGTAGAGAAGGAATGTTAATAGCAGAAATCAAACCAAATACCCTAACAACCCATTCTGTGGAAAACTTCCACTAAAGTCCTCGCTATAGACCATAATAGCAAATGCACACTCCATTATTATAAAAACCCAAGGAAAGAGATTGTGGCCTACTGGAGGGAAAAGAAAGAAGGAATAAATATTGGGCTTTGTGTTATACAGACCTGAATCTATAACCACATTTGCCACCTTCTGACTTGGGACCTAAAGCTGATTACTCAAGCTTTCTAAACCACAGCAGTACTCATTCCTTTTCTTATCTTCAAAATAAGCTTAGAACCTCCTTCACTTATAAGGAAAGTTAAATGAAATAATGTATGTTTGGTGTCTTGCTAGCAAGTTAGATAACCCTCCAATATGTCCCTTCCTCTTCTATTCTTTCTACCATTCCCTCTTCCCCCAAATTTGCATTTATCCTGCCTGCAAAAGTCTATCTTCTAAGTAACACAAATCTTGATGGATTGAAATGTTGCTTGTGTCTTCTCTCAGTGAAGAGGTGAAATAACATCTGTGATGTATAGGAGGAAGGTAGTTGAATTATTTGGAAATATTTTGCTCCTACAAAAGACTATCTCAGATGGACAATGAGTATAACATTGGAGCTGAATTTCACCATAAGACAGAAACCATTAATTTAACATGATTGTTCTCCCCTCTACCCAACTCCTGATTTTCCTTACTGATTAAAAGGGGGGAAAAAAAGAGTCTGTTGCACTTGTACAACAAAACAGAATCGTGATAAATGCTGCCAAGTTAACAAGTTCCCAGTGGAATCACATCAAGATGGGCATGAAAAATAAACAGTATGAGACTACTATCAGTTAAAGTCCTGAAATCAACTTCATCTGGGGCGCTTCATTGTTCCTGGTCTCTCCCTGCTGTGTTTTTTAGAAAGTCTGCAGCATGATAACAAATTTGACAACCCTACCAAATTTACCAAAACCCTAGCAAAATACTGAAATATAAAATCTGTCTATGCTGGTAGGTGTGAGAATGTTTAGCATTCCATTTCAGTGAAATAGGATATGCCTGGGCTTTGAATCATGATGGAGATAAAGATACTAAACTCCTATGGGACCTTCCTGTTTTATGAACTCTGAGTTTCAGGGCCTAAAAACTCAACAACATGGAAGATTTTGGTTTGGGAGCATGCAAAAGCTTGGAAATTTTCTTGATTCTTTATTTCCTGGATTTGACTCAATTGACAGCATCATTTCAATTTCTTTTTAAATAACGTCTGCCATCTTGGTGTCAGAAACTCCAACATCAACCATCTGACCCTTAGAAGTAGTCTAGGGTACAAATTGGCAAATTTCATATTTTTATTTTATATATATATATATATATATATATATATATGTATATATAATTTATTTCCAAAGTTAATTATCTCATCTCCATATGACCAAGATGATTCTGAAATTTCTCATATTAAATTTTGCTGAGAGGCCTGCCCTGCTCCATAATTCCTTCAATAAAGAAAAACTGGTTGATGTGATGAGCCCACTCCTTACCCTGTTGTTTTGCCAGGGTTCGGCTGCATAGAACCTGCACTGCCTGGTTCTATCTTTCCCCACTGGTGTGATGGGGTCTGGCAGTGATAAGTTAAGGTTTACTGGGGGAGAAAAGAAGCCACTTGCACTCAATGTTAAGCTCAGTCAGGGCCATCTCAGGCCATCTGGAACCAGAACACATGGTATTTTAGCTCTTTAACCCCTGCTGCTGTTGCAGATCCCCATGTGGGTTCCTGGGATTTCCTAAAAGAAGACAATCCCATTCCTTCAGCACTCTTTATGCCCAACCAAGGGAGTTCAAAGCTTGGGCTTCCCCAGGTCAAGAGTTGAACTTATGTTCACACGTTCCATTATTTTTCATTGAGCACTGTCTTAGCTCAGGCTTCTGAAACAAAGTACCACAGCCTGGGTAACTGATGAACAACAGAAATCTGCTTCTCACAGTCCTGGAGCCTGGAAACCGCAGGTCAAGGAGCCAAGCAGGGCTGGGTTCTGGGAGGGTTCTCTCCCAGGTTGTTGAAAGCTACCCTCTCCTTAAACTCTCGTGTGGCTGTGAGAGGCCAAGAGTGCTCTCGGGACACTAATCTTACACATGAAGGCTCCACCATCACGACACAACTACTTCCCAAAAGCCTAATTACTTCCTAACACATCCCATTGATAGCTTAGATTTCAATATGTGAATCTGGGGGTTGCAGGGCCATACAAATATTGGGTCAAGTGCAAGCATCAGTCATTAAGAAAACTCAGTTTTAGCTGTTGAGGATCCAATCATGAACCAGGTACAACTATTCTGCCTTTCCAAAGTTTACTTTCTATTTCTGTTGAAGCACACTATTCACCCCAGAATGTCTGATTTGGGAAGGGCATTAATGCTTATCTGCTTGCTCCATCCCCACTCAACTCCCCAGCAACCTAAGCCCAGGCATGGATTTAAGGCAAAATTTCTGCATGATGAGCTTCCCCCTGAGGGTCTGATGTCTTTTTCTGACAGCAAAACTCCATTAGTTAACAGAATACCTGGATTCAGATTCTAAGTTCCTGCCTATCAGCACTTTGGCTTTGGACAAATTACTTAAATTCTCTGTGTCATCATTTTCTCATTATAAAATGGAGGCAATAGCAGCACCTACTCACAGAGTTATTATAAAAGTGCCTGTTCCATGCAAAGTGTTATATAAATGTCAATTAAATAGCTAAAATTAAAAAATGAAGCTTTATGTCCTAATCACTGTTTATTATTCTTTGAAATAGTTCACACATATTAACTTAACTAAATTTCAAAACAGTCTATGAGGCAAATTCTCACAAGGCAAATTCTTATCTTAGAGATGAGGAAACAGGCCAAGAAACTTTAAATATCTTTCAAAGGTCATAGAGTTGTTAGCCCTCCCCCACCCCAGTTGTTATGTTGCAACTCCTGCCATTCTGGATCCAAAACCAGAATTTCTCAAAACACAGATTTTTTTAAGAGCAATGTGTTCAGGAACTTGACATATTCTTCTTTCTAAGTTCTTTGGGCTCTTACATAAATTCTCTAGGCAGCCAAGATATAAACACAATCTCTTCCAATATGACCCACTGGTGACTTCCAGTAGGTAGTCTCCACTACAGAACAAGATTTAGGTTCCCTCTACCCACACACTCTTTGAAAGGAAGAATTCTATAATGGTCCCCAAGATTCCTATACTCTCATGTACACACCCGTACAATTACTTCCATGTGGTTATAAGGAGGACTTGTGAATACAATGATTTCCCCTCACATGATCATATCATGTTATACAGCAGAAACGATTTTGCAGATGTAATTAAAATCCCCAGTCAGTTGACTTTGAACCACTCAAAAAAGAGATTATACTTGGTGGGCTTCACTTAATCAGGGAAGCCCTGAAAAGATGTCAGAGTTTGGGATGCCTGGCTAGCTCAGTAAGGAGAGCATGTGACTCTTGATCTCTGGGGTCATGAGTTTGAGCCCCACCCTGGGCACAGAGATTACTTAAAAATATAAAATTGAAGCATATCAACAAAGATTTTTTTAAAAAGATGTAAGAGTTATGCAAAGTGAAAGATTCTCCTTGTGGCCTTAGAGGAGCAAACTGTCACATTGCAGAGGAAGTCATATGGCAGGAAACACAGATGGCCTCCAGGAGCAGAGAGTAGCCCCAGTTGAGAGCCAGTCAGAAAATGGCAATATCATTCCTACAGCCACTAGACATTAAATTCTGCCCACAAAACGTAGCTTAGAAGGCAACTCTCAACCCCAGAAGAGAATCCAGTCTGCCTTCTGAGACATTCAGAAGAGAACCCAATAGATCCCTACTCAGACTTCAGACCTAAGAAATGGGTATTGTTTTGGACAAATATTTTCTGAATATGACACACAAAGTACAAATAACCGAAGCAAAGATCAACAAAAATGGGACTACATCAAACTTAAAAGCTTCTGGATGGCAAAAGAGATAACCAAATACCAAGGCAACCTACAGAATGGGAGCGCATTTTTGCAAGCCATATATCAGATAAGGGGTTAATATCTTAAATATATAAAGAACTCATACAACTCATAACTACAAAAAATCCAGTTTAAAAATGAACAGAACAACTGACTAGACATTTTTCCAAAGAAGACATCAAAATGGTCAACAGTTCCATGAAAAGATGATCAACATCACTAATCATCAGGGAAATGTAAATCAAAACCACAATAAAATATCACCTCACCTGTTAGAATGATTATCCTCAAAAAGACAAGAGATAACAAATGTTGGATGTAGAGAAAAGTGAAGCCTTGTGCACTGTTGATGGGATCATAAATTGGTTCAATCACGATGGAAAATCAATGTGGAGGTTCCAGGAAAAAATTAGAACTAGATCTACTCTATGATTCAGTAATTCTATTTCTGCTTATATACTAAAAGGAAATGAAGACAGCATGACAAAGAGATAGCTGTACTCCCATGATTATTGCAACATTATTCATAATAGCCATATATGGAAACAACCAAGTGTTCATCAACAAATGAATGGATAAAGATGTAATAAATACATATGCAATGGAATATTATTCAGCCATGAGAAAGGAGGGCATCCTGACATTTACAACAACATGGATGGAGAGCACAGTGTGCTAAATGAGATAAGTTGAAGACAAGTACTGTATAATAACACTTACATGTGAAATCTAAGAAAGCCAAACTCAGAAACAGAACATCAAATGGTGGTTATCAGGGGATGAGAGTGTGGGGACAGGGCAGATGTTGTTTAAGGTACAAACTTACAATGAGTAGTAAATAAGCCCTGGAGATCTAATGCACAGTATAGTGAATATTGACAAAAATATTTTGTTATAATCATCGAATTTGCTAAGAGACTAGAACTTAATGACTTAAGAAAGTACCATTATGTAACACAATAGAGGTGCTAATTATCACTTCAATGGCAATCATATTACAATATATAATGCATCAAATTAATATGATATACACTTAAATTTGCACAGTGTTATATGTCAAATATATTTCAATTAACAAAAAGAAAAGAAGTAGAAATTGTTATAATCCACTACTTTTGTGTTAATTTGTTCTTTAGCAGTAGGAAATGAAGACACACCTTCTTGTCGTATACACTGACATAGAGAAGAATGACTCAGTGTGATAATTTGATTGCATAAGAGGATTTTCCGAACTAGACAGAAACATCTGATCCGGTCTCTTTCCTATTCAAGTGAAGAAACAGAACTACAGGCGAAAGAGCTCTTCACAAAGTTAACGCTAGAATCTAGGTTACTCGAATCCTGTTTCACACCTAATGTAGAACATGCTGACTGTAGAAATAAGACTTGGAGCCAGGAACTCCCATGTGTCCTCCATTCAGTGTTCTCTTCCATGGAATATGAATTCCTCTGCTGAATTGGTACTAGTGATGAGAAATGTCAATGTGGCCAATGAAAGATGTAGAAGAACCCATATAGTTGTATTACTGGACTGGCTGAGTGACTGACTTTTTGTGTAGAAAGGTTCCATGAGTTCAATGGTGCATAAAAAATAATTATTTTCTACAAACTATTATAAGAACATACTATGAGCAACTCTACGCCAATAAATTTGACAATCTGGAAGAAATGGATGCATTCCTAGAAACATATAAACTACCACAACTGAACCAGGAAGAAATAGAAAGCCTGAACAGACCCATAACCAGTAAGGAGATTGAAACAGTCATCAAAAATCTCCAAACAAACAAAAGTCCAGGGCCAGACGGCTTTTCAGAGGGAATTCTACCAAACATTTAAAGAAGAATTCATTCCTATTCTCATGAAACTGTTCCAAAAAATAGAAATGGAAGGAAAACTTCCAAACTCATTTTATGAGGCCAGCATCACCTTGATCCCAAAACCAGACAAGGATCCCATCAAAAAAGAGAGCTATAGAGCAATATCCTTGAACACAGATGCAAAAATTCTCACCAAAATGCTAGCCAATAGGATTCAACAGTACATTAAAAGGATTATTCACCACGACCAAGTGGGATTTATTCCAAGGCTGTAAGGTTGGTTCAACATCCGCAAATCAGTCAATGTGATACAACACATCAATAAAAGAAAGAACAAGAACCATATGATACTCTCAATAGATGCTGAAAAAGCATTTGACAAAGTACAGCATCCCTTCCTGATCAAAACTCTTCAAAATGTAGGGATAGAGGGCACATACCTCAATATCATCAAAGCCATCTATGAAAAACCCACCGCAAATATCATTCTCAATAGAGAAAAACTGAAAGCTTTTCCACTAAGGTCAGGAACATGGCAGGGATGTCCATTATCACCACTGCTATTCAACATAGTACTAGAGGTCCTAGCCTCAGCAATCAGACAACAAAAGGAAATCAAAGGCATCCAAATCGGCAAAGAAGAATTCAAATTATCACTCTTCGCAGATGATATGATACTATATGTGGAAAACCCAAAAGACTCCACTCCAAAACTGCTAGAACTTATACAGGAATTCAGTAAAGTGTCAGGATATAAAATCAATGCATAGAAATCAGTTGCATTTCTCTACACCAACAGCAAGACAGAAGAAAGAGAAATTAAGGAGTCAATCCCATTTACAATTGCACCCAAAACCATAAGATACCTAGGAATAAACCTAACCAAAGAGACACAGAATCTATACTCAGAAAACTATAAAGTACTCATGAAAGAAATTGAGGAAGACACAAAGAAATGGAAAAATGTTCCATGCTCCTGGATTGGAAGAATAAATATTGTGAAAATGTCTATGCTACCTAAAGCAATCTACACATTTAATGCAATTCCTATCAAAGTACCATCCATCTTTTTCAAAGAAATGGAACAAATAATTCTAAAATTTATATGGAACCAGAAAAGACCTCAAATAGCCAAAGGGATATTAAAAAAGAAAGCCAAAGTTGGTGGCATCACAATTCCGGACTTCAAGCTCTATTACAAAGCTGTCATCATCAAGACAGCATGGTACTGGCACAAAAACAGACACATAGATCAATGGAACAGAATAGAGAGCCCAGAAATAGACCCTCAACTCTACAGTCACCTAATCTTCGACAAAGCAGGAAAGAATGTCCAATGGAAAAAAGACAGCCTCTTCAATAAATGGTGCTGGGAAAATTGGACAGCCACATGCAGAAAAATGAAATTGGACCATTTCATTACACCACACACAAAAATAGACTCAAAATGGATGAAGGACCTCAGTGTGCAAAAGGAATCCATCAAAATCCTTGAGGAGAACACAGGCAACAACCTCTTTGACCTCAGCCGCAGCAACATCTTCCTAGGAACAACGCCAAAGGCAAGGAACGCAAGGGCAAAAATGAACTATTGGGATTTCATCAAGATCAAAAGCTTTTGCACAGCAAACAGTTAACAAAATCAAAAGACAACTGACAGAATGGGAGAAGATATTTGCAAACGATATATCAGATAAAGGACTAGTGTCCAGAATCTATAAAGAACTTAGCAAACTCAACACCCAAAGAACAAATAATCCAATCAAGAAATGGGCAGAGGACATAAACAGACATTTCTGCAAAGACGACATCCAGATGGCCAACAGACACATGAAAAAGTGCTCCATATCACTCGGCATCAGGGAAATACAAATCAAAACCACAATGAGATATCACCTCACACCAGTCAGAATGGCTAAAATCAACAAGTCAGGAAATGACAGATGCTGGCGAGGATGTGGAGAAAGGGGAACCCTCCTACACTGTTGGTGGGAATGCAAGCTGGTGCAGCCACTCTGGAAAACAGCATGGAGGTTCCTCAAAATGTTGAAAATAGAACTGCCCTATGACCCAGCAATAGGTATTTACCCTAAAGATACAAACGTAGTGATCCAAAGGGGCACGTGCACCTGAATGTTTAAAGCAGCAATGTTCACAATAGCCCAACTATGGAAAGAACCTAGATGTCCATCAACAGATGAATGGATCAAGAAGATGTGGTATATATACACAATGGAATACTATGCAGCCATCAAAAGAAATGAAATCTTGCCATTTGCGACAACATGGATGGAACTAGAGCGTATCATGCTTAGCGAAATAAGTCAAGCAGAGAAAGACAACTATCATATGATCTCCCTGATATGAGGAAGTGGTGATGCAACATGGGGGCTTAAGTGGGTAGGAGAAGAATCAATGAAACAAGATGGGATTGGGAGGGAGACAAACCATAAGTGACTCTTAATCTCACAAAACAAACTGAGGGTTGCTGGGGGGAGGGGGTTTGGGAGAAGGGGGTGGGATTATGGACATTGGGGAGGGTATGTGCTTTGGTGAGTGCTGTGAAGTGTGTAAACCTGGTGATTCACAGACCTGCACCCCTGGGGATAAAAATATATGTTTATAAAAAATAAAAAATTTAAAAAAAAATGAGAAAAAAAAAAGAACATACACCTTGTCACAACCTTAAACCCTGGATGGACTGGGCACTATGTACCTCTACAGTTATCCTCTATCTCTATACTAAAGAGTCTGTGGATCACTTCTTGTCTATCAAATACGCCTTGTTCCTTTCCATCGAAGAGGCTTACCACATAATGCTCCCTATTTCTGGAACACTGTAAACAGCACTGTTCTGAACACTGTCACCTCTGGGGTAGCCGGCACAAATCCCAGTTTCATTAGTACTACCTCAAAGAAGCCTTTCATGTGTACCCATTCCAGATTAAATCCTTCTCCAACACACACACACACACACACACAAAATTATTTTCTGTATGTGAATTGGATTTAGGATTATGCCCTGGAAACATATAAAACTAATATCCCAAGGCCATTTGTAGGCTTAACAGAGTGAGAAATGAAAAGTTAGAGTACATAAAATAAACTTTCCTAGTTTTGTTTTCAATTAAAGACCAATATATACACAACCCCCGTTTTATATTAAGAGGCTCATGCTGTGGTTGGTCACAGGCAAGGGCTCTTAAGCTGGGAATGTGACACTTTATCCTAGTTTTGAACTTGAATCTAACTTTGAGCCACAATCTAGGTATATAACCTTAAGTCATATATCTCAGTTTTCTATCTGCATAATTGAGATAATGAATATAAGTAACTTGTAGGGTCTTGTGTACATTAACCAAATTAATGCATGTCCAAAAACAATGTCTGAGATATGGTCAGCACACATAAATGTAAGCCAGGATCTCCTATGTTTAAGTCCCTAAATACTTGGCTTGAAAAACAAATATCTAGACACATCAATTTGCCAGGTGCTCCTATTATAGGATTTTGACTTATAAATTCGAACATGGTTTTTATTCCCTTCAGTTACATACCATATTTTTGTTTTACTTTGTTTTATTTATCTGAGAGAAAGAGAGAGAGAGAGAGCATGAGTGGGGAGGAGCAGAGGGAGAGAGACAAACAGACCCTGCACTGAACATGGAGCACAAGGCAGGGCTTGATCCCATGACCCAGAGTCACGACCTAACAAAAATCGGGAGATGGATGCTTGATGGACTGAGACACCCAGATGCACCCCCCCCCTTTTTTAAATTTGAGCGAGAAAGTCACACACCATTTTAGCTGTCAAAAGAAGTGTATTGTTTCACAAGTGCCTGCTGCTTAATTTAGAAAAAGGACTATTCTTAATTAAAGCAAGTCAGTTATTTCAGATGGCAGTCAAAGTGGATTAACAGGCAATTTCATACCAACATTTTTAACCAGACTTTTCCTTGTTAAAGAATGTTAGTGGATTATCTTGTGTTTCATTAAGTATTGAAGGACAGTTATGCCAAGATGATCAACACAAGAACCACTCATCATTTTCCCCAAAACTGTTTGTTCTTAAAGTTCTCTAAAATTGGACTGATGATATCCTTAACTTTTTTGGAAACACAAAATTTATTTATATGGAAAAAATGAGCATGTGATGATTTGTAGGTCACTAGCAGTGTGTTCATAGAGCTGAAAGATTACCTAGGGACCTATTCAAAATATTTAACCCCCAAGATCGTACAAGTTTTTCTGTAAAGACCTACCAGTGCCTACTGGTAAAATAGCAGTCCTAGCTAATAAATCGAAGAACTCCACCCCAATTTGAACTCAACTATTGTGACTGGGTTTTTGATGGGGACTTGGTGTTGGATTTATGCTAAATCGTGGAAAATCTATAAACACACGCACTGGGATGCAAGATGAGAGATCAGCATGCATTTCCCAGAAGAAGGGATTTTGACAAGAAATATCACAAGTGGCCATTATGAGGGAGCTAATTAAATTCCAAATTTGAAGTCTGAGATGGTGATTTTTTAATGTTTCTAAATCCTTCTGCACATTTGGGAGAGCCTATGTGTGTATTTCCAAATAGACATGAGCGTTCTGCATCTAGGACACTATGAAATTTGCAAATCAGATGAAATTAAGGAAGTTACTCACATACAGAGAATCACTGGCTCTCTGCTATTACAGTACATAATTTCTTGCTGTGTGTGTGACAGGTGACACAGAGGAAGTAGTAGTATGCTGTTGCCAAAGGAAACAATGTCTATTTGGTACTCTGCCTGCCAATTATCCAACTGCTTTCTTTGGAGATTGAGATGTGTATAGTTTTACACAGAATGAGCTCATTTTCAATCATCTCAACTTATTTGTAAGTTGATGTTGTTATATGTGTGCTAATAGGCAAAACACAAACACAATGTTTCAATTTTAAATCCACTATTGCTAAATTTCTGCCTCCAATTCAATGGCAAAAACTTCCTTGAGTTGGAGAAGGACAGTCGTTAAAAGGAGATTTATTATAAAAACACTATAGTAGAAACAAGGAAGACACTTTGATCTGGATTTTCAAATAACTAGAGGTTATCTCCTTTCCATCCCTTTGTCAAGGAGTGGCTTTGCCAGTAATGGACCTTTAGTTATTTTTGGCATGACACAAATTTTATGATACAAAGATTATGTACTCTGAACTTAAGAAGGTAGCTCATCCCCACATGTTAAAACTAAACTCAAAACTAAATATTTCTAATCTATTATCTTTGGCCTTGTTGCAAACACGTTTTTTTTTTTTTTTCTGACTTCCATAAAATGGTTCTTACAAAGAAGTTGCTTATTATCAGATCCTAAGTATCAGTTTGTGGGAAGTCATTCCTGAGGGAAAAAATTAAAGCCTTACCCATGGGCTGAAGGCAATATCATCATCTGAATGATCTGGCAAAGCCCAGAGGAACACTGAAAGCATTTGCTGTTCCATTCTGGCCCGGCAGCATTAAAATATGTCTTCCTAGTACATCTCAGAGTTTCAGAATCCTAGAATTAATTATTTGTTCATATTGGAACTTAAGGTTCATAGAGACAGAGACTTTGTCTATCTGGGTCATTGATAACATCTCAGCACTTAAAATAGGATCTGGCGTATACTACTCAGTTTACACTGAAACTTACTTCCTAATGGGTACTTTTAAAGGCAACTTAAAGAAACGTCTACACAGAAACCTAGTGATTGATTCTTCATGCTAAGACATGGTGTTTCTTGCTGGTGATACTGGTGTTTTTAAAGCACTTATAAAATCCAATGATTAGTTCTGATTTTTTTTCTCACTTTAAAAGAATAAGAATGCTAATTATGGTATACTTATAGAATGAAGACATAATAAAATCAAATTCTTCTTAAAAAAAAAAAGGCAACTTACATTAATCAACTCATTTAATCCCTTCAACACCCAGTAAGTAAGTGCTGGTCTTTTCCCATTTTATGGACAGGGAATCTGAGGGACAGACCATTTTCTCAATGTCTCCAACATAATGCAAGAAGAAAGTAAAAAGATAGATGTAGAAATAATATAAGGAGAAAGTACCAGAGGGGAGATGGGTGAGATGGTGGGTGAAATAGGTGATGGGGATTAAAGAGTATTTACCCTGATGGGGAAAAAAAAAAAAAAAAAAAAAATATATATATATATATATATATATATATATATATATATATAAAATAAAGTAAAATAGAAAGTAGAAAAAGCCAGGTTTCCAACCCAGCCATCCTGGCCCCAGCAGGTCCACCATAATCACTGTGTGCCGATTGAATCAACCAGACAGAAAGGGTTCACTGGAAAACATGCCCATTAATAAGAAATCTATCTAGGATCTGAACTACCAAATTACCCCAGCTGCTTCAACCCTCTCTATCAAACAGAAGAAGCAGGGCACAGAGCACCAAGCTGGATCGCCAAGAATCATCAAAATCACCGCAGCACCCCAGCAGCACTGCAGTCCCGACAGCAAGCTAAATACTGAATTCCCTGCCATCTTGCCTCACAGGCTGCAGAGTAGACAAGATACTGAATCCAGGAACCAGGTGATGGGAATAACTACCATTTATTCAACACGCACTTCAAGTTAGCCCTAGGCCAGGTGCTATTCTGATACAATCTTCTTTCATCTTCCCACACCTCTATGGGATATCGATTTTCACCCCATTTATAGGTGAATGAGGTAAAGGAATCCCTCTCATCACAGGATAGAAAAAAGATTTGGCCCTGTCACCAGTCATGGTCTCTTCACCAGCTGTGGTCTCTAAGTGGTTTTTGAATTCAAGCCCCACCTTTGTCTTCCACCTGAAGTCCAGCAGTGTGATTTTGATGAAGTCCCTTAGCAGCTCTCTGACCTATATTTGGAACATGGTGATGATAAACAATAATAATGGGGCACCTTGGTGGCTCAGTCAGTTAAGCATCTGCCTTTAGTTTGGGTCATGTTCCCAGGGTCCTGGGATGAAGCCCTACAACAGGCTCCCTGCTCAGAGGGGTGTCTGCTTCTCCCTCTCCCCCTGCATGTGCGTGCTCTCTCTCTCTCTCTGTCTCTGTGTCAAATAAATAAAAATAAAATCTTTAAAAAATGATAATAACATAAAAAAATTTAAAAAATTAAAAAATAAATTTTTTTAAAAGAATGATAATAACAACATTTTATTATTCAGCCTAACCAGCTATTCTCAAGGTTGTTATAAGAAAAATATATGTAAAGTGACTGTTAGTCACTTTAAAACCTAGAGTGTCAAAAAAACAAAAGACCACAAAACCAAAACTTTAGAATGTCTCTCCCACTTCTCATCCTACACGTTCGACAAAATAAAATCAATACAAATCACAAAACCCAAAACTCAAATAAAATTTTCAATTAAAATAGACAATATGTTGCTTTTCTTAATTGCAAAATTGTGGGTAAATTTGCTAAGGCTAGACCCTGCCTATTCCCTCAGACCCCATTTTTGCTGATGCACCAAGCATGAGCTGTGGCCTATTTGATACTCTGGCACTTGGAGACAGGTTTATAAAATGGAAAATGCTTTGTAAAAGGAAGCACACCCATTTTGGTGTGATTGATAGTATCATTTTACACTCAGTTGTCTTCACACCTAGCTCAAGAGCTCACTATGATGTATCCTTCTAGCTCCAAGCGTGCAGTCAATGCTTAGCTATCCCCACCTGGGGAAGTGTTCCCTTACTGCCCCAGGCTGAGTAAGTACCTCTCCTCTGCATTTCCATAGCAGTCTGTCCTTACCCCTGTCATACTGCATTCTAAGACTCAGGTATATAAAATAGCAATAAAGGGGAAGGACGTCCCTCTTGCTAAATCACACCGGAGTCTGACTGAAGAACTGGATCAGATTCGGTATTCCAGAACCTAGAAAAGGAAAGAAATATATGGCCAAAAGCCCCTGCATACCTTCCCCCGCCTTTCTTTATCCCAGTAGCTGGCCAAACTGCCGCGATAATGACCTTCCTAGGAGTTTGCGGATGTCCCTCCTGGGAGCGCACTCAAAAGAAGAACTCACTGAGCAGGTTTGTTTAACAGCCTGGCTCTCCAGAATTCATGTAGAAATCAATGACAGCCGAGCGCGCCTTAGCACATCCTAATGGGATGAAACCTCACTTAAAAAGGCCAAATGAGCAAAAGGACAATTCAATTTCCAGGGCAGTGCCGAGGCTGAGATGGAACACAGGCAGAGAAACTCCCCAGGTGCTCTAAGACTGAGGCTGACGAGACAGGAGGTCTATAGCTTTCAAACCGCTACAAAACAGGGAAGAGGAAAATCATTAGCGAGACCTGCCAATGACCCCAGCGGCCGCTGAGTGTCTTCCAGAGGCTGGCGGTGAGTGTCTAGGGAGGGAAAGGGAGGAGACAGGAAGTTGTGTTTATGTCAACCCGTTTTCCCAGGAGCACCCCAGACACAGAGCGGAGGGAGAGGGAGAGACACCTGGAGAAGAGGAACAATATCCTGAAGTCGGTGGTGGGAACTTGTGGGGTCTCTGCGGACACCAGCCGTGAGAAGGTAGAACACGCCAGGGTCTCTAGGGTGTGAAGGGGAGGGACACACAGAGATGAGGAATGGCTGAGGCATTCTAACGTTTATAAAATGAGTCATGGGAACTTACTTTTCTTATGAATGCATAATTCTAAGAGTCAAAGACTATGACTAGATTCTATGACTATGACTAGATTCTAACCCCCCCTAAGTCCCCTGCTCCTGTCCCTTCTTACCCTCACTTCCTAACCTCCAGAGTCACCACCTTCAGCCCTTTAACTGTTTCTTCTGATATTTGCCAGCTTGTTTTAACATAAGATACTTATTTCACTATCTCTTATTTTGCAGTTCTGGACATCACCTTTATTTCCTCTTCCTAAGGAAGAAGACCAGGGTTTTATTTGTTCGGTGTCTTCTGTGTCAGTCATCTCCACATTCTCAGACTCTGTCAGAGCTGCGAAACACTTCCCAGTAAGCTCAAAGACATCGATACCTGACCTACTTTTCTCCTTGGGACACCTCTCCTGGTACCCATGTGGCCTACTGCACCTTGGCCAACTGCACAGCAGACATAACAGACCTCCCCTTCCTTTGCTCTTCTCTCTACTCTCGTGGACCCTCTGTTTCCCGGATGTCATGCTCTATGGTTTCTTCTCTTTCCAGCCCCGAGGCACTGAGTGAGAGGCCATAGCAATGAATCCACTGACATCTTCTTGCATGTCTGAAAATATGTTATTTCACCCTCAGACTTAATTTATGGTTTGGTTGAGGATGCAGTTCCAGTTAGAATTCATTTTCCTCAGGACTTCGAAGTATTTCTCTATTGTCTTCTAACTGCCAGTGTTGTTACTGAGATTCTTGATGTCCTTATAATTCCTGATCCTATGTGACCTGCAATTTTTTTCTTATCTGGAAGCTCTTCAAATTCTGTCTTTAGTGCTAATGTTCTGCATTTTCTTGATGTCAGGCTTTGGTGTGGGTCTTTTTTCTTCATTTTGCTGGGCGTGAAGTAGACCTTATTAGTCTGGAAACTTATGGCCGTCAATTAAGGGAAATTATTTGTTCTATGGGGTGTTAAAGGAAAAATGTCAAAAATTCTAGATTCCAATTAAAATCATTTGGAACCTAATCTCAGGAGTAATATCCCATCTGTCGGCCATATTTTAAATTTATTTTAAATTCAAGGGGAGGGGATCAAACAAGCATGCAAATACCAGGAAGAGGATCATATTAGAGGCTGCCTACCACACCTTGCTTAGAAACAAACAGGAGTCATAATCTCTTCACTTCATCTGTTTCTCCTAAGAACTAAACTATATTCCCTGGTGGCTATATAGGGCTTCAGATCTGATGTAGAGGGTATTCCTGAGATCTTCTACAGAGAGGAGAACTTTGTTGGGGAAAATACTTGATTTTCTTTTCCATATATAAAAGTTGACAATACCTTTTGTGTCAGGAAATGCAGATTCAAATACTACCTGAGTAAATATGGTGAAAATCCATAGTTTATATTGGTATGGAAGACTTTTTTTCCTAGAACAGCAACTATAATTTTCTGAGATGACCGTATCCCACTAGGACTATTAACAAGAAAAATTACTAATAGGAAAACTAAAGTGAAGATTAGGGTAATTAATCATTTAATTAATTTGAACAAAATATTCATTTGTCTTAATAACTAAGGTGTATAAGGATAAAAGGTTACTTCCCGGAGACTACAAAAATCAATGTATCAGAATTTATTTTCACTTTAACAACAGAGGCATTCTTTACAAAAGTGATTACTTGAACTCAAATACAGTTATCTCATTTCTCAGAGAAAACCCCCAAAACCCAGGGAATTAAAATTGGAGTTTTTGAGCCTGTTTCCATAACTCCATCACTTCCAGTGGGGAGAAAAATTGGGCACTGAACACAACTTAGTTGGATAATTGAGTTTTTCTCACTTCTTGAATTGATTGCTGCAACCGCAGCATCCCAGCTTTCTTCTCCCTATTTGCTGTATGATAGACTAATTATTAAAATTTCCCAAACTCTGAGAAAAATGGATTTTGAGGCTTTGAATTTGAATGTATAATTGAACACTCTCTTCTAACTCTGTGTGTGTGTGTGCATGCACACATGTGTATGGTGTGTCATAAATGTGCTGAACTTTTATATTAGTCCTCTCACACACACAAAAAAATATTGTAACTTACCATTGATTGTTAGGTGCAATATTGAGCTATTTTGAACTCAGTCAAAGGTGAGCAAATGTGACATTTTATTTAAGTGAGTTAGAAATTGGATGGGTATTGTATGACACTTTCTCTTTCAATGCCAACAGCCTACTTCCCATTATCAAATCCCAAACTCACAGCTGCAGCAATTAACCAGCCCTGGAAGCAGTTATAATGTATAAGACATGTTAACCTTGCTATTAAGTTCAACTTTCCTTCTATGCTGATGAAGTAGCTTATCATCCATTGGTGTGTTTTCAAACCGATGCTGAAATATTATCCCAAAATATGTGTTAGTTGAAATAACAAAATATGCATGTTTTAAAAAACAGACATTTTTTAAAGCTCCTATTATGTGTCTGTCACCAATCTAGGCATAATAGAAAAGAGAGAAGTAATAGGAGTTATAATCTAACAATTTGCCAGTAAAACACAACACATACAAGAAAATTTCACGATAGAAGTTATTTGATGTCTATTCCTCATGAACATATTCCTTCAGAATATGAAATCTTGAAGCACAATTCATGTTCCTAATCAGTATACCACCAGTATCTAACACCGTAATTGGAACAAAAATGATGCTTAAAAGATGGCCCATGGATGGTGAATGAGAAAGGGAATCAAAAAGTAAATCTGCATATGAACCAGACACATGCTACAGAGTACTATGGGAGTCAAGCAGAGGAATATATTCCTATAGGCTAATGAGGTAAGGAAATGATATATTTAAGACATGGAGTGCCATAGTTTGAGTGTGTCCCCCCAAAATTCCTATGTGAAACCTAACTTCCAATATGATGGTATTAAGAGTAGGGCCTCTGAGGGTTGGTTATACCATGAGGGCACAGCTATCATGAGGAAGAGTGTTGCCCATATAAAAGAGATGCCAAAGAACTCTTTTCTCTTCCACCATGTATGGGCTCAGGGAAAGCACAGATATCTATGAACCTGAAGTAGGCACTCACCAGGCACCAAGTCAGCCAGCATCTTGATCTTGAACTTTTAAGCCTTCAGAACTGTGAGAAAGAAATACATGTTGTTTATAAGGCACCCAGGCTATGGTATCTTTATTATGTCAGTCCAGATGGGCCAAGACATGGGATTTACTTTGCAATCAGAAAGCTTGGGATATTTTGGTAGGATAGAAAGAAGGCAGGAGTGATGTTGGAGTTGCTTTCCTGAGAAAGTATCCTTCACCATCTTCTCCGAACCCTCAGACAACAAGGGGTGGTCTCATAAATGTTACTTGGGCTGGGCTGAAATCCTGCTTTCTCATTCTTCCATTCTCATTAACTTCTCTACTCCAATTTGCCATTGATAAATTTAATGAAATGGTGATGATTTAATGGTATGCGAAATGGAAGGACTTAGAGCAGTATTCAGCACATAGTGAGGATTAAATAAATAGGTAGAAGCCATTTTGGCAGAGACCAGCCAGCTCTCCACCAAAGTCTGTCACCCCTTTTCTAATTACATAGGATTGTGACTGGAAAGAGGCTATATAGTCAGAGATCTTTCCCAGCCTTTCTGCATGTGGGTGTGACCAAGTGTCTAGTTCTCACCCATATAATATGAGCATAAATAATACAGTCTCTTCCAGAACAGGGCATTTAAAAAACATGTGTGCGGGTGCCTCAGTGGCACAGTTGATTAAGTGCCCAACTCTTGGTTTTGGCTCAGGTTGTGATCTCAAGGTCATGAGATTTAGCCCCATGTTGGGCTCTGTGCTCAGAGTGGAGTCTGCTTAAGACTCTCTCTCGCTTTCCCTCCCCCACTATGTACATGTGTGCGCCCAGGCTCTCTTTAAAAGAAATAAGTAAATCTTAAAAAAAAAAAAAAAAAAAAGAACATATGTCTTCTCTGGGTTGCCTTTTATTCCTTCTCTCAACTGACTGGGCCCTATAAAAATTCATTAAAATTTTAATTATGTAACGAGGTCTAGAATAATTTATCATTGATAGGAATTAGAGAAAACATACCTTGCCATTCTAATTAGAGTTTTCATCGTGATTATCTTTACCTTCAGGTAGAAACAGCCAGTAGGATAAAGCCTAGGTTTCTTTTGGGTTTGCTTTCTTTCAGAGTGAGAGGGGACACAAAAGCCACAGAGTTCATTTGCATGCATAAGTCTTCAAGTCACACAATTACAGAAATATGTTCAGTGATCATCATGTCAAGACAGCAGGAACTGTAGACCTTTTCCTGAAAAGAAGTCCACTTCTAAAAGATGAACTTTACTAAAACCTGCATTTGCTTTAACCGAAACACCTAAGTTTGAAGCATCCTTCAAGAATGCTTATCACATTGCCAGTCAAAGAAAGCCTCACGTGATTGGTAAGATCTTAGAGAAAACATGCATATTAGTTTACTGTGGCTACCATAAGAAGGTACCACAGTTTTATAGTTTAAGGTGACTTAATCTATAAGAACTGATTTTCTAACAAGTCCAAGGTATCAGTAGGGTTGGTTTCATACTGAAATCTCTCTCTTGGCTTGTGGATGTCCATCCTCTTCTTGTGCCTCCACCTGGTCTTTCCTCTGTGAATGTCTGTGTCCTAATTCATCTTCTTAAAAGGACACCAGTCATATTGAATTAGGACTCACCCTAATGCCCCCACCTTAACTTAATTATACCTTTTGTAGACCCTATCTGCAAATGCAGTTACATTTTGGGGTACCCAGGGTTAGAACTTCAACATACAAATTTTGGCAGTACACAATTCAGTCCTTATAACCATGTGATCTAGAAATGTCGCAATTCAAAATATTAAAGTACTGCCTCAATCAAAAATATTTTCCTCCCCCAAACTGCCAGTATCCCTTCTAATATGTTTCAGGTGGAAATGCGCCTTATTTTTCTCTTGTAGCATTCATTGGATGGAGCCACCATGGTCTCTCAATGGTTCCAGTATCTAACCTTATTTTCTATTTAATATATCTATGAAAAATGACTTTTGGAAACTGTGAATGCAAATGATAACTCAAAAGAGTGAATAATTTATCTGCCAGGTACCACTTTGGCACACAAATTCTTGATGCTTTCTACAGATGTGTCACCTGTCACAGATAGCATTAATATATTTTTCTGCTTTAATGAAGAAGAGATGGTACACATCATGGGGTATCTTTACTGTCTCCTGAAATCATAGACAACCTACAGTCCTGGGAGCATTGTCTGCTGCCCTGAAAGAGGGCTCTTTCATCTGAGTTAGGTTTTGAATCACAGCCTCTTCATGTGGTTTTGGCTGGGAGGAGACAGAATACAAAGATATCTTCTACACAGATGTTCCCTGGCTTACAAGAGGATGAGTCTTGAAGGACTTGATTGAAACTTGGGCAGAAGTTACATGTTTTTATGAGAAAAGTAAATCATATTCCCAGAACAGTTGGAAGGGGTGGAGTTCATTTATGGCTTGGCTCAGCGGACAGCTGTCTGGGCACTGAAAATTGAAGTAAATCATTTAATTGGGAACTCTGCAGTCACCTTTATGGAGGCTGCTGCTGGACCACTGTGGATTCCATTGGCCAACTTGCCACACTGAAAGAGGAGATTCAAATCCCAATTTTGTGAAAACTTTCCAAAGCTGGAGGAAGAGTTTCTAGCATGGTAGCTGGCTTCAGCAGGCTAACGCCGAAATGATAAAATCTAGTCAATTTGTCAGAAGTCTGCAGACAGTCAAAAATACCACAAAAGTCTGCTGAAAATTACTTCTGTTGAGATGGAAAAAAGATTCACAAACCTTTTCTTGCAAACATATACAACATCAACGATGAAACTTCTGGAAAGATACCTTCATTAATTTGAGGGTAAAGGAAATGAAATCATGAATTCAACCTCAAAAGAAAGGGTCTTAGAAATATCTAGTGTTTCATAAGACAAACCATCCTCACATAACAAAAATGATAATGAATCATAATGAAAATGAATATTCAGTTTGTCTCTTATTTCTTTATAATTTAGGTTTTTCAGCACTATTCTTAAGAAAATGAAAGTCAAAATCAGGGTGCCTGGGTGGCTCAGTCAGTTGAGCATCTGACTCTCAGATTAGGCTCAGTTCATGATCTCAGGGTTGTGGGATTGAGCCTTACATCAGGCTCCATGCTGAGCATAGAGCCTGCTTAAGATTCTCACCCTCTCTTCCTCTGTCTGCCTCCCACTGTATGCACACACCACACTCTCTCTCAAAAAAAAATATATAAATCTTTTGAAAATATCAAAATCAAATGGATAGCAAAGATAGCTATACATTTTTATTTCGATGTGATCTCTACAATCTTACCATGTCATTATAACCAAACCAAACCAAACCATTACTATAATTTTGATCTGTCAACGTTTTTCAGAAAGTAGAGATAATTTTGGTATGAAAAAAAGAGAGAAAAAAATTATGAATTTTTTAAAAAGGTTATTTCTATTCTTCATTATAAAATAAATTTCCAACCAACTGCTTTCATTGTACTAATAGAGGTTTTGTTTTAGGAAGCAAAACCAGGCACTAACTAAACTGGAACCATGCATCCCTTTGGATTTCAGAGCAAACATGAACCTATGACAGCTATGTGTCTCTTACCTTGAAACTAGAGTGTTTACTGCAGCTGTCCTATCTCTGTGCCAACATTGTATCATGGGTGTGTCGGGTAGACAGCTTGCCCTTAGTGCCAAGGTTTTCAGATTAAAAGAAACTATAGCCTAGGATACAAATCTGTGCAGGCACATCTACACATGCCCCTGATAAAGGATGAGCTCCTTGACCTGAAGCTAGAACCTTAGGCCCAGTGGACAGACTCTGGGAGGGGTTTGGGAAGAGGTAAGCATATTTTACAAGTGGAAGGATCAAAATAATTTGTGGCCAAAGAGCAGAATAGGTTGGTTTCAAAACATGCCAACATTTATTCACCTTATTCCCATGGGAGTAACCATGCCTGGTTCTCTGGGGACATTTACTGAGGGAAGCCAGCTACCATGCTAGAAGTCCAGTTTCCCTGGGACTGACTATAAAGGTGAAAGGTAGGCATTCTGAAGGGCAGCCTCGCTGAACTCTCTTCCAACAGCCAACCACAAGCAGTCACATAAGTGGGTCCTCTTGGAGTTCCGACCCTCTTAGGCATTCCAGTGAGCCATTCCAATGAAAGACTGCAACTACATGAAGACTCCAAGTGAAAATGACCCATCTAAGCCATCCTAAAACTTCTGACCCCCCAAATCATGAATTAAATCATTCTTCTAAGCCACTTAGTTGTGGGGTAATTTTAAACAAAGCAGTAGAAACTAGAACAGCAAACATAAAATGGGCTAATCTCAAAGAAAAATAAGTTTATTGGAACAATAAATGTGGCTCATAGAGTCAAAAGGGCTGAAGCCAAGGCGTATTCTTGGAGGCAGTTATCAGAAACTACCTAACAATTTCATCTGGGTCCTTCAACTGGAATGAATGTGTTTAGCTCAGGCTGCTATAGCAAAATACCATAGACCGGGTGGTTCAGATAATTCACTTCTTAGAATCCCGGAGACTAGAAGTTCAAGGTCAGTGTGCTAACACAGCCAGTTTCTGATAAGGGCCTCCTTCTTTTCTTCTAGATAAGTATCTTTTCAATGCATCCTCACATGAAGGAGAGCAGAGAGAGAAGCAGTTCTCTAGTATCTCTTCTTAGAAGGGCTCTAATCTTATTATGAAGGCTCCACTGTCATTACTTAATTACCTCCCAAAGGTCTCATTTCCAAATGCCATCACTTTGGGAATTAGAGTTTCAACACATGAATATGAGGAGGGGACAAAAACATGCAGTCTGTAACAGAACGATTACAAAAATATTTTTCCCCTTTTTTCCTCACCTGACTCAAGATTTAAAGTCCTCTACTGGCCTACTTTTGGGCCATTGTCAACATCCTGGACAGAATCAAGGCATTGTATTTGTATTTGTAATTCCACCGTATCAGTTACCTGTTGCCATTATAATGCTGTATAATAATGGTAATAAACACTCATGAGCCTCAATGGCATCCAGCAATGGGTGTTTATTACACAAGCATCTAGGATTAGCTCAACATCAGCTAGGAAGCGCTTCTTATCAGCTGACATTGCTCACACGTCTACCATTAGCCTGCTGTTGGGTGAACTCCAGTGGCCTCAGCTTTATATGTCTCTTTTCTACATGTTTTTCATTTTTCATCAGCCTCGCCCAAACATTTCCTTACTTTCACACATACAGGAGAAAAGACAGAAATACTCAAGGTCTCTTTATGCTCAGGTCTCTTTATGAAGGTGGTACACATTCATCCCTGCCATATTCTGGAGGGAAAACTCATATTGAAGGGATAGGGAACATATATTCCATCTTTTCTATGACAGGAACTAAGTCACATGTCACATGGCAAAGAGGATGGATACTGGGGGTGCTGGGCAGGGGCAGGAATGCTGGGACCATCAGAGCAACTTCTACCAAGACTGTACATACTGGAGAAAAAGAACTTAGCAGAAGGAATCCAAAGTGCCAAAAGGAGATTTAGGTTAATTCTGAGAAGCCAATTATGACAACAAATTTTATACAAAATACTGCATGCATATGTGTGTTTAGATTTCTTTTACTATGGGCACCTGGATGGCTCAGTCAGTTAAGTGTCTGCCTTTGGTTCAGGTCATGATCCCAGGGTTCTGGGATTGAGCCCCATAATCAGACTCCCTGTTCATCAGTACAGAGCCTATCTCCCCTCTCCTGCTCCCTCTGCTTATGCTTTCTCTGTCAAACAAATAAATAAAATCTTTTTTTTAAAAAAAAAGTAGATTTCTTTTACTAAGTAGTATAGTTTCAACAGACTCTCACATTAGTTTTAGAGTCAAAAGAACAACATTATAGGGGCACCTGGGGTGGCTCAGTTGGTTAAGCATCTGACTCTTGGTTTGGCTCAGGTCATGCTCTCAGGGTCCTGAGATGGAGCCCCATCAGGCTCTCTGCTCACTGGGGAGCTTGTCTGAGATTCTCCCTCCCCCACTGCTCCTCCCCACCTTGTGTTCTCTCTAAATAAATAAATAAATAAAATATTTTAAAAAGTGAGAGAAAGAGAAAGAGAGAGAGAGAATAACACACACATTATCAGAACACAGAGTGGCAGCTCAGTCCCAATACTTGAGCTATTAAAAAAAACCTATTAAACATAGATCTGCACCTCCTGGGTCTCAAACTCTGTAGGCTATAGGCATTGCTTAGCTACTTAGCATTTATTGAGAAGGGTTTCTCATTATTTGTCCATTCTTAAAAGGCCCCTGTGGACATATCATTTACTGAGATGCTAGTGTTTAGTCCTCATACATTCAAAGATTCAGAGTAGCCAGATTAAAAGAGCAGACACTGAACCTGAAACCAGGCCATTAAAACCCACCTCGCCCATTTACTAGCAGTGTGAATTGGGCAGCTTACTTAACCTCTCTGTGCTACAGTTTCCCCTGTCTATAAAACAGGAATAATAATAGGAGTCTCCACCCCTCAGGTTGTTGAAAGGTAAAACTCACAGCCATTGCTGGAATTTTTCATCCTAGCAGCATATCATGGCTGCGATCCAGAGAAAGGTTGCCAGCACTGCAAGGCTAGGATCTTGTCATGTCCCACACCCTGCCTCTCACCAACCCCCATGCTGGTGGCTCCGTATCAGAACACTGCCGTGTGATGACCAGGACCGTGGCTGGGCTTGAAGACAGAACAGGGAAGCTATGGACAGATGATTTCAACCTCAAAGCACCTTCCAAATCTCAGGTGAGTGCATCATAGTGGTAGAAATAAGTTTTGTTTACAACTGCAGCTGTAAAGGAGCCTACAAAACACAGGGCTCTTTTTCTGCCTTAACAAACTCTGGGGTAGACAAAGGCAACAGCCCCCAGAAGACACCATGCTCATTTTATCAGGTTGCCCAAAGGGAAGGGGAGGGAGATAGAAACTTAATTCCCTAGGGTGCTGATTGTACAAGCCATGAAAGCAAGGGGAGGGTGAAATTTCCTCAGAGGAGAGGACGGCTTTCTATGGCTCCCACACAGAAGCAACCACACCACCACCACCCTACAACCACTACCACCACCTTGGAAAATAGAGGTATAGATGCCGCTCAGGTAGACATCACCTCATCTTCAAGAGACATTAAGCATATTTAACCTCAGAACTAACTTATTACTAAAATGTTAGTACCATCCTCAAGGACACTGGTGAGAAATTCATGAGATGAGGAATAGAAAGGCACTTATTGCAATCATGGCCAAGCTATTGAAGACCACGTAGGATTCCTCTGAATTTCCAAGTGCAGGGAATGGGTCCTGTTCTGTCATTCGCATACATGGTGCCTGATCCAGGATCAGATGTCAATACATATTTATATATTGTACCAACCAGAAAGTACAATTCTACTGCGAATGATGATACCTAGAAGTCTGGGGATTAAGAAAAGGAAGTAAAGAGAAAGAAATTCCTTTACCAAAACCAGAGCAGAGAGGACATCTATTTTGCCTCTGTGGAGAACTGGATTTCACTGAAACTAGAAGAAGGAATTAGCAGTCATCCTAATGAAGAGTGAGTTCTAAAGAAACAAGATTTTTTTTTTTTTTAGGTTCAATCTCTATTCAAAGCACTTAGGCTTCTTATCCTATGTCTACTTATGAATTCACTTATCTCATAAATCTCTGAACCCCACCTTCATAAATGACAACCTTCAGAATTAACAGGACAGGTAAATTGGTCTCATTTGCTGCTTTAAAAACCAGTATTTTGTCGACTTCTGAAAGATACCAAAGAATCTTATGAGAGTCAAGGAAATTCCCCAATTTTTATGTGTTTCTTTTCCCCCTAGAAGCATACCATGTGCCAAGTACGGGACAGTGAATGAAATAAAGCCAATATTTCCTGAACCTCTACTCCACATCTCACTCTGCTGAGCTCTATACATAAGACATCTTTAAGGAGACAAGAGACTCTCCATCAGCCGACCTGTGTTCACACCATGCTATCTCAATGACAGCTGTCATCTCTCCCCTCTGAATTGCAATGTTTTCACTTCTAAAAGGGTAAAGTTTCTGAAAATTTCCACAGGCCTCTTGTGATAACATGTGCAAAAGCAAAATGTGGGAAGTATACAGCACTTACCACATGGAGATATTATTAATACTGAGCAATGTATAGAGTTTTAATTATTGAAATAGTCAGTTGCTATACCAAGACATAAATATTTTTAAAATACAAATTTGAATATCTGAAAATGACTTTCAGTTTGATGAATTCTCAAATATTTAACATGAGAAATATCACTGACATGTCAGAGGATACAAAAGGAAATGAATATGGGGTACCTTATATGGTGGCTCAGTCCATTAAGCCCCAGCCTTTGACTCAGGTCATGATCCCAGGGTCCTGGGATAGAGCCCTGCATCAGGCTTGCAGGTCAATGGGAATCCTGTTTCTCCCTCTCCCATTTGCCCTGCTTGTATTTCCTCTCTTGCTATTTCTCTATCTCTCCATCTCTCTCTCTTCTCCATCAAATAAATAAATAAAATATTTCTTAAAAAGGAAATGAGTATGATAAAAAGTAAAATTAAAAATTAGAAACGTTTCTAAACTTTATACTTGAAGTCCAACAGTCATGCTACAAATATCTTTTAAAATTAGCAAGTTTCTAATAGTGTCTTTAAAAGTAAAGGATTCTTCACAACAACTTTCATGGAAATTTTCACTTTGCTTAAGCTAGTAAAGACTCATATCAGATAAATAAAATATCTCTAGAGAAAGAAAATCCAGTTAAATGCATTATAAACTTCAGACTTGCAGATGGCAAATCGAATCTGGCTTGTCTACAACAATTACAAATCATGGAGTGGAATTTTGAATGACCAAAGTTTTGACTTTAGTTTCTCCTTTAAAGTTCTACTCTAAAAAGAAAAAAGAAAAAGAAACAAAGAAAAATCCAACAGTTGCTTACAACACATGATTCTGCAAAATATAACTTGTCAATCTCTGAATGCCAGACTCCATATTGATTTTATCCAACAAGTCTTCCTAGGTTATGATGCTTGCAGAGGAACTAATATCATTTACATTGTCCAGGGTAGGTGTTCTTTTAGACACAAAAGTAATGACTTTAATGTGAAAGAAAAACAGACAAAGAGGTTGGCTTATCATAACTCTAATAACAACTGGTAATGGAAAAGCAAATGATTATTTTAGTGAGATCTTCCCACCATGGTCTAGAACATCAGAAAGGAAAGCTGAACATAAGAATTAGTACTGTTCAGGGGTTGCTGCTTCACCCGTTTTATTTTTATTTTGTCATAATTAATAATTCCACATAATTGCCTAGTCTCTCTCCTCTTAAAATCTTCCTTTGCTAGTTCCATCGTGTGAGATTTTCCCATCCCAAGAGTGTTGGCTTCCCTTCCTTGCCCCCTCTTTGTTGAAAGCATCTACCATCCCAAGGAAAATTAAAATCCACATGAGGATATGATAAAGCTTTGAAATCTGTGGTTCCTATTCCCCCTTGAGCAGACATGCATGGCTCCCACTTCCTCTGGTGACCTGGCTCTTCTATTCATCCCTCCAGCCTTAAGGTTGATGGTAGCTTCTCACAATCACAATTCTTGAAGTTCCCTTGTCTTCTGGTTGCACTTCCTAATTCTTCCATAAATACACGTAATAGGTTCTTTTTTTTTTTTTTTTTTTTTTTTAATTAGCTAGCATGGCTACTGTTGGCAGGTCAAATCCTCTTGATAAGGGAGGATATGCTGGTGATACTTTCTTCATCAAAGGCCTCAAACAAGGTCACTGAACTACAGGTTAGCAACATTTCCCATACTTCTGATTCTGATGAAAGAGCAAATTTCAGAAAAACCCTAAGAATGTCAGTGAGGGGGTTATTTCCAGGAAGATCAAAAGACCCACAACTGGAGCTTCAAATTTTCCTCTGGGATGTGCTGCTATCAAAGAATGGCTTAGTTAAAGCAAATCTCCAATAGCCTCTTACTCTGCGATGGGTACAGTTTTGTTCTCTTAATTTCCTTAACGCAATAAGAAAAGTAGTTCCAAGCTTCACCTCCATTCCTAGAATGCAAGAACGTGGTCTCTAGATTCTTCCTACATCACAGTTCTGGAGAACCCCCCAGGTTTGATTGGAGAGCAAGGCAACTATGTCACTGTTTACAGAGTTTCAGATTTAGCCTTTCCCCCAAACCTGTTTTTTCTGCAGCCTCTCTATTGATGTCTATGGCAATTCAATCCTATCCATTCCTCAGTTCCAAATCCCTAGTATCATTTGTAATGCTCTCTTTCTGCCATACCTTACATCTAAACCATCAGCAAATCCTCCTAATGAGATTTCTTACATTCTTCTGTCCCAGCATAACCCAAGCCACCATCATCTCCTGCCTGGAAAGTTGCAATAGACTCCAAAGTGACGACTCTGCATTTATTCTTGTACTTCTATCATCTCTTCTCAACACAGCAGCTAGAAAAACACAAGATCCAGAATATCTGACATAATCTGGACTCCCTCTTCTTTCTGTCCTCATCTCCTACCCACTGGCCCTCTTTCTAATTTCAGTAGGGCAGCATGGGTACCTTCACAGATTCTCAGACATGCAAGAAATCTCCACTCTCCCATAATCATTATAAGAACACATCCAAAAAAAAAAAAAAAAAAAAAAAAAAAAAAAAAAAAAAAGAAGAAGAAGAAGAAGAAGAAGAAGAAGAAAAGAAAGAAAAAGAATCAAGACATAAAGGAATTATTATTCATTAGAACATAAAAGTTATATGGGGAGAAAATTTCCAAATGTCCTTGATCGCTTACTCTCTACCCTCAGCTTTGGAAAACCTCAAATACTTAAAAAAATTGTTCACGGCTGGGTACAGTATTTCAAGCCTTCTGTCCAAGCTTTGCCTCCTGTCTTCTGTTCAGGAGGCTAATGCTTTATCTTGATCTCTCTAAATTTTATCTTCTCCGCTTTCATCACTCACTCCAGCTTGAGTTCAACTCTCTGTCTAAATCTCAACTTGGCCTGTAGATGCTGTCTTTCATATCTCATTTTGCTCCACAATTTGCTTCTGAGGGCAGATCATACTGCCACCTTCATGTCCAATTCCATGCCTGTAAGTAACAGGTTTTAAATAGTAGGCTAAGCCCCCACTTTTTGAACAAAGATGACTAGGCCATTGAATAGCCAAAATAGAGAAAAATATCAATACAGATCAATACAGATCCATACTGAAAGTAATCACAGGATTGTGCTTCAGAATATCTTCAGCTTGAATTAAGCTCCATGGAGACACACAGTGACATTTTATGCCCCCAACCCATGTCTTAAGTACTTTAAGTAATATTTCTGAAGTCATTGGAATGGGGTAACATTTGAGCCCTTTGGGCTGCAAGGAAAAGAAGGCAGGGCAACGTTAATGACGTAGAAGTATTTATTGCCTGTGGGACACAAGAACTTAATATGAATATAGATAGCATGGAGTAAATGAATAAGATGTGTATTTGTGAAATCTAGATTTCTAGAAGAGAGGCACACAAAAGGCAAGGAGTTCTTTTCACATCCTCCTCTCCCAGCCTGTTAGCAAGGAGGTCAAAATACGAACCGCCAGGATTCCCAGTCCCATTGTTCTTGCTCTCCCCCACAAGAGACGCTGTCGTCACGTTAGTGAAATTGGGGGAACAGAATAAAGTCTGTGGCCCTCTCTCTTATTTAAGGAGTAAATACTCCTGAATATAAGGCATGATGTGGTACATTTAACAAAGTCTCAGAAAACAACTGGGTTTAGTCATAAAGGTAGCACATAGACCAGTTGGTTGCTCCACTCCCTCCCAATGTTTCAGACCCAAGTAAATAAGCAACAGTGCCCTGTAGCTCAGAGGAGAAGACAAAGAGAGTCAATGAAGGAAAAATGGAGTCAAGGAGACTTCATTATTTCTCAGCATAGAAGCCTGGATGGAGTCTCCGTGTTTAGCATAAGCAGGTAGAGGAGGGAAAAAACAAAAGGAAGGAAGGAAAAAATGGAGAGAAAAGAGAAGACAAAAGAAAGAAAAAGAGAATAAAAACAGAGGGAGAGATGGAGGATGAAACACGGCAAAGACTTGGGAGATCTACCTTTTTATGCCACAGACCCTTCATAAGGTTACAGACCCTTTCTTAGAATAATTTTAAATGCATAAAATGACATACATAATGTTGTAAAGGAATATAATTATAGTGTAAATATGATTACCGAATATTAAAGCAACAAATTTGTGATACAAATATATATGCTTCTTTATTAAATAACAATATACAATGATTGGTATGACAACAACCAGAGTTTCAAAGCAGTGAGAGACTAGGGTGCCTGGCTGGCTCAGTCAGTAGGGCATGTGACTTTTAATCTCAGGGTTGTGAGTTCAAGCCCCACATTAGGTGTACAGCCTACTTGGGAAAAAAGAAAGAAAGAAAGAAAGAAAGAAAGAAAGAAAGAAAGAAAGAAAGAAAGAAAGAAAGAAAGAAAGAAAGAAAGAAAGAAAAGAAAGAAGAAAAAGGCAAAGCAATGAGAAACAAAATATTTCAGGACCTCAACAGTTATAATGCAATGTGAAAATTGCTGATTTCTATTGATGACAAGGTCATATTAATGTTAATATGTAATAACGTTATATTAATATTAGATGCCAAGGTCAGCTAATATGACTGAAGGATGTTGTCAAAATTCATAATGCAGACCAGTTTGATTTTAGACAGAGATCAATGGAATTAAAGATGCAATCTTTTCCCTATCCAAGTTCATGGTATTTCAGCATTCTGTTCAAGAATCCTTTGGAAGGATGCCTGCATGGCTCAGTTGGTTAAGCAACTGCCTTTGGCTCAGGTCATGATTCCAGAGTCCTGGGATCGAGTCCCACATCGGGATCCCAGCTCCAAGGGGAGTCTGCTTCTCCTCCTGACCATCTCCCCTCTCATGCTCTCTCTCACTGTCTCTCTCAAACAAATAAATAAAGTGTTGTTGTTTTTTTTTTTTTAAGAATCCTTTGGGAGTCCACAGACCCATAATCAGAGCCCCTATTAAAAATATATAAACCAAGGGACAAAAGAAAATTTCTTATGTATGTCTCATAATGAAGCTAATTGGAAAAAATACCAATGAAGACATTTGCTTCAAGAGTTTCCTTTAGGTTACTGTACCCAATGTTCAAAAACTTCACTCTTCCCTAAAAAGAAAAGAAATACAACTTTGCTACTTGATGAACAACTCAGTTCAGTGACTTTGAGGATTGTTGTTACTAGGCTAAATTATGGGTTTCATTACACAGCATTTGTCATTTTGAGTTGTTTGGGTTTCTTATTTGTTTACTATAATCTGTGGAATGGGAACAAGATCCTTGCCTCACCAGTTAGTTGCTGCTCCTGATACATAGTAAATGAACACTCAACAAAGGTCAGTTCCCTTCCCTTTTCATTCCCTGATCACCAGTGGGATCTCTGGACCAGTTAGGTTTCTAACAAAATTTCTGCCCCTTAGAGGATGAAAATGTGAGAACTGATTGAAATAGATTCATCCTCAGTACCTAAAAAATTTTAAAGCATAATGCTATAGCAATCTGAGATCACACTGGACATTTAATTCCTAAATGCTGACATTGTATCTTATTGTAGAAATGAATTTTTATAGGGTTCATTTTTTTCCAAATAGAAAATTATATTTAGACTTTTAATATGAATTACTTATATCCAAAGAGATCTTTAAAAATGCTGACAAGAGATTCTAGAAACACTTAAAATCCAAAGCTGGACCAGTTCCAGCATGCATTAAAATAATGGTGGAAGGAGATGAACTGAGAGGACCACTTTCTTCTGTCTGGAATTGTGTACAATCCTTTTAAAGTCGGGAGTAGGAGATAATCTCAGGGGCTTAAGGATAATTCTCAACTTGGCAAGGGAATTTTCTTGAGGCAGGAAACACTGCCCGAAGTGTATTAATGTACTTATGAAAGTAGTTACATTACTGTGGTTTTGGGAATGATTTTAAAGCTTAGCAAAATGTGAAATTAATTTTTGATGTCTTTGTTCTAGATGCCTCTTCAAATCCCTGCTCTGCTCATTCAAAAAAAAAAAATCTATACTTCCTTTTATTGGACGCATGTTCTTTTTTCCGAATATTTGTTGTTTGTTCAAATTTAAATTCTTCTTCCAAATATGTAGCAAGTCTCTTTCATGTGCCAGACGCTGTGCTGGGAACTTGGAATACAAAGTGGAATAAGAGAGGGTCATTCCCATCAATGCATTTAATAAGGCAAAGGGCCCATCTCCAAATGAATTGCAATAGGTCCCAGATGTATCAGAGAGATAATTGCACTCTCATGTTTATTGCAGCATTATTCATAATAGCCAAGACATGGAAAAAACCTAAGTGTCCATCAACAGATGAATGGTCAAAGATGTGGCATACACACATACACACACACACACACACACACACAATGGAATATTAGTCAGTCATGAGAAAGAAAATCCTGTCATTTGCTGAAGGCATTATGCTATTATATCACTTAAATGTGGAATCTAAAAGATATCCAATAAAATGGTAACATAAAACACAAAATATCTGTCATCATAGGTAAGAAATTTGCAAGGGTACCAACTTGCAACTAACTTGCAATTAGTAGATAAATCCTAGGGATCTAATTCCCAGACTAGTGATTGTTTTAACTACTAGTGTAGTTAACAAGACTGCATTATGAACAGCAAAGCTTCTAAGAGACTGGATCTTAATAATTCTTACCACAAAAAAAAGAATAATTATGTGACAGAGGTGTTAGCCAATGCTAGAGTGGTAACATATTACAATTCATAAATGTATCAAATCCACCCATGATACTCCATAAACTTACATGTTACACATATACCTCAATGTTGTAAAGTTCCAGAGGGCTTTTGTGGATACCAGGTACTGCTAAAGGGGGGGTCTGCTGAGTATGGGGACAGATGCACTGAGTGGAGACATTCTCATTGGAAACATTATGCTTGAGAGAGCTCAAACCTTGGTGTCTTAGCTCAGGCTGCTGTTATAAAATACAGACCAGGAGGCTTGCACAATAAACATTTGTTTTTCATAGTTCTGGAGGCTGAGGAGTCTAAGATCAAGATGTCTTCAGAATGAAGGCCCACTTCCTGGCTCGAGGACAGCTCCCTTCTCCCTGTGTGCTCGTATCACAGAAAGAACAGGGTTCTGTTTCTCTCCTCTTCTTCTTGAAAGGCACTAATTCCATCATGAGGGCCCCATCCTCAGGAACTCATTGTAAGCTAACTCCCAAAGGCCGCACCCACAAATGCATCACAGTGAGGGTTAGACCTTCAGCATATGAATATGTGGGGCAGGGGGACACAAACAGTCAGTCTGTAATCCTTGGCTTCACGGACAGCAGGCAGCTGATGTGGTACATCTGTAAGAAAAACCACTAACCACACAGTTCAGGAGAGGAGCAGAATGTTACTCCCAGATCCGTGTGACAAATAGTGTGGGACAGGATGGGCATCTGAGGTATGTTTATGTGTTTATGTGTTGTGTGTCAGTTAGGAGTTTGGTGTCTAGGTGCTGACTGAGGTGGGGTCAAATCCTGGCTCTCTGACTCCTGTCTGTTGTGTGGCCTTATGAAATTCATGTCATGCCTCAGACCCTCAGGTTCTTCATTTGTGAAATGGGGATGAAAAATAATGATACCTACCCCATAAGGAATCTTGGAAGAGCATAAGGAATGCTCAGCCCAGAGCCTGGTGGAAAATAAACACTCAGTAGTCATCACTAAGGTTGTTTTTCATTATTATCTGACCCAGAAATTGCAAGCCACTCAAGGAAAACCACTGAAGGAGGCTAGGTCACAAACTAACCTCGTAAGTAGGATAGATACTTGGTACCAATCATGTTTTTGAAGCTGTTGATGAAGAAAACCTAGACACGGCATCTGAACACACCCATATACCCCAAAACAAATGTCTGAGTAGAAAAATGAAGTAAATTCACCCTACTGTGAACTGCCTTAATAAAGTTCTTACTTTCATAGATTTTCACAGTTACGCTAATAGATGTACTGAAGAAGACATCCAATAAAATGGTAAGAGAAAACACAAAATATGTGTCATCATTGTTTAGATCTTTTAAATAATTAGTAGTTTTCTTCAAGTCCTAAAATGAGTTTGTTTTTTAACTGGCACAATTTTATTTTTCCCTCCTTACGTAAAACATATCCAAGAAATGCATTATCCAAAGTAATTTCATTACTGGAAGAATATTCATTAAAATGTTTGTGAATTCCCGTGGTTTTACATAATTTGCACTTCATTTAAAACCTTTCAGGACTAAAGCATCTCCAATTTGAGAGTAGTAAACACCCTAAACCTATTCCCACCTGTGCTTCTTTTGGATAAGAAATGCTTCTCAATGGGCAAGAAGTCTAATGTCCCAGCCCAATTTTAGATCCAGACAAGCTGGGCTCATGCAAACTGTAGTAACAAACCAACCTCTGGAACTTCAGAGCCAAAATATAATGTGAAGACAGAGTTTGGGATAAAGAGGAGCAAGAGCTTTATTGCTTTGCTATGCAAAGGAGGCTGCAGCAGAGTCTGACCTTGGAAAAACTGTAAGCCCTCTCCCCTCCCCCACCACTTTCTCTGCTCCCCCCCCCCGCACCCCCCCCCCCCCGCCAGGAAGAGACTGGGGGGTGCTATAGAGAAATACCCAGGATCTAGCTGGTTTTGACAGGAATTGTGTACTTGCTGCCAGCTTCCTTTGTCTTGTTTTCAGGGTGGTACTATGTTTCTGAGACAAAAGGCTAAAAAGGAAGAGGGGAGGCTTGCGGAAGAGATGAAAAGTGTTACTTTAAAATCGAGCTTCACTGAAGCATTAGTGCACCCATTTTAATTTCTGTTTACGTTTTCAAGTGGTTTCAGGCTCCCCGCTTTCATGCCTTCCGTGTCTATGAAAAGGGGCTGTTGTACTCATTTGGCTGCTTCCTGCTGGCCAGGGGTGAAGTCAGGAGATTTTTACTATGGAAGGCGTATACTTGTTTTTCCCAGATCAAGCTCTCTGACTCTTAAGGTAGAGTGTGTTTGCAGACATAAGACACACAATAAAAGATGACCTTTAGCAGTACATACACTCCTGGGACCAGTAACAAAAGGTTTAGAACAAAAAAATGCCCAAGAAGATGGGTTTAAGTCCATCTGGGATCCATGAGAAAAGAGCTGAGAACCAGTCAGTGAGACCTGCGCTCATTCCCTCCAAAATGGAAGTTTGATGACCTAGAGATCGTTGCAACCAGGTACGCTATTGTCAATTTTTTTCTACACTAATCTCAAACTAGCAAGAAATATTTATATATGCACAGTAGGATGTATTTGCAATGGCAAAGACACCCCCTTGCCGGGCCAACACATAATCTAAGGCCGTGCAATTCTGAATCACTTTATGAGGATAATGAATCATGCTGACCCTAGACCTCACCACTTGGGACTGGGAAAACCTCAGTAGCAGTCCAGCATCCATTAGGGACTTGGGAAAAATTCTTTACTGGATGTATGAATGAGTCACAGTGATCCAGCATAGACTCTGCTCTTGGAAGACAAATCCAGCACTCAGTGTCCTGTGTGGATGAGGCCAAGGTCTGAGCAATGTGAGCTAGGAAATTATCTCTCCACCCTACAGAGAAGGCAGGCAGAAGGCAATGTGTAAATAACACTGCACACTCATTTTTCTTCTTTCTTAAATGAATATCTCAAATCTCCCCAGGAATGACTTTCCCACTGGGATTGGTTATCTGACTTAACATTTGGTATAGAACACTGTCAATCTGAGGGACAGTGTGGGTCGTCAAGAGAACATTGTAGGGTCCTTTCCACGTCTATTACAACTTTTGATCTGGGCATTGTTCTTTCCAAGTCCTGAGTAGCACCTCAGTTGCCAGCCCTTAGAAAGATACAGTGATGCTTCGAGTTAGGCTGATTTTCTGAAAGAAATGAACTCACGCATAGCTGTTAAGAACTTATGCACACCCTCCACCCTGCCTTGGGGAGCTAGGAATAGTCTACCATACAAAATTTCACAGAGGTGTAATTAGACCCCACTTCTGGGGGACAGCCGGTTGCAGAGAAGGGAAGTTGGTAGGACCTGATCCCATTTCCTGGCACAGCCTTGAAATTGTCCTTTTTAAAGTAGGACTCATTTTTTGTTTTGTTTTTGTTTTGTTCCCCCCCTCCCAGACTGGGGCCCCCAGGGTAGATTAATTTCCATTTAATGCCCAAGACCTTACTTACTTGTTGAGTTGCTTGCTGCAAGGAAAGAGGATCTATTATCACTTTGGATAGACGTAGGGAGGCCATACCTTGCTGTTACTTCCTGGAGGGCTATCAATTCAGCCCTTCATGCTGATGTGCCCACGGGCCCACTCATCCTAGCATAGCCTGCTCAGCATTGCTCATGATCAAGAAGACTACCACTATCAGTGCACAGGTCCCAATCAGCCTGTGTCAGTGGCTGGCCAGATAAATCAAGCCTGCTGGAGTACACCATTTCAAGAACTTCCAAACATTTATGAGATACAGAGACATTTGAAGGAGAAGGCAGCAGAGTGTCTGGATTTAAAGAGCCCTCTGTCTTTAAAGTGACATTTGGGGGATGCAAACAAAGTGCTTGCTATTTGCCCCCATCCAGCCTGTGGTCAACCAATAGCCACCCCCAACTTTTGTCCTTAAAATACTAACTTTTGGTACGACCCATATATAACATTGGGCTGACCTTTGATGAATTTTTGAAGCCCTTAGGGAACATAATCCAACAATGCTGGGTAATAACCTATATCTCTGGGTCTTGCTATTCAAAAGTAAATACAGCTGAGAATTGTCTTCGAAAAGAATACAAAGGAAGGCAGCCATCTTTGAAGTCCAACACTGTAAACCATCCATAGTCTCCTGGCATGGTCAGAAGTCAATACAGTTTACCGAGGGAGTACTGTAGGAGGGATATTCTGAACTAGCTCAATCATAAGCCCTTGAATCTTAAAGCGGTACTCTTCTGGATGGGGCTTCCTCACTGGTTGAATGGGAGTCATACAGGGGGACTGATAAGGGCCAATCAGCCCATGTCGTAAAAACCAATTGAGAATCTGTTATACGGTTTTTAATGTTTCCTCCTTTAAAGGATACCGTTTAACACAAGGAAACTGCTCCTTCTTTTAACAACACTACTTGTCAGAGTGGCCAACTCAGCTTGTCTGGATATCCCATCTGCCCCAATGATGACACTCCTCTGTTCTAGATCTCCCATGGTCCTCGAACTTCTTCATTGTGTTCTTGGTTCAGCAGCAGCAGCTAGAGCCTTAAAGTATTTTCAGGTGGAACTTATGACCAGAATTTGCATTTCTCAGGTGAGAATGTTATTTGAGCATTTAATTTGAATGAAAAGTCTTGCCCCAGAAGAGGAACTGGACAGGCAGGCATGTGTAAAAAGGAGGCAGAGAAAGAATGTCTGCCCACCAGAGCAAGCAGCTTCTACCAAGGACACCGATGGCTAAGTGTTCCAGGTGAGGCAGTTTGAGCCAGATTGGAGCTGAGGACCTGGGCAAAAGCCCCCTGAGTTGTTGTAAAATTTCCTTTAGTACGTTCTAATGCTAAAATCTCCTCCCATGGGTGGGGTTTTCCAGCCCCTTTGGGGGGCTGGAAACATGCACTGGCATGTTAACATAATAATCAGGCACAGTTAAATTGAAGTGCCTACATAACAAAATGTGAGTTCCTTAATGTATCAAGCTCCCTCTCCCATTCCCTAGCACACGGAATAAAGAGCCTCCTTTACTAACTCAAGAGGAGATAGTGCTTGAGAGCCATCTCTGTCTCCTCGCTTGTGACAATAAAAACTTTATTTTCAACACTTCCTTGGGTTGTGTTCAATTTACTGTGCCCCCTGCACTGAACACCTTGAGTTCAGTTATACACCTGTGTGCCATTCATGCTAAATGTGTAACAATAATGCCAAAAGACGTTCTGCTAGCATGCGCATGTGGAGAACATGCTTAAGAATCCACTACGATGGGAAACATTTCACCTTTAGGGAAAAAAAAAAAAAAAGTTATCATCTTCCTATTATTGATAGTTCTGAATGTTCATTTATTTTTTCCACGGAGTCAAAGGTACTGAAGCAGGGGCGCCAGCGTGGCTCAGTCAGTTAAGCGTTGGACTCTTGGTTTTAGCTTAGGTTGATGAGGGAGCTGAAGGCTAGCTAAGGACAGCACAAACTGACAGCCTGCAAGCTCCCTCCCCCCACACCCACAGGCTCCTGGGTGGGATATGCAGGACAGTCCTCCAGGAAGCTCCCAACACTCTTAATGTTAATGCCTTGCTAGAGGGAACAACAACCTGAACTTGACAGTGGCAATGCTATTGGTATCCTGCGAGTCTAAACACATGAAAATCTTTGAAACCTCCCTTTTCCTTAACTCTTCCCAGTATAAAATCAGCACCCCTCCCAACCCCAGGGCAGCAGCTCTTTCTGTCCCCTTGATTTAATTAACCATCATTTTGCACCAAAGATATCTCAAGAGTTCTTTCTTGGCTGTTGGCTCTTGACCTCACCCCACCAAACCTCATCTATATTCCAAAACATCAAAGTCATGATCTCAGGGTCCTGGGATAGAGACCTTATGTGGGGATCAAGCACTGGGTGTGGAGTCTGCTTAAGATTCTCTCTCTCCCTCTCCCTCTGCCCCTCCCTACCATGCAGGCACTCTCTTTCTCTCATTAAAATAAGTAAATCTCTCTTTTTTTTAAAGTAAATCATTAAAAAAAAAAGGCATTTGATCACAAGTGGAAAAATAGGGGAGAGAAATCACATATTGGTAGTTTTTCCATTTTCATTTGTGTGTGAATTTTTAACATAAATGCAGGAACATAAAGCACTTATGCAAGTCCAAACTTTTCAGTAAATAAGTTCAGCAGTTCAACTTTATAACACTTATAAATAAACCTGTTAAATTTTTCTGGACAATGCCAGCATTTGGATTTCTTTAAAATGAGTAAATTTCTTACAGCAAGCAAAAACAAACACAAAACTAAACGAGAAAACTGGCTTTGGTACCAGAGTACCTAGGTTTGATACCTACTTCCACTGCATACTGGTCAGGTCATTTTTGGCTAATTATTTTATTCCCCCAGATTTTCTTTCTTCATCTGTAATATAATAATGAAAATGTAGCCTTTTTTTTAACTGGCAACAAATCATTTGAAACTTTTCCTATCAATAGGTGGAGTCTATGTTCCCTCCCTTGGAGGCTAGGAAGGCTGATGTCCCCTTCCACCAGTAGAGTCCCATAGGAGGGACACCATGTGTTTTTTCCAGAACATTTCATAAAAGGCTATATAGATTTCACCTCCTTCCCTGGGTCACTGAGTGCCATATGAGAAGGCAGCATGTGGGAGAGGCTTTGTATGACAGCCTTAGTTGTGCCCAACCTTCAAGCCGACCATCTATACCTATCAAGAAGCCAAATGTATGAATGAAGAAACCATCTTGGAAATGAATCTTCCAGTTTTAGTTCTTTCAGCCCCCAACTATTTGAGTCTTAGCTGAGTCTCCAGACATTGAGGATGGAGAAAAGTTATGCTCACTGTGACCTGAGTTCTTGACTCCCACAACCTGTAAGCATAATAAAATGTTAGTTTACACCACTAAAATTCAGAAAGGTTTATTAGGTAACATTAGTAGGAGGGACAAATAGCACCTACTATTACTGGTGCATTAAAGGTGTTAAAATTGGTAAAACACTTAGAATGTGCCTAGAACATTACAACCTCTCAATAACCTAAAATCACAGAAAGATTGATACATTTTCTTTTTCACTCAGCTCTCTTTTTCTGCCTTTTCCTCTTCATCCTGAATCTCATGGTTCCTTGCCACCAATTTAAAATTGCTACACTAACATCTGTTGGATTTTTCTTCCCTCAAAATTGGCTGCAGTTGGATATAGTACCTCTTTACTTTGCTGTCTTCCTAATTGCCCTCTCAAAGCAAGGACATGTGTCTTTATGATTAGATGTTTTTATTACTAATCACTATGAAGAATATACAAAGGAAAACCAAAACAACAAATATGGAAAAAAGTAGGATGTTTTCTGAATTTCACAAAAATTTAAAAGCTATTTTCTCATTGAGAGACTTGGACCTCTTTCCAAGATCATCAGTGGGAGTTTGGTATACTTTCTGCTCTCTGTCCTTATTTCTAAAGTAAATTTATCACAACCTCATCCCCATCCCCAGACATTATGAGGAGAACATGGTGAACTATTCCTCCTTGAATGTCTTTGTGACAGAACTATGCCTGAATGATATTTGGTGGAATTAGAAGAAAGATGGACAATCAAATCAGCCTCTGAGAGTTTTTAGAGAACTACAGTGGTAACCTCAAAGGGTCTCTAAAATTGTAATGGTCATATTCCAGCATTTCCTTAAACAAACATTAGTTATTTACTTAATTTACTTTACTCACTATTCCTCCTTTAAGCAGTATAATTCCTCCTCAGACTTCCACCTTCTCTCTCTTTTTCTCCTTAACATGAGCTCAGTCCGGCCTCTCCGGCTCTGAAGGTGAATCACTTAATCTCATTTCTTCCATCAAAAGCCAACTCCAAACACAAGCAAAATCAAAAGCCTGGGTTTGCCTTTTTTTTTTTTTTTTTTTTTTTTTTGGCCAGGGGACTTATCCAGGTAGAATGGAATAGGTGGAAGTCTGTTGAAGGTCAGATGGCCTCCAGTCATATGAAAGCATTTCTGAGAAAGTGAGGTACCCAACCCAGCTAAGGAAAAGAAAGGTTCACCGGCCCCAGGCCAGAGGAGAGCAGGAGTCACCTCAGGCCAGTTTCTGGGAAGCACATTGTCCCACTTTGTCAAGTGCTATTTGTACATGAAGGTAAGGAAAGGGAGTGGAGCTCTCTGCTGCATGTGACAACATGAATGATTCCACCCTTGAAACTCCATTTCTCATCTTCCAGGGTCTTCTCTCCCTATTCTTCCCCTACCCCATGCCCTCCCTTCTCTTCCTGACAGTTCTCTTTCAGTCCACACTCAAAATGCTGAGTTCAGAGTTTTCCTCTCACCTTGCTCTTCATATCACATATCCTCCCTGGTTGATACCATCCAATCCTTGGTTTTAAATCCCTATTCCAGAAGACCCCCAAATGTCTGTACCATGTCCACATCTGGCACAACAGACCTGTGGCAGATGGTATACTGCCAATAAGCTACTTCTATCCTTGTATTTACACAACAGCATATATACATACCCATAGAAAATGGTCTTTAACTAATGAGCCTCCATCAAAAAACTCTTAGGAGAAATGAATTCAACAAAATTTCAAGATACAAAACCAATATACAGAAATCTGCTATGTTTCTATACACTAATAATGAATGATCAGAATTATAAAATAAATTGCATAAATATATATATATATATATATATATATTTCTCACAGAACTTTTGTGAATATTAAATGAGTGAAGATGTACAAAGTTCTGAGCAGAGTCTCTGGCATCTGGTAAACATTTACTAGATTGTTACTATTATCATTATTTATTATTTTTACAACAATAGTTATTCTTAACTTTATTATTTTACAGTAATAATTATTACTCATTTTTTGCTTTTATTTCCCCCAACTACTATAAATATCTTTTGGAAAATGCCTGTCTTTGATCAAACTTTTATTTTCCAGCAACTAGGACAGAAATCCGTTTCATCATGGATACTCTTGTAAGGACCTACTTAGCAAGAGGCTTTCATTAAAGTTAAACTGTTTCTGCTCCCCTTTCCCCAGGGGATTCACTTAAAAACAAGTCCTGGAAACCAGCTCCAGGTAACAAAGCCCAGATACAAAGGTGGGTCAGGCCAGGTGGAGACATCCCATCAGTAGGGGGGATGCATACTGTCTCCCTGGTTACCAAGGAGTTTGGGCCCCGCCCTTTGGGAGCCTTTTGGGTGCCAATCCTAACCAAGGTATGATAGGCTAAATCAAATGTCTACTAGGGTAAATTGTAACTCAGTTGGTCACCGAGCATCACTGTGGAGTTTCCTGTGTGTGGCCAGGCCTGACCGCATGGCCTTTGCCCTTAAAAGTTAGACTGTGCCAGCTTGCATTCCAGATGAATGGATAAAGAAGATGTGGTATATATATACACAATGGAATACTATGCAGCCATCAAAAGAAATGAAATCTTGCCATTTGCGACAACGTGGATGGAACTAGAGCATATCATGCTTAGAGAAATAAGTCAAGCAGAGAAAGACAACTATCATATGGTCTCCATGATATGAGGAAGTGGTGATGCAACATGGGGGCTTAAGTGGGTAGGAGAAGAATAAATGAAACAAGATGGGATTGGGAGGGAGACAAACCATAAGTGACTCTTAATCTCACAAAACAAACTGAGGGTTGCTGGGGGGAGGGGGGTTGGGAGAAGGGGGGTGGGGTTATGGACATTGGGGAGTGTATGTGCTTTGGTGAGTGCTGTGAAGTGTGTAAACCTGGTGATTCACAGACCTGTACCCCTGGGGATAAAAATATATGTTTATAAAAAATAAAAAATTATTAACAATGAAAAAAAAAAAGTTAGACTGTGAAACAGAGAAGGGTTGCCCTCTCTCTGTAAAAGCTGCATCCTGAACGTTTGGTTAGATTCTTGATGCTTGGTGCAAAATAAAGCTTTGCTTGACCTTCGCTTTATATCAGTCTCGCTCCTTTAATCACTGACCCATTATTGGGGCATAACACTCTTTGATTTGTAATGAGTGAAAGAGCAAATGGGTATTAAAAATAAACAAAATGAAAGAACTGGAAGTTTGAGGTGGATGACTGAGACGAGGTGGAAGGGGAGAGGAAGAAAGAACAAGATCTGGATTAAGAAAAATGAGTTTCATAGGCCAGCAAATTCTGACAGGAAGATAATCTGAGTGAAAAATTACTAAAAGGGAATCATGCTTCAGAATTATTATGTCCTGTGCCATTGCATTTGATGAAAAATTCCCTTTTGCACTTTTGGCTCCAAAGAAATTTCATCTAGCCCTCATGAATCAGTTTCAAAGTCAGGCTGAAGCATGGGTTTGGCTGTTGCCACAGAGCAGTCTGTCTCTCTCCCATCAATGGGAGAACACACAGCCTTTTTCTCACAGGGTTGTCTTCTTGGCCTCTAAAAACTAAGGAAGCCTCAGCATCCTGCTTGTCAGAGATTCTGCCCTTGAGATCCCTGCCTGAGGGTAGAATGAGCAACAGCAGGAAATGAAGCTTTTGACACTTGATAACCTCACCCCCTCAACCAGAAAGCAGGGAGTGATCTCAGAGCAAAGGGGACAATTTCTGTGAAAATGTTCAGAGGGCTTCCTAAGGAAGGAGCTCTCTCTTTGTAAAATCTTCTTTTTGTTTCTTCTTAAGGAATCTTCTCTCCAAAGTTCTTTTCCGCTGCTTTAGGATTAAAATTAGCATGCACAAATGAGAAAGAACCTATAATAAACCTTTCCTCAAAGGAATATGGAAGAAACTAAAAAATAAATTTAAATACTTGTGTCTTAAAAGAACCTGTTCACATCTCCTCTTAAGTTACAGTTTCCCTTACGCAACCCCCATTTCATCATCTGTATGTTAGAGACAGAACATTGCACTTTTTCCGAAATTTGAAACCTGAGCATGTCACTTGCATATTTCAAACCCCTCAGCTATCTTTTGGACTTGACCCTGACAGTATGAAGCAATCGTGGTCTAACCTACAAGGTCCAAACCACCTCTCTCCCAACACTCTTGTGTCCAACTCTGGACTCCATGCTTACCCAAAAACTTGGAATTCCCTGGCAGAGCACCCCCATGTTTGCTAGATTTAGGATGTAAAAAATATTGGATGCCCAGTAAAATCAGGTTTTCAATAAAAATTTTAGTATAAGTTTGCCCTACACAATAATCTTAGGACATACTTATACTAAAAAATTATCTTGTTTATATAAGTTTCAAATTTAACTGGGCATCCTGTATTTTATCTGGCAGACTTGGCCCCATTCTACCCTATAGCCCATTCTTCAGGATACAACTTCGTGAACACACCTTCCTTCCCCACCCACCTAAGTCTGAGCTGTATGGCTTCCCTGATGGGCTTTAGCATCCCCCCATGTTTACTCTTTTTATAAAACTTACTACACTATTTACAATTGTCTGTTTACTTCTAAAGCTTAGTTATTAGATTATAAATTCTACAAGGATAGGACTTATGTCCCATTGATCACTGTATCCCCAAAGCCTAAAAAGGTGTACACAGTATAACAGTGGTTCAATATTTACTTATTAAATGAATAAAAAATTCACTGTTTACAAAGCACCTTCACAACTCAGCAAATTATCTACTTCTGTATTTATAAATGGAAATTTGCTCTCTGCCCTAGGATAATCCAAGAGAACCATTTTAAACATCCATCAGAGCACTTTTTGCTGTTGATCAAAATCTTTCAAAGGCTTGCCACATCATTAGAAAAAAAACCCAAGTCCTCCATAGCTCATAAGTCCCAGTGTGAACTAACACCTTTTCCTTGCTTATTGTTCACCAAGCACTGCAATCTTTGCTATCCTTGTCTTTGATACTTCTACCCAATGGTCTACCTCAGGGCCTTTGCACTTGCACTTCCCTCTGCCTAGAATCCTTTCCTCAGGTGTATGTAGGGTTCCCTGCCTCATTTCCTTCAGGCTGGACAGTATCCTCATAGGAAAAGCCTTTCCTGGCCACCACCCTCTCTAAAATAAGCCCCTGGTCACTCTCCAGGCCTTCACTCCACTTAAGTCTTCCTCAAAGCACTCATCACTATTTGATGATTTATTATATATTTATTTATTGGTTTGTTTACATGCTGGTTTTCCAGAACAGTATGAGTTCTGGAGGAAAGGACTTTATCTGTCCTCTCCCTTGTATTCTTATACTTAGAGCAAAGCCTGGAATGTGGAGATGCTTAATAAATATCTGTGGAAGAAAGGAAGGGATGGAAGAAAGAACAAAGGAAGAAAGACTTTTACATGTTCTTTGGAGTCTATTCCCATCTGAGATGAAGGTTTAAACATATATGCCCCATAGAAAAGTATATACTGTCTTAAATTTACTAGAAGGTATACATGAGTAAAAAAGAGCCATTTCAGAAGTAAAATATTCAAGGATGGTAGAAGAGGTGCTTTTTACCCAAGGGCTGGGCTAGTGAGAAATACAGGAGGAATACGAGCCACAAATGGAAAAGAACGTTGAAGAAGCAGGTGACGACAAATGTTGGTGAGGACACAGAGAAAAGGGAACACTCTTAACACTGTTGTAGGAATGCAAGCTGGTACAACTATCCTGGAAAACAGTATGGAGGTTCCTCAAGAAGTTGAAAATAGAGCTACACTATGACCCAGCAATTGCACTACTGGGTATGTATCCCGAAGATACAAATGTAGTGATCCGAAGGGGCACAAGCACCCCAATGTTTATAGCAGTGTCCACAATAGCCATACTATGGGCAGAGCCAAAATGTCCATTGACAGATGAATAGATAAAGAAGATGTTTCATATATATATATATATATATATATATATATATATATATATATATATAAAATACACAGTGGATTATTAGTCCTCAGAAAGGATAAAAACGCACCATTTACATTGACATGGATGGAACTGGAGGTACTATGCTGAGTGAAATAAGTCAGTTGGAGAGACAATTATCATACGGTTTCGCTCATATATGGAATATAAGAAAAAGCACAGAGCATCAGAGGAAAGGGAGGGAGAACTGAATGGGAAGAAATCAGAGAGGGAGACAAACCATGAGAGACCTTTAACCAAAGGAAAGAAGCTGAGGGATGCTGGAGGGAAGGTGGGTGGGAGGAAGGGGTAATTGGGTAAGGGACATTAAGGAAGACATGTGATGTGGTGAGCACATGGTGTTACAAGCAACTGAAAAACTCCTGAACTGTACATCAGAAACTAACGATGTACTGCAAAGGTTCATTCACTTTCAATCTTACTGTCTTTATCCCTCTACCTCTAACCTCCATCGTCAACACCATGATAGGCATTTTTACTTGCCTAATCCAACATCAATTCCCACTTTCTTGCCAACAAAGCCCATTTGTCATATTACTCCTGAATTTCTCCCTCATCCATTTCCCTCCCTCCCCCTCCCTTCATCTAGGAATCGTGATTTGATTTAAACCAGGGGTTGGATGGTATAACGTTTTTCTGAAGTACCGAATGATAAATATATTAGGATTTCCAGACCCTATGGTTGCCATCACAACTACTCCACTCTGAGGCTATAGTGTGAATGCAGCCGTAGAAAATATGTTAGTCAATTGATGTGGTTGTATTCCAATAAAACTTTGTTTGGAAAAGCAGGCAATGGGCAGATCTGGCCTAGGAACCATTGTTTGCAATCCCTGCTGTAAACTATTCTGTTCCTCCATATTCCCAGTCTCCCACACAACTAAAAAAGGTGACTCGATCCCAAAAATGAGACTGTGAATTGAATGGCTGGCTGTGGGGGAGAGGTATAGAATCCGATCATTGCAGGAGTAGCTTTTGCTTTTCTGACAAAAGAGAAGGGACAACAGCTCTATTTTTTTTTTCCGTCTCCTTCTTTCCTGGTTTACCATTAATATGGCTAGAGCTGCAGTAGCCATTGTGAAATCATAATGGAAAGGACAACAGAATTGCTGAGACTTGGTCCTGGCACCACCGGATCCTTGAATCAACAGCAGCCTACCCAGAGTTCCTGAATTGTGAGCAAAGTTTACACTTACTTACTAAACTCTGCCCTAGTTTGGTTTTCTATTATTACCAGCCAGATGCATTTGCAATTGATACAAAATACACACGCACATGCATGCACATACACAGAGGCACACACAGGAACACAACAGAGGTAGGAGTGTATTCGCCCAAGGGTTAACAGCAAAAACATCTTGCCCCAGTATCTGGTGTCCTCTTCTTTATACTTTTCTGTTCTGCATTAATGTTATAATCATAAAAACTATGAGCATTTTTTTTACCTCAGGAATGACAAATTTTATTTTATTATTTTTTAAAGATTTTGTTTATGTCAGAGAGAAAGCTCAAACAGGGGGAGCAGCAGTCAAAGGGAGAAGCACACTCCCTGTTGAGCAAGGAGGCTGCCTGAGCCACCCAGGCATCCCAGGAAGAACAAATTTTAATTTGGGGGGGCTCTATCAGCTGACTTATTCATAAGAACAACTAATTCTTTTCCTTAAAAGGCCCTTGCCTGTGCTGAGAGAAACAGGCAAACTTAAAGATCTGGTGTAGAAGGAAGAGGGAGAAGGAGGCAGATTGGCTAGTCATTAAACCTCCATAGCGATGGCCATTCTGTTGGGATGGGAAGCTGCTCACTCAGACATTTTAAGAGGAAGAGTCAGAAGCCCCTTACACTTTGTCCATCTCCACCCCTGTTTCTTTGCTAGAAGACACTTGGGGTTTGTTTCAAGTGCTGATTTTTGCATCTTAGCATCTGTTATGGTTTGAATTGTGTTTCCTAACCCCCACCCTGTGCCCACCAAAGATATACTGAAATACTGATCCTCAGCACCTCACAGCATAAACTTACTTAGAAATGGGGTTATTGCAGGTAATTCAAATTAAGAGGAGATCAGATTAGAGCAAGTTGGCCTCCAATCCAATATGTCTGATATTCTTATAAGAAGAGAGCCGTATGAAGACACAAAGACACAGATGGAAATGCCACATTAACAATGAAGGCAGAGATTGCAGAGTGATATGTCCCTAAACCAGGGAAGGTCCTGGATTGCTCACAAACAACCAGAAGCTAAGAGAAGTCAAGGAGGATTCCCCTACAGGTTTCAAAGGAAGCATGGCCCTGCTAATGGCTTGATTTCATAGTTCTGGCCTTTGGAACTATGAGACAATAACCTTCTGTTGCTTAAAGCCACCCAGGCTGCTGTACTTACTCAAAGAAACTAAGAGCATCTTTGTTTTTGTTTCTTTCCTCAAAGATAAAAACAATTGCTAAGCATCTTTTGAAAACACTCAAATGTGTTTACCTCATTTTCCAAACAACCTTGTGGAATAGGTGAATTTGTGTATGTGTGTTGTGTATACTTGTGTGTGTACATATGTATTTTTTAATGAGAAAATGAAAGACAACCTCAGCTGTTTCTACATCATAGCACTCCTGGGATGCATCTTGATCTGTTTACAAATTCTGTCACTTGTGGGAAAGAGTGCATCGGTCTATTGCTGATGCTTAGTTCCTACGACTGGGTCTAACGGTTCTCAACACACATTTATTCAGTGAACAACTAAAATGATTTGTCCAAGAAAGGAGGGAAGAAAGCAAGGTCATATCTACTGAACATAGGCTGTGCATCAAGACTTAACCTTTTGAACTTCTTCCATTTTTATCCCCCTACTGTTCAAGAAAGGAACCGTTACCCACAATTTACAGGTAGAGAATCAAGTGCCCAAAGGCTACACCTGATTTGGCAAGAATTATGTAGCCTGGAAATGGCAAAAAAACAAAAACAAAACAAAACAGAACAAGTTAGTCCTCATCAAGAGCTGGTGCACTCTCAAAAATTGCTCACTGAATGCAAAATGTATAACTTTCACAGAGAGAGATTTGGAAAAATCTACCAAAATTACTTGTACATTTACCTCCGACCCAGCAACCTCATATCTTAAAAATACACAAGCAAGTAAGAGGAAAGCACAGAGCCCATTGTATTTATAATACAGTTATAACAACAAAAGACAAAATAGCCCAAGTGTCCAACAAAAGGGGACAGGTTGAATAAATCTAGTATTAATAATGGAAGGGTCTCCTGGGTGGCTCTGTCTTTAGCTCAGGTCATGATCCTGAGGTCCTGGGATTAAGCCCCGCTCGGGCTTTCTGCTCTACAGGAAGTCTGCTTCTCCCTCTCCTACTCCCCCTGCTTGTGTTCCCTCTCTCGCTGTGTCTTTCTGTCAAATAAATAAAATGAAATAATAATAATGGAATATCATGTACCTACAAAAAGGAATGCAAAGGATCTCCACATGTAGCCATGGAGTGATCTCCGGAACACTTCAAGCTGAAAACAAGAGGATGAATTGTGTGCGAAAGAGCTAATTTTTATTTAGATAAGGAAAATAATAAATATATGTGTATACTCATATACCTACATACACACAAACATATATTTGTATTTTGTGAATTGAAAATTGAGTGAGCTGGGAGCACCTGAGTGGTTCAATCAGTTAAGTGTCCAACTCTTGATTTGGGCTCAAGTCATGATCTCAGGGTCTTGAGATGGAACCCCATGTCAGCTCCCTGCTCAGTGGGGACTCTGCTTGAGAATCTCTTTCCCTCTGCTCCCTCACGTACTCTCAAAGAAGAATGAGGAGGAGGAGGAGGAGAAGGAGAGCCTGAAACTATAAAGTAATAAAAAGATTACCTATGAAGGAAGGGCACGAAGATCGGGAAAGTAAATAAAAAGTTAGAACTCTCAGAATGCCCCTTGTTTAATTTTTTTTTACTCTAAAATTATATAAATATTTACACATTTAAAAACAAAATTTTAAAAAGACAAAAAAATCTCCACAACTAAAAAGGAAAAACAACAACAATAAATATAAATGCATTTAACTATAAGAAATCAGTGATATAACCCCCTTAGGGAAGAATGCTTTGACACTTTAAAATATTTTCCACTGTACTTCCTTAAAGGAATAAATTCTAAGGACAACAACAACTACTACAAACAGCAAAGACATCTTAAACCAAATTCAGTAATCTTACACCAAATTCAGCAATCTTAAATCAAATTCAGTAATAATACTTGCATTAGTCGATAACAGAAAAAAACAATAAATTACACTAATGTCATTAGAAAACAAAACATGTAACAAAGAACTTCAAGCATAAAAATCAAGGCATGAACCATGTACTGCAGTCTTTGAATTAGAAATTTAATATAAACTCATGATTTTTTTTTTAATTTCCAAAAACCAAATACTACATCTTATCCCTGTCTATTGAGTTGGCCTTGGAGCAAGGACAAGAACATGCCTAAGCACCCAGATTGTGGTCCTTAAATTCTTCACGCCCCATACACAAAGGAGCTTAGGAGAAATGCACAATGCAATGTGTGGGGCATAAAATACACAAGATGAACACTGGATAACTTGTACTGCCATAAATAATGCCACCATAAATAATGAGACCTTGACAAAAAGACAGGAGGATTGAACTTGAAAGGCTTTCCAAAGGTCACAAATGGGACCGGTCAAGCACTGAAAAGAAATTAATGACAGCAATGTGGTCAAAACACACAAATAAATAACACTACACAAATTCATAATAATAATAACAACAACCCAGAAAAACCTAACGGGTCACCTTAAATTGTAGCAAAACCACCATCTCCGTATTCTGAAACCTAATGAAGAGAAACAACTGGCATTTATCCTGCTTTTCATATACCAAATTTTTTCAGGGAAACTAAATTATTGATAAAGTTCTTCCTTAGAGAAGAATTCCGGCTAATGAATGCAGAAGGAATGTTAGAAAAATCAGTGTTTTGTAACTATGAATGACAACAGATCTGAACAACAATTGTCAACAGCTGCAAAGACCACTGGGTGAGTCCCCGAGAACATTCTGGGTCTCACTCACAACACCTGCAACCACTTGTATTAGTATGTATTACTATCCTAAGAAACCCCATCTAGCAACTTAAAACAGTTGTGTACCTTACCGTTCTGTAGGGAAAAGTGGGCTCAGCTGGTCTCCCGACTGCAGATGTTAGGCCAGAAGCAAAGTATCAGCCAGACTGGGCTGTAATCAGATGCTGCTCTGGGAAGACTTGGTTCCCTGGTTCATTCAAGCTATTAGCCAAACAGGTTTTGGATTTGGTGCTGCCCTTGGCTCCAGAGGCCTTGCTCAGAACCCCATGTGAGGGCACACCACACCCCTGTCTGCCCGCTGTCTCTCCCACTTCCCTCCTACCTCCTTCTGTGTCTCCCTCCTGCTGCTTCTGACTTCTGCTGGGAAGAGCTCCTGTCTTCAAGGCTCATGGGATGCAACTGACCCCACCTGGATAATCCTGGCTCCTCCTACTGGAAGGTCGGCTACCTTAATCAATCTACGAAGTCCTCTTTGCTGGGGAGTATAGCCGATTAGGGGTGGACATCTTTGGAAAGTGGGGATATATTTGGCCTACAACCCTACTGACCAAGTTTAACTTCACGAAACTGAGACAGTTCAACCTCCTGGAAGTGATCAAATATATCCACCCATGCTGTGAGAGGATTTCATTCAAAAACGGAACTGGAGGACAGGAAATGGAGCATTTCTTGCATGTGCCTTCAGGAAAATGAAGTTTAACAGACTGACACACCGGTTTCCCCAGTAACCCTGATTTATAGAAAACCGAAACATCCCTAAGCCAATGAATGCCACCAAGAACCTCCACCCATCCCTAAGTCAGTGAACTTGCTGCTTGAACGCTAGCTAAACCCTCCTCTCTTTGCATTCCTTTCCCATAAAAACAGCTTACTCCAAACCCTCCAAGACTCCTCTCTAGCTTGCCATGGTTCCTGTGACCTGAAATGCAATTCTGCAATTTCCGAATAAAGTAAATTTCTGGTCATTCAAACTTGCCTCAGTTTACCTCTTTATTTAGGTGGACAATGCAATGATAGAGACAGTACATGGCATTGTCCATGGTGTCTAGATCTAGCTAACAGTTTTACAGTAAATTGGGAAGATAAAAAAACATTTTTCAAATGCTACATGGTTCAGTCAGCCAAACTGAGTATGTGGGAAATTCTACAGAGCAAATGACTCAGGATTCTCAACAACAATATGGCAGACAGAAATAAAAGGATGGTTAAACTGAGAACACTGACAACACCAAATACCCATGAAAGTGTGAACAACAGGAATCCTTATTTATTGCTAGTGGAATTCAAAATGTTATAGCCATTTTGGAAGATGTTTTGGCAATTTCTCAAAAGTAAATATACTCTTACCATATGGTAAGCAATCATACTCATTGGTATTTACCCAAAGGAGTTGCAAACTTATGTACATAAAAAAAAAAAAAAACCCTACATATGGGCATTCAGAGAAGCTTATTCATATATGCCAAAACTTGGAAGCAACCAAGATGTCCTTCAGTAGGTGAGTGAATTAAATAATTCAGCACTAAAAAGCAATGTGGTCAAAGCACACAAACAAATAACAGTTCATGAATTCATAATAACACCAACAACAAACACCAAGAAAAATCTATTATTCAGCTCTAAAAATATATGATCTATCAAGCCATAAAAAGACATAGATGAATCTTATATATACATTATATAAGATATATATATATATATATATATATATATATACACATTATATATTGCTAAGTGAAAAAAACCAATTGGAAGATGCTTTATGTTTCTGACTATATGACATTCTGGAAAAGGCAAAACTATAGAGATGGTTAAAAAAAAAAAATCTGTTGTTGCCAGAGATTGGGGTAGTGGACAGCGATGAAGAGATAGAACAAAGATGATTCTTAAAGTAGTAAAAATACTCTGTATAAAACCAAAATGATGAGTATGTGTCATTATACATTTGACCAAACTAATAGGCAGTACAACACCAAGAATGAACCAGAAGGTAAAGCATGTCTTTGAGTGATTACAAAGTGTCAATGTAGGTTCATCAACCATAACAAATGTACCACCCTGTTGAGGGTATAGATAATGGGGAAGGCCATGTGTATGTGGGGCACAGGGAGTACATGAGAAATCCCTGTACCTTCTTCTCAGTTTTGCTCCAAGCCTAAAACTGCCCTTAAAAAAAAATGGTCTCAGTCTTATCATAAAATAAAATTTAAAAATTATTACAAAATAAAATTTTAAAAAATTCTAAATATAAATAAATAAGAGGGTGGGAGGAGGTAATGGCTGTAGATTATGAAGATGTATGCAACAAATTAATCAAATGCAATGGGTGGGCCATCTTCGGATCTTGATTTCATCAAACTAACTGTAAATATATATTTTTGAAACATGTTAGTAAAACTTGAAGGCACATTGATTTGAGATGGTAATAATTATTGTTTACTTTGTTGGTTTAAAATTGTGGGGGTTTTGTGTGTGATATTGTGGGTTTTGGAGAGGTTTTTATTTCACTTTGTTTTGTTTTGTTGTTTAACTTCTGGTTTATTGAAGACACATTACAAAGTATTGATCAGGTGAAATGACGTGATGTGTAGAGTTCGTTTGAATATCCAGAGAGAGATAAAGAAGAGTTGTAAGAATACATAAAAAAAACAAGATTAGCAAAATCTTTTTTATTATTAATATTGAGGTATAACATATAAAATTAGTTTCAGGTATACAACATAATGATTTGATATTTATATATACTGTAAAATGATTACCACTATAAGTCTAGTTACCAAACATGACCATACAAATCTTGGCCATGATCCATGACAAATCTTCATACTTGTTCAATCTGAGTGGTAGAAAAACAATTCACTTTACTCTTCACTTTGTGTATGTTCGAAGATTTTCTAGACAAGATGTCCACTATATTTTGTCACTCCCAAAGCCACATAGATGATTAGAGTTCTACAGCAGGAAAGTCACATCAAATCCTTTGGCTCTACCTTCATAAACTATCTCAAATAAAACCATTTCTCAATACAACCTTGTACATGCTCACTTACTATAATAGTCATCTGCTGATTCTCCCCTTACTCTTCACTGTTTCCACAGAACAGCTGGAATGATCTTCTCTCTCTATTTTTTAAATATTTTATTTATTTATTTGAAAGAGAGAGAGCATGATGGGGGGAGGAGCAGGAGAGGGACAAGCAGACTCCATGCTGATCATGGAACTCAATGGGGGGCTGGATCCGATGACCCCGAGATCATGCCTTAAGCCTAAATCAGGAGTCAGATACTTAACCAACTGAGCCCCCAAGCAGCCCTGGAGTGATCTTTCTAATACATAAATCCTATTGTGTGCCATACCTCTTCTCAAGCCCTCCAAAGGCTTTCTACTACACATCAATGAAGGTGAAAGTCTTACCAAGGCCTATAATGCCTTATGGAATATCGCCTCTTTCTTTCTACCAGATTTATTTATCTATCATCCATGCTTTCTTGGTTTAATACTCTTTAACTATCTGGCCTCCTTATTTGTTTCTCAAATAAATCAAGTCCTCTCTTGCCTCAGGATCTTTGCACATACTATTCTCTCTTCCAGGAATATTCTTTCCCCCAGTTCATATCTTATTCTCTCACTTCCTTTAAGATTTATTTGAAATATTGACCCCTCAGAGAGCTCTTCTTTGACCATTCTCTCTAAAAGAATGCTCATCGCCCTTCAAATCCCCCTGCCCTACTTGATTTTTCAACATAATGATCACTATTTATGTGATGTTATTTTTATTATGAATCTCCCATACATGATAAATATAAGCTTCATGAAGATAAGAACAATATTTGGCTCAAAATTCTGTCCCTTGCATGTAGGATGGAGCCCAGTGCTCAAATATTTATTCTTTGAATGAATATCAACCAAATGAGACTTAGAATATAGGTCCTTTTGGGGGCACCTGGGTGGCTCAGTGGGTTAAGCCTTTGTCTTCAGCTCAGGTCATGATCTCAGGGTCCTGGGATTGAGTCCCATATCAGGCTCACTGCTCAGCAGGGAGCCTGCTTCCCCCCCATCTCTCTGCCTGCCTCTTTTTTTTTTTTCTTTTAAGATTTTATTTATTTATTTGACAGACAGGGATCACAAGTAGGCAGAGAGGAGGCAGAGAGAGAGGGGCAAGCAGGCTCCCCGCTGAGCAGAGAACCTGATGCAGGGCACGATCCCAGGACCCTGGGATCATGACCGGAGCCAAAGACAGAGGCTTTAACCCACTGAGCCACCCTGGCACCCCTCTCTGCCTACCTCTTTGCCTACTTGTGATCGATCTCTCTCTCTCTCTCTCTCTCTCTCTCTCTCTGTGTCAAAAAAATAAAATAAAAATCTTTTACAAAAGAAAAAAGAATATAGGTCCTTTTATTCACAGCCACACTGTCCAGTCATTTTCCTTCTTCATGTCTTTAGTCTTTCATTTACTAATATTCAAGCAACCTAGAACATTTTCAGTGTCTTAAAGCAAGGGATACATGTTAAGACACATACTACTTCTCAAGTGAACTTAATGTCTTTCTGGAGCTAGATAACCAAAGAGAAAATAATTCATTGCCTGGAAAATTCTCAAAAGATGGCTTTCTTATAGATATGTTTTCAAATTCCTTGTCTAGAGCATGAAACTGCAGAAATTCAAGCTTTCCTTTTTATTGGGAGGCCAAGCATCCAAGGTTCACTTAAGTGGAGTATCATAGTCAAATGCAATATTAAGTCTTAATCACTCAGAGAAGGAAACACTGCTTTCTCCCCTTGGCTCATAACCTTGGGCAAAATCCCAATTTACTTTAAAATGCACAAACAGTTCATGGTTCACTTTTCACCAACCTGTCCCTGAGCTTTGTATTCTTGCTTTGTACTTTCCCTTTGTATAAACCCTCTGATTATTTTTATCCACAGGCTTGTCACCCTCACCCAGCTTTTAGTTTTTAGCAGAGACATTTTAAGGTATACTTGAAATTAAGCTTTACATTGGCACTGAAATTGGCAGACATGAGATCTAAAGAATTGTATCCCAGATTTTCTAATACTTTCATTTTTACTTCTCTGCAAGCTAACCAAGCTAACAAGCATATATATTCTAAAGCAAATGCATGTATTTTCATTAGTTTAGTGTCCTCCATGACTTCCAATCACTGAATGGCAAGAAAGCGTCTACAGTAAGTCCTATGTTAAAGCAAAGGTTGCTAGAGAAACAGCAGGTTTTCAGAGATACTAGTTTGGAGTAGTGTTGCCACAGACATGCAAAGTTTACTAAATATTTTTCTTTATCCCTCACCTCAACCTTCCAAGGAAAGTGATTACTCTCATTTCACAGATGAAGACCAAGTTAAAGAGAAATAACCTATTCAATGTTGGAGGGGTCATTGAGAGGATATGACCACTGGTTGACCCACAAGCTGGACCTGGGCAATGGGAGGCCCCTCACCCTCTCCCCTGTCCTTGGAATTACCTTCTGCCCACAGTTCCCAAAGTAGGAGCTGTTTTCAAGGCTGCAGCCTTGGGAGAGGAAGGTATTCTTGAGAACATCTGGACTATGTACACGCAGTTAAGGCCTCTATAAACTTTAGATATTTAGGTGGGTGGGTGTGGAGATCTATATTTCTTGCAACTATTCAAGATAAGCCTTGTATGTAAGTTCTCTTGCTTATTAAGCCTGTCACCTAGAATATTCCATTCCCAGTATTTTCAATGGGATTTACCCTACTGTCCTTTTTACCAAGGGTTAGAGGAACATGACTGTGGCCAAGGGACTGACAACTCTCTATTCTCCTGACCATAGTGATTAGTTTGGGGACCCAAATTTGGTGGGTCTTATGGAATTATGGTCTCTTTCTCTGAGATCACAAGCTTTAGGGAAAACTAAGCCAAAGTTATCTCTGGCAAATCTCCTGGGTCAAATCTGGATGATACCTTTTAACGTGAAAAGGCTGGCCAACAGAACGAGGGTTAGAGGGAAAATGAGATTGCATTTATTTGCTGATGTGAACTTGAGCTGAATTTCTGGCCAATGTTTCTGGCCAGAGTGCCAATAGACTAGACTCAAATCCAGGTCCTCCAAGAGCCAGTTCTCTCTTATAACACACCCATGCAATCCTAGCCTTATAGGATCATAAGAGTCCATGTCATGGGTTTTTTCTGGTCACTCAGAGGTTTTACCTCTATACTTTGGTGCCACAAAGAGCTGGTTTCAAGGGCTACTGCAGCACTTACCGGGTCTTTGATCTGGGACAACTTACTTGACCCTGCTCTCAAAAGTATTATCACTATAATGAGAATATATGTAACGGGAGGACCTATCTCATAAAGCTGTTACTGTCTGTCCAACATCTAACTTGCACATGGTGAACACTCAGGAGATTATAGTATCCATAATTATCATTCACTACTAAATGAGAGATCTTTAACAAGATAAGGTAGAGAAACAAGAACCTTTCAGAGACCCATATGTAAAAATAATTCAGTAGAATGCACAGATGACTTTTAGCAGTATCTATCACATAGATTTGCAGGAAAGGGAATGGGGGAGGGAAGGAGAAAGCCAGGAATTCTGGGTTTTATTGGAAAACTGACTCAGTGCTTCTGATACTAACAACTTGTATGAAAGAAAAGTGATGTAATGAGGGATAATAAAAAAAAAGTTAATATGTACTGAGCATCAGCCGGGTGTCAAGCATGTCCTAGGCACTATCGTAAACAACACATCATTTAATCCCTACAGACATTCTGTAAGGAACCAGGCATTATGACACCCACTCTATGGATCTGAAAAGAAAAGCTATGAATGGAATGAATGGAAACACACTGCTAGTAAGCAGAACTAGGATTTACCAACAGTAATATCCGGTCTCAGATCCGTGTTCTCTTGCCGTAGTGTGCCACTCATAATGGGTCAGTAGAACAACCCCCGTGTATTTGGAAAACACTTACGTTCTCCCATAGATGTGGAAAGACATGCCTTCTTCCCAGATCATAAACTCCTACAGCTATGCCTACTGTCTCACCTCTAAAAGAAGGGGACCCAACACCTTAAGTCATGAAACCAAGGGAAATCTTATGCTTATTGTATCGCCCATTCCAGATGCCCCATCTTCTCCCCTAAAACTCCTTCTTGACTCTTGACTCTGAATTACCAATAAATTGAGTCATTTTCTACTAGAGCCAGAATAGAGTTAACATCAAAAGGTCTGGACTGTTTCCAGATTTTTCATTTACCATCTGTGTGATTAAGGACTTTCTCCAGCTCCTTGTCTATGAAATAGGAACAATACTTGCATATTCACTTTTATCTAGGTAGTGATTGTAAAAAAAAAAAAGCCCCAGAGAGAACCAACCATAAAACGAAATAAAAACTGCATACATGGTTACTTGCTTTGCTCTATTGTGCTCATTGTCTTTTCCTTCATCTTTTCAATATAAATGCCTCAGGAAGAAAACAGTATCTCTCCTTTTTCAGTTCCACTGCCTGGCCCCCTGCTGTATGCACAATTGGAATCTATTGATTTATGAACCTTTCACTAAATCCTAGAATACCACTTCTTTCCAGTTCCTTGGTCTCCAACACCAACCTCTTAAGATTGGGGAAGCAGTTATAAATGAGGCTTTGTAACAACCTAAAAATAACTTCACAGCATCCGCAAAGAGCCTCTTCATTGGTTACAACATGTTCTGCCACCCTTTCACTGTGCAGAAATGACCATATCAAAAAGCTCTGTAGTGAAAGACTGTGGATGTGAGGAAGTACACAGTATTTTTAGCACATGCCCTATTCCAACAGCAAAATGTCTTGAAATGTTCATGGAATACGTAGCTGTCTTGGAATGGACTGCACCATCAAGTAGAGTTCACTGTCATTATTCTTAGTATCGTTCCCCTCCAAACATTCATCTTCTTCACCGTGAAAGAGGCTTGGCCTTAGCTACTTGCAAACACTGTAAAATAAAAACAACTGCTTTCTCTGTTTATTAAATTCTCCAGGGTCTTGTTTTTGAGGCTATGTCCCAAGAAACCAAAAATATGTTAGGGAGTCAAATAAATTTTGGAAATGTTGCACCTTTCAGAACCTTCTTGGAAAGTCACAGTGTGTTCATTTGCATATTTAAAATTCATAATAGACCTGCTCTAAAGGAGTATTTTAATTTAATTTAACATAATTCTTCCCTTTATGGACCTTGTTCAGGTAACACTAAATAATAGTAAAGAATTACTGTTCATTTTGTTAAGCGTAACACTGTCTATAGTGGGGGGCCACGATGAGCCCCAATGAGCCACCTGATCCCCTTCAGAAATTCAAGATTATTCCTTATGCCACTGGGAGTACTGCCAGCTGCCACCTGCTATGCACCCTCTCCAGAACTGCCTTCAAATTGCTTTTGGCTGAAGACAGACACCCACTTCCAGGTTATATCCACTTCCTGGGAACAGGAATAGGAGAGCATCACAGGAATATAAAGGCCAAACTTTCTCCCCCAGACTCAGGACAACTGAGAAGTGCCCAGCTTTATAACTTTCCATGGGGGCCAGCAGATCCTTTATAGAACCTGCCTGTCAGCTCACTCTGGCTTCTTTTCCCTCCCTCCTGTAGATGCTAATCCTGAAAATCCTAATAAGCTTTCTGCTGGCTACTCCTCATCTCAAGAGTTCACTTTCCAGGGAAGCAGACCTGCAATAATAGCATGGGGAATTTTTATTTTATTTTATTTTATTTTATTTTATTTTTTTACCCATCTGGAGATAAACCCTGAAGAATTTAAGGAAGAGATGATATGATGTTTCACGATTGCAAAGGAAAATAATGTGTAGAGATTGATGGAAAAGGATTGGCAAAATGTTAAAAATTGTGGTGACTGAGCAATGAGCACATAGAGGTTCTTTGTAACAATTGTTTTTTGGGGGCACCTGGGTGGCTCAGTGGATTAAGACTCTGCCTTCAGCTCAGGTCATGATCTCAGGGTTCTGGGATGGAGCCCTGCATCTGGCTCTCTGCTCAGCGGGGAGCCTGCTTCCCCTTCTCTCTCTGCCTGCCTCTTTACTTGTGATCTCTCTCTCTCTCTCTCTGTCAAATAAATAAATAAAATCTTTTAAAAAATTGTTTTTTGTATGTGTTTGAAATTCTCTATTATTAAGTATTTAATATTAAAATGAATTTAAAATATTAAATATTTAATAATATTTAATAATATTAAAATATTATTACCGAAGCTTCCAGAGAATCCTCTTTTTGAGTAATACTGCTATCATCTAAAAAAACAAAAACAAAAACAAAAAAACACTGTGATCATCTCGGAACAGATCTGATGCTCTTTTGGTCTTAACTAGGACCTACATAAACCCGGAGAGTTTCCCCATCACTTTCTATGGCACAGAATAATCCACTGACTCTGGATCAGAGTTCCTCAGATGGGCCTCATTAACGTTCCTGAAAAGGTCACAGATGCTGATCAACAGCCAGCTCCGACAACCAGATGCAGTAGCTGGAGCGGCTTGGAAATCAATTGTTGCCTGATGATAGACCCACCCTTCGAGGTTACCTAAATGTGCAGAGCTAGGGGGACTGAAAATGCCCTCAGGCGTAGGGAAGAGGGTGGAATGATGTAGAAAAAGCCTCAGGACATCAGACCAAGATAGCAGAACCAATTAAGCATCTGAGCCACCACTTGGACGGCTGGAAACCGGAGAGTGTAATTACTTCTCATCTGGAACATTAGCCTTTCCTTGAAATCCTGGGAAATGACCTGGGGGCAGCTCCAGGGGACTTTATAAATAAAAAGTAGAACACGATTCTTTGCCTCTCAGACCTGAAGAGCCCAGGATGGAATTGTTAGCATCTCATCAACAGGAGAATAATACTATTAATGATGGAAGGCAAACCAGGCGGCTATTAGGGATTTTTTAATCTCCTTAATTAAGACTCCCTTTCTTGGAGTAGCCTGAAGTGTTCAGCTCCTGTTCACCAAGCCATCTGCTCTGCCTGCAGTTTCTCTCCCCTCATTTCCTCCCAGAGGAATCTTTAGAGCTTCGGGACACGAGGAGACCTGCCTGGAGCTGGATTTGCATCTCTAACTGAGTCTATTTTAAGGTTTCTTTTGTGAACCTAATGGCTATGTCCTGTCATTTCTTACTTTCAGTGAGTGTTTGTGTCTCCTCTGAACACTGAGGAGAGCTCAGTTCTCCCCCAGGGTTTCTTTTTGACGTAGACAGACACTCGCAGCCATAGAAACCATCTGGCATGGCAACATGTGATAAGATCTTCACCTTCATCCTTCAGGGTCAGGAGGAAACAGGTTGCTCCAGAACCTTCTCTGCAGCCTGTTTTCACAGACAAGTCCCTCATTCAAGAGCACCTTCGGGCCAAGAGTTGTGTAGTCTCTGCCTTGTCTTCGCTGATCCTCTGGTTTATCAGACCCTCCGTGACCCTGTGCCTTCCTCCTTCCTGAACCCACAGTTCACCTTCCATCAGGAGCCATGCTGGCTTCTTGGCAGCTCCTAAACCTGCCAGTCACATCGCCTCCCTTCTTTGCACTTTGCACTTCTGTTCCCTTTCCCTGAAACGTTCTTCTCCTGGTCACTGTTGCTTGGTTGGCTCCTTCTTGTCATTTACATCGAGGATGAATGTCACCACCTCAGAGACACCTTCCCTGACTGCTCAGACAGAAGTGACCACCTCATCATCCCATTTTTAATATATATATATTTTTAAAGATTGTATTTCTTTATTTGAGAGAAGAGAGAGAGTGCACACGTTGGTGGGGGGTGGGGTGAGGAGAGGCAGAGAGAGAGGGAGAAGCAGACTCCCCAATGAGCAGAGAGCCCAACACAGGGCTCAATTCCAGGACCCCAGTATCATGACCTGAACTGAAAGCAGACATTTAACCAACTGAGCTACCCAGGCACCCCACATCACCCCACTTTAATTATCTGCACAGCACTGATATTTTCACTTGTTTATTTCCTATTTCCCCCTCCCCCTCAATCAGTAGGACAGCTGAACAAAACAAGACACTTCATTCTACCCTCTCACCGCTTGCCCACAGTGCCTGCAACTGGGTCTGGAATGCCATAAGTGCTTCAGAAATAATTGCTGGGTTAATTAATTATTAATTGATCATGTTTTTTATTTCATCTTCCTAACTTAACTAACACTAAAGGTACACCTGATTATTTATTCCCTTTCCCAAAGGAGTCAAGGGGGGGTTAAGAATTAAGTAGCATGGACAAGGTCACTCAGATCTCGGGAAGAATAGGTTCTAGATTCTAATCCATAGCTGATTCCACCTATTCCTGCCCTCAGGTCTGTGAGGCTTCTGGTAAGATGTGAGAACAGGTCACTTGTGTGTCCGTGACATCTACGGATGTAATTTTGCTTTGTTCCAGGGATGGGTGACCCACAGTTCCTGTTGGGGACCATTTCATTTTGTGCCCCTCATCCTGCTAGGGAACATGCCAACCCACAAAGGGAAAGTAATTGGCCCAAGGCAGACACACAGCAGCCAGAAGCAACCTCAGACTGAGTCCCCCTGACTCCTCATTCCAAGCCATGACCCACTATATATGACTGCACATGTCACACCTCCCCGGAGGTGATGAGGGACATCTGGGCAGTGTCTGGACTGCAGGGGCACTCAGCACTCCATGAGAAACGCCCACATGGGCCTTATGTGCCCTCCCAGAGGGGACGCCATTTTCCATTCTATACATTATTAAATTGCCTGCCATCTATTTGCTTACCCGCTTCCTGAGAGAATTCAGAGGTCTAAAAGGAAACTCTTTCCACCTTCTTGGACTCTAGGAGTTTTTGGAAAAGTAGGTGAAGGCACAGAAGTTATTCATCTCAGAGGGATGAACTGTGAGCGCTCACTCAGTTGCTGACTCATCACTTCCCTTGCTAATTAATAGACAAATCTTAAGGTGCAGTATTTTAACTAAGCAGCACTCGGGGAGTTCACAATGATATTATACAGAGCATTCCTGGGTTTATGCTTCTTCTGGTCCAGAGATTTTCTCTCTTTCTCTCTCTTCCGCTTAGGACATTCTTATGCAAAACTAAAATCCCACTTGGGATTCCACAATATTTGATGAGTAAGATATAATAGATAACAATAAGCCAGGAATCTTCTCATTCTAAAGCATGCTTAAGAAACAAACAAACAACCAACCAAACAAAAAACACCTCTAGAAGGAGATGTAGCAAGCAACATATGTACAATGTTTGTCTTTCCAGGTGTGGCTAGGAAAGAATTATTTTCTTGCTGCAGCTTTCTATAGTGATCTCCGATAGGAAGCAGGTAAAACTTTTATAGTGAAGACGACAACATTGTATCTCTGAAAAGACAGTGAAACAGGAAGCCAAAGCTGTAGCTAAGAACTGCAGGCTAGGATTTGGAGCCACCTGCGGAGTTGGCTTCAGTCAGCTGAGCAGTGCAAGGTACTATAATACAGTTTTTGTCATTCAAAGCAGGAGTGAAACCTGTCACGGGTCCTTCCCTTGTAACAGCAGAAAGATGGCTGGGAGGGGGGTAAAACACCAGACCCCAAAGAGGGAATTATTTTTATAAACACTATTCATTTGAGCAGAACAGGGACATTGCTTTGTCTTGAAGGCAGTCACTGGGCTTAGCCTCACTGTTGTCCAGAAGGTGGACAAAGCCAGCAGTCTTCTCACGGGCCATTCTCACGGGCCATTTCGTGCTGTTTGTTTCCTTTGTGCTGACTTTGCTTGCCTCCCACAGAAGAGTTAGCAGGGGGAGGAGCCACAGGAAGGGCTCAGAAATGAATCCTGAAGAAAAGAATGGGTCAAAATGAAATCATAAAGCCAAGAAAAAGCCAGGCAAGAGAAGAGAGAAAATGTTCTCTGCACTCTTAAACAAGTTGAAAAAGCAAGAGTTGAAAGAAAGTTCAGCAACCTTTTGCTTTTCTATTTGTAAATATTTTCTTCCCCTATGCCCTCTTCCCACCGTCCTCCAAGAAAGTCTGGAAACAAATCTTTTACTGAACTGTGTCCCTAAGACCTGCTCCAACTTCTAAGCCTGCACAGCAGCTGGGTATGGAGTTGGTAAGATGTCAGCCAACTTGGGTTTCAGGGCCCCAAAGTGCAGTCTCAGACCTGGGCACTTTCGGGAGGCATCCAGCAACAGAGAAAGCACGTAAGTTTGTTGATGAAGGCATGCTAAGGGGATTGGAGAGAAGGAAGCTCAGGGCCAGAATTACAAATAAAAAATACAAGCCCACAGCTAGAAATGAGAAGCCAGCGGAAAAAGGTAGGAAAATTCAAGACTTTCCCACGGAACAGGATGAAGTTACATGGTGCTGCCTCTACTAGGGTGGTGGCGCTGTGACGTGTGGTTGACTTGGCTGAGGTTAAAAATTGGTCCAGGGACTGATCCAGGGTTAGCGACTTTGGCAGGAAGCTCACGTGAATCTTACAGACCTCACCAAAAAGATGCCACTAAAGATGAAGATAGCCAGGTCCATTGAGAATTAGGCTTTCTGAGACTCATTTATTCACTTCCTTTCACTAATCGTGTTTGTGATCTTGGGACCTTGGGCCAGGTGCTTAGAGTATAACAGGGATCAAAAGCACGGATGTGCTTACCCCTTGCTCTCCGTGGAACTTCCTAACTAATCGAGAAGGAAGATATGAATCATAAACAAATTGTATACAAAAAGTTGGAATTAAAGCCATAGGTAAGTGATAACATTGTGTCATTGGAAAGCAAATTAATGAAAGATTGAGCCTCACTACCTGAATCTTGAACTGTTGAAAAATACAGAGGATTTGGTCAGATAGAGATAGAGGCTGACCAAAAGCTGGCCTGCAGTGTGGGGTCAGGTGTGTGACAATAATGGCTGCTTTGCTACAGCGTGCTTGAGGTTTGAGCTGCAGGAAAGACACACTTACCTGGCAGGACTGCACTGAACAGATGTGAAAACAGGGCTCAGAAAGGCTGCTCCGGTTATTATCAGACACCAACGGGACCAGTCACCCCACTGCCTGAGGGGATCAGGCAAGGCTAGAGGCCAGGACTATTTAAGGAAAATTCCTCCTCATGGATTGCTGCAGTGGGAATAAATATGCCTCTCCTATATTCCCTGTCTTTTGTTCTCTTAAGCCATGGTTAGTCAGGGTTGTGCAGTCACGTACCTCAGGAGGGCTCCGCCAACTATGTCATCCAGCTCTGACTTTCAGAAGTCTAGTACCGAAAATCGTCTTGGCTTATTTGAGTATCTTATTTGAGTATCTTCCTTGAGGACAGTTTGTCCCCAGAAGATCTTTAGATGGCTCTGAAGAATATAGTGATAAAACTGTACCCATTTTCTATTCTATTTCCCATCCAATTATATCAGCTCTTAACAAATATATGGCCTCCTGAAAGTGATGCCACCATTTGGGTATTACCATACATGACATTGGCCATGGCCAGTGCAGTTGACATAGCCAGAGCCAATCTCAGGTCATGTTGTTGTTGGGAAGTGACCTCTAAGAGCTTGTGGATAAGCCATGTTATCCACATGGATTATCACAAATCCAGTAGTAATGGTTTCCTAACTTATTCCTTAATACTATTCTAAATAACAGCCTCACCTAGGCCACTTTCAGATTATTTAAAACCAGAAACTCTAACACCTGAACTCTCTGCAGCATACTCTGTGCTTAGTTGTATTTTGAACCCCTGACTTACAGACTTGGCCAAAAAAAAAAAAAAAATGTAAAGGCTAAAATAACTGTTCTATCCACTAGATTTTTAGATATCTAAGTAAGAACCCATTCTTACTTAGATTATCTAAGAACATACTAAGATCATCTAAATATGAAATTAGGCGGTATTAGGAAAACTAGACAGCAACATGCAAAAGAATGAAACTGGATCATTTGCTTATACCAAACATAACAATAAATTCAAAATGGATTAAAGGCTAAAAGTGATACAGGAAACGATTAAAGACCTAGAGGAGAACATAAGGAGTAACCTCTTTGACATTAGCTGTAGCATCTTCTTACTGGATAGGTCTCCAGAGGCAAGGGAAACAGAAGCAAAAAATAAATTATTGGGACTTCATCAAAATAAGGAAACAACCAACAAAATTAAGAGGAAACCTACCAAATAGGAGAAGATTTTTGCAAATGGCATAGCTGGTAAAGGGTTAGTACCCAAAATATGTAAAGAACTTATAAAATTCAATACCCAGAAAAAAAATAATCCATTTAAGAAATAGTCAGAAAATATGACTAGACACTTTTCCAAAGAAGGCATACAGATGGCCAACAGACACATGAAAAGATGTTCAACATCATTCATCATCAGGGAAACACAAATCAAAACCACAATGAGCTATCACCTCACACAAGCCAGAATGGCTAAAATTAACAAGACAGGAAATGACAGGTGCAGCCACTCTGGAAAACAGTAAGGAGGTTCCTCAAAAAAGCTAAAAATAGACCTACCCTATGATCCAGCCATTACACTAGTATGTATTCACCCAAAGGATACAAAAGTACTAATTTGAAGGGATACATGCCCTCCAATGTTAATAGCAGCATTATCTATGAAAGCTAAATTATGGAAAGCACCCAAGTGTCCATCAACTGATGAAAAGGTAAAGAAGATGTGAGATGTGTGTGTGTGTGTGTGTGTGTGTGTGTGTGTGTGTATAATAGAATATAATACTCAGTTATCAAAAAATGAAATCTTGCCATTTGCAATGACATGGGTGGGGCTAAAGGGTATTACACTAAGTAAAATAAGTCAGTCAGAGAAAGACAAATACCATATGATTTGCTTACAGGTGGAATTTAAGAAAATAAACAAGCATGGGCAGAAGGAGAAGAGGCAAACCAAGAAACAGACTCTTAACTACAAAGAACAAACTGATGGTCACCAGAGGGGAGGTGGGCAGGGGGATGAGTGGAACAGGTGATGGGGATTAAGGAGAGCACTTGTGATGAGCACCAGGTGATGTGTGGAAGTGCTGAATAATTTAATTCAGCTAATACTGCATTGGAGGTTAATTCACTGAAATTTAATAAAAGCTTGAAGGAAAAAAAAAGTGTGAACTTGGAAGGGTTGGTTGTCTTTTTCTTCTTAATCAGTATTTTAAAAGTACCTGCTCTTGAGGCCTGCATGTATAAAAGTGCTCAACCCAACATCACTGAACTAGGTCCTGTATGGATCACCACACAATGTAATAGTGTGAACTGCACTCAGTGTGAGCTAACATCCAGTGTAGAATTGTGAACTGCCTGCAGTGTGAGCTAATATTCAGTAGGGTAATGTGAAAGACATACAGAACTAATACACAACAGAGCAGTGCAAACTGCTAAACAGTGAGAAGTGATTTGGTATAGTAGTGTGAACTAGCATACCATATATTATAATATAGTGTGAACGAGCACACTGTATATTATAGTGTGAATTACGGTTCACACAGTGTAGAGTGTGAATTAGCACACTGTATATTATAGTCTAGTGTGAACTACAGTTCACACAGTATAGTAGTGTGAACTAGTACACAATATATTTTAGTGTGAACTATAGTTCAGTGGATAGGATGAACTAGCACACAGTATAGTACAATATAAAGTGAACTATAGTTCACACAGTATAGTAGTGTGAGCTAGCACACCGTATATTATACTATAGTGTGAACTAGCACACAGTTTAGTACAGTATAATGTGAACTATAGTTCACACAGTATAGTAGCATGAACTAGCATACCACATATTACAGTACAGCATGAACTATAGTCCACACAGTGTAGTAGTGTGAATTAGCACACTGTATATTATACCATAGTGTGAACTAGCACACAGCACATTATAGTATGTTCACACAGTGTATATTGTGAACTAGCACACAGTATATTATAGTACAGTGTGAACTATACACAGTATATATTGTGAACTAGCTCACATTATAGTATAGTTGGGACTATAGTTCACACAGTGTATAGTGTGAACTAGCACATCATATATTATAGTATAGTGTGGACTATAGTTCACACAGTGTATAGTGTGAACTAGCACACCATATATCATAGAGCGAACTATCATTCACAGTGTATAGTGTGAACTAGCACACCGTATATTATAGTATAGTGTGGACTATAGTTCACACAGTGCATAGTGTGAACTAGCACACCATATATCATAGAGTGAACTATCATTCACAGTGTATAGTGTGAACTAGCACACCATATATTATAGTATAGTGTGAACCATAGTTCACACAGTGTATAGTGTGAACTAGCACGTGGTATGTTTGACCCTTGAACAACATGGGGATGAAGGGCACCAGCACCCTGCACAATCAAAAATCCAAGTATAACATCTGATTCCTCTAAAACTTAACCATTAATAGACTACTGATGGTCAGAATCCTTGTTGACAGCATAGTCAATTCACATGTACTTTGGATATATATTATACAGTGTATTGATACAATATACTAAGGTAGGGAAAATATTATTAAGAGAATCATAGGAAAAATTTTTACTTAAAAAACACATTTACTAAAAAAAATACAGTCACTGAACTATATTTCATAATTTAAAAAATCCATATAGAAGTGGATCTGAGCAGTGCAAACCCATGTTACTCAACGGCCAACTATATAGGAGTGTAAACTGTTAGTGTGTACTAATACATAGAGTAGTGCTATGAACGGATAAACCAGATAGACAATTACACAGTATAATTGTGTATACTTGTGTATACTATATTATATAATTGTGTATAATTGTGTATCCCACTGCAGTGGGAACTACTATGTCAAGTAGTAATAGGAACCATTTCACACATAGTAATATTCAGTACCATGGTGTTAACTACTTCATAATACCTTTCTGTGCAGGCCACACAATCTTTGAAACTTTTCCATAAATCTAGGATGACTCCAAGATAACAGCTGATGCTCGAGAAAGCTTTCCCTAAGTTGTACTGTCCTGATAGTTTTTGAACTCTCCTCCTCTTCTTGCAGCCTATTACCATAACACGTACAACCTAAAGATTCCAAAATAATTATTGCAGCTTAACTAGAATTTGATTCAGAGCATTCTTATTAACAGCAGAATGAAGCAACTCAAATAGTAACACAAATTCTGTGGAATATATAATGAATAAAAGGAGTGTGTTAGGCTGAGGACATCTCCAACAAGCACATCAAAGAACAATACATACAGCATGATTCTGATTACTAAAAGAAACAAATCCAAGAAAAATAAAGCAGGATGAAAGCAGAGAGGGAGACAAACCCGAAAAGACTCATAATCATGGGAAACAAACTGAGGGTTGCTGGAGGGGTGGGGGCAAAAGGATGGGGTAACTGGGTGATGGACATTAAGGAGGGCATGTGATGTAATGAGCACTGGGTGTGATAGAAGACTGATGAATACTGACCTTTACCTCTGTAACTAATCATACACTATATGTTAATTAACTGAATTTGAATTTTAAAAAAGGAAACAAAAAAATTGTGAGGCAATCAATTACAGAATTCTTAGTATTAGGAAGAATGAAACTTTTCCTAGTCCCTTAGCACAAGCATAAGCTTTTCCCAGAAAAAATCACCTCAAGTGAGACTTTATTAATGGGACGCCAAGTGCTATGGAAAGCAATGTTCTCAGAGGCAAATACAATGAGAAGTTTCAAAGGGTCTTTGAAGTGACTTTCTATAGATGTTGAAGGTAAAGCTGCACAAGAATTCAAGGAAAGCAATTCCCAAAAGGCTAAATAAGCTTATGCTACATGCATAACATTCTGGTGGCACAGGGGATGATAAAAGAATGCAGATTGCCCGGGAGGGAGATGAAATGCATGTTCCATACCCCTCGCCCTACAAGTTCACACTCCCTCAGAAGGGCTTCTGTTTGGGGCTGGGAAGAAGAGAGTTCAAGGTTGGCTCTGATCCAGCCTAGAATACAAAGATTCTGAGTAGCTGGTTGGAGACATCTCACTTGAGATAATACACAGTGATTAAATGAAGAGGCAAGGTTATAGGATTCTATTTAAGAAGAAAACACTTCTTGAGTTTCATAGCAATTGATATGACAATGGAGAAGTTACTTAGTCTCTTTCAATTGGGACAAGAGTAACTGCCTTTCAGGGATGTTACCAGCACTTAGAAATTCATTGGGCCAATATGACAACTAATGATAATAACAGTAACAGATAACAGCAATAATAATAATAATAGTAACAATGTCTGTCATTTAAAGTCCTTGCATTATGCACTCATGTACACAGTAAGTCCTGTAGATGTATCTTCCTTAACCCTTGTAATAACCCAATATTGTCAATATTTTAATCATTTCTTCCGAAGAAACAGAACCAGAACATTAAAACTACTTACTGAGAGGACAAAACTGGTACTTGTCACAGCCAAGTCTGAATTCAAATCCCAGCTCCAACACTGACTGGCTATGTGACCTTGGGTAGGTCACTTAAATTCCATGTGCCTCAGTTTCTGTATCTGTGAAATGGGATAATAACAATCCTTCCTTTGTGAGGTTGTTGTAGAATTACATGAAATAAGAGACATAACATATCTAAAAACACTGTAAATCCTCAATGAATGACAAGCTTTCATATTATATAAACATCGCATGGGAAGGAGTTGGGCTAACACTTTATAAAAATGGAGGCAGGCAGGGGCACCTGGGTGGCTCAGTGGGTTAAGCCGCTGCCTTCGGCTCAGGTCATGATCTCAGGGTCCTGGGATCGAGTCCTACATCGGGCTCTCTGCTCAGCAGGGATCCTGCTTCCCTCTCTCTCTCTCTCTCTCTGCCTGCCTCTCTGTCAACTTCTAATCTCTCTCTGTCAAATAAATAAATAAAATCTTTAAAAAAAAAATGGAGGCAGGCATTTAACCAGAATTTTCACTTGGATCAAAGGCTACCTGAGCTTTTTGTTGGAAAGCAAACTGCAGTAAAACTAGGCTTTTTTTCAGAAAGCAATATTAAGAAGAAGAAGAAGAAGGTGAAGAAAGAAAGCAGCAATATATCTGATGGAACATAGGAACAACATTTAATGCAGTCTCCAATGTTTTATGAATCATAATCACTATTACCAATGTAACTTTTTCAGCCCTAATTGAATATTACAGCATTCATCAAGGCACATTAGTCCATAGAAGGAGGTATGATACCAAGGGTCCTCCATTTACAAGGTTAATGTAAGTGATGGAGGTCCCATTTCTCTCTAAATATTATAAGAATGGTCCTGTACCATTTCCATTATTTCTGCCGTATTTGCATGTAACATGCTTTAATGTTACACATTTTCTCCAAGTTGAATCATTTTTTACTGATCCAAGTTTTACTGAACTACTGAAAATGAGTACCATCCAGAATGAGAATCTGTCTCTATGGACCATGACCTTAAGAAAATCAAGATGATACTAAAATAGAGAGTTTAAGAAAAACAAAGCAGCAGGCTTACATTGTAAAGACACCATTGAACCAGACATTGAAATGGATTTGGATTCCAAACACTGTTGGAAACCCTTCTATACTTGCCTTCAAGTGATCAGCTTTAACCACTACTGGGACAGAGAAACCATGACCTCCCAGAGCCAATCGTTTTATCTTCATACCCAGATTCACTATGAGATCAAAAGTGAGCCACCTCAGTGTAATAGCCTTGGTGTGTCTAACTCAGGGCAATTTTCTTGCCTCATACTTACAAAATCTAAGTTGGTTATTATATACTTTTTCTTGCCTCATACTTGCAAAATCTAAGTTGTTATTATATATACTTCTTTCTGAAATGAGACAAAAGCCTATTAGTTATCAGGAAAATGTAATTTAAAACCACAATTCAAAACCAACCCAATGGCTAAATTTGAAGAAGATAGACAATATCAAATGTTAGTAAATGCAGAAAATGATATTGTCACAACTACCATAGCAAATAAGTTTGTACATATACTCTGTATAAAATGTTTGGCAGTATCTATCAAGCTAAACCCATGTCTATCATATGACCCAGCAATTCCATTCCTAGTTAAACACCTAACACAGTTGGGTAACTATGCTCACAAAAATGAAAACGACCTAAGTATTCATCAATGGTATATAATGCATGTAACGCATAATTAAATTGTAGTATATTCACACCAGGAAAACGACATGACTATGAGAGTGATCAAATTACAAATGCCCAGAGTAGGATAGATGCATATCATGGGCCTAATATGGGGAGAAAGGGGCCAACACAAGTGGGTTTTACTCTTTTAAGCACTGGGGAAATATTAAATAAGAATGGGAGAAATTGTCCATAATGTAACTGCTGAGCTAAAATACAATGGCCATCACCAAATCACAGAAGTGACAGTAATATTAATATATAGAATCAGATTTTAAAAAATATTTTATTTATTTATTTATTTGACAGAGAGAGAGAGAGAGATCACAAGTAGGCAGAGAGGCAGGCAGAGAGAGTGGGAGAAGCAGGCTCCCCACTGAGCAGAGAGCCTGATGCAGGGCTTGATCCTAGGACCCTGGGGTCATGACCTGAGCTGAAGGCAGAGGCTTTAACCCACTGAGCCACCCAGGGACCCCATTTAATCAGATTTTTATTCTCTAAGCATAGTAGGGAGTTTATCAAGACTATCAGTTTGGGTGCTGGTTTTTATGCTGCTAACAGAGACCTGAGTACGCTGTGCTTTAAGCCAGAGGGCCAAACATCACGAAGTAGATAGATTTGTGTTTCTCTCTTGCATAATAATTCAAACAGGTATAGCAGTTCAATTCTCCCAAGTCCGCAGAGGTCAGAACGTGCGCTATTTTGCTGCTCTCTCATCTTTAAGGTGCTACTGTGCCTCTGGTCCAGGAAGGCTTCCTTTCCTTATCTGTAACACGAATAAGAGGAGGGGGAAAGGGATGGAGCTGCTGCTTCCATTACAGGGCACCCCGACAAGTTACACCCAGTTATACCCATTCAGGGCACTCCTAGAAGTTTTGCTTATATCCCATTGACTAGAAATGAATCATATGGTCACATCTAGCTATAACGGAGAATGGAAAATGTAGTCTCTCTTTTGAGCTATAAATCTGGGCTTTTATTATGATAGAAGAAGAGGTGAATATATCTGGAGGAGAAATAGCAGTCTATGCCACAGCATGCAGTTTTCAATGATGATGTACAATTAAGATATACTTCGTAAGTATATCTTCCTAAGTATATACGAAGTATATCTTAATGTATATCTTTGTATAACTGTTAAAGCTAAATCATGCATCGAGTTTCACTGCACTATTTTCTCTATCAATGTTTATGTTTGAAAATTTCATAGTTAAGAGTTCTAAAAATTAATTGTATCAGCATATGCTATGGGATTTGTTGGAGTTTGGGTTAAGAAGGAGGATTTGTCAAGGTTCAGTAAGAAAACAGTAAGCAAACGGAGGCTTAAAATTGCTTGCACTTGGGGCACCTGGGGGGCTCAGTTGTTTAAACGTCTGCCTTCAGTTCAGATCATGATCCCGGGGTCTTGAGATAGAGCCCCGCTTCAGTCTCCCTGTTCAATGGGGAGCCTGCTTCTTCCTCTCCCTGCCCCCCACTTGTGCTCTCTCTCAAATAAATAAATAAACTCTTTTTTTTTTTTTTTAAATGCTTGCTTGTAGAGGCTTTCCTTCTTTTGCTATGCTTGAATGCATAGGGATAAACATGAAGTAGGCTTGGGCGCCTGGGTGGCTCAGTGGGTTAAGCCGCTGCCCTCGGCTCAGGTCATGATCTCAGGGTCCTGGGATCGAGTCCCGCATCGGGCTCTCTCCTCAGCAGGGAGCCTGCTTCCCTCTCTCTCTCTCTGCCTGCCTCTCCATCTACTTGTGATTTCTCTCTGTCAAATAAATAAATAAAATCTTTAAAAAAAAAAAAAAAAACATGAAGTAGGCTCCTGAAGGGTGAAAAGTCCATACTATTAACCTTAAAAATAAAACTGTCAGTTATTTTACCAACAAAAATGGGTTTATTCAGGAATAGCAGAGAATTGCAATTCAAGATAAGCAAGCTATGGCGAAACTATAGTCAAGATCAACAAAAAAAAAAAAAAAAAAAAAAGAGAGGAACAGTATTTTTATGAAGGAGAAGGAGGAAACTGGGAAGAGTGAACAAAAGTCCATTGGCGAAAAGCAAGAGTTTAAAATGACAATAGTTTCTCATTGACTGAGTTACAGGGGTAGTCGACTGTAGGAGAGCAAGATGCATCTTTTCCCTGTTGGGACCTGTAAATGACAATTCTTCCTTCAGGTGACATCAGGTGGAATGGCTTCCCTTCTAGCCTCTCAACTCCACTTTAGTGAGTTTATCCTCTATTAATTTTCACAATATGGAGGAGAATGGAGATACCACAGCTGACAGCTTGTCACCCACCAGATGTGTGAGTGAAGCCATTCTAGATCATCAAGCTGAAATCGTAATACTAGCCAATCAGAAACCCACGACAGGCACCATCAGAGAGAAGCTGAACTAGCCTGCGTGTCATCCAAGGACAGAAAGGGGTTAGGATAGATGGGCCTTTGCAAATTCCAGAGGAGCCAGACAGCCTATGTGGTACTGACGAAGCTTCCTCTGAGCCAGCTGCCAACAAGAAGCAGAAACAAACAAAAAACTGATCTGATCATTCTTTGAGGATCTTAGAGATCCTCAATCTCTATGTTATTCTGGTGGCTCCCTGGAAGACCCAAGTACCTAGAGTGAGGATTCTCTTTCTAAAAGATAATTTTTGATTCTGGCTTTTGGAAGCAATGCCCATCCCATTCCAGCTGTGGTCTAGGGGCCTGCCAGGGGCCACCATGCATGCCTCCTGTTCTCACTGATTCTGCTCCAACCTCCAGAAAAGGAAAGTGGGTGCTTTTGGTCATTCTTTATCTGAAGAGACCTAGGATTTCATTTTATAATTATCCCTTTGTTCTTGAAGTTTTAAACTTGTTCCTAACCTGAAGTCTAAAAAGAGTACGTGACCTCATGCAAATGAGATCTTTGCATTTAGCATCCTACCGGGAGCATCACTTCTCAGAGAACAACTCATTAGCTCTGAGGGCTCATGCAAACTCTCCCACTCAGAAGCTTTGAAACCTTAGCAACTTGAGGAAATTGAGGCCCACTTCCTTTGTGTATGCAGCGAGGAGAATAATAAGTCTTTTAAAACCAGCCCTGGGGGTGCCTGGGTGGCTCAGTGGGTTAAAGCCTCTGCCTTCAGCTCAGGTCATGATCCCAGAGTCCTGGGAACAAGCCCCGCTGGGGCTCTCTGCTCATCGGGGAGCCTGCTTCCTCCTCTCTCTCTCTCTCTCTGCTTGCCTCCCTGCCTACTTGTGGTCTCTGTCTGTCAAATAAATAAATAAAATTAAAAAAATAATAAAATAAATAAAACCAGCCCTGGTGAAAAACATAAGTGAAGTGATCTTTAACTATATGCATAAGGTTTTTTTCAAGTTCTTATTTCTCCTTAAGTTTAATGTTTGTAGGGATTGAGGGACACTTTTCCTTAAGTTCTAGAAAATTCTTCCTGGCCTCAACAGGCTGGTGGTAAAATGAGGGCTGCATTCAGAGTTTCACACGGTGTTCTGACGCTGCCTCCATCCATGATTGTAAGACCTCCAGTTCCCTTTATTGAATATTGTATTCTTATAAACTCTTGGGTGTTCTCACAGGTTTTTCCAATTGCTTACCATTTTAGTCCTTTTAGATATAAGGTGGCTTTTGACACGGTTATTATGGCTTCTTCCCTCTCTAGTAGTCTGTAAGGACTCAGAGGCTCACAAAGCCATCACCACAATTAGGAACACTTCCCTAGGAAAACTACAATGGCTCAAAACAAACATGGAGGATGTTGCTGATCTAAAATTTCTGCTCCCACCCTTTGGTCCACTTCCATCTTCATCAGCCCAGTATTTCTTTGGTTTGGAAATTAGTCTCGATTTTTTTTTTTTTCTCTTAACCTTGTATGCATTATTGTCTCAAGACATCCATCTTAGAAGAGAGTGCTGTTAGCTGTCACCTTCATAATGAAGGTCAGACAGGCTCTCACTACCTCCATGTTGCACTCAGCTCTGTGGGTCTTGGTACCAAGCCTCTGAGCTCCCACTTCTTGGTGAGGATTTGAGGAGATTACCCTTCTGAATCCTTTGTAGCCCTTTCTTGGGAATACTCAAACATGAGTCCATGATACTGGGCTAGGAAATAACTTAAAAGAAGGGCATTGTACCCCAAATCTCCTTCCTCTCTGATTCTGAGACATTGTTTTTGAATCAAATGAATATTTCTCACTTCTTTATCCCCTTATCAAAATTCTGCATGGGGATGTGCTTCTGCCCTTCATGCCAATGGACGTACCACATCACTCCCTGTGACCAGGCACTTATGAATTCTAGGAAGGACACAGTCCTGACCAAATCTAAAGTAGCCACCACATTTTTGGGGAGGGGCTCCATTTCACTTATAGAATCCCTTGTGGCTATCCCTTCTCACAACCTTACATGAAAGATGAAATTCCATGGATTTGTGAGCTAGTGAAACCATTTGGGTTAGTCAAGTTTGTCATCTGCCAGTACCTACTGATTACTACTAGGAACGGAGTGAACATGGTATTTGGTACAGGTGCTATGCAAACTCTGAACCTGAAAAATGTTACCATATGATCATCTTTCATGGGAGAGAAAATAAGAATATTGTGATTAGTTATATGTTTTCCTTTCTCATAATATTTCTTGCTTCTCTTATTCTTAATTCTCTGTCTTATTTCTGGATCTTAATAAACTCAAAATAGACTGTTTACTGCTTGAAATTTCTTTGTTTTATGCCTTGAGCTATATACCAAGGGAAAAAATCACCAGTCAATCAAACATACCAAATCTTTGCTATAAAAAGGAGAGAAAAATATTCAGGATGTTCCAGACATAAAACTATTCCAATTTTTAAACCTGTTTTACAGAAATTAGAAACTTGGCGCTAAATTTAGCTGGATCTGACCTGTTTCACCTAGACTCACTTACCATTAACAATGAGAAAAAATTTTAAAACTCCAATTCCTGTCAGTTCCTGCTATTAATAAAAAAAAAAAGCATTTCCTTAATCCTTCACCCAAGAGCAGTTTCATTATAGTTTCAAAGTTCATGGCAAGAATTCTGTTCAAAACGTTATTTTTTAAGAAAATTTTATTTTAAAAGAAATGGAAATTAAGTAGTTTGATAGTACTGTGTTTATGAACTATTCACTTTTTTTAAAAGAAAATTCAAAAGGACAGTATGCTCATCTCATGAATTCATCCTAAAAATTGTAACTGTTTCTTTAAATTCTTGTGGAGTAGCAGGTGGCCAGGAAGTCATCTTTATTAAATTTAAAAGCTTTTGACCTTGAGTCACCATTCTTTTAATTTTCCTTTGGAGAATGAAAGAGTTAATTTATATATATATATATATAAAAATTATATATATAAATATATATAAATATATATAAATATAAAATATATATATATATATATATATATATATTTTTTTTTTTTTCATGAAGGAGAGACTCTAGGTTCTGAATCTCTGAGCTCAATGCCAAGGCTGCACTAAATAATGAGAACTGTATTACAGATCATTTCATCAACATTGCAGAAGGCTTCATACTTGTTAAAATACCACTCTACCCTTCCTCTGTAATAAGCATGTGATATGGTGTGAGAGCAAGAAATCGAATCTATCTGAAAATGCCTTTTGCTATTTGTTTAACTCTGTCTTAATTTCTTGGCAGTTTTTTCACTACCACAAATTAAGATGCTGGACCCTCAGGCACTTAGATACTCTGGCCATGCCACTTCAAGTAGAGAGAGCTTCTTGACACATTAGCTAAAAAAAAAGGTATGGCAGGGGCATGTGGGTGGCTCAGTTGGTTTAATGAGTGCCTTCGGCTTGGGTCATGATCCCAGGGACCTGGGATCAAGCCCCAAATCATGCTCCCTGCTCAGTGGGGAGCCTGCTTCTTCTGCTGCTCTCCCTGCTTGTGCGCTCTCTCTCTCTCTCTCTCTCTGTTAAATAAATGAATAAAATCTTGGAAAAAAAAAAAAAGCCATGGCAGAGCCCCATGAGCAACTTAGGGGACTGTCTCCCATGAGCCTCTTTTGACCAAGAATTTGGTCCTTGGGCACTATGTATTTCACTCATATCATTTTGATAGGTAAATCTTCATCCTTTGAGGGGAGAGACTGAGCACAGGGAATGGGTCAAATTCAATGTGAACTAAGGGTCCAGGGTAACCTGGTGCAGAATACTTTTGGTAATGGGGCTACATTGGTAAGAGCTGGTTCCCAAGGAGAGATCTGTATTGGGAAAATATTGTTGGAAATAACTCCAATTCCTACAGTGACAAAAAAGGATAACAGCTATTTGGACATACAAGTTGTAATATTTTTTTTACATCTTTCTGTTTTATAATCATACCTCCACATCTGGAACCCGAATTTCATATAAGTCTGTGCATAAGCATCTCAAGGCCAGCTTTCATTCTCAACCTGATAATTGTATGAAATCATATGCACTATGAATCTTAGCCCTAAATGTATTTCCCCATCTCCAAGGCCACTCAAATATTCAATTTAACCTTTAATTTTATATTCTTATTTGCTTTGAATGATCTTAGAATGAGGGCAGTTGGCATGTACCTAAAGAAAGAGAACACAGCTGAATAAATAAACTAAGTCAGACACTGCAAAAAGAGTAGGAGTCACAAAGAGCAATGAGACCTTGCCCCTGTTCTTGAAGAACTTACAGACTAATGGGAAAAAAAAAAAAACCCACAAAACAGTAACAAGAGCAGCAACATTTCACTACACTATCTACACTATGGCAAGTGCTATGGAAAGGTATGCCCCAGATGCAATGAGGGCTCAACATCAGAGCATTTAGTCCATCCTAGGAGTTCAAGATAGACCTCTTGGAAGAGATAATGTCTAAGCTAAGTCTTCAAATCTCAAGTAGGGGAGGAACACTTCCACTGTAGAGTAAGGACCTCCAAAACACCATGCCTCAATAAATGCAAAGAGAAAATGGACAAACTATTTTCCAAATGAACTTTTCTAGAATGCTAGAAATTAACGAAAGGCTTATAATAATATGAGCCATATTTATTAAGTGAAAACAACTGATTCACAGTAAGAAAATGAGATTTACTGTGCTTTGACTTACATTATTCCCATAATCCTCTTCCAAGCTCTGCAGTAGCTTTGAAAACTAGCATTGCCACAACTGTGATAGCTGTGAAAAACAGCAGTCTAGCAGACACTGGAGAGGACAGAATGGATTTAAAGCACTGCAAAAAGCCCAATCACCAGAGAATTGTCACCATTTAACCTCTCTGGTGCTCCCTGTAAATGCCCCAGTCACAGGACTTGTCCTTAGATGACCTACTCAGCTCTGACTCCATGGGAAAATTCCTAACCCCAGGATATTTGTCCCAAAAGTAAACAGCAGCAATTGTTTAATATCATAGCTGCCTAAGCTGGGGACACAAATTGGGACATAAGAGGCTTCCCAAAAAACTTAAACAAGAATTCTAGGAGTTGAAATGTCTATGGAGAGTTTTGAAAACCTCTGGTATATTCCTGGGGATCCAGAAGACCATGTGCATGCCAGAAAGATCTGAGAAGACCCTAAGCTTTTACCCCTGGCTAACCTTGAGGCTCTTTGCATGTAGTAAGAGAAAGATAAAGTAGAGTTGTAAATTGCCAAAGTATTGAAGGCATGCCCCCAACAAACTATACAGAATCCCTTGGAAAAGATTGATGACTTATTGCTCAAGGCATTTAAGGGAATTTCTTTCCAAACATTAGTTGATCACTAAGCTAACTGAGCAGAGACTTCAGTGACCACACACAACACAGGATACAAATACTACAAAATTTGTTCATAAAGTCATTAAACAAACAACAAACAGAAAAACAACAAAGTCTATGTGGGTGGTGGTGGGGGGATCTGATTTCCAAAGTTGTTGTTAAGAAGATAACACAAAAAACACATAAGAGAAAAATCACAGGAAATTAAAAGTGGGACACTAGAAAATATCTAACACAACAGACGACAGTAATGGAGAAATAAAGAAACAAAACACAAGTCATATAGAAAAGAAATAGCAAAATGAGAGAGGTAAATTCCGTCTTACCAGGAACTACATTAAATGTAAGTAGAATAAACACTCCAATCAAAAGGAAGTCTTCCAGAATGTATACAAAGACATGATCCAGCTTTTAACTGTCTACAAGAGACACACGTTAGGTCCAAAGACACAAACAGATTGAATGTAAAAGAACAGCATGTAAACAATAACCAAAAGAGAGTCAAATGACAATACTAATATCATACAAAATAGACTTTAAGATCCCAGGGTCTTGGGATTGAGCCCATCAGGCTCCCTGCTCAGCAGAGAGCCTGCTTCTCCCTCTCCCTCTGCTGTTCCTCCTGCTTGTGCATTCACTCTCTTTTTATTAAAAAAAAATGTTTTTATTAAAGAAGTGTTTCTAGAGACAAAGAATAGGTTATAATGATAAAAGGATCAATCCTTCAGGAAGCTAAAATAATTATAACATAAACATTTTGCTCCAACTTCATTCAGTTCCAGAGTTAATATATATATATATATTTAATATATATGTAAATAAATATTTACAAATATATATCTATAAATAAATACATATATAAATATATATATTTACTTATATTTATATATATGTAGAGAGAGAGAGGAAAAAATATACACATATACCCCACATGTATACTAAGTATGGAATAAAATAAAAATATTCACCTAAAGAAAAATCTGAATAAAAGGTGATTTCTTTGTAATTTTGTTTTTCAATAATATTTGATTCTGTGAAAAAAGAAAAGCCATGGAATGAAATATTGTCAGGAAAATTACTGATAGGTCTTGCTTTTGCTGTTAATTTTAATTATCCTAATTAATCTGGGCTCTCTTGGACCTGTCTTCTGGTTCTGTCATTAATCAGTGATTTAACTTTATGTGAGTCATTCTTTCTCTTTTCCTAACTAATGAAGAAGTTGAACTAGAAAGCCTTCAATGTTTTCTTTCAGCTCCAATAATATTTGTATTTCTGAAGTATGGATTAAAGTTTAGTTATCATCTACTTTCATGTTAAACTTTCCTTGCCCCACCATAAAGGCTACAGTAACAAAATCACTAATAAGTTAAACATTAGAAAAAAAATGTTTCATTTAGGTTCAGGAAGGGAAGTAAGTGGGGAATTAATATCTTAGTTGATTAAGTATGGGTTTCACAATTGCCTATTTTTCTATTAGTGCCAAGAAATCCAAGATATAGTGTCCAGTTATAGCCAAATTGTCTTCAAGACCACTTTTAGAACTTCAGAAGGTTTGATAGACCTATTTTTAAACTGTGTTTTTAAACTGCTTGCTTTGGAAATTTTTATAGAATAACTAATAGAAATGGGTTTTCAAAGAAAAGTAGGCTTATTTCTCTAAATCTAAAACTGCTCTGCATATATTTTTTAGCTTTGTGGAGCCCATGGAGATATATACCATGTTGTACAAGAGACTCCTAGATTATATAACCCTGTTTCTGAGTACACCCACCACACCATAAATATTCTGCAATAGATGTGTGACAAATATTATTATTTTCTCTATTAGGTTATTCAGTTGGAGGTTATACTTTCATTGCTATGCAAATATGTTTAAACAATGACCTATTTGCAAATACTATGTCTATAGCCACAAGAATAGATAATACCAATATTACATTTCCTCTGACTTCAGCCAAGCATAAATGCAACAAATGGGTTTATTGCTCCACTGTGTTCAGCTTAAATCAGAGATTTAAATTTGAATAGTCCTAAATAGCTCTCTGTACTCAGGTAGCACTCCCTTGACCATCTGCCAACATGCACGTTTCCTAATATAGAACACTGTTCCCACAGGCAAATTCATCTCCTCAGTTTTCTAGAAGCTACCAAAAAAGCTCAGCATAGGTACAGGCTCAGACCTTCCCGTAGAAATGGTGAACACCTCAAACAATGAAAATCATCCGTTTCCTTGAAAAATTAAAATACAATTTGGCATGCATACTTTCTCTGGGCCCAACCTTACCTTAGAAACATGCTTGGTGATTGACTAGTTATTTATTTGAATCATTTAAGAGCTATTTGAAGACAGATGAGCTTAAATCACATCTTTAAACAAAGCAAAATAGATTTAGACTTCCACAAACATCTGTTAATATTTCATACACACTGAATCCATTAAGATAATTCACCTTATGGAATAACTCACAACAAGGTACTCCTTCCACAACACTGAAGAAAGGAACATTCAGTTATGCAAATGATTCCATTTAAACTGTGCTCAGTGAACAACAGAAAGGGTAAGTGATTCAGACAGTATGTTAATCACCTTCACATCTACAGAGCTCTAGGAAAGCCAAGGCCAACAAGGTCAAAATTTCAGCAAGATTCTAGAATTATAATATCCTGAGGGTGGAAGACTTGTCAGATCGTCCACATGATAGAGAACCAATCTGAGCTAGGTGTTTCCTCTACTTGAATCTACTTCATGGGTGACTTTTTCCTCTGCTAACATATTAGAATGATTTGGGGTAATGAAATAATACCTGGTGATCTTTCTCAAATTATTCAACTTGGATCAAATTAATAAGTGGTTATAATCACCTTGCAGCTGTGGATAAAGTGACCATTGGTCCTTGGTAACTGAGGCAGAGATACTAGCTGCCATTATTTGGCAGCAACCCCAAGAAACTCTGAGTTGAGTTTCATGAGAACTTCTCATGAGAACTGAGAGTCCATTGGCATGATCAAGAAGATTTTGTGGCTGAAAATTTTGGCCAGGGGTCATACTGTGTTTGGGACATCTGCAAGGGTTTGGTGTACTTAAAGTAGCAAATTCTGGCACAGAAGTGTCCTTCAGATATCTCAAAGACTGGTTTTAATGCACTCACCAAAAAAAAAAAAAAAAAAAAAAAAAAGCTATTTCTATCATTCCTTCACATTCCATTCCTATGGGCCTTGAATTTAGCATACTATTTAAGTATGGAGTACTTCTGGGCTAGACACTGTACTAAACAGTATGTAGTTTCACCTAATCCTCAGAACAATATTATAAGATAGGAAATGTTATATTCATTCTACATTTGAAGGATCTTTGGGTCAGGGAGTTTAGGGTATTTACATCAAATGCAAGCACAGAATTAGTATTTAAACCCTGGTCTAAATGACCTCCAAAGGCCATGCTGATAACAATATGCTGCATAGCATGAGTTATGATGCCCCCTGACCTCCAAGGCCATGGGGTTCCCTCTTCCACCCCTAGTTGTGATTTGAAGTGTCAGCCTAGAGTTCAAAACTCACTTGCCCGAGGCTTTCCTTAAAAGATTTTAATTCCATGAGTCTGGGAACCAGGCTGGTAGCTTTTAAAAGCCACCCCATGGATTCTGATGCACACTTTCCATCAAGAACCACTGAATCATATGACTTAATGATTCTATAACATTGGAATCCATATATGTATTATCAGACATTCTTGGCAATAGACAAATTTTTTTTAATTATTATCAAAGTTATTCTGGATCTGGGTAACCACGCCCTGCCAGCCCACTTGATTCCTCTCTGTTTCAGCTTTTCATTTGTAGTCCTTTACTCATTCACTCAACAAATATGTGTAAGTTCACAAAACGTATCATTCAGTGCACACTAGTAAATACAATGATAAGAACATTTCCTCGTTTACTAAGTAAAGGTATAAATAGTGACAACCTCTTGGGTTGCTGTGAAATCCAATGCAATAATCACATAAAGGGCTTCAAAAAGGGTTTAGCATATAGTAAACATTCAGTGAAGGTTACGTATGGATGTTGTCACTGCTCTTTTTCATTTTTTCGAGTAAACAAAAAATTTTAATTTCCTATTATACTACGTGCTATAAACAAAACTATAGCAGGGTAAAGTAATAAATAGCAGCAGGTAACGGGTGTAAGATGAAGGTGCTGACTGGTGGTCTTGGAGATGTTCTTCATTTCAGTGATATTTAATTAAGTGGCCTGAGGGAAGTGATGAAGCCAGCCACACGGCCACGTAGGGAAGAACATTCCAGGTCAAGGAAACAGCCAGTGCAAACTTCCTTAGACAGAAATTAACTAAGGTGTTAGCCACTTTAATTATTGTCATTTAGCCACAGGTGGTCATGTAAGAGACAGAATGTAACTGTCAATGGAATGTTTCTCAAAAGGCTGAATATCTTGTTATGGGATGAATTATACCCCACCCCTTATTCACATGTTGAAGTCCTAACCCCCAGGACCTCAGAATGTGACTGTGTTTCAAGACAGGGTCTTTACAGAGGTAATTAAGTTAAAATGAGGTCATTAGGATGGGTCCAAATGCCATATGACTGGAGATTTGGACATAGACATGTATAGAGGGAAGACAACATGAAGACACAGGGAGAAGATTGCCATCTATAAGCCAAAGAGAGTGGCCTAGAACAGACCTTCTTCCATGGACCTCAGAAGAAACCAACCTTGCTAACACTTTGTTCTCAAACCTGCAGCCTTCAGAACTGTAAGCAAACTAATTTCTGCTCTGTTCAAGCCACCCAGTCTGTGGTTCTTTGTTAGCGTGGTCCTAGCAAACTAATACAGACCTCATTCTCAAGAATAAAAAGGAATTTTCCCCTTCAGATGGATCCATTTATTATTCAAATTAAAAGTTCATTCTGAAAATATTTTGATATATTCAAAAGGATAATAAGTATTAATTCAGATTAGGCCTCCCAGGACTTTTTTCAAGTGGGTTGGTCAAATAGGAACCAGTTCAAAGGCAAACTAGTTCTCTAGGAGATATCTGGACTAGTTGAAGCTCAGTTGACATCTTCCACAACATCCTGTCCAACACGCGATTGTTAACTTTTGTTGTGGATGGATTTAATGGCAGGAATTAAGATTCTGGGGAAAGAGTACAGAACAGTCATCTGATAAAATATCAAGCACTTTATAATTCCCCTTACCACAATGGGGTCCCAAGTCTTCTTGTTGGGAGCAACATGCTAAAAGTCAGATGATGTCTGAGTCCACCTTCCAGATTGTGTGCTCAGTAGGAATTTCCCAGGAATCATATCTAAGAGTAAGAGGTAACAGGGTTGTAAAGAAGAGGAGCTTGGTGACTAGACTGTTCTTTTACCCTCAGAAGTTCCTGACCAACCAGAGAGAGGTGGGGCTGAAAAACTGAGCAATGTTGTATTCATCAGGATTGGAGGGACAACAGCAGGAAGAGGAACAGGAGTAAGAAATGACAATGTTTGGGAAGTGAGGACTGAACCCAGACCTAAAGCTTCTATCACAGAAGGTCTGCATGGATATCCCCTTAAAGGATGAAAATTGAGAATTTTAACTTTTAATTTAATTTAATTAATTTAATTCTTTTAATTCTATTTTTAAAAAAATAGGATTACATTCTATTGCATGGAAGATGAGTGCTTACAGGGGGTGAACTACCCCTGAAAATAGACATGTCGGAGGACAAAGACTTGACTGCATTTGAATAAAAGTGGCACTTTCAAGAAGGGAAAAAAAATTTTTTTTTTTCACCAAGAATAAGATGTGCCAGGAGGCAATGTTGCCATGACATTTCAAAGTGCTGGTTGCACCGAGAATCTTGGCTGTAAATTGAAATGAAGCCATAATCAGGTAGCATTCAAACTCAGGCATGTTATAATTAAGTAATTTTTTGATCCAATGGTTTTATTAAGTTTCTCTCCACAAAAGCCAGCACTTCTCTTCAATTTCTATCGCATCCATGATATTTAGCTACTGCTCAAGACTTCCTAATAGAAAGGCTAAATATCTCGCTTCCTTTACTTGTTTATAAATGATAAGCTAAGATACTGGAAGTATATGACTTACTAAAATATAGTCAAGCCTTTTTGAATGAATTGGTCACACACAAGGAAAAATTATAATTTCAGCACCACATACATGCTATGAAGATTGATTAAAGGGGGTACGCCTGGGTGGCTCAGTGGGTTAAGCCCCTGCCTTCTGCTCAGGTCATGATCTCAGGGTCTTAGTATCAAGCCCTGCATCGGGCTCTCTGCTCAGCAGGGAGCCTGCTTCCCCCTCTCCCTCTGCCTGCCTCTCTGCCTACTTGTGATCTCTTTCTCTCTCAGTCAAGTAAATAAATAAAATCTTTTTTTAAAAAAAAGGATTGATTAAAGGGATGGAAAATAACTCATGGTTTATCTACTTCCTTGTCTGGGACAAGGACATTTGAGTAGCGACTAGAATAATAAGAAGAAAGCAGCCATGATAAGATCTGAAAGGAAATCATTCCAACCAGAAGAAGCTGGAAGTGCAAAGGCCCTAAGGTAGAATGAACCTGATGTAATTGAATGACAATAACAAGAACAGTAAGACTAACATGTAGGGGAGACCGGATTGAAGAGTCAGGCAGGGTAAAGATTATGTAAGACCTGAGGGGGTAAAGTAAGAAATCTGGATTTTATTCTAGTTGCAATCAGAGACTCTTAAAGACCTTTAGCAGAAGAGTGATATTATCCGATTCATTTTTCCTGAAGATCCCAGGGGCTTTTCTGAGGAAGAATGCAAAGGAAACAATAAGATCATCTAGGAGGAAATTTCAAACCAAATGATGAAGGTGGCTTATTTACAGTTTAGTTAGTGGTGATGGTGAGATAAATTGCTGATTGATTGATTAAGGGGTATGAGGAAAATACCAATTATAGAAGAGTCAAAGAAGGATCCTAGGTGTAGGGTCTGAGGACAGTGATGCCACTTATAGAGACGGGAAATTTGGGGGAAGAATAAATATGATAGGAGGGACTATCAATATTTCTGCTTTGCTCATGTTAAGTTTGGAATACCAAATAGGCCTCCACATAGAGAAATTGAGTAGTAGTTAAATATAAAAACCCTGGGCTCAGGTTAAAGTGTTAAAATAAACCTATAGATTTGGGTTCCACTATCATAAAGATGGCACGCTTTAGAGGCAAAATGGAGACAAGATCATGTAGAGTGTAACTTAGGGAGCTACGAGAAGAAGCTCTGTGTCAGTCCTACATTTGGAGATCTGACGAAGGGATGAAGCCAGCAAGGAAGGTGGATAAGAAATGACCAATATAGTAGGAAAACACACACACACACACACACACACACACACAAACAAACAAAGAAAAGGGCATGGCCAACAATTACAAATGCTGCTAGGAATTCAAATTAAATAAGAACAAAGAATTGACCATTGGGTTTGGAATTAATGGGAGTGGGAGGAGGTGGAGACCTTGAATGAAGAAGAAGGCTCATGAAGTTGTTCTTTGAACAGAGAATGGCAAGATTGGCTTAAAGAGACTCTGAGGCCAAGAGACAGATTATTTTCTAGTAGGGTGATATTTATGAGTATGTGGTAAGCCAAATGAAAAAGTATCTAATGGAGAGAAGTTGATTGATTGTATTAATTATGCTAGGCTAAGTTATTCTGCAATAAGATATAAAAAACAAAATCTCATTTGAACAGAATAGAATTGAATTGCTCATTTTCAACCATAGTTACTGGTGGAAGGAGTACTGGAGTGGGGGTGCATTTCTCTGTCTTGGTTTTTGCCGGCATTCAAAGAGACTCCTTCTACTTCAACACAAACCCTCCAAATTCCTTGAAAGGAGAGAAAGGTCAATGCAGGGGGGTTGATGGCAAGGTGTAGAGGTGGCATAATATATTTCACTTTTTGCCCACATTTTATTGGCCAGAACTCAGTCATATTGCTCCAATAACACAGTGGGAGAATGAGCAATATGATCTTCCAATGTAGTCTGCAGGGAAATGAACTGGGTTTGATAGATACCTATCATTGTCACTGCAGATGTCCCTACTTAATGGTTTCCAAATATGCATTTCATTCTTTCCCACACATATAGAACATGCTCACCCTTCCCCAGAGAGGCAACCCAGAGATCTTACCTACAATGAAACTAGTTCCGAGTCCAGGATTTCTGGGTGACCTCTCCATTTCTGGATGTGGTTTTCATTGTCTATGAGCTAAATAGCAAAGAGCCTATGAGCTAAAAAGACAAGCTACCTTCCTCCACTTCCACATACGATATGCAGTGATGGCACAGGGACAGAATAAACAGGTAGACTACTTCCAGTCAAAAAAAGGAAAATTGGGAGATGCTTCATTGTCACTTGTCTTTAGCAACTCCGAAATACCACTGGACCAACTTTGTGGAGGTCTACCATGAAACAGGTGAGAGCTCCTTGAATAGACTCCAATTCTGCTCTCTGAAGGAAAAACTCATCTTAATTCTGGATTCACTCAAGGATATTCTTTCCAATTTATTAACCCATGTTGGCCACATCTAATTTGGGTGTTGGAGAGTGTGCCCTTGTTGAGAATTGCACCAGTCACATGGCCCATGTCCTGCATGAGGGCTGTTCTTAGATTCCCTGAACAGTCAGGTTTTCTTTTAGGCAAGGCTCAAGAACCCTTTGGCAGCAAACCCCATCAAATAATCATTATGCTTCTGATTTCCTTTTTTCTAGTGAGATCCATGAGTTGATAACTATGTTCAAGGTTATTTTGTAGATTTAGATCACAGATTTCTCTATTTCTTTACTTCCTTACCCCCAAGACTGTCTCTCTCTCTACCTTTAGGCTGTAAAGCTTGAGTAGACAGGCCATTTATTTGACTCAAAGCTGAACTCTGCCTTAAAGCTGAGTCACTCCATTCAACTAAGAAGTCTCACTGCATCTGTCTCTCACAGCTTTTTAAAATCTCATCTCTTCCTTTGAGTCTGCAGGCAGTTGACATCCAATTCAGTAGGACCCTGACTTTGTAGACCTTATTCCCTTTCATTTTTGCATTTAACAACCCATTTCTTTTCTGAGCTCATCTCTTATTTGCACCACATTTTATTGATTATAAGATGCCTATTCATTTCTCATGTTAATCTCTTAAGACTGGCCACATTTCATAACCAATGCAATAAAAAGTCTTTATGGAGAACTTAATTGAGTTTATTTTTCCCTTTCTGGGTAGTACACAAAATGAAGGTGTGTCTTACAAACATAGTCTATGAACTATAGAAATAATTTACAAAGTGTAGCTCATAACAACCAACATAAACCTATTAACAATCCCTTTCAATCCCTCCCTTAAGAACTGTACACTCAGCACATAGGTAGCTCTCCAAGTGACCAAAGGTATCATTTTTATCAGGGTTTTGCCACCACAGATGTAGATCTCCTCTCCATCTGTATTTCTATTTTTGATTTCTCAACACTTGCCACTCAACTGCTAAGCAAATATCCTGGTATCACTCCCTGGAAAGATACAGTAGTTTTCCCTGCCACCTCTGCAAAGAAACTACACACATGCTTGCACAGTTTGTTCTGGCCTTTTGCTCCTCCCTTCCCATGAGAACAGCATGTCTCAAGTAAATCCGACCCTTCAGTCTAAGTCCCAAGATAACACATATAGACCAAGGCTGAGTAGATGAAAAATAACATGAAATCCAAAAGATACTAAGTTTAGGTGATTTTTAGAGATGATTTCTATTAACCATTCAAGGAACAAATAATCCTTATTTCATACAAACTGCATCACAGAATATTAAAAAAGAAAGCTACAAATTCATTTTATGAGGCTACTGTAACATTGATATCAAAACTAGAGAAGAACAGCACAAGGGAAAAATATTTTAGCCAATCTCACTTGAAAATATAGAGGCAAAATTTGAAAATGTCTGTAAGTATAATACATTTAGTAATCTATTAAAAGTATCCATCAAAATCCTTGAGGAGAACACAGGCAGCAACCTCTTCGACCTCAGCCGCAGCAACATCTTCCTAGGAACAATACCAAAGGCAAGGGAAGCAAGGGCAAAAATGAACTATTGGGATTTCATCGAGATCAAAAGCTTTTGCACAGCAAAGGAAACAGTTAACAAAACCAAAAGACAACTGACAGAATGGGAGAAGATATTTGCAAACGACATATCAGATAAAGGACTAGTGTCCAGAATCTATAAAGAACTTAGCAAACTCAACACCCAAAGAACAAATAATCCAATCAAGAAGTGGGCAGAGGACATGAACAGACATTTCTGCAAAGAAGACATCCAGATGGCCAACAGACACATGAAAAAGTGCTCCATATCACTCGGCATCAGGGAAATACAAATCAAAACCACAATGAGATATCACCTCACACCAGTTAGAATGGCTAAAATCAACAAGTCAGGAAATGACAGATGCTGGCGAGGATGCAGAGAAAGGGGAACCCTCCTACACTGTTGGTGGGAATGCAAGCTGGTGCAGCCACTCTGGAAAACAGCATGGAGGTTCCTCAAAATGTTGAAAATAGAACTGCCCTATGACCCAGCAATTGCACTATTGGGTATTTACCCTAAAGATACAAACGTAGTGATCCAAAGGGGCACATGCACCCGAATGTTTATAGCAGCAATGTCCACAATAGCCAAACTATGGAAAGAACCTAGATGTCCATCAACAGATGAATGGATCAAGAAGATGTGGTATATATACACAATGGAATACTATGCAGCCATCAAAAGAAATGAAATCTTGCCATTTGCGACAACATGGATGGAACTAGAGCGTATCATGCTTAGTGAAATAAGTCAAGCAGAGAAAGACAACTATCATATGATCTCCCTGATATGAGGAAGTGGTGATGCAACATGGGGGCTTAAGTGGGTAGGAGAAGAATCAATGAAACAAGATGGGATTGGGAGGGAGACAAACCATAAGTGACTCTTAATCTCACAAAACAAACTGAGGATTGCTGGGGGGAGGGGGTTTGGGAGAAGGGGGTGGGATTATGGACATTGGGGAGGCTATGTGCTTTGGTGAGTGCTGTGAAGTGTGTAAACTTGGTGATTCACAGACCTGTACCCCTGGGGATAAAAATATATGTTTATAAAAAATAAAAAATCATAAAAAAAAGTATAACAACTAAAATAGGTTAATCCCAGAAAAGCAAAGATAATTCTAAATTAGAAAATCTATTACTAGGAATGCCTGGGTGGCTCAATGGGTTAAAGTCTCTGCCTTCGGCTCAGGTCATGATCCCAGAGTCCTGGGATCAAGCCCATGTCAGGCTCTCTGCTCAGGGGGGAGCCGGCTTTCTCCTCTCTCTCTCTGCCTGCCTCTCTGCCTACTTGTGATCTCTGTCTGTCAAATAAATAAATAAAATCTTAAAGAAAAAAGAAAAAGAAAATCTATTACTATAATCACTAGAATAACATATTAAGGGAAAAAAACATATAATGATCTCAATCAATGAAGAATCACTAAATCCTATTTCGGAAACCAATATTATCCCATATATTAACTAGAATTTAAATAAAAGCTTGAAAAAAAAGGAAAAATCACCTGACAAAAACAATTTCATGAAGAAAACCTATAAACAAAGAAACAGGGAAACTATTTTTCTCAATAAAAATAATATATGAAAAGAACTACACTAAGTCTCTTTCCTTACAACCAAACATTAAAGGAATTTCTTAGAACAAAAGTGCAAAACAAGGATACAACCAAGATCATTTACATTCAGCAGTGTATCAAGGCCTAGCCAAGATAAATAAGATATAAGAATTGAGGCTAGAAATTATGTCCTGATTTGCAAATAATATAATTATAAAAATTCCTAGATGATTTGCCAACAAATTATCAGAACAACTAAGGTAATTCAACAAGGTTTCTAGAAGAACTTCAGCAAGAAAAATGAGCAGCCTTCTTTATGTGGTTAATAATCAATTAGAAAATGTAATAGAGGGGCTCCTGGGTGGCTCAGTGGGTTAAGCCTCTACCTTCGGCTCAGGTCATGGTCCTAGGGTCCTGGGATAGAGCCCTGCATCGGACTCTGCTCAGCAGGGAGCCTGCTTTCTCCTCTCTCTCTGCCTGCCTTTCCATCTACTTGTGATCTCTGTCTGTCAAATAAATAAATAAAATTTAAAAAAAAAGAAGGGGCGCCTGGGTGGCTCCGTGGTTTAGGCCTCTGCCTTCGGCTCAGGTCATGATCTCAGGGTCCTGGGATCGAGCCCCACATCGGGCTCTCTGCTCAGCGGGGAGCCTGCTTCCCCCTCTCTCTCTGCCTGCCTCTCTGCCTACTTGTGATTTCTCTCTACCAAATAAATAAATAAAAATCTTTTTAAAAAAAAAGAAAATATAATAGAAAAATATATGAAACATGTTGAAATATTTGAAATATATGAAATAATATCAACAAAAAAACTTAAGGCTTGGGGCACCTGGGTGGCTCTGTGGGTTAAAGTGTCTGCCTTAGGCTCAGGTCATGATCCCAGGGTCCTGGGATCGAGACCCGCATCAGGCTCTCTGCTCAGTGGGGAGCCTTCTTCCCCCTCTCTCTGCCTACTTGTGATCTCTGTCAAATAAATAAATAAAATCTTTAAAAAAAAAAACAACTTAAGGTTTGAGGAATAAATTTCACAAAAGATTTTCAAGACCTTGATGAATAAAATAATAAACCATTATTAAAAAGGGAAAAATTCAAGGGAACAGCTTCCCCAAATAAGTGAAGACATATACAGTGTTCAGGAATAACAAGAATCGATTTCTTGGTGGCTTAAACAACACACATGTATTTATGTTACATCTCAACAGTTTAGAACTCCAAAGGGTCTCATTGGACCAATATAAATGTATCAGCAGGAGTATGTTTCTGGCACATCTAATCAGCATCTTTATCTTTTCACACTTGTCAAAGTTGCCTACATTCCTTGACTTGTTGTCCCCATCTTCATCTTCAAAGCCCACCATGTTGCATCTCTCACCATTCTGTGGAGTCAGAGCTCCTTCTGCCTTCCTCTTTGACTTCTGAGGATGCTGGTGATTACACTGGGCTCCCCTGGGTAATCTAGGATAATTGTCATATCTTAAAGACAGCTGATTAGCAACCTTAATTCCATCGGTAACACCAATTCCTTTTGGCCATGTTACCTCATATATTTCCATGTCCTGGTGATGTGGCCCCTTTGGAAGGCTGTTATTCTGCCTACCACAGACAGCATTTTAAAAGATCAATAGGCACCCAGATGCATCCAGGTTTGCTGAAGCCTGAAGTTTATAACAATTTAGAACAGGTGCTTTCTTTAAGAAAAAGAATACAAAAATATTTTTGAAAGGTTTATAGAAATATATGGCTATGTAACTACAGTGTTAAAACTCTTGCTGGGGTCTTAGAAGAGTCTGGTAAAGTGAAGATACCTAAAGTTTATGTTGCATTAGCTTTATAGTAATTCTGTCTCTGAGCAAAAAGTTATGATTTAATATAAGTAAGCTGGAATCCTTCATTAGCAATATGGACAAAGATAAAAACAAATGCCTTATATTACCCCTTCAAAAAAAAAAAAAAATCCCAGCAAAATTAAAGGTTAAATACAAAACAAAAGTTCAAAACATTTAGATGAAAATATAGTAAAGTATTTTTATAACCTTGGGACAGAAAGGGATTTTGTTTTGTTTTGTTTTTAGGCATATCCTAAAGAAAAAATGGGGATTTAAACTGCATGAAAATTTAAATCTTGTATTAAAACTTGAAACTCTCCAGTTTCCCTTTGACTCCCACTCAGTTTTGTCTGCGTTCAATCCTTGTCTCCCCACCCCCTAGTCTGACTTCTCTGTTGCTGCAGGAATGGGAGGAGTACGTGGCATTCTGTCCTGCAAGAATTAATAACTTCAGGTTTGGCTGTGCAATAAAGACAGATGGCCCCTTGCATAGGAGATGGACAGCATGCCGTTCAGTGTAACACTGTCCAAACTCCTCTCAGATGAAAGGAGCTCAAAGTCTAACTGTGTGATCACTGAATGCTGGAGACTGCTGGACCGTGTCTGCTCTATGTAGCATACTCTTCATGAAAGAGCTGCCTTGGCTGGTCTTGTGATAATCTTCCTAACTATGTTATTTTTCCGTAAGGAAGAAAAGGGTTTGGATGAGTCTTGGAAAGCAGGGCTATTGGGAATTAGAGGGAAATATCAGTGTGGGGAGAAAGATGTCCATCTATGTTTTCTGTCAGGCTGGTTATAGAGTTTTCTATAACCACTTTATGTTCAAATTTCACCCTCTGTTTATTAACAGAAATGAAGTTAAAATATAAAAATCAGTATCCAAAGGTTCATATGTGTGAAATTTTGTAAGAAATGCTGGAGCCACATTTCAAGCCTGTGGAGGTACTGGAGTGCTCATGTTTCATCAAGTCCTTCTTCCCCGCCTTTGACGCCTCTTCTGCTCCAGGGAGAAAAGCTTTGACTAACACACCTGCAGTCACCTCGTCAGCCATGCCTGTGCTATTCTAAATCCTGAAGCGGCACAGAAGAAAAGCAATGAAGACTGTTCCCCAATGTTCCTTTGACTGCCATCGCTTCTGAGCGCCAAAGGAAGCCAAGGAGCTTGAAGGCTGTCACAGACACTCTCTTGAAAACAAAACAAAACAAAACAAAACAAAAACAGCATGTCAAGTGCCTCCAATATTCCTTTGGCAGCCAGAAAAAGTGCTACTGTCACTTGAATTTCTCTGACAGAAGCAAGGAAGGTGCCAACTAGGTTTTCTTGAAACCATGTCCTTGCACAAACACGCCATATCTCCATGCTTCTGCCATTAAATCTGATAGCTGTTTAAACCACAAAGGCCAGCTCCAATTTTTGTTAGGTTGTTTTTGTCATTCCTTTAGTTCTCACAACATGGGAAAGTAGTAGGAGTTAAGGAGGAAAGGACATGTATCTGGTATATTCTGCTACTTTTTCTTTTCTCCAGGACTTCCTCTTTCTCTCTATTTCCTGGTTTAGGAAACCAATGCTAAAACCAGCAGTAAGTGGGGCAACATCTCCACAGGAACACTTCCTGCCATGTTCTTTTCATGCCAATTACAATGTGCTGAGACCAGTTACCTCATTTCCCCTCATTTTACCTTTCTTTTTTTTTTTTTTTTAAGATTTCATTTATTTATTTGAGAAAGAGAGAGAGACCATGAGCAGAACAGAGAGGAAGAAGCAGACAGCCTGCTGAGCAGGAAGCCCCATGTGGGGCTCAATCCCAGCACCCTGGGATCATGACCTGAGTAGAAGGCAGAAGCTTAATGGTTTGACCCAGTCAAGTGCCCTGGTTTTCCCTTTCTTACAGCATATAAAACCCACAGCACCACTTCATTCATCCAACAAGTATATCTTAAGCAACCTGCCAGGGCTTTCCATTAGCTACAAGAGATACAAAGGCAGATAGAATATGGTTTCCTGCCCAGAGGGAGCCTCTGATTCATGAATAGGACAATGCAGAAACAATAACAATGGAATGCTAGATAGGCTGTGTGTGGGAGCACAGAGGTGGGGCACCCAGCCCCACTTGGAGGGATCAGAAAGAGCTTCCTAGAGGAGATAACATCTCAGCTGGGTCTTATGTGAGTCACAGACACCCAGCTAAGAGAAGAAAAGGGACAGGAGCAGACCAGGCAGAGGGAATGATATGCACTAAGGCAGGGCTTCTGAGTCTCAGAACTACCAGTATGTGGGGCCAAATAATTCTTCCCTGCAGGGGAGGGCGGCTGTCCTGTGCATTGCTCAATGTTTAACAGCGTCCCTGGCTTCTGTTCCTTAGATGACAATAGCATCCCCTTCCTCAGTTGTGGTCATCCTAAATATGTCTGGATATCATCAGATTTTACCCCTAGGGAACAAAATTGCTCCTCTTTGAGAACCACTGTGCTAAGGAGACTAGAAACAGGTTGGCTTATCTACAGTGTAAATTATGAGACAGAGAGCAACTAGTGTTGGAGGTGAAGTAAGCAAAAGCCAGATCTCCCAAGGCCTTTCAACTTTAGGAAAGAGTGTTTCCTCTTTTGAAAAATAGAAATAGTGATACTTTCCCTAGAGGAAGGTGATGAGGGCTAAGTCAGATCACACAAAGAATGTAGCTCAGAGCTTGCAACACATAAAAAGAGATTTGTCCCCTCTCTCCTGTTCAGTCCCACTGTCCAGTATGGGAGTTAGGGGGCTGCAAGGGAGGCCAGTCCAAGGGTGGAATAAGTGGGAGGCAGAGCCCCTGAGGCAGGAACAGTGAAGCCAGAGGCAGAGCTGATGAATGCAGAGCTGGACCTGCTCCCACCTGGTGAATGGAAGTTTGAAATCCTCCTCGACTTTGCCTTTATCCACTTCTGAGCTTATCTTTCCAGAACACCTGGCTCACATGTGTTAGCCACATTTCTTTGTCTAATGGTAATCTCAACCCAGCAAACCGCTATCCTGTTCCTTATATAGACATACTAGGTCATGGAAAAGGGGGAGAAGACACGATAATAAATAGAAAATCTGGCCTTTGGGACCTCCATATAAAGTGTGAGGAAAATAGCCCCCCTGCTCCTCCTGTGAGGAAAAACCTCCCTCTCTCTAAGCCAACAGGTTCAGGTCCTAGCTCAGCCATCTGTGTCTCTCAGAAGCCAGTGCTGGTGGTCCCCCTGTCCCTGCTAGGGTTCAAGCTTCATTTCTCTAAACGACACATAGCATCTATACTTCCCCTCTACTGTAGCCATTGGCATGCTGTCATATAACTGATTTGTCAGTTGGCTTGTTTACTAACAAATGACATAAGCAACTTGAAGGCATACATTCTCTATTTCTCAGACACTGACTGAATTAACGTGCCTAGACACATGGCCTCAGGACAGCACTTCTATGCCTGAATGAAAGCAAGCCGAGACACTTGCCTCCCCTCATTTCCATGCTGGCGTGTGATATAGCTCACATGTATTTTGTTTAAGTTTTGCGTCTCAGATTTTCTGACCTCCCACCTTGGCTTCTAGGGCTGCCGTTAACAATGCCATAAAATTAAAACAACCTTGGTGACTTAAATCAACAGAAGTTGATCTTCTCATAACTCCAGAGGCCAAAAGTCTAAAATCAGTACCACAGGTCTCAAATCAAAGTGTTGGCAAGGCCATGATCCATTCAGAGGCTCTAGAGAAGATTCTTCCAGATTCTGAAGGTCATGGGCATTTCTGGGCATTTTGTGGCAGCCTGTCCTCAATCTCTGCTTCCATGGTCACACTCTTCCTCCTTTTCTGTGTCTGTCCTCTCTGTGTCTATTCTAAGAACACTTGTCATTAGATTTAGGACCTGTATAATCTAGGATAATCCCTTGATCTCAAGATCCTTAACTTAATTTTATCTGCAAAGACCTCTTTTCCAAAAAGGGTCACATATGTGTATTCTGGGGATTAGTCATGGACAGATCTTTTTGGAGGCCACCTGTCAAACACTAGCCCATCCTTCAACCAAGATGCCTTGTTTAGAAACTCCACCTGGTATGGTTAGTTGCTACATGATTTTAGCCTTTTGGAATCCAACTTTCTATAATGAGACTTAAACAGAGAGGGTAGGGGGCGCCTGGGTGGCTCAGTGGATTAAGCCGCTGCCTTCGGCTCAGGTCATGATCTCAGGGTCCTGGGATCGGGTCCCGCATCGAGCTCTCTGCTCGGCAGGGAGCTTGCTTCCCTCTCTCTCTCTCTCTCTGGCTGCCTCTCTGTCTACTTGTGATTTCTCTCTGTCAAATAAAAAAAAAACAAAAAAAAAACCAGAGAGGGTAGGCTCTTTAGAGCTCTACCTAGTTATAGTAGGTAACACATGTGTTTAGAAGTATTTTTCTTTCCTCCAGCATGTTGCAGCAGAAAGACCTCTGTGCCCAGCATTGAGCATAGGAAGACAGAATCCTAGGTTTGCACCTTGAAATCAAGTTAGCTACAGTTTCCTTATTTGTAATCAAGGGCCTTGGACAAGTTCATGGGTTTCTTTACCTCATATCCATATTTTCTTTCATTTACTCTTTGTTAAAAGCCTTCAAGGTGGGAACTATTGCAAAACTGATTCTTAGAAATCAGGAAATTGTGGCCTCGTGCAATTAAGCAATTTGCCCTTTATCACAATATGGGTCAGTCTAAGGCCTGGTCTGACTCCAAAATCTCTCCTTCCCCCAAAACCATGCTAGACATCTCTTCCACCATATCTGGGGCAGGAAACTCTCCATTTTATCCAGAATTACTCAAATATAGGATTTCATCAGAGAACCAGATTCAAAACACACCACACACACACACACACACACACACACATACACACTCTCTATTCATAAAAGACTCTATAAATAATTGAAAATCAGTTTTCATTTGCTTGACACTAAGTGCTGACAGGGCCCTGAACAGGGACCTACTTCAGCATTTTTCAGAGGCTTTGCTGGTATTTGATAACTACTTGCAGTGAAATAAACTCCCTGTCAAACAGGCTGGGTTTGAGATAAAAGTTTCTGCACAACAAAAATCTCTTTTCCTAGATTGTCAACCCAACCTCAATGAGGTAGTGACCCTGTTATGACTTTTTTTTTTGGTCTGTGCTGGCTTTTAACCTGATTTTGTGGTTTGCCAGACAAATAGCCAACTTAGTTGAAGGCCAAACCTGTGGCAGGAGAAGAAAAAAGAGGGCAATAAAAACTGTACACTGAAAAGGAAGCTTTCCTCGTCTGGTAAATAGGTCTTTCCTCCAAGGAACATATATTTTGAAATATTTGGTCCTCCATAGTGCATTTGCAAAGTCATAATCCATCCTATGTTTTTGTTAATTATAGACCCAGGTAAATGCCAATCAGAGATTCTGATTAGAAGTTTATCAGGATTTTCATTCTGAGTTACTGTACTTATATGAAAAGCTCCAACTCCTAGCAGCAAGACCTAATACTGTCCTAGGTTTTAACACCTGATGTTAAGGATGAGAAAATCAAAACACTGGGGAGTGGGAAGAGGTTGGTGAGGTGGGAATGGGTAGGAAGAGGACATCTTGCATTCCCTCTAGAGGCTGGAGTGGTGACCCCTCACATCTGGGGCTCGCAGACAGAAAACTGTCATATTAAGCAAAGCAAACTTCATCCTGGAGCAGGGCCCATACTAATGGCTCATGCTGACTTCAGGATTTATGAGCTGTCAGGAGGAAGCTTGTGACTACCTGAAGGCAAAGCTACTCTGTCACAAAGCTACTCTGAGAAATGACAGATTACACCTTCAGTTTTCTCAAGAGTCTGATGAGGCTAATGTTATGGGACCAATCTACAGATAGATCATTTAGCTTTGACTTCACCCATGACCACAGGTTCACCCTTAGTGACATGACAAGGCACCTGGGATCACCTAGCTTCCTCTTCACAATGACCATCATTGCACCTAAATACACATGGTGCACTCCCTCCCTTCTTTAAGTCTTTGCTGAATGAACACCTGCTCAATAACACATGTGCCAATCACTCTTTTAAATGACCATCCCCCACCAAGGCACACCTGATGTTTCTTATTAGCCTTTTTCCTTATCTATAGTAATGGCCAGTTTCTAATAAACCCTATAGTTTATTTATAGGTTCTATCTCTCTTCTATTTTCTATCTCCTCTAGTAGAATGCAAGATCCATAAGATCTATGAGGACAAGGATCTTTGTCATTTTCTTTCATGATGGAATCCAACAACTTACTACACTGTCTAGCACATTGTGAGTTCTCAGTAACATCTTTAATGAAAATGAATGCAAACATCAGCACAAAATGGCAACTATAGAAGATCTTGACATACATGGTGAATGGTAGAATTGCGATCTTTTTGTTTGTTTAGGATAAGATATATTTTATTTGTTTCTCTACTTGGATAGAAATGACCACCAGTAACTCTAGGTAATGAGATACACGGGATGCAAAATATCAGGAAATGTCCCCTGGCAATGCCAAGGCATACTCCACCTCTGAAGACTGCTTATTTAGAGCCCAAACCTTGCCATCAGCTTCCAAAAGCTCAAGCTCTGAGTCTACCACTGTGTTTACCGTACATGAAAAACAAACTCTTTAGGACTCAGTAAACTATAAAATGAAGGTAGGAGTAATATCATGTTTAAATAAGATGATCCATGGAAATCCATGAAAAACCTAGAAGACTCCCTAGTTATTCCGATTATCATTATATACTTAAATCCTAAAACACTTTTAGTTTATCTTGACTTGATAAGCTTTCAGCCAGTAGAACATAACCATGTATCTATCAATAAACAAAACCAACCACAACCATCTACCCATGCTCATATTGATTTCTTAGAATCTTTCTAAATTATAGTCAATCAGCTTCTGAAAATCTGTCCCACCAAGGTCCCAGTTCACAATCTAATTTCTTTGATGATCTCATTCTATCACTTTGGTTTTCCTAGCTTCTTATGACACCTCAGGAAATCTAACTCAGACTAACTCCATCAGCTCTTCTAACTTAGATTAAGTAAGTAGGATATGCAGCCAAAACAGTACATCAAGATCTGAGTTGTGAGCTTTGGGCTTACCCCTGACCCAACCAACTGATTCTCCTTGACCAAAGGACTTAAGTGTTCTGAAGCACAAAACTTGACTGTTGAATCCATCACTTATTTTCTTTGATGTTATACAAGATATTTACTCATTCATTCATACATTCAGTGTTCACTGAGCATTAGTCTATGTTTATATACCGACATTAATGCCAGGATAAACTAATTTAATATACAAAACCAAAATATACTGTGTAAATTATCCCCAAGACTTACAATATATTCAATGACATGTAATACATTTTCTCGCATAGTCAATAGAAACTGGGTAACTGTACATCTTGCTACCTGTGAATCAGAGTAATAAACTATCAAGGGAAAAGGCAGATATACCAATTCAGATCAATAGAGCTTAATGTTGCTGCAAACTTATTAAATGCCAGGCCACCACTGCCTTTCTCATGAAGGATGAATTGCCTAAGGAATATTAATAAATTTCTAAAATGAAAAATCTTATATAAGGCCATTCCTAACTGAGACATATATCATTCCTTTTACAATTCAGATTTTCAAATACATAAATGGGACAATAAATTTTGAGGGAAGCTATTCAACAGGCAGTGGCTTCAGTTCTTGCTCCTAGCATTCTCTGTTAGTGACAGTATCATCAACATGAGTCCAAAGAATGAAGCTCTGTTTTGATCTTTGGGAAAATCCAATTCTAATACCACAAAAATGAATTATTCTTTCCTTTTACCATCACCGTTACTATTTACTATTGGTAAATGTTCTATCTTTGGCTTGATATGATTAAATTACAATCCCTTGTTTTGTTATTACTCTCACTTTTTTCAAATTGGATTTTTCTAAAGGACACATTCTTTGTGCAACCTGAGCCATGGTGCTATTGCTTGGTGCACAGAGAGCCTCATGGAAGTTGCTCCTTTCAGCATTCAGATGACATACAGTTGCATGGACAAGACTGCAGAGGCAAATGACAGAGTCTGCAGGCTTGGAGGGAAAGGCATTTAATTATAGTTTGAGTCCCATGCCTGAATTTCTTGGGGTACATCCAAGGTTTCCACCTCAGTGTGGGCATCTATAAAATAGGTAAAGCACGTTTCATAATCTACCTTCTCACAAGAAAATTATCACCCACATCTATTCCTATTCAGGAACTCTGGCTATGGCAAGACCAGTGAGATGGGGACAACGATCTTTAAAACAGGGTGAGAGCTAGTGGTGAAACTGGCCAAATTAAACCATCACAATTATTAAATACAGAGAAGAGGCAATAGAAGGAAGACAAGAGTAGCCCCTGCACCATTTATTGACCACGTGGCAGATGCCAGGCCTTCTGTAGGTGGCTTTATACCCCTCATTGTAAATCATCCCTGCCATCTTGGAAAATTAGTATTATTCCCATCTTTTTACACAAAGGAACCCGTGGAGGTTTATAGACATCAGAGAGTTGACCAAGTGCTCACATATAACAAGAGCCTGCAATTAAATTAAATCCAGTTCCACCTCTGATGCTTAGAAACAAGCTGTAGCTATGTAATTGTCATGGGATGCAGAAAAATTTAGGGGGGAGTGGTGGGCTATCATATACTTTACAGTTATCTCAAAATCTCCAGTGGTGGGGACTATGTGTGTTCTGTCTATAAAGGCTGACTCACATGCTCCTTTCTTCTCCTTTGTTCGGTATTTCCCAAATCACAGCAAATCTTTAGCCATCTTTGGGATATTCCACAGCACAGTGTGACTTAGCCCACTGACCTCGTTATGTCACTGCTAGTAACAGTTGTTGTATATGCAGCAAGGATTATCATTACCCTTCTATGTCACTATTCCAGAATCTCTGGTGGCCCTAACTCCAAAAGCAATGGAAATAGCTATGTTTGAGGCCCTCACAACCATATCTGACTTTTTAACTTCTAGTGAGAATTTACCATAGTGGGATGAACGTTCTGACAGCTAAACCACCTGTCCACTCAACACACTGCACTCTTTGCTATATTTAGGACTTGGCCCATACTGTTTTCTCTACCTTATGTCTTTCCGCTCTGTGTCTGGTGCAATTGTATCAATGGTGTTCATTCTTCATGGCCCAGGTCAAATATCACAGCTTCTAGAAAGCTTTCTCAAAAACTCCCAGACAAAACTAATCTCTTTCCTGTTTCTATTCATATTTTATACTTTACTAGAACATCTAGTATCTATTTAAATAGAATCAGTTGTGTTCATCTCCCTTATTGTACCTCATCTCTGTCTTCCCTGCATCTAATACAGGGCCTGGAGCATAACAGCAGCTCAAAACCATTCACTGGGCTGTGTTGACAAATGAGCTCCTCATTGTAAATTTTTAGAAATTGGAAAGATGGCATGTCGAGGATCATCCTGGATATACCAAAAATGTACTACCTTGGGAGGTAAGTACTAAATTATATTAACTTTCAACTTCTGTGTAAGGATTTTCTGGAGATAAAATTCATTCTGAAAAGACTGAAGGAAGAAACCGAAGACTGAGCTGGGTGGCGGCACGAGCAGAGGGAAAGCAATGAGGCAATGATAAATGCCCCATGGAAGCATGTTTGCTTGGGTTAATAGTTCCTGTTTGTAGCCTGGACTCCACATTTGTGAAATGCTGGGGAGTTCACAAAATGTTTCTTAGTTAGAATTATCTGATGCACAAAGTATGATCCCTTTTTGTTAACAAAGAACTGAGCCTCAGAGAACTGCTCAAAGGTCACATGGAAGCTTATATAATTGGTTGGTGGCTGAGAAGAAACTAGGACCTAAGTGCGGTTTTGGGAGGCTTTGGTTTAGTTTGATTCCACCGTGGGTTCTTTGCCTTACAGCGTACACTGTGTCAATCAACAACTTGCAATTGGCAGTTGTCCTCAGCTCACTCTTCTCCTTCGTTATCCCTTTTTATCACTTTTTTTCCAATTTCCTTCACTTTTCTCCCTGAAATCCCTGAACAGACTCTTTTAGATTGTCACTGTGAAGAAAAAGCCCTGTAAACAATGCCAGGTGCTCTGCCTCGCCTTAAATCATTAAACCCCAAGTCTGCAGCAGGAGAGTGACTATTGGCAGCAAATTGGTCTTTTCAGATACACCTGTTCATACAGAGAACTGTCACTCCTGGGAGAACCATCCTAAAATATTGACTGTTCTACTTTCAGAGTTCTCCAAGGTACTGCCATTTAATACACTTGGAGAAAAAAAGTGCTGTTTGCTAATAGTATTTCATGTCTACTGCTCTATAGCTGCCCAAATTTCAAGTCAACAAAAGTATATTGAGCATCTAATACAGTTCATGCCCTGTTATGAACACTGCAGATTCTCCAAGTTAAATGAAACATGGTCCCTGCCATCACCGTGGTCTTAAGAATAGTGAGTTATAGTATAGTAACTGAGTAGAATACAGTAGGGTGAATTTATATCTCACAAACTGAGCAGAATGGTCACTCTACAAATTTATGGCTTTCTTTGGCCCTTTCAAAGCCACTAAGCCTGTCCAGGCACCCCTCTGCCTCTTCCTAGGCACCATTCACTCCTTTCTATTGTCCACAAAAATTCATACCTTCACCACCCCTCACTGCTCTCCTAATACCTTGATCCTTATGCTTGGCAAAACACTGCCTGTCACCTCTTAGAGAAGGTTGAAGAAGTCCTTTCATCTTCTGAGCACCGTTGTCTCATCTACTGTGGCAGCACGGGCTTATCTGGAGCCTCTTCCCTCTTTGTGCCTTGCTCTCCTATCTCCGTGGAAATGAAAGTGATGTTTTTACTCCTACTGGCACCCCATATCCTCTTGCTTCTCCAAGACTTCCCAACACTAAATGGCCTCTACCTGTGCTGTCTGGCTAATATTTTCCACCATCCCTGTTCAGACAGTTGAACAAATCACTCTCATTCTCCTGGTGTTCAAGTCCGAAACCTAATAGTCATCCTTGACTCTTTCCCCTTCCTGCATGTCTAATCAGTCACCATACGTGGAGATTCAAACTCCTAAAGTCCTCTTCTGTCCACCGCCATCTGTACTAATTGCCATTGCCTCAGTTCAAGCCAGAATCCTTTCCTTCAATGGTCGTTCTAGTAGCTTCCTGACTAGCTCTTTCTCTTGTTCTATTCTTCATTCTCTCCAATCTAATTGATGCCATGCTTCCAGAGAGCTTTCTAGTATCTGCAACTAACCATGTTCCTACTCTGCTTAGCATCTTTTGATGGCTCCCTCTTGCCTGTGGAGTAAAATTAGACTCACTTATATAATGCACAATGCTTTCCCAGATCTGCCTCCTACCTGCCTGGCCAGCCATTCTGCCTCTCCCACTGACACCCCAGCCTTCTTACACTTTCTTCCTCCCACATCTTTATCCTCTTGTTCATGTTCCCCCTCTGCCAAAAACATATCGCCCTTTCCATAGTCTAGCTTTGTTAAGTCCTTTCCCTTGACAGATCCATAAGGAAGATTTCCCTGACTTCCGTTAGGTCCCTCCCATGAGCTCACACACACACACTGACGATGCGGTCAGAATGTCAAATGTTTAGAGAAACCAGAAAAGGAGAGTCATTTTACCTGTTAAAATATTGTTTATTTAGGGACTCTATCTAAACCGATTAATCTAAACAGCCCATGTATTATCTGGGGGCTCTGTTTCTTTGAAAACCGAGTACTAAATTATTACGACCTCACTCATTTTCCTTTTTTGACATGAAACCCCTGTTTTTATAGAACCTAATTTTCATGTCAGGAGGAATTGCTTCGGAAATTCCAGCTCCAAAGCACAGCAGATGCAGACGGCTCTGGGAAAAGAACAGTCAGAGGCAGTTAATCACGAATGCCTGCTTTTCAGTAAGCAAAGCCAGATGCTACCGTTGTAGGTCAGTGACAGGTAAACTGCAAATAAAGTAAATTATCACATAGGCCACATCACATTTCAAAGCTTTAATTGAGGTTGAGGTTTTTCATTCTTCAGGAGAAAACATGCACTTGTTTTCCATCAGGAATGAATAAAGACATCCCTCTCCTCCATCTGAATCAAAAAAAAGATCACCCAATTATATATAATCAGTCCACTGGAGCCTCTGTCCTGAAGACAGGCTCTGACTGTGCCATCATTGCCAACAATGGTGCCCTGTGTAGCTTGTGGTCTTGAGAATCCTTTTGCCTGGGTTTAAGCCCTGGCTTGGCCACTTAGTGGCTGTGTGGCTTGAGGATGTTCCTTGAACTCTCAGTCTGCTCCTCCACAAGAGAGGATTAATAAAGATAATAAAATTTACCTCACAGAACTGCTACAAAGATTAAGTAACATATGCAAAATTCCCAAAACCTGTTCAATGTCCAATAAGTGGCATTAATAGTTATGTCAGTATTAAATGACAAAGTCTAACAGAATCCATTAAGAGGGAAACACTCTTCTTCTACAAGTTTTGCTCATGTTTTACTCCCTCTCCTAAACTTCACCTCTAACTATCATTCTTCTGACAGCACAGTGCAGCTGCATTTGGGACGATGGTTGAAAAAAGATTTGGACTGATGCAGACAATTTTACCATCAAGATCTTAATTCCAGTATTTTTGCAATGATTTTAATTTTAAGAGGGAAATCTCGGGGCGTCTGGGTGGCTCAGTGGGTTAAGCCACTGCCTTCGGCTCAGGTCATGATCTCAGGGTCCTGGAATCGAGTCCCACATTGGGCTCTCTGCTCAGCAGGGAGCCTGCTTCCCTCTCTCTGTCTTTCTCTCTCTCTCTCTCTGCCTGCCTCTCTACTTGTGATCTCTCTCTCTCTCTCTCTCTCTGTCAAATAAATAAATAAATAAATAAATAAATAAATAAATCTTTTTTAAAAAAGTCCCTGGCTCTGTATTTCAAGAAAAGATCCCTGCCCAAGATTCAGTTTGCTCCCTGAGTCTTCCTCTTACAAGGTGGCCTGTCAAGAGCACACTGATTTTTATGCCATCATACTGGGTAATTAGGTCACAGAGGAACCCCTCTACAGAAATTCACATTGCCCAGCCTGTGACTAAAGAAAAATGTCCAACACTTACCAGATAGAAAGGTCAACAGAATTTACCTTGGGGTTTTCTTTAAAAAATTTATTGTGGCCCTTACTATCTAAAGCAAAATTTTAAGTTTGTCAGAACTGCGGAAGTTATACTAAAGTAGTGGTTTTAAAAACTATTCTGGTATTTATTTTGATTGGATCACTTCAAAAAAATAAGGGAGGAAGGAAGGAAATGGAGAGAGAGAGAGAAGGTGGGAGAGAAAAGGACAGAAGAAGGAGGAAGAGATCATTTCAACTTTTTGTTTTAGAAAATATCACTTTTGGGTGCCTGGGTGGCTCAGCCAGTTAAGCATCTCTCTTCCACTCAGGTCCTGGATCCCAGTGTCCTGGGATCCAGCCCCACATTGGGCTCCCTGCTTAGCGGAGGACCTACTTCTCCCTCTCCCTCTGCTGCTCCTTCTGCTTCTCTTCTCTCTCTCTCAAATAAATAAATAAAATCTTAAAAAAAATTAAATCTCATTTTTTCCTTATTTACATATCAATGCAAAAATCTATCACTAATTAAATGCAAAAATCGTCCACTAATATGGACAGATGTAGTCTGAGTTCTGGGTGAGAAACAGATGTAGGTATATACTATACACACACACACACACACACACATAGTATTTAATATAGGACAAAATTTGAGGAAATAATTTCTAGTTTCTTTTTACAAGAATTTGAATGGTTTTTGAGCATGTACAACACATTCTGTTACACTGTGTTTTGTATCTCCTTCTCTTTTTTTTTTCAAATTTGTTTCACGATACTCCCTTGAGAAGAGTAGCCTATGAGTTCACAAATTAAAGGAAAATTGTCAAAAAGGATGAGCAATTTCTTGTGTAGGAGCCAGGGACTGGGTTCAACTCTAAATTTTGCCGTGTCAACTCTTACTTCTTTTTTCTTAGCACTTATTTTCCATTATTCCCTTAATGGGTTTGAATGTTTCTCTGAGACCTTTCTAGAGTCTTCAGTTCTATCCTGTAGGTCTATTTCTCTGTCTCTCGAAAGCAAGTGTGTACACACACACACACACACACTTGTTTGACTCTAGACTTAGATTTCCTCATTTATTCAACAAATATGCATTGAACACCTGCTCTGCTTCCATCTCCATTCCAGACATGAGGGATACAAGAAGCCTACAGGAAGCTTGCACTTTGCACGGGTAAAAGATATTAAAGAAATGTATCAAACAAAATATTGTTGATCACAGTCATAGCGAATGCTAGAGTAGAACATAGAGTATGAAATCACAGCTCCGAACATGGGGATCTAACCCAAAATGGAAAAAAGCACACTAAAATATTAGTATTATTAAGAACATATTGCACTGATCCTTCTGTGGGCAGATCCACTCACTTCCTGAGGGTGTGCACTAGCTCCCCTTCCCCTGGCTTTCTCAGTGCTTAAAGCAATTGTACATTTTTGCTCCATGACACCTTGTCCCCATACCAGACCAAAGGTTATAGAAAACCCAAGGCCTCTCAGGGTTCAGCAGGTGCCTGCATTCTGATCGTCATGAGGCATCCCCTTGTGCTAGCTTTTTAACATGTGTATGTTGTAGCTTCCATTATTAACCTATGGATGTGTGTCTTTGGATTTGACCTTCTATCTCAGGTATCTTTCTTTCTCTTGATGACTCTTGTTGAGTACACACTATAAAAATGGACATAAGAGGGTTTTTACTGTTACTTTGCTTAGCTGTTTTGTATTCCTTCTCGCATTCACAAAATGTATAGTGGACACCGACCCTGTGCCAGGCGTTGTGTGACCTACTGAATACACGGCTCAGAACAGAGCAGGCATAACCCCAGCCTTCACGGAGCTTACACATTAGACTGACTTTTTGTTGCTATATGTTTCCTCAAATACTTTCTAAAATGTCTTGAAAAAGGCTTAGAAATGTCAAAGATGTGGCTGCTGCAGAAAATAAGATTTCTGGTCCTGCAGAATTGAAGTTCTTATGAGGGAGATGAGACCTAGCACACAAAACAATACATTAGATTATGTTGTGAAATAAGGAAATGGATATAGATTTGAGGGTCCGGGGGAGACGTCTCTGAGGAGATGAGGTTTGGAAAGTGCCTTGAAGAAAAAATAATCTTGGATAGTTGATGAGCAGAGAGGAGCTCATCGGGGTGGAAATGACAGAGGACGATTTGATAAGATTGGAGAAGATAGGAAAGAGACAAGGTTATCTAGATGCAGGCTGACCAAAAGAGAAAAAAAAAAAAAAGGTGGGGTGTTAAGTGCGAAGATAAGTTTTTGAGAATTGTTTTGATGTGATAACATGAAGGGTTTTCTTTTCCTGGTAAGTGAGGAGCTCTTGGATGCTTTTCTAGTCATGTTTATGCTACAAAAACTATTTTTGAAAATGTATCTGGATTTCAAGGATGGGGAGACAGATGAGAACATTGCTGATTTGATTTAGGCGTGATACGTGTACAAGCATGTACCCAATGGGACTGAAAGAAGTGAATCTAAGAGATAGTATATAAGACTGTGCTACAGTCTGAATGAAAGGGATGAGGGAATGATGGGCAGGAATATAGGCCAGGAAATGTAAGGAGTCAGAGAGTGAAGGACAGACACAAGCAGATAGCAAAAGTCTCGGTTAAGTTGGGGGTTGTTGAATTTTACTTGGTGGTGGAGATTTTGCAAGAAAATGTCCTGTGTTTGTTTAAAACCAAGGACTTGGTGCCTGGGTAAGTCTAGCCTAGAAGTAGGGAAGTCACTGGAGCAGGAGGGATGTACAATTCTGAAAATAGATGCGCTCTATGGATGAAGGGGATACAGAGACAAACCCAAACTTTCAGAAGCCAAAAAAATAAAAAGCAATAACTATCTACTAGAAATTTTTAAAAAAATGAGAATAATTAGCCTTCAGATGATAAGAATGCCTATGCCATTGGCATCAGACATTTATTATGCTTACAAATTTCTTGGGAAAATGTAAATGCTAATTTGGGGGGGGGGGGCTTCTTCATTAGGTTGCCCTTACTCTAATTTTGTAGTTTCTAGAGAGGTCAACACTGTTGGCTTGGAAGAGGCCAGCTTCCATAATTACCTGACAAATGCTAATGATGTGTGGGAAAATGGTAAACTCCCTATAAAGACAATGAGAAAATGGAAGCTGATTTATTTCCAGTAGCTGCATAAACCACAAGAAAACTTGAAAGATTTAATTAGGAACAAAAATGGCCCCCAGACAGTTTAGTAAAGGTGGGTTTTTCCCCTAGATTCTTGTCACTGTTAGCTCAAGGCCCCCTATGTTGAAAGCTTTAGTGACAGATAACAAGCTTTTATTTCCGACTCTTGCAAACGATTTGTGATCTTGTCATTGAGTACGTTCTACTTACACCAACGTATTTGCCAGTGAACTCTCACGACCCTTCTTCCCAGTCACACAGGAGAAACTCACAAAAGTATTTAAATTTTAAATTGCAATTTCATTTTTAAAAATACCAGAGAGTGAAGGTATAATTGGAAAGATATAATCCATGTGACAATTTCTGAATGCAGACACCGGTTCTGATACTCAAAGCTTTTAAAAAATCAAAACACGTTTCAAGTGTTAGTATTCTGTCTTGGTCTGGCTGCTTTGAGTGAAGCATATTTCAGTCCATACTACACCCACTTTCAGGAAGTTATTCCCAAATGGAATATTAACAGTGGTATTGCTAGTTTCTTATTTTTAAGTGTCTATCTCACTAGGCAATTTAGGATGAAACAATACCTTACAGTTTTAAGGTCTCACTCTATCATCTTGTTCCGACAAAACGTTTACCTAATTTCAAAGTCCTTTCCTTCTGAAATCATTCATTTACAAAGAGGAAGGAGGAAGAGTAGAAAAAGAAGGGGCACCTGGCTGGCTCAGTTGGTAGAGCAGGTGACTCTCAATCTTGAGTTCAAGCTTCAAGTTGGGTGTAAAGATTACTTTAAAAAAATAAAATAATTCATTCATCCGTTCAACAACCATCTAATTGATAAGTGATGTGTGGATAGATAGAAACAAGACAGAAGAGCCCCTGATCTTACGAAACTTACGTGTGTATGTATGTGTGTGTGTGTGTGTGTGTGTGTGTCTGTGGCAAGGGTGAGGGGGTACTGGGAGGAAAAGACAAACAAAAGAAAAGCTAGGACCATTTCAGATATTGGTAAGTGCTGTGAAGAAGGAAATAAGGAGTGAGTTGCTGCTAGAGGGTAAGGAGGAGACCTCTGAGCTCAGATCTGCAAGAAAATGGGGAGCCATCCATGGGCGTGTCTAGAGAGAGCGAGTTCCATGTGGAAAGTCTGAGGTGAGAGCAAGCTCAACAAATACAGAAACAGAAGAAAGGCTGAGATACACATGGCGGTATTGGTTCTAACTTGCAGCCCCTACAATGTTGCAATGTTGCACATTTCACAGTGATAACTATGTGGAGCTGAGAGGAAAAGGCGAGGAGAAGCAGGAGTGGGACAGATCACATTGGGTCTTGCAGGTCTTAACTGGGGGCTGGCTTTCATTTTAAGCATAACAGGAAGCCCCTAAAGGGTTTCAGACAGTAGAATGTGATTCGCTCTGTATTTTTTAAAACCTACGTATGGCTATGCAGAGAATACAATGTAGCATGGCAAGAATGGAAATGGGGAGACAGATGCAACCAGCTGCCTAAGAGGACCCAGGGCAAGTGGACAGCAGCCTGAATTTGGGAGAAAACAGTGGGGTTGGAGGTGAACCGGCAGGTTTAAGATACAGTTTAGGGGAAGAGTTTGGCTGGACCAGCTAATGGACTGAATGTAGACGATCAAGGGAAGGGCCAATTCATGCGTGATGCCTATATTTTTGGTTTCATCAGCTGGGAAGATTAAAAGGAACAGAGTTTTGTGGGGGGAGTTGGAGCAGGAAACCGAGAGATCACCACCCCCCAACTCTTCTGACCAGTTTTCTTACCTTAAATACACCTTGTCGCTGTGTGTGCTATGTTTTGTTGTAACTTCTATTCTAATCGATTTCAAGCCCCCAGAAAGGGTCTTATTTTATTCGTGTTCCAGATACTACTTAAGTGTCTGGCACATAGTAGGGGCTCAAAATACACTTATTCAATAATCCATGAATTGAAGTAAAATGCTACAAATCTAATTGTTTTTCTCTTTGGAAAAGCAGTGTTTGCATAATTGAATATTTCCTTTTACTTTGACTTATGAACTTTAATTCACACTGGAAAATGCATACCATAAAATAAAAAAGCTACGACTATGATTTAGATGTGCCATAATTAAAAGAAGTCCTTATTTATATGTAAAGCAGGTCGTAATTTATGTAAAGAAGAAATCACATAAGTTATAAACAAGAAATCTTTGCAGTCCCTACAGGGTTTGGGTTAGTCCCCATGAATTTAGTAGGGTTTCAATACACATTTATTTAATAAATGGAATTGAAAGTAACAGAGTATTTTATGTAAAAGCTTTCATTGGTCTATAAAAATTATATATGAGCGGGGTCCTTCAGAATAAACTATTAAAATCTTGGGAGGATTTAAATTTGCTATCTTGGAAAAGAGAACCATTGGTATTTAAAGGCCCGAGTAAAGAATCAAACAGGCACTTTTCATGCCAATTGACCCCTGGAGATTATTTTTTCCAAGGCTGCCCAGCATGCTAGCTCAGTAACGTGTTCATTGCATGTAACTTACTGTTTTTGTTGTGCCTGCCACCTTATATCTCATAGGAAAATGAAATGTTTAAACCACAAAATCCCAGGTGGTTCAGCCGACAGGTATAAAAAGCAACACGATACGGAAATAAAACGTTGTCAGTTTTTGATTAATGGGAGGAGAAGTTTTGATCTAGCAGGCGGGCTTGAGTTTTTTTCTTTTCCTAAGCCAAAGTGTTCTATAAAATCTCTACCTACACAGCCACTATCAAAAAGCACGAAGAAAAGTCTTTCTCTGGATGCAGTAAGGAACACACTGGAAATGCTGGTCTTCCTTCAGTGTAGCTAATATATAAGAAATTGTAGAGACACAAGACCTCAGGTGGAGAAATGGGGCTGATGAGGACTCCGTGGGGGTATAGCCGAAAAATGAAGCCAGGACAAGGCTTGAATTCTGCATTTCTTCTCTAGCAGGACCCAACCAACCTGTCATGTGATGCATGCGAAAGGAGGGGGGACATTAAAAAGGGTGCCAAGAAAGCACAGCAACAACAATAAACAAAAGTATTATTTATTAGATCTTTTAGTAAACAATTTCTGTGGCTCAGACATTGCCACAGGTGTGTATCTGTTGGCCCTAAGTTCACAGTCATCTCATAAGGCAGATGTGTTACCCCCACTTCTAGCAGAAGAACCAGCCATTCAGAAACTTACTCAGAAAGATATTGCCAGGAAGAAACCAGCCAGAATCCAAACCCAGCTATAGTGGATCTGAAACACTATCCCGAACTACGGAGTGATGCAGAAACAGGTGACATCGGAGGGCCAACACATGAAGCAGAATAGAAACAACTCCCTTAGCCACATCTGTGACCAGGTCCTAGGGAGAACATCATACTGAGAATGAGTCCTTCAACTTTGATAAAGTACTCACTGTCTTTCGTGAATGTATTTAGTAAATACAGCTTTTAAGTATAGTTTCACTTCTTCTCAACTACTTCTTGCTGTCTCCAAATGCACCAAAGTAATGCCCCATTTGAGGTATTATTGAGGAAATGGACCTCAAATGACTAACACACCTGATCATGGCAGTCAGGATTTTTATTCCCAGAGGGGCAAGCCAGGTAAGCAGAACGCCCCAAGAAGGTGTCACCTGAACAGGGACCTGAGTGTGCCACATGACAGAACAGGTGGAAATGTTGTTCAGTCTCTTCCCCAATCCCTTAAATGTCTGCAGTGTTTAGTATGTTTCCACCAAAATAGTTTTGCTTGGGTTGCATTCAGTAAATATATCTCTGGCCCATTTTCCACGTGCTCTGTGATTGTAAGCTGTGTGTACATCACGAAGGCCAGCATTGACTGTAGTTCAACTGACATACTTTCCTAAGCCCTTTTCATTTTTACAGTTTATGATCACCAATGCCCAATTCTGTGTCCAGTAACTTTCTAGGCACATGGGGGTTGATGGTAAGCTTTCTTAGAGGTACAATCCCGTTAGTCAATCTCAAAGATAAGAGAAAGGATGAAGAAAAACTCAATTCTTTGATAACAAGAATGAAATACAGGAGTCTAGAGAAGGGAAGGGAGGAGCTGGGATTAGCAAGGAAGAAAGGATTAGCAAAGCAGTAAAGATGCACTGGTCCGTGACAGATGTTGGGATCACAAATCCCAACATCTGGGATTGGTGATGTTGTCGGGATATCAATGCTTACCAAGCAGCAACTATGTACCCAGCAACTTCTGAACACGTCATGTAATTTCTCATAGGCAAATTTCATCGATTTTACAGATGGTAACAGGGAAGTTGTAAGAGAATATATTACCTTGGCCAATGGTCATATAACAAATAAGAGGTACTCAACTATTCAAACTCAGATCTGAATACGTCAAGATTCTGGGCTATTCCGAGTACACCAGAAGACGGACCATTATTTCATGGCTCGGGTTATAACCTGAGTAAACCTGAAGGTTCTTTCTGTTCTCAGGTATGCCAGACTTTGCAACGTGTCCTCTACATGGAAAATCTTCTTCCTGTTTTCCCTTGGTTAATGCGTAACATGTCTGTCAAGTTTCCATTAAAAATCAGCTCATCAAGAAGTGATGGGTGGAAAAAGGGAGGAGAATCAGAAGATCCCCTGAACCTCCAGAGTGAGTGAACCCCCTGTCCTCATAGCCACCTGCACCCTCACACCTGTATTAGGATTAGGCTTGGCTAAAAGTTCTGACCTTTGATTCCTTGGTCTCAGAGAACTCCTTCTTCTCTCACCCTTCAGCTTTCCATGTGAGGATGGCAAAGGCCACATGAAAAATGAGGCGTGGTAGAGAAGGCAGCATCCCACACCTGAGTTGTGCTGCAGACCAGAGATTTCAACAGGAGGTTTGCAGGAAAGGTCTGGCGCTATGGTCTTCCTATCTAGCTTCTTTAAAACCACCTGTTCACTTACCCCATTTGGGATGCAGAACTCTATGGTACCTCCCATGACACAACTCTCTGACATTTAGGAGTTCCAGCTGCAGGAAGGGACCAGACCAGAGCTTTGTTCCTCTTCCTCTGCATACCTTTGGCTAGCATCCATCCATCCCTCTCACAGGACTTCACTGAAATAAGCAACAAGCACACACACCCACATTCTGACCTTGTTCATTTCCCCCCCAGCTGTAGGCTTACTTAGCACGTGGTTGGTTTTCAGAGGTGTCTCAGGTGAAAGTCCCACTTCCTCTTTGGCCATAGCGTACAAGTGTCCCCAGCTTTCCAGACTGTGTACCTGTATCTTTGCCACTCACCTCCTGATGGGGAAGACCGTATCACATTTTTAGGTTAAGTCCAGGAACACAGTTGAAAAGATGAAATTTTAAATTTTAAATGAGAAGTATCTTTAGGGGGGAGAATGGAATTCAATTAAACCAATGGAAATCAATCCAACTTTCCTACCTCCCATCTGTTATAAATTATTGGGATTCACTTCAATTTAAAGTGCTTTGTTTGGGGCGCCTGGGTGGCTCAGTGAGTTAAGCATCTGCCTTTGGCTCAGGTCACAATCACGGGGTCCTGGAATGGAGCCCTACTTTGGGCTCCCTGCTCAGCAGCAACCCTGCTTCTCCCTCTCCCTCTGTGCTCTCTCTTGTTCTCCCCCCGCCCACAAATAAAGTCTTTTTAAAAAAAAAAGTGCTTTGTGCAATATAGTCCTCGAGAATGAGGAAAACCATAATTCAGCATGTTTTTTCTTGATCTTCCAACATTACATCTTATTATCAAAAGTCTCTCCATTCATTACCTATAATTTTCCCCAAACTGCCTTAGATTGCAAACACCTAGTTCTTTTCCTGCTAACAACTCACAGCAGCCTTTGGCAGATGAGGCTGAGAGAAGTCTTCATTCCAGGGTGCTGCCCTCATTCCCGGGGTTCACAGCTCCAATCTGGGCTCTTCTGGGATGCCCCCTGAGCCCTCCACTTAACCTGTATTTGAAGCCTTGGGTTTAAAGCCAAATTACTTAAAACTCTTAACTTTTCCCTCGGCTCTGGTAAGTGGCCTTGGGTCTTTATGAACGTGTGTGCATTTCTCTGCTACTCTAACAGAAAGTGACAATATCCTCGTTTGTGTGTGTCTGTGTATTTGCTGACAAAACTGAATGAATCTCTCATCTCTTGGCTACAGTCTGGATGCCCAAGGAACAGACTTTAAGACTCCACGTCCTTCCTCTCCTTCCAGACAATGCGGGTTGGCTTTTCCTTCCCGTGGGTAGGTATGCAGATAGATGAGCAACTGACGGGTGGAATTGATAGATACATGGATGGATGAGAGGAGAGAGGCATGTGTGTGTGGTTGGGTCAGACAGACTCGAAATCTAGCTTAGGCTCATCCTGAATGAAAACCTATGTTGGTGTCCCCGAGGCTCCTGAGAATGTTCCTTCTCTCACACTCACTCTCTTTGAGCCACATACTCTTGTCTGCTTGCTTTCTTGTTTTTGCTTCAAAGTAGGCAGCAGTGGCAACCAACTCCAGAAATCTCACTTGCTGTTTCATGGACTGATTTATCCTGTCTTCTGCTTTTGACCCTAGCTGCTTCCCCCACCTCATGCACTCTTGACTCACTGGCCATAAGAGCAAAAGCCCAGAGCAGCCTGCAAAGCTGTCTTTCAGAAGGCCATGCTGGGCTCCTGAGTCCATGCAGGGGCTGTCTTCAGCTTTGGCTGGTGCTGCAGAGAGCACATCACAAATCCCAGCGGACCAATGAGGTTTCTGGGCAAAGCCTGCCCTATTCAGCCCTTCCCACTACCAAATGGGTTCCATCACTGAAAAACAAACAAACAAACAAACAAAACTGCTCTTGAGACTCTGGATTCTAGAGTCTGCAAAGGGAAAAAATCCTGAACAACCAGCTAAGGTCCCTGAGCCCAGAGCCAATGCTCAGGGCAAGGCAACAGTTCCAGAACTCCATTCCTCCCAGGACTTGATGCTACATCAATTAAAGATTTATTCCTATTGACAAGCACCTTAGTAAGAACTAAATTAGATCGGTTTCTTCTTAAAGCGTAGCTATTCTCATCCTCAGGGAAGAAAGAAATATTGTTTAAGAGGGAGATAAAAACATTCCATTGTGTATATATACCACATCTCCTTTATCCATTCATCTGTTGATGGACATCTAGGTTCTTTCCATAGTTTGGCTATTGTAGACATTGCTGCTATAAACATTTGGGTGCACGTGCCCCTTCGGATCACTACATTTGTATCTTTAGGGTAAATACCCAGTAGTGCAATTGCTGGGTCATAGGGCAGTTCTATTTTCAAAATTTTGAGGTTGGGAGAAGGGGGGTGGGGTTATGGACATTGGGGAGGGTATGTGCTTTGGTGAGTGCTGTGAAGTGTGTAAACCTGGTGATTCACAGACCTGTACCCCTAGGGATAAAAATATATGTTTATAAAAAATAAAAAACTAAAAAAAAAAGAGGGAGATAAAAACAAAAACAAAATGATGGCGAGATATAGAATATGTAAGGAAGAAAGCTGGAGAAATCCTGGGTGAGACTAATATGGTGTCTGATCAGGGGATTTGAGAAATAGGAACCTAGACCATTTTAGTCTTAGAGCAAAGGCTCTAACCTTTGGAGAGGGTGATGAGAGAGATAAGGGGATGGCGTCCTTTCCCTACCCGTAAGTAGAGTGTGGGGGAGGGGCAGTTCAAAATCAAATAAACCTCATTTCTCATTATTTCTATTCAGATTCTCCTTCACACACTCCATTCAGGCCCCTGCAGCCCCTCCTGACATACCTCCACCATCCCAGACATGTCACCAGCGTGTGCAACAGAGTGGACCTTCTTTCTGCCTGCCCACTCAGAGAGTTCCCTAAGCCTCTGTCCTGACTTCCTGCTCTCTTTAGGACTTATCACCAGCTAGCATGTTTTACACATTTTGCTGACTATGAACAGACTTCCGTCTGTTTTGTTCCCTCATTGTAGCTCCACTGTAGCTAGAGAAGGGCCTGGAGGGCTAGAGCAGACCCCTACTCAGTATTTGTTGCTACTTTGCATGAATGAATGAACAAATGAGAGCCTGACTGCCCATGGAGCCCATTCAAAGTTCTGACCTATTAGCTCTTCCCCTTCAGACACTGCAGTTTGACTTTTCTTTTTTATGTTCATCAGAGCCAAAATCCACATCCTGATCACCTAGGACTAAAACAAAAGGATGGATTACTTTCAGGAGAATCTCAGTCATACAAGCCACATCAAGTGAAGGGAAGGTTGTATCTAATGTTTGCTTTGTTTTGTTTTGTTTTTATTTTAGTGGGCTCCTGCCCAGCTTGAAGTCCAATGCTGGGCTTGAACTCATAACCCTGAGATCAAGACCTGAGCTGAAGATTCAGCTGTTTAGCCGGCTGCGTCACTTGGGCACCCCCTCCCAAGTATTTCTTTAGCTTAAAGAAGAGCTTGTTTTCCTGTGTGCAGCAGACACTCACATGTAGGTGTGTTGAGCAAACCTGTAACAGGAACGCTGCTAGGAATAAATGACAGGCTTTCTAAAACTTGGCTGTGAACCCAGTGTCCAGGAAAGTATGTTAGACCACTTATACCATTCTTTTCACGTGAAAAGACATCCTCATTCCCAAACAAGGTCACAAAATACATTCTGAAGTAAAATTGGCTTGTAATTTGGGACTTGCCTAGAATACTAGAGATGTAAAATGTGGAGCCCAAGGCCAATAAAACACGCTCGTTCTGACAAGTACAATGGGCAACTTGTGAATGGTTTACACTGGTGTATTGAAATCTGGGCAGAAGATACAGGCTATCAGCCCAATGAGTAGTAAGAGCTTGAGTGATAGCACCTCTATTTTAAGAATGACAAAGGCCAAAGTCTGTGGTTAATGTCTGCTGTGGCAAAACCAAGACTGGGTCTTTGCGTGCACCTGTCTTATTTTACTTACCCTTTCTTCAGCAAAGGCATCCTCCAGTTTCTCACCCCCACAAACAGTGATGCAAACAGGGATCCTCAGATGTGCTGAAGAGGAGTTTATGAGCAGGAACAGGGTTGTGGGAGTATTACGGATACACACACACAATTTCATTTGCACTTCTGGATCTCTCTCCCCCATGTTTCTACTCGTGTACACTTTCTCCAGCAGAATATGAGAATTCCCATTGCATTCCCATCACCAGTACTTGCTATTTTCCTAATTACCAATCTCAGAAGTATGAAGAATTTTATCAGTCTTGTATTACCAGCCTGAAGAGTATAAAGGATTAGATCATCACTGTTTTAATTTACACTTCTCTGATTATTAGTGAGTACAAGAATCTCGGATACTTAGAAGCATCCAGGTTCCCGTCTGTGAATTGCCAACGCACATCTGTTCATTATTTTCTACTTTGTTTTGTTTTAATTGCAGATCAACAAACACTTCTATTATGTCCTAGATAATAATCCGCTGGCTTTTAATGCTGCAAATACAGTTCCTGATCCCTAATTTGTAAGTTGTTTTGTTACCTTCACTGTCCTTTCCTGCCAAAAATCTTTAATTTTGTTGTAGTCATTATCCAATTATCCAGCCCACTCTTTGAGATCTTAAAAAACTTTTTATTACTTTTTTTTTTTTTTTAAGAGCTAGAGAGAGAACACGAGTGGCAAGGGGCAAAGGGAGAGGGGGAGAGAGAGAATCTTAAGCAGGCTCCGTGTCCAGCACAGAGACCAACATGACTTGATCCCACAACCCTGAGAACATGACCTGAGCTGAAATCAAGAGCTGGATGCTTAACGGACTGAGTCATCCATGTGCCTCCTCCTTTTTTTTTTTTTCTTTTTTTACATTTACACATTTTCTTCATGGAAATATGTCTACAACGTATTGTTAAAGGAAAAATAATGAGTTCTAAATTAGCAGGTATACTATGATCCCACTTATATACAATGACTCACAGATTAGTAACAAGTATGCCCCCCTCGTTGGTCTGAGTACAAAGTAAAGCCATATTACTTTTACTGTTCAAATTACAATAATCCAGATCCTGTTTTGCTCAGTTTAACAGAAAATATCACTTTCTTTCTCGGCTCCTGTCCCAAGATCCCTCAATGTCAGTTTTCTTGATCTTTTCATAGAACCAACTCTTGGTTTGTTGATTTTTTTTTCCCCTACTGCTTTTCTATTCTCTATTTCATTTATATCTGCTTTAATCTTTGTTATTTTCTTCCTTCCGCTAACCCATCTTTGATTTTTAGGGCATGTGCATTAGTGTTTTTTCACATTTTTAAAGTTTAGCTTTCTAGCTGGCATCGATTTTTAAACACTGGTTTTCTTCTCATACAAAAAGCAAAGTTCTTCAACGATTATCAATCAAAGAGTCCTTTCTTTCCCCATGATTTGTAGTGCAATTTGTATCATTTAATCAGGTGTAGATTCTGAGTTCTTCTTTATATTCCATTGGCCCTTTGAATTCATGTATTCTATTATCAATTAATTAAACAAATACTTACTGAGCACTTGCTATAACTGAGACATTTATTTTACATGCTGGGAAAACAGACACATGCCTGGCTATCACAGAGCTTATCTTAGGATAGGTAGGTAATGTAGAGCCTTCAAAGTCACTGAAAGAACTCTGGCATTTACTAAAATAACAACAACAGCCGGCACATATATTGTGATTACTGTGCACCAGGCACTGTTCCAAGGGCATTACACATATTAATTTACCTAATCCTCTCAACAATCCTGGGATATACTTACTACTATTATTCTGTATCTTACTGATAAGGAAACCACAGCACAAACATCTTAAGTAACTTGGCTAAGGGCATACAACTACAGGGGGATGAAGCCAGAATTCAAATCCAATCAGTTTGATTCTGGAGCCTATGCTCTAACCCACGGCCTTGTACTGTCTCTAACTGGGAAGGGAACCCACTGTGTGAAACCACGAATGACCCAGATATTAGGTTTACTTAGGCTACTGTGTTGAAAGTAGGCTGTAAGTGGGCAAGAGTAGAAAAATGAGACCCATGAGGGATTCTTTCAGTGGGCTCAACAAGAGATAGTGGTGATCAGGACTAATTAGTAGCCAGGGAGGAGGTAAGAGGAGCCACATTCTTGATTTGTTGACAACTGGGCAGTGGAGTGTTGGAGAGAGAGAAGAATCACTGATGATTTCAAGGTTTTTATTTTGAATGACTTGAAGGATGGAGTTGTCATTTACTAAATGGGGAAAACTGCCTGAAGAACAAATTAAGGGAAGAAAACTCCCTTAACCTTTTAGATGCTATTATATAAAGGGATCAAATAGGTCCCTTTTAGATGTCATTAGACACTGAGATTTCAATCTGTAGTTGTATATGTGAGTCTGGAACTCAGGGAAAGATCTAAGACATATAAAAATGAATAACATGACCATATCAATTTAAAAGATTAGAAGATATCACCAAGGAAGAGAGAGTAGGAAGACAAAAAGGTCCAAAGACTGGGGCACCTGGGTGGCTCAGTGGGTTAAAGCCTCTGCTTTCGGCTCAGGTCATGGTCTCAGGGTCCTGGGATCGAGCCCCGCATCAGACTCTCTGCTCAGCAGGGAGCCTGCTTCCTCCTCTCTCTGCCTGCCTCTCTGCCTACTTGTGATCTCTCTCTGTCAAATAAATAAATAAAATCTTAAAAAAAAAAAAAGGTCCAAAGACTGATGTCAGCGTATTCCAACATTAAGAAGGCACATAGGTGCAGAGGAAATAAAAAAAGATTAAGATGAACAGTCAGTGAAGTTGGTGTAAAACCAGGGGGCTACAGTTTTAGAGAAGTGAAGTAAGATGAGTGTTTGGAGGAAAAAGTAATCCACTTTATCAAATACCCATGACAGGTGTTGATTAGTACCACTGTTTGTTTTTGTAAACTCATGTCTCAGATCTTATTAGTTATAATAATTTGTTTATTTCTTGTTGGCTTATGAAAGAGCTCATAAACCTATAAAGAAGGACTGTTTCGTGTCTTGTCTCCTTTTCCTATTAATATACTTCTATGGTAGTTGTTAGAAATGCCCACCAATATTTCCTTATCTTTCCCTTTCGGGGTCCCTATTAGGATTTCACTTCCTGCCTCCCCTGTCCATGGGTGGGACCAGGGACTCTTTCAGGCCAATTGAGTTTTCAGCCAAGTGACATGTAACCCCTTTGGAATCACAGCATTTAATGGTGGATGCCAGGCCTGCCCGAGCTGTCTTTGCCCCTTAGATGTAATCACTGGCAGTGTTCAAGATGATGGCTCTTCCCTCAGCCTGCCTCTCTGAGTGGTAATGAGGTCAACCTCTCTGCCAACCCATAAGGAGCATTTAGCAAGAGGAACAAAGTCTTGAGGTGGTGGTGGCTGGTGGTGGTGGCCAGAGGCAGTGGCGAAGGCCATGAGCCCCAGGGGGACCACGTCCCCTGCCGGCCACCCAGAGCTGGCCAGGCCTGTGTCACAGTGTGAAGGAGGGCACAATGGGTCAGCCAAGAGGATGCCCAGGCGGTCCTGCAATCACAGGCAGGTTCTCTGCTCCCTCCCGTCTAGAGATTAGGTCTGAGGGAAACCAAGTTCCTGCCAGAATGGTAGCTCTCCAGACCAACCCCAAATCCTCTTCCAAGTGTCTTCAAAATGATTTTCTACCAAGACGGCCTTCTGTTCCTCTACTTCAACTACCTCCATGAGGGCTTTCTCACCCTCGGGCTGACCTGCACCTCCCCCCAGCTGAGCATTCACGGGGACCCCCCCTCCTCACCAGCACCCCGGCTGCAGAGAAGGTGGCTTCACAGACCGGTCAGAGCGGGAATGGCCGTGACCCCCAAAGAACTGTGCAGCAGCACCTTTCCCATCTTCAGCTGCATCTCCCTGGGAGAGGCCCAAAGATCCTTCCCCAAGGATTGCCTGCAGCCCATCGTGCTGGGGTCAGGGCCAACGCCCAACTGAGCTTCCTCCACCAGCAGACACTCAAGAGCCTCCCCACAGCCTGGCCCTTTGTGCGCAGGATATTTGGGATCTGCGAGGGTTTCCGCAGGCAGTCGGCCTCACACCCATCCGCCCCACCCCGGAGTGGCGCTGCCCCAAGACAGCAGGGTCACCCGCCACCCACGCACCTCCATCACTGGCCAGCCAGCGAGAGGAGGGCGATGCGCATGGCGCAGGAACTGCTTTGATGGCCCGATCACCATGGGCATCAGCCTGACCATCTTCAACCTCATGCAGGTCCGTCGGTAGCACCTGCAGAGCTAGCTGCCTCTCCTGAGACAGGGAGCCAAGCTTCAAAGTGCGGGGAACTACTGACCCCTTTTGTTTCTGAGCTGGTGGGGTGGGCTTGGTTCCACCTTCCGGGTCATGGCGGAGCACCTTGTAGAACAAGCTGGGGGTGGGGGAGTGGCTGTACTTGGTCCCAGTAGTCCAAGAGTAAAGCCAGCTGGCCTTGAAACACAATGGGCTTGGTGAATAGGGCACAGTCTCCCCTGCCCTCCTCCCCAGGGCTGGCACTGCCTTCCGAAGGCATTGCCCTAAATGCCCTGAGCTGGGAGTGACAAACACCACTTCCTGGCGCTCTGTGACCTTGGACATGCTTCTAGTTCTAGTGACCCTCTGCCCACGGGCCTCAGAGCCAGACTTAGCCTGCCCCTATGCTCAAAGGGAGCGGGGAGCTCCAGAGTGAACAAGAAGCTGGCCTCCAGGTCCCTTGCCAGGTCAGGCCAGCCTCTGGCTCAGCTGCAGCCCTAAATGTAGCCTCTTCCCAGTCCCGCCCCTCCCCACCCTTCCTGTCTAACCATGGCTTCCCAGAGAATCTGAATCCTCTTTCACCAGAGCCTCCTGATGGGGAACAGCCTTCTCCCAATGGCATTATTCTGATCTTGGGATTCCACAGCCCAAGTCTGGGTGGCAGGAGTGTGTTTCTCTTCCCACTCCATTTGTAATGTTTCCAGGAAGGTCACACCTCCTCCAGGCTGCAGGATTTGAGGAGTTGCTATGGGTTGGGGTCTGAGTCATAACCTGGGGGCATCTTGCACATCCTTGGCTCCCCACCTGAGCGGGCACTTGGCCAAGACACAGGGCAATGTAGGGCCCACAGGGCTGTCTGATTTCCACGAATGGAGTGCTTGGAGACTGCTGGCAGCTTTCATCTTCCTAAAGTGGGAGACCCTGAGACCGTGTGTAGCATGGGGGAAGCTTGGAGGAATCAGAGTACCCCAGGGCAACTGGTCTCATGGAGAAGTCCCCTGGGGCCTGCTGGGTGTCACAGGGATGAAGAAACCCCCATGTCTGGATGATGTTTGGGGTTTCTTGATTTCTTGGTTTTGTTTTTCAATCCGGCTCACCCTGGCTTTGGTCACAGTAAACACTGACCAGCATGATACAGTTCCACTCAGAGGGTGACCATAGGGTCAGTTTTCACGAATGGCTTGGCTGCCACCATGTGTGAAAGGGGTGCTTGAGTGGCTCAGTCTGTTAAGTCTCTAGCTTCAGCTCAGGTCATGATCCCAGGGTCCTGGAATCCAGCCCCATGTCAGATTCTCTGCTCAGCAGGGTGTCTACTTCTCCCTCTGCCCCTTCCCCCTTCACACTACCATTTGCAGTCTCTCTCACATAAATAAAATCTTTTTAAAAAGAAAGGGGTGGGGGGTGCCTGGATGGCTCAGAGGGTTAAAGCCTCTGCCTTCGGCTCAGGTCATGATCCCAGAGTCCTGGGATGGTGTCCTGCATTGGGCTCTCTGCTCTGCAGGGAGCCTGCTTCCTCCTCTCTCTGCCTGCCTCTCTGCCTACTTGTGATCTCTCTCTGTCAAATAAATAAATAAAAAAGAAAGAAAGAAAGAAAGAAAAGAAAGAAAGGAAAGAAAGAAGAGTAAAGGAAAGGAAAGGCAAGGAAAGAAAAGAGGGGCGCCTGGGTGGCTCAGTGGGTTAAAGCCTCTGTCTTCGGCTCAGGTCATGATTTCAGGGTCCTGGGATGGAGCCCCAAATAGGGCTCCCTGCTCAGCATGGAGCCTGCTTCCTCCTCTCTCTCTGCCTGCTTCTCTGCCTACTTGTGATCTTTGTCTGTCAAATAAATAAATAAAATCTTTAAAAGAAAAGAAAAGGTAAGGTCTGAGAGGGCATGTTTGCCCACACACACATTTCCAATCATGGCTTTCATTTCTCCCCTTTGTTCTGTCCCTTTTTTGTTCTTGCCTTGGACCTGAGGTGTGAAACCCATCTCTGTCCTCCCTTGCATGTGTCTGCTGGTGAGCCCCTGTCTCCCTCCCAGGGTCCAGGGCAAACCGTGATGGCTGTCCTGTTAGGTAGGCTTCCCACCTATTCTCCCAGCCTTGCTTACTAGCTTTGCCAGGCTGGGCAGGAGAGGCAGGGACTATTCACAGGAAGAAGGGGTGAGGACCCAAGGGCCTCCGGGTGAAGGAAAGTAGCAGGGGTTGGGGGTCCACTCCAGGCAGGTGAGACCAAATGAATGGTTGGGTCACAATCTATACTGAGCTGCAGGCTGGGCAGCAGAGGGGAGGGCCCCCAGGTCCTGCTGACCCCCATGTTCGTCCCCAAGGTGGCTCACCGCAGAGTGGGCCTGGCCAGCCCCCTGCACCCTGAGCCCTGCACGCTGCCAGGCTGGTGCTCTCCAAGGTCACAACCCTGCCTTTGGTGTCCATCCTGATCTGGAGTTACCTTTGATGTCATGAACACACTTTGTTTATATATTTTAAAGCTAAGTGCCAAGATATAGTGTATTTAATAAAAACGAAAATGACCCCCCAAAAAGAACTACTGTTTTGTTTTGTTTTTTTTAAGATTTTATTTATTTGTCGAGAGAGTGAGAGAGAGTTTGCATGAGCAGTGGAGAGGAGCAGAGTGAGAGGGAGAAGCAGGCTCCCCACTGAACAAGGAGCCTGATGTGGGGACTCCATCCCAGGGCCCTGAGATCATGACCTTAGCCAATGTCAGATGCTTAACCGACTGAGCCACTCAGGTGCCCCCAAAACAGGTTATCTTTAATATCAATATACTTTTTAGTATTTGGGGGCAAGTGGAATCGTATAGGAAGAGAATAGAAATAGAAAAGCAGTATTTTGAGATAGTATGTTGAAATCTTTTTTGTTCCCATTTCTTTCAGACCCTTAACTGACTGAGCCACCCAGGCACCCACTCTTGGGGTTTTTAAGCAATTAAAGTGCTTAGATTTTATGAAGTGTAGCATAATCTCGATCATCCTGATTTGATATGTGATATGTCTCTCTCTCTCTTTTTATAATCTTGTTGCTATTTTTATTTATTTATTTATTTGACAGAGAGAGAGAGAGAGAGAGAGAGATCACAAGCAGGCAGAGAGGCAGGCAGAGAGAGAGAGAGAGAAGGAAGCAGGCTCCCCGCCGAGCAGAGAGCTCCATGCGGGGCTCGATCCCCGGACACTGAGATCATGACCTGATGGTCAGGACCTCCAATTCCATGATGAAGAGTGATGGTGGGAATGAGGAATCCTCATTAATTATTAAACACCATTACATAATGTTTGCAGTGGATTTTAATCAAGTTAAGTAATTTTCCATTTATTTCTCATTGCCCAGATTTTTTTTTCAATCACAAATAGGAATTGGATGCTATCAAATGCACTTTCTGCATCTATTCAGTTAACATGTGATTTTCTCCTTTAATCCACTTGATGTAGTAAATCCCTGTTATAAACCATACTTGGATTCCTGAGATAAACCCTAATCATGATACATTGTTACATTGTAGGATTTAATTAATATCTCATTTGCATTTAGTCACTTATATTTGCAAGTGAAAAGGGTCTATAATTTTCTTTCTCATATTTTTGTGTTTAGAAGAATGGTTTTTCTAGTCTCATAAAACAAATTGCATCTAAACAAAACCATCATGCCTTACACCTTAAACCTATACAATTATGTTTATCAACTATTTCTTAATAGAACTGGGGAAAAATTAATTGAGCATGTCTTTCTGTTTTCTGGAAATAAATCACTATGGTAGGAATTATCTGTTCCTTGGTAATTTGATGAGACTCAATGCAAAAATTGATTTATTTGTTTTAATAGTTTTAAATACTTTACTTATTTTAATTTTTGATTTGATTAATATTCTGAATTACTTGTACTCAATTTCATTGATCTCTGCATTTATCTTTGTTACTGTGGATCAAGTGAGTTAAGCATCAGTAATAATGCCTGGGATAATAAATGCTATAATATAAATGTTAACTTACTGTTATAAATTGTGTTTTATTTCTTATTTGGGTTTAACAATACACATTCTTAATTCCTTTTTCTTTGAGCAACCAGTTCATTTGACTTCAGATTTTCCTGTAGTAAATGTTTTTAAAGCTATACATTTTGCACTGAATACTCCCTTAGCCATATTCCATAAATTCTGTCATATGATACTTTTGTAAATCCATTCTAGTTATTTCATCAGTTTATCATTATTTGTCCTTTTTCCCCAGGGTTATTTAATATTGTGAATTAGTTTCCAAAACTGTGCTGGTTTTCTAGCTTTCCTTTTGTTCCTTATTTCTAATTTGATTGCATTTTCCTGTTATGTTGATTCTTTTATTGGTGAAAACTTAACTGGGGCACCTGGGTGCCTCAGTTGGTTGGGCATCCAAATCTACTTCAGCTCAGGTCATGATCTCAGAGTCCTGGAATCCAGCCCCATGCTGGGCTCAGTGTTCGGTAGGGAGCCTCCTGGAGATTCTCTCTCCCCTCTCCTCTGCATCTTCCCCCACTCACGTACACTCTCATTTCCACGCTCTCTCCCTCTCTTTCTCAAATAAATAAATAAGTCTTTAAGGGAAGTGGGTGGGGGGATGGGGTAATTGGAGGATGGGCATTAAGAAGGGCACCTATTGATATAATTAACACTGGGTGTTCTATGCAACTGATCTATCACTAAATTCTATCTCTGAAACTAATTAAAAATGAATAAAAATAAATAAATCTTTTTAAAAAACCCAAAACACCTTTTTATTGTCACATAGTATTTTTAGAGTTTGTAAGTGTTCTGTGAGCATTCAGTAATGCTAAAAATTTTCTACGTATATTTTGTATTTGTATTTCTGTATAAGTCTGAGCATATTAATTATGAGGGTCTCATCTTGCATTACACTTAATTTTTGTCTGTCTGCTGACTTTCAAAGAAACGTGTTAAAACACTACCCCACTGTCTTCTTATAAGCAGTGTGGTTGGACTCAGCCCCTCTGCCTAGTTCTAATGTTAGATGCTTCAAATTAGGATAAATGTCAGCATCACTCGAACATGACGCCCCAGCCTGGCCAAGGCTGAGCTGGAGCTATGGGTTTAGGGCCTCGCTGTGGCTCAGGCATAAACAACAAACCACCACCACCACCACCAACAACAACAACAAAAGAGTACAAACGAAGCCGATTCCCCAACCTCTCTCCCATGGGTACTCTGGTACCCTGTATTCTTCCTACTATCTCCCAGGAGATCCTCACAATTTGACAGTACCATCTATGTTTCTATGTTCCACAAAAGCTAACATTCAGTGGGTCACCATTAAATCCCAATGAGCATAGAAAGGCCTAAAAGGTGATTAAACAAAGTACTGGACACATTTCTCCAGTACCTCCTCACCTCTGTAGGATTCCCAGATCTGAGATCAGGGTAGGAAGCCAGTGATGCAGGCAGCTCACCACTTTGCCAGCTAAGACATTCAGGAAGTCTTTGCTCCTTTTCACCCACTTTAATGGACCAGGGGTCTCTATCATGATACCATAATGCTTCTCTGCCCTGGGCCCTTGCTCCATTACTTAGCTCCCTTGGTGTTCTTCCCATCTTAATTCTCTCTACTGGCTTCATCTCTTCCACCTAAAAGCAGGCTCAGTATCCTTCTACCCACCTTTTGTTTCTTTTCTTTCCTCTCCTCTGGGACTTCACGAAGTTATTTTTGGAAAACTGACTCTGCCATTCACTTCTAGTAACCTGTATTTGGGCTAGAGCCAGAAGACGGGGCAATGACAAAACAAGGATGGAATCACCTCGGAATGCAGCGTTTTGATAGTCCATGTACAAATGGAAGTGAGTGTGGACAGATGTGGAGTAGAGTTCAGGAAAAGTCTAGAACGGGAGGAGAAAGTGCTTAGATAAAGCAGAAAATGTATAAAATACTTGTTCCAGAAAGTTAGCTACTAACAAAGTTAATAGGTTTGCTCAGCTGTGTATCCACTTGAGTTTGAGGAACAGGAATTATCAATGTACCTGCCCCACTGTGTGATCTCCTCTAACAAGTCTCAGATGCATGGAGACCGCCAATCCTAAAATTAGCAAAGCTTTGTGAATCCTGGATGTGCAAGTCATCTCCTCTAGATTAATCTTCTTAAATCCGTGTTGGGGTTAATTGACTTCTCTGCAGTAATATATGCAGAGAATCCACTGCCTGCATAACAAAATGTAAGGGGGCGCCTGGGTGGCTCAGTTCATAATCCCAGGGTCACAGGATAGAACCCCCCATTGGGCTCGCTCCTCAGCATGGGGTCTGCTTCCCCTCTTTTTCTACCCCTTCTCCCTGCTCATGCTTGCTCTTAAATAAATAAAATCTTAAAAACAAACAAACAAATAAATAAATAAAATTTAAATATTTCTTAAGAAGGCATTCAAGGTCTCTCCATAATTTGGCCCAAATCAAACTTCTCAGCTTTACCTTCTCTATCTCATTCTCTTCCTGTCATGTTGAACTATTGGCCCTTCTCAGAACACATCCTGTTTTGTTTTATAGGCCTTTGATACTGCCTTTCCATTTACTGAAGAAGACTTCTGCCTTCTCTTTATGTTCCCCAGCCTTACCTCTCAGGTGTGTCCTTAAAAACCCAATGCAAATCCCAGCTCCTCCATCAGGCCTTCCTTCTCTGACTGTCCAGCAGGTTCTGGCATCTTCAGAGGCTTCCTTTATTTTAGATGTCTGGGTCCTTGGCTTGGTTAGTTAACACATCACCTGGTAAGAGAGGGGCAAGAGATCTGGTGTTTCACTTTCCTCCCAGAGTCCATCGTCTCCTCTTCCTCTGAGAACTGCACTTAGATGTTCCTTTGGGAAACGACCTCTCCTATACTTTTAATCCATTTAACTTTGGGAGAGGCACCCTTGGACGAGGGAGGCATAAATAACCCAGGCCCACAGGCAGTAATTGGCTCCTGCAGGAAGCAGCTAGGTCAATGTAGCCATAGAAATTCAAATCCATGACCATCAGGTCCTGGAACTGCTTCTAGAAACATGGAGAGGCAGAGGAGCTCCTTCCTGGTGCTATAAAGCTGGCAGAACATGCTTCTGAAGCAGTTAGGGGCAATCTGGCCCATGGGAAGAGGACTTTGCTGAGAACTAAGCCAATAGAATAAAGGAAATCCAGAAGAATGGAAGACAAATATTGTTGATGTTTTCATTTGTGTCCTGGGATGTGCCCATGCCAGAGGAATCCCTCGGTTCTTCAGCTATGCCCCAATGAATGCCCTTTGTTCATGCAGTTGGGAGTTCTAAATCCTTCAAGTCCTATCACCTCTACAAATAGCCACACACAACATTCTCTCCCAGCTCCAGGCCTCTGGGGCACCTACTAATCCCAGGGTCACAGGATAGAACCCCCCATTGGGCTCGCTCCTCAGCATGGGGTCTACATAGTATCTACTGTGTAGATACTAATTCAATATTTAGGACAAAGTGGGATATACAGTCATTGACATGGTTAATGCATTGTCTGCCTCTCCACCCAACAGCAGATTATCTGAGGGCAGTTTTCTGCCAACTCTGACGCCTGGGTTTGAAGGCTGGTTTTACCTCTTACCCGCCGAGTGACACTGAGCAAAGCACTTCACCTGCTTAGGCTTCTGAATCATTGTCCATAGATGGGAATTAAAATGGTAACAACTGAAAAACAAAAACAGAAAAAATAGTACCATCTCAGAGACCTGCTGTGAGGAATTAATATATGGAAAGCCCTTAGAAAAGTATCTGGCACATAATATGCACCATACCAGTAAGCCCTATGTAAGTGTAAGCTATTTTTATTACTATTATTATCACAACGAGGCTGATTATCATTATTATTTGTAACCCCACTGCCTACCGCAGTGCCCCTCAATTATAAAGAGTGAATCACTCTTAACTGTTATGTAAGGAATTTTAATATAATACTTGTTTGCCTGGCCCTACAGTTTTAACATGGATCAAACCACCAAGGCATTAAAAGGAAGCCCCTGCCATCTCAGCTCAGAACACTGCCATAGTCCCAAATCTCCCTGTCTCATTTCTACCCTTTCCTTCCCCTTTCCCTCTGTCCCTGCCTGAGCTCACTGTCTGCCCTATTCCTTTCCTCGCTCATGCCTAGCACCCAACAGGCCCTAGAACTTAACATATTTCTCCTTGTTCGTTTCTTCTCTTCAGCTATCTCTCTGCCTTACAGTGGTTCTTCTGCATTACCTCACTCTGGCCTTCTGCCCTGGGAGATTAGCTAAAAGTTAACAGGAGAGCATCTATTGCTCAGTAAGGCTTTAGAATATACTCTAATCAGAATTTAAAATGTAACCACCAAGACAAAGGAAGTAACTAATACTAAGTATTTCAAAAGGACTAAGAATGAAAATATATCTTTTCTTCAACTAAAATCCTGTCCCCTCCCCCATGTCTGTTTTCCTCCAAGTTTAAGGAGAATTTCTAGGTTAGGTCGTGGCACTGCCTGTCAACAGCAGTCAGTCACCTAAACAGGACTAGGACACTGATTGGGTCAGAGTAATCACTTACAATCTACTCATTTACAATCTCAGGTTGGAGGAAAGAAGGGCCACTAGTTTGCAAATCATGAGCACTACTGAGCTCAATTTAAAGTCTATTTATTAGGACCTGGCCATGCTGGGTGAACACAGTCACCAGTCTGGATGCAGAAGAAACTGCCATCATTCAGGATATTACCTGAAGCAAAGTGGGAGATAAAGTTAGCAAAAGGCACACAACCCATAAAAACATCTATGATTTAAACATGAGACATTTCCAATGTGCTAAATTTGGAATGATTTGCTTACCCATGGTCCTGCTGGAAGAAATAAAATGCACAGCTTGGGAAATGAAGGAAGAAAACATATCAATGTTTTGCTTATAGTGCTGAAAGAAACGGAATTATCTGAACCATGTGAATTCCAAATGTACCCATTTTTAAAAAGCACATTGGCTATATTTGGAATACAACTTGAGAACTTAGACTTTCAAACTCCTAAAAATTCAATAGTGGAATTTTTAAGGCAATTTATGGTTTCCATACAACAAATACATATAAGCTGCACCTTTATACATGAACACACTCAGCAGAAAACTTTTCTGTATGGCTTATTATAAAAAATATCAAAGGTCAAATAAAATCTTATGAAAAGTCATATAGTAGCAGAAGGCATCGTAATAGGACACTGCATGTAATGTTGGTCATTGATTCTTTCTCACCTAGAATGAATTACAAAGGCACAAATACCATGTTAAACAATGAAAAAAGTGGGGGCGGGGGATGAGCATACTCATTAGATTTTAATGTATATTTTTTCCTAGGTCAACTTCCCAAGAAGCAGATCCTGAGATGGAGGTTCACGTGCAAGGGATTTATCAAGGAAATGCCCATCAGTAAAACCAACACGAGGCTGAAGGAAGAAGGACACAGAAGGGGAGGAAGTCAAATAAGAGTATTATCTCAAGCAAAATCCCACACAGCTTAATCCCACAGGGGACTTTGAAAAAGAAGTTACCACCTGAGAGTTGTTCTAATCTGAGTCAAGGAAGGAGGGTTTGAAACTCCATTGGCAAAGAGCATTGCCAAAGGGTCAACCCAGGAGGAACATAAATTCCCATGTATTCAAAGAAGGTTCCAGTAGACCAAAGAAAGTCTTCCCCAAAATCATTTTAGATTATGAATGATGGGCATAAAAGCACAGTGAAGTCTAGAGACACAAAGGAACAGTGAAAAGGATTATTATAGAATCCGGATAGAGTACTAACATTATTTACTATTTGGTTCTTTAATGATGATTATTCATATAAGAAATGCCTCATACCAATTTTATTAACTTTATTATCTGAAAATACTGGATAGATACACTTGCACAATTCAAACACTGGATATATCTTCCTGATATGAATGGATGGATATGTTTAACTGCCTATACAGATTAACTCAAACCAAGAATTTATTCCATGTTCCACCATTTTTATTTATCCAATCACTCAAAGGTATTCATTGATTGGCCAGTACAGAGAGTCAATTTAACCATGTTGTTAATAACTTTGGAGTCATGAAGAACTTGTTTTGAAGCTCTACTGGTTACCAACTCTATGATTTGGAGCAAATGACTAAATTCTCTAAATCCCTGTATAAAATGGGGACAATCATATAAGGATTAAATGAGATGTTACATGTAATTGACTTTGCATTAGTGGATATCACATAAGTGCTCAATAAATGTTAATAACAATGAAAATTATGATAATGTTCAAGGCAGGGTGATAACTTCTGTGTATGCTGTAGTATGCTTCAAAGAAAAACAAGATGTGGTCCCTGCCTTAAATAGTTCATCTTGGAGGGAAAAGCATAAATAAACATTTAGCACAGAAAAGTAATCCAAGAAAGCAATGTATGATGCTAAATGAGATACATAAAAAACTAACAGATATCCCACCACCAATCTCTCCTTCCCACTAACATGATCTCCAAACACTGACATTGGAGTTCTTTTTCTAAAACATAACTCTAATAGTGACACTCTTGTGTCAGTAACTGGTAATGTTTCCCCTGTATTATCTACATTAAGCAGTCCAGGTTCCATAGCCTTCACCCTTGATCTATGTGATCCCTGACCCCAGCAATCTACTAGAGTAAATGTCTTCGGCTTCATCCCAGTTATAGTTCTTCATCCCAGGACAGTTAAGAATATTTTTCTACTTGTGTGTCACAGCTCAAGCTGTGAGATTCCATGTGGAATCTCTTCTCCACTTCTTACTGTTGAAATTTCTCCATCCTTAGACATCCATCCCAAGTGTCATCTCCTATATAAATCTTCCCTATCTCTTCCATGCAGATTACTTCTCCTGTATCCATCTCCTGTAGTACATTGCTCTACTGACTAATGGGCACTGCCTGGCTTGATACTTGTTTACTAATAGATGCATCAAAATAAATGGCTGGAGAGAAGAGCTCTATGCACTGAGACTGTAGCGTCCACTTAGTAATGTCTCCCAAAATGTTGGACTTGGCACTAAACTGTAAGTTTCCTGAGGCCAAGGATGACCCCTAAGATATCATGGTGAATTACAAAGAAGGTAAATTAGCATACTGCCATATTGTGGAAATTAAGGGAAGATAATTTCAAGAAAGCAGATGAAGGATTTGGTGACAAATACTTCTGAGAAGTCCAGGAAAACAATGAATGAGATTTGTATAGACAAGGTCATTGGTGATTTGGGAAAATGCAAATAAAAGCTATGAGATTGTAGCTAGTGGTGGGAGGTTGAGGAGATTTATGTCATGGGAATGTAATTTGTAACATTTTTTAAAAAGCTGTTTTTGTTAAAGGATAAAAGAATGATTCATTTAAGGGAAGACATATTAAAAATGCTAAAGAGGATTATTTGAGAAGGAACTGTTTTTTTTTTTTTAACTATACTCAAAACTTTACTCTGTAATTAAATAATGTGGTTGTATAATTCCTATAATTCCAGAATGTGGAAATTAAAACCACCCAAACTCTAGCTTGACCTTTGTGCAATTTAGCATTTTTCTATTACCATTATGCAGCTAGATTCACATATTTGAATTCCAACAGTAATTGTCTGCTTACTGCTCCATTCTTAAGTAAATTCCCCATTGCTTCTTAAAAAAAAAAAAAAAAATCTTAAGTTTTTTATATTAATCTCAGGTGTACAACCTGGTGATTTCATATTTATATACATTCCAAAATGGTCACTACAATAACTCTAAATTACTGTCACCATACAAAGTTGTTAAAATATTATTGACTATATTCCCTATAATGCCGTATATTATACGCCTGTGTCTTATTTTATAACTGGAAGACTGTACTTCCTAAACCCCTTCACGTCTTTCTTTCTTTCTTTCTTTCTTTTTTATGTTATGTTAGTCATCATGAGTTTTTGCTGTACTGTTCCATGATTCATTGTTTGCATGTAACACCCAGCACTCCATGCAACCTGTGCCCTCCTTAATACCCACCACTAGGCTAACCCATTCCCCCACCCTCCCTCTCCTCTGAAACCCTCAGTTTATTTCTCAGAGTCCATAGTCTCTCATGGTTCTTGCCCCCTCTCTGATTTCCCCCAACTTCTGTTTTCCCTTCCTTCTCCTAATGTGCTCCATGCTCCTCATGTTCCACATATGAGTGAAACCATATGATAATTGTCTTTCTCGTTTGACTTATTTCACTCAGCATAATGCCCTCCAGTTCCATTCATGTCAATGCAAATGGAGGGTATTCATCCTTTCTGGTGGCTGAGTATTATTCCATTGTATATATGGACCACATCTTTATCCATTTGTCTTTGAAAGGCATCTTGGCTCCTTCCACAGTTTGGCTATTGTGGACATTGCTGCTATGAACATTGGGGTGCATGTGCCCCTTCTTTTCACTACATCTGTATCTTTGATGTAAATGCACAGTAGTGCAATCACTGGGTCATAGGGTAGCTCTATTTTTAACTTTTTTTTTAATTTCTTTTTTTTTCCCTATTTATTTTATTTTTAAATTTATTTTTAGCATAACAGTATTCATTATTTTTGCACCACACTCAGTGCTCCATGCAATCTGTGCCGTAATACCCATCACCTGGTTCCCCCAACCTCCCACCCCCGCCACTTCAAACCCCTCAGATTGTTTTTCAGAGTCCATAGTCTCTCATGGTTCACTTCCCCTTCCAATTTCCCCCAACTCCCTTCTCCTCTCTAACTCCCCATGTCCTCCATGCTATTTGTTATGCTCCACAAATAAGTGAGGAATCTCCCTACTGTTTTCCAAAGTGGCTGTACCAACCTGCATTCCCACCAACAGTGTAAGAGGGTTCCTCTTTCTCCACATCCTCTCCAATATTTGTTGTTTTCCAGTCTTGTTAATTTTGGCTATTCCAACTGGTGTAAAGTAGTACTCAATGTGGTTTGAATCTCCCTGATGGCTAAGGATGTTGAACAATTTTTCATGTGTCCGTTAGCCATTTGTATGTCTTCTTTGGAGAAGTGTCTGTTCATGTATTCTGCCCATTTTTTTCAATTGACTCTTTGTTTTTTGGGTGTTGAGTTTGAGAAGTTCTTTATAGATCTTGGATATCAGCCCTTTGTCTGTAGAGTCATTTGAAAATATCTTCTCCCATTCCATGGGTTCCCTCTTTGTTTTGTTGACTGTTTCCTTTGCTGTGCAGAAGCTTTTTATTTTGAGAAAGTCCCAAAAGTTCATTTTTGCTTTTGTTTCCCTTGCTTTTGGAGACATGTCTTGAAAGAAGTTGCTGTGGCTGATGTCGAAGAGGTTACTGCCTATGTTCTCCTCTAGGATTTTGATGGATTTCTGTCTCACATTGTGGTCTTCTGCCCATTTAGAGTTTATCTTTGTGTATGGTGTTAAGGAAATGATCCAGTTTCATTCTTCTGTATGTAGCTGTCCAATTTTTCCACTGGTTCTATACAGTTCCTTGGTCTGCAAGGTCAAGTCTCTCCCTTCAAACTCTCAAATCCACTCAAGATGACCAGATTCCCCAGCCTGTTAGCAGAAGCTTCCAAATGTTCAGGACAGCTGGAGAGTAGCTTGATCATCTGTGCAAGGTCAGTGTGGCAGGGGTCCGCAGTAGAGGGTGGGCTTATCATGGGTCACTTCCAAACGAAGGGCCTTTCCTCTCCCTCCTACTTTGGGGACTCCCTCGTCCTTTTTCCCAATTCTTCCCTTCCAGAGTCACTGCCCGACCTTTCCTTTTCTCTTTCTCCAGGCCCAAGCCCTCAACCTTATGGTCTATGAGATAAAGAAAAACAAAACAAAACAAAAGCAGACTCAAGAATCTTTATTTAGAATTCAAGTCAATAGTCTGAATCTTTTTTTCAGCATTGTGTGGGGCAAGGAAGGGAAAAATCCTCAAGAGATACAGAAATTAGATTTGTGGTTATTAGAAGTGGGGTGTATGAGGTGGGCAAAATGGGCGAAGGAGTCAAAAGTTACACATTTCCGGTTCTAAAATGAGTAAGCCAAGGGGTTGTAATGTAAAGCACAGTGACTATAATTGATTATAGGTTTCTGTATATTTGAAAGGAGCTGGGAATGCGGATATTAAAACAAGTTCTTACCACAAGAAAAAAATTTGCAGCTATATATGGTGATGGACGTTAACTAGACTTACTGAGGTTATCCTTTTGCAATTAATATAAATATCAAGTTATTATGCTGTACACCTGAAACTAGTATTAAAAAGAAAAACCGCATATTCCAGTAAAAGTAAATAGGAATAGAAAAATATACTAAAAACAGATTAATGACCTGAGGCACAATTCTGGCATGTTATGAAACAGATTAATAATAATAGTGCTTATTATCTGTCAGACATTGGTCTCATCCTTTATGTTTATAACTTATGTAATCATCATATAAACCAGTGAGAGCAGTGCAATTATTTCTGCCACTCTACAGATAAGAAATGGAAGCACAGAGTGGTTAAATATTTTGCTTAAGGTCACTCAGCTAAGAAGTGGTAGAATTCTGAGTGGAACTGAATTCTGAGTCTGGATGGTCCAGTTCCAGAGAGTCTACACTCGTAATCATCACACCATACTTCTAGGATATCATGTTCTTCAGTCTGCTACAACACATCTTCTCTAAAATAAAAACCATCACTTTGGGATAATATTTCAAAAATAGATATTTTTATATTACCACCCTGTAGAGAAAGACTATGTCATGCAAATCGGCATTCTCTGGTCCCTATGTTGGTCCAGCTATAAAAGTGCAAAGTATAGTTGTAGATGCCTAGTGAATGCAATATTGAGAATATTATATGTGAGATCAGAAGTAGAGTGACAGTAACTAGTTACATTCATTACCTTAATTTACATGGATGGTTTATAAAACCACATATAACTTGCTCTGAGAGTACGTAGGTGGTTTTTAGATATATTGAGAAATGTGGGAACTGACAAAATAGATTTGTCTCAGTTGTATGATTTCAATTAAGTTTTTATATAACTACTTTACACATTGCTTGAGTAATGTGAAAATCATCTGCAGAGGACAGCATGGTTATGTCATATGGGTTCTGAGGTAGCTAATTACAGTTATCTCCAGAAACATACTATAAATATTCTCTACATCCAAATGAAACCTTCCTAGAGAACCATCTATAAATACAAATGAAAGCATTGCTGAGGAAATATTAAAAACTGGTAATTGGTTTTTTTTTTTGTTCCCCATAGAATTTCTATATAGAATTAATTCCCCTTAGTGTTGACAATATCTAAAACAGTGGTGCTCACTCATTCTAAGCAGTTAATTGTGTCTTTGAAATATAGTTTCCTGGACATCCACAGAAATTCTGATTCATTAGGTCTGGGCATGGCCCGTAAATCTGTGTTTTTAAACAAGTTCCTCTGGGAATTCTGGTACAGATGATTAGCCCACCACACTTTGAGAAACACAGATCAGAGACAAACAAACTCAGGGCATTGTATGGCTATGTCCTGAAGACACGCATGCTTTGCTCAGTAGTGCCTGGGAAAGAGACCATTTACCTGGTTTGGTCCACAGCCATTGGCTACCCAACTGTGGTACCACGCTTAAACACTGCTTACAGATTCCGTGACTTGGGGTTTTGAAAACCAACAAAAGGATTGGTTGAAACTGAACCTGGAAAACAGAATGAACTCTCTGCTATTTACTCAGTAACTATTTAATACTTGCATTATGCAAACATGTAGATAGCAAATTTTTAGGAGCAGTTATTAATATCTAATCTCTCCTCATCTAAGGACTAACAAAATATATCCAGATGACATTAGGAGTAATGTTTTTGTCCTTATTACTGTACAAATCATCCCTTTTTATTGTCTTAGTTTAATGGAATCTGCTGACTCCCTTCTTGTCTCAAGTGTTCACATTGATTCTGCCATCTATACTATCTGTAATCATTCATTAAGGTCTTTGTCAGTGATGCATCTATAACTATGGTTTTCCTCCTTTTCTTAGCTACTGCACAGATCTGTGTAGAATTAAAATCTGTTTCTCCTCTGACTTCGTGAACACATTCTCATGTCCAGTTATGACAGTATGGGGACAAATACCATCTTTGTTATGACAAAGTGAAGATGACAGAGACAGTCTTGCCTTTTCACAAGATAAGAAGGGCTGCCAAACTGAGTGATGTCTAAAACAGTTTCCAACAATGGGCAGAAGGTTTTACTTTTTCAGTATGTGTTACATAATCCAACGCCCAAATGGATGTTGCTATTTAAACAGACCACTCCCTCTTCTGTGTGGGTTTTACAAGCTTAGTTTATGTTACCATGTTGGCTCTTTTGTGACACAGAGTTGCATCAAAATCTTACTTGCTGGGGTTGCAGTTTATAGTGGAAAATACATTTTCAGTATCATTGGAAAGCTTGGAATTTTATAGAGTGTTTTTTTTTTTTTTTTAAGTGGGGTTTAGGAAAAGGGTAAATCTTAAACATGCCAAGAACTATGGAGACACAGTTGATAATTGTTTTCTATCCATTCTTTTCCAGTGATAATTTCCTAGGAAAACCACAGGATCAAATCTTTCTTTATATCCTTCACTGTATAGATTTCAATTCTAAAAATTTGTAAGTCATCAACAAGGTTAAAAGGAAGAGTCAGGTACCTTTGTGCTTCTGTGACACACACCTCTCATCCCACTCAGTAAGTAGAACCCTGATGAAAATCCTTACATAACATGCACCATGGAAACTGCAGTCCCTGTGGGTCCATGGCTCTATGTGGGGAGCCAGAAGGCTCAAAGTCAAGCATCTGCACCCAAAAGTATGTCTGGGAAGATTGGAAACCAATCACAAAGAATTTCTATATTTTAGCTCCCTTAAAAAGTAGGGGAAGAAATCCTATTATCCTAAGTACAAAGAAACCAAAGTAAAATCTGGCTTTCCCATTAGGTTATGTGTTCTACAAAACCATAACAAAACAAACAAGGATGGAAGCAACTCTGAGTCCTTGCTTAACCTTAAGGTCATCCTAGTTACATTCTGATGAATAAACTTCAGAAGTAGCTGTCTTGTTTTTTTCACCCCTCAGACACATATCCTATTTCTTGAATTCTATGATACTTACTATTTTAAAGTATCTATCCATTCTTAAGGCTCTAAAGTTTTTGTTCTGCCCACTTGTGTAAAATTTGAGGAGTAATTTTTTTTTTTGCTTTTCCTTGAAATTTCTTTGTGTGTTAAAAGTCTCAGAACTAACATTTGTATTTTTGATAATTATTTTCAGAGCAAATAAACACTTCAGTTTCATTAAGCTCAAGACAAAATAGTCATTTTTTTTCTTAAAAAAAGAAAAAGGTTCAAAAGCTCAGTGTCATATTGGTTCATTAGTTGGGAGAAATACACCACAGTAAAGTAAGATATTAATGTGAAGGAAAACTGGCTGGGGGTATAAGGAGATTCTCTGTACTATCCTTGCAACTTTTCCGTAAATCTAAAATTATGCCCCCCCACCACCAAAAAAAAAAAAAAAGCTTTTAAGGAAATTCAATGGGTACAAAGAACAGAGATAAATGAGGTAAGAATTATGCGAGACTATAAGATGATCTAGCACGACCACCTGCTGAGCATAGAAATCTTTTTGTCAACCTCACTCAGAAAGTGTCATCTGGGTTAGAAACACTTAAATTGTATTGCAGGCAGAAAAAGCTCTAAGCCAAGGAGACTTAACAGACTTGGGAGTCTGAGAGACTCCTTACAAAGTTCCCATGATGGAGTCCAGAGCTCTCTCTCTGCAGATCCCATTTTGGAGCTATTCCTTGGAGTCATCTCTGGCACGGGCCCCTCCAGTTCATACCCTCAGTTCAATACTTTTTAAATGCAAAGCAAATCTCACGTTTTCTGTTAGTTTGCTAGGGCCACCATGACAGAAAACAACTAGACCTCTGTCCTTGGCTTGTAGCGGCCATGTTCTCACCATGTCCTCATGTGGTCTTTTCCCTGCATGCACACATGCCAATACCTCTTCTTATGAGGACATCCATCCTACTGGATTAGACCCCTGGCCTTATAATCTCGTTTCATTTTAATTACTTATTTAAAAGCCTTATTTCCAAATATAGTCACATTGGGGGGATAGGGCTTCGTTCAGCATGTGAGTGGGGAGGGGGGAGCACAATTCAGTCTACAATACCCCTTGTAAGTATTAAAGTCCTTCAAATATGGGAAAATCACAGTGAGATATTACAGTACTTTATGGAGTATGGACCTGGGGTTAGTCCTATGTTTAGATTCCAGCTCAGGCACTAGTCAGCAAGATGCCTAAAGGTAGCCATTGAACCTTATAGAGTCTTCATTGTCTTACATGGAAAATAAGAATAATGGTAATTACTCGATATGGTATTATGAGGCTTTAACTTATAATTCATGTAAAACACTTAACAGGATATCTACAATATAGCAGGGCTTTACTTAATACTAATGATAATAATGCATCTTGAATGGTGCCTGGGTGGCTCAGTGGGTTAAAGCCTCTGCATTTGGCTCAGGTCATGATATCAGGGTCCTGGGATCGAGCCCCGCATCGGGCTATCTGCTCAGCAGGGAGCCTGCTTCCCACCCCCTCTCTCTGTCTGCCTCTCTGCCTACTTGTGATTTCTGTCAAATAAATAAATAAAATCTTTAAAAAAAAATAATGCATCTTGATTCTCCTCTACCCTAAGAAACCCTTACTTCTTTGAAGTAGTTTCAGTCTCCTGAACCTAAACTGTGTGTCCTCAAGGTGACTGTTCAGGTGTATCCCCACACATAGGTTACATTCAGCCAACCACTTCCATGGGGCTGGAAACATACATCCTAATACTAAAAGTGAACAGAACAGGAAGCAAACTTACTCTTCTTGCTCTCAGATCACAATACCTTCACATTCAGCTATCCAGTAAAACCCCAGAGTCTTTCTGACTCATCAGTCTACTTCTTTGGAGATTTCTGCTAAGGCAAGTATCATCCTCACCTAATGGGAGGGTCAGTTTCCTAGAACCAAAGGCATGACTGCACATTCATTTATACCAAAATTCATCTTGTTAGCATCACGTCTTCTTCTCATTCTCTAAATGTTCACAGATCATGTTCGTTCTCATCAATGATCTGTTGTAGAGGTTTTTTTTAGATCTACCCAAGTTTACTGGAACAGAAGGGAACAGCTCCAGCGTGACAACTGTGCAGATATCCATATAACAAAGCTTGAATCGGAGCTAATTCACCTCCTGGCAGAACACTATCCTGGAGGGCAGAAAGGGTGGGCGGCCTTTAAGGAGCTGCTAGGAAGCCATCTCATACCCATGTCTCTATCTCCCTGTGTGGATGTTACGAGAGAGTTTCTTCATCATCTCCTGGGTTCTGATGAAGGACAGGCAACTCAGCAGCAGAGCATCCCACAACTAGTTTTGCAGTCATTGCCCTCTGGGTGTGATCCTTTTTGGTGGATAAGACACAGAGCTCACTCCTCTGACTTACTTTCCTTCCAGTTCATTCATCATGAACTGTCTACATCTAAAAGGGGCTCCATGGGGGCATCTGGGTGGCTCAGTGGGTTAAAGCTTCTGCCTTCGGCTTGGGTCATGATCCCAGGGTCCTGGGATCGAGCCCCGCATTGGGCTCTCTGCTCAGCAGGGAGCCTGCTTCCCTTCCTCTCTCTCTGCCTGTCTCTCTGCCTACTTGTGATCTCTGTCTGTCAAATAAATAAAAATCTTAAAAAAAAAAAAAAGATTCTCTAAAAAAATAAAAAAAATAAAAGGGGCTCCATGTATCTCTACTGGTTGACCAGTCAGGCTTGCCTTTGCCTCGTGTTCTAAGTGTGGATGAGCTTGTGGCATAGGGAAGCTTCTCATCCTTTAAAATAGGAAATAAGTTTACCCAACTCCAATTCTTTCAGAGTTTTTTACTCCTCAGAATTGAGAACAGCTAAGACTTAAAGCAGCTGGTTGCTGCTCGTTTCCTTAGGATCTTGTAACCCATTTGAACTTCCTTTCATGCTTATCCAAGTTCATTACATACTTCATAGCCTCTGTTGTGCATGCAAACTTCAGCCACCATTACCCACCACCATATGAATGTCTTGGCTCTAGAAATCACAGCCTCTGACTCCTGGATAGCTATTTTGCTTTGTGGCACACAGATGTTCTTTTATTTGGGCACAAAGCAAGTAGTGACTGTCAAGGAGCATTCAAATACTAAGGGGTTAACACTTAATCAGCGGTCCTTAGCAGGCATGTGTTCTTTACAGGTACAAACCTATTAGATTCTCACAATAGTATTATTTAGTATGTTACATTATTAATGGTGTCCATCCTATAGACAATTAAAACTGCAAAAGGTTAAGTACATTCTAGTCACCACAAGATGAACAAGGCATGACCCCAGAGGTTCAGGGGCTCACAGTCCAGCACCTCTGAGTCTGTAAGTTCTAAGTCATTGGTCCTGAAACTAACTGATAGACTAATGAAGGGCTTCCTGAATCTGGGGCTAACCAGAAGTAGAGCACATGGTGCCAACAGGTGGAAACGAAAGAAGATCATGAAAGATGAAGGAAGGGAATGAGAAGACCTGAGCTGAGATCATGACCTAAGCTGAAGTCAGATGCTCAACCAACTGAGCTACGCTGGCACCCCAAAAGCGGTATTTTATAGCTCACATAGAGAGAGCAAGTTACTGTAAGGAAAAGGCTCACACTGTTGCAGAGGCTGAGAAGTTGCAGGGTCTAGACAGCCAGCAAGCTGAAGACACAGCAGAGTCAATGGTATAGTTCCGATCAGAGTCCAGAGGTCTCACCACCAGGGGAGCTCATGTTCTACATTCCAGTCTAAGACTGGGTCCCAAAGCAGGACAAGGCTGGTGTTCCCACTTGAAGACAGTGATTTCTCTCCTATCTTGCCATTTTGTTCTGTTCAGGCCTTCAGTGGATTGCATGGACTCCACCTATCCCCACCTTAGGAAAAACAATCTGCTTTACTCAGGCTAGGATTCAAATATTAATTTCATCCAAAAACACCCTCACAGACACACTCAGAATGACATTTAACCAAATATCTGGGCTCCCCCCTGGCCCTGTAAAGCTGACACACAAAATTAACCATCACAGCACCATCAAGCCATCATTCCTGTTCAGGGTAAGAGCAAAAAGAATGTATTTTAAACAACATGTGTCTGATGTCATATATATCCCTTCTGTCCCTATGCTTCCAACCAGAAAGTAGTCACATATACAGGGAAATAGCCAAGCTTTATGGAGTCTGAGATTTAAAAGACACAACACTTAACATTTATTTAGAAATAACAAAATATACAGATTTTTAAAGCTGTCAATTTCCACAAATATTACAAAATCCAGAAAAACAATGGTATTACTCTCACCAAACTTTCATAATACTATTATCCTATGCTAGCTTTTTTTTTTTTAAGATTTTATTTATTTATTTGACAGAGAGAGACACAGCAAGAGAAGGGACACAAGCAGGGGGAGTAGGAGAGGGGGAAGCAGCTTCCTGCTGAGCAGGGAGCCCAATGCGGGGCTCAATCCCAGGACCCAGGAATCATGACCTGCGCCGAAGGTAGATGCTTAATGACTGAGCCACACAGGCACCCCTATTTTCCTGTTTTTGACACTATATTTTGATTACTACTTCACACAATACTCTCTAATTATCATTTTGTAAAGTGAGAATAGAAAAATAGAAAAATAATTAGAAAAAATAGAAAAATAATTTCCTGTAATACGAATTATCAAAATTTGTATTTCACTATTGATGGTTTAGAAAAGTTCCTTTCAGCTTCACAGTCCGCTGTTGGTAATGTCAATATCAGGCAACATATGATACTCTGAAATGAATAAAACACGTAACTTAAGATACAATCTGTTTGTAGAAATGCTAAAGATTTATGTACCACAAATTTAGGAATTCTGATCTGTTCATTTTCATGCAACTCTCATGTAAGTAAGAAAAGTGTGTAGCATGTTTATAATTGTACACTTTAAGTATACTCCAAATGGGAAAGAAGTTCCATTTTGACAAGGCATCAATGAAAACTGAAACCTCTGACCCCAACCTGATCACTGAAAGACCTTTCCACAGTCTAGCTTCTGACTCTGCACAGTTCAAACCTACTTTCCCCTCCAGTACCCACACACTTAAGGGCCCTGGAGGCCCCCTCTGCACTGAGCCAGCTAATGATAATGAAACTCTCCAAGGAAATGATTGCAAATCACGCAAATACATCACAATGAAAACTAAATGGACACTACTACTCTTCCCCTAGATCCCCCCAAACACCAGTGACCACTCCCTCAAAGTGTAATAAAGAAAAAGCTGGAAGGCAAAGACATAGTCGCCTTAACCTACTGTGATCACAGTATCTTACTCTTACAAATTTTCAAAACTTAGGACAAAACAAAACAAAACCCAAATACCAAAACTTAAGATTAGGTGAACATATTGAGAGGGGCCCTCCTGGGTTTGGGAAATGACTTTTGCAAGTAAGGAAGGATCCTGAAGCTTACGTGTCACTGGTTTTGTTGTAAATCTCCTTCAGAAAAGGCCATAAAATGTAGTTACTAAATGAGCAGCTGTGAACCTATCTAAAGGCATAGGTTCTACCGCTGAAAGACAGAATGAGAGAAATGAATACAGGAAAGCCATCAGCGATCATTCATCTCTAGCTAATCTCTATTCAGCTTCTTTCAGTGATAATCTCTGTCCAGGGAGAGAAGAGTTGAGAAAATAGGCAAATATTTACTAATGCCTGTCATATTTTCAGTGCTTATGTCATGACTGTGCAAAAACTTACAGTAATGATTTATTTGTTTCATATATTTAGAAATAATGGACATTGATTCTTGAACCAGGCTTTGTGTGAACACAACCTCATGCTCATCTAGGGGGCAAAAGCAAAAACAAAACAAAAACAAAACAAAGAGACATCTCAGAGTAATGCCTCTACCCACATCTTCCTACTGTTTGAGAAGCACATATCCTCATGCTCATTCTCCTTCATAGATAACTTGTATTTGCTAGCTCTTGTTGCATAACAAATCACCCACAACTTAATAGCCTATTATTATTTTTCACAACTCGGTGGGTTTGTTCAGGAGTAACTCAGGTCTCTGCTGGGAGAGCCAAGGCTGGGTGGCCTAAGATGGCTTCAATCGTAGATCTAATGGTTGGCGGCCTGGCATGTGTGCTGGCATCTCAGCTGAGACAGCTTGTGTCTGGTTCACATGAACTCAACTCCTCCATATGCTAGCCCATGCTTCTCTCCATGACGGTCTAGGGCTCCAAAGAGGAGTAAGAATAAGTAGCTTTTATATTTTTGGTTGTGTCACTTTTGCTAAGTTCCTCTGGCCAAATCAAGTTACATGGTTAAGCTTAAATTCAAAAGAGAGAGAAAATAGACTCCATGTTTTGATGAAAAGAGCTTCAAAATATTATGACAATTTTTGCAATCTACCACCATCCATACTCTAGCCAGAATCACTTCAAATCTTCCCAAATGGGAAATATGCAAACCCACAACCCCAGGGCCCTGAAGTCTCATTTAATTATGGTAACAGACTCAAAGCCTGTGATCTCATGACCTATATCTTGTCAAGATGCAGATAAGGCTGCTTGAATTCAAATCATGAAGAACTTCTGTGGGTCCAGAGACCTGGTTAACTAAGAAGACAAACTATCTCCCTTCAATGAAAATGCATTGGCAAGACCAGAACAGGATAACCACAGTGGACACTCCCATTCAAAAAAAAAAAAAAGAAGAAAAGAAAAGCAGGACGCTGGAAATATTTCTTAGTTGAAGTTTAGATCTTCTCTCTGGGAAAGATTACTCTTTGTGCCATTTTCTAATCTCATCTTCTCCCTCTAAAATATCCTTCCTTTTTAATAAAATTCTCCATGTTTCCAGAAGACAATGCTTCTGAGGTTCCTTCTTAGCCATGAAAGTTGGAATCCTAGAGGTCTTCTCTCATTTTTAACTTTCTCTGTCCTTTTTGGCCCAAGCTGGAAGTACATTTCCTAGCATAATTTTCTTTAAAAAGTGATTTGCATGTTCTATGCTAATTAGCTGGGTTCATTTCATTTGCCAAACACCACATCCGTAATTCTTCCAGAGAAATTTCTCTGTACTGGACCACAGTTTAAATAACTGAGCAATTGGATAGTGCTAAGTCAGAGTCTTGGCTGAATTCTTTCTGGTTCTGATGCTTACTGTTCCTGAATGATGGTGTCCTCATCAGTGGCAGCAGTGTAAAGGCAATGGAGGCAGAAATGGGGGTGGGTGGTTATTATTATGGCCAGTCCTTACGAGATTTCTACTGGGTATCAGATGTCAGGAATGAGGGTGCCCAGGTGGCTTAGTCAGTTAAGCATCTGCCTTTAACTCCAGTCAGGATCCCAGGGTCCTGGGATCAAGCCCCATGCCAGGCTCCCTGATCAGCAGTGAGTGTGCTTATCTCTCTCCCTCTGCCTATCTTCTTGCTCCTGCTCTCTGTCTCTCAAAAAAAAATAAATAAATAAAATCTTAAAAAAAAAAAATGTCAGGAAGGGGTATGACCGTAAATGTAGAATCTGGTATATTTAGCCTTTGTGTTGTATTTGTTTTTTATCTGCAACAATATGGACTCCTTTAACTCTAAAGATTCCTTTTGCTTGTCCTAAAACTCTAGCCTTTTATATCTTCACTTAGATGGGGTCTAATATTATCAAACTCCATAAAAACAGGATTTCCATACTAAATATGAAAATAAACAGAATTTCTGGCAGGCTTTTTTATTTCTTTAAATTAATTAATTAATTCCAAATCAATGTCTCTGCAGGGTCCTTAAATAAGGCTAAAGAAAGGAGATAGGACAAATCTGTATCACTTCAAATTAGAAAAATTGATCCAGAAAAATAAGGATTTCTACAAGCCATGTAAACCAAGAATTAATGGTTCTACAAAATACATCAAGTTCAGCCTTTAAAAAAATGGTGAAAATCGATGACATTATTTCCAGGTGTATGGACAATGAAAAAAAGTTCTGCCAAATTCAGAAAAGAACAAAACTGCAGAGATGCACAATAATGTTCCCTCGACAGATCTAATGGTCTTAATTATATGGTTTTAGTCTTTTTAACTGAGAAACATTCTTAATAGCTACTAACAACTCTGTTTCTACCTTAAGAGCTGTAGCTTTATCACAATTAGCTCTTCTAATTTTCTAAAGAGTTGATAAAATTTGCACTTCATGAATAGAAAATGTATTTTGAGCAAACTGTTTGATAGACCTTGGTCACCTCTATAGGGAATGAACAAATGACACTGCAAGTTGTCTTCAAATCTAATGGGGAAGAGGGCTTCACTTCCAGCAATGCTAGAGTAACTGAGATCAGATTTGTGCAACACAGTAAAGAAGTAGGGAAATGGAGAAAACATGTGAAACTCTTTGTGGACATTAGAGAACATGCAGCAAAGGACAATCTCTAAAGGAGGGGCAACATCTAGGAGGGTGATACAGTCACCCCAGCTTTCTGCCTGGTAGCACTGTCTCAACTTTGCTGGAAAAGAGAACCCCAAGCAGAGCACAGGAGTGTCAGTGAGTCCAGAAAGGAAAGACTGGCACTCAGCGAAGCCAGTGTGGTTGTACTTGTAGAAAAGAATCAGAAATGAGAGGACTATACAAAGAAAGAGCCCCAGGAATCTGCATGGGGATCTGCTCCAGATAATAACTGAATGCTAGGTTGTGCAGGCATGAGGCAAAATTTCACCTAGTCAGGAAAGAGTATTTGAGAAACTGTAAGAACTCTTACGTGGAACTGACAGATGTCTGAGTTTTAACCAGGCACAGCAGGGGGGCCACAATACCCACCCAGAATAAACACCTGAGGGTTACTGATAAGTTACTGTTAAGTTTTAGGGGTAGACCAGCCTCATGGTGAAGTCCACACTACAAACCCCTGAAATAACAGCCTGCTGAAGATTAAACAAATCCTCCAGAGTCTTAACTGTCTTCAAGAAGAAAAAACTCTAGTGCTTAAGACAACAAAATCCAGCACTCAACATAGGAATCACAGTGTACATCCTTCATTTAAAGTCAACAGACTTAAAAAATAATAATAAAAAAAGTCAACAGACTAAGAAGCTGGAAAATGTCACCCAGGAATGATGGAATGATGGGGGGTGGGAGGGTGGGAAGCCAACAATAAAAATCACTAGAAACGGCATAGAATGACAGTATCAGACAAAGACTTAAAGGAGCTATTGTAAATACACTCCATATTTTATTCTAAAGGAAAACATAGACATGATGAAAAATACAAAGACCAAATTAAGTCCTAGAGATGAAATATACACTATCTTAAGTGAAAAGCTGGATGGGCTTAACAGAGATTAGATACTTTAGAATAAAAGATGGGTGAACTTGAAGATAGAGGAATAGAAACTATCCAAACTGAAGTACAGAGAGAAAAATAGATAAAAAATGAACAGAACTCCAATGATTTTTGGACAATTTCATGCTGGTTTATGTGTAAGGAAAAGAAAAATCAAAGGAACAGCCTGCAGATTTCACAAATTTGATAAAAATACTAAACACATAGATCGAAAGAATATACACACAAAGACAGACACACCAAACACATCATAATGAAACTGCTGAAAACTAATGACAGAAATCTTAAAAGTAGTCAAAAAGATAAATATTTTACTTAAAAAAATCATCAATTCATCAACAGGCATAACAGCTCTAAGTTTATATATGCACTTAATTATAGAGTTTCAAATATATAAAGAAAACAATGACAGAACAGAAGGCAGATAGGTTGAATATTCTGAACCAGTAAAAGAATGAGTAGACAGAAATCAGTAAGAATGTAGACATCCTTAGTAATGCTGTCAATCTAACTAATCTAACTTACATTTATGAAACATTCTATCCAAAACAGTAAAATATACATCCTTTACACATGTTCACCAAACACTCAATGAGAGAGATCACATGCTGGATATAAAACAAGCCTCAAATCAACAAGGCCTAATGACTTATGAAGCGTGTTCTCTGATAACAAAGGAATTGAATTAGGGAATCCATAAAAAATAATCACATCTGGAAAATCTTCCAGCATACTTCCAAACAACTCATGGGTGAAAGAAATAATGAAGAAAATTAGAAAATATTTCAAAATGAAAATAAAAATGAAAATTGAGGGCATCCAGCTAAGGTAGAATTTAAGATAAAATTTATAGCTCTAAATGCTTATATTAGGAAAGAAGAAACAATATCTAACAATGGTGAAGAGTTTCCATTTCAAGAATAGAAAAGAATAGCTTTGAATTAATAAAAGGCATGTATGAAAACCATATACCTAACTCATATTTAATGGTGAAAGAATAAATGGTTTTCCTTTCAGATTGGAAATGGCATTAAGAAAATGAAATAAAACACCTACAGATGAGAAAAATTAAAACTGTCTTTATTTGCAGGTAACGTGATCACATATATAGAAACTCCTACAGAGTCTACAAGAAAATTAATTGCCATGTAAATTTAGCAAGTTTGCAAGATTTATTAATCATAAAATTGTATTATTTTTCTATCTACCTCAATAAACAATTAGAAACTGTTACTTCTTTTCCTTCCTGTTAATCCCATTTTGCTTTGTTTCGTTGCAATTCCCAACTGTTAATTTGTTATCCAGTTTTTCATGTACTACATTCAAATCAAAACACTCAGTTAACCACAGCTCAGGAGGAGTCTCTTATTACCCGTAGCTTGCAAAAATGGCCATTCCTCTTCCTATCTGTATGCACACTCCTTTGAAGTATGACTTTGTAGCTCTTCTCATCAGCACATAGTCTGTTCTCTAGGTCCTTGCATCTGGGCTTATCCACATGACTTAGGTGTTAAGCTGAACCTCAGAAAATGCATCAGAAGCAAAGGCACTAGGGTGCCTGAGTGGTCAGTTGTTAAGCTTCTGCCTTTGGCTCAGGTCATAATCCCAGAGTCCTGGAATCGAGTCCCACGTTGGGCTCCCTGCTCAGCGGGAAGATTGCTTCTCCCTCTCACAGTCCCCCTGCTTGCTGTCTCTCTCTCTCTCTCTCTCTCTGTCAAATAAATAAGTAAAATCAAAGAAGAAAAAAAAAAGGAGGAGGAGGAGGTAGGAAAGAGGAGGTGGGTGGGTGGGGGAGGAAGAACAGAAGGGGGAGATGTGGGGGAGGGAGAGGAGGAGAAGGAGGAGACAAAGATGAAGACGAAGAAGAAGAAGAGGCAGAAGCAGCAGCGGCAGCAGCAGCAGCAGCAAAGGCATGAAAAGTGCTTGGGCATTGGAGTTTACTTTCTCTTCCTTGTCTTTGGAACCCTGGGACTCCTGTAGGAGGAATCCAGAGCTAGCCTGCTGATGGATGAGCGAACACACAGAGCAAAGAGACGATGCCAACCGATGCCCTCCACCATCCAGCTACAACCGGGCTGACAGCTGACCACTGAGATAAGCCAAGCTCAGACCAAAAAGCATGCCTGCCCAAACCCCAGTATCATGAGAAATAATGCTTGCATGAAGCGACTAAGTTGTGGGATGATTTATAACACAGTAATATCTAACTGGTACAGGTTACTCCTGTTCTCGTTCCAGGGGTGAAAGCAAATCACATGCCCACAACTCACTTCGATGTCCAGTGTCCCCAGCAGGTGTGGGAAGTAAGCTTCTAATGAACAGTAATGCTCTATGCTTCAGGGGTTAGGCTGTGGATCATCTTTGTTCTTTAGAGATACAGGAGGATATATTCAGGTGAAAAAAATGATAGGATGTCTAAGTTTTCACTTAAAATAGTCCTTACAGGAAAGGAGGGAAAGGAGGAAGAAGGTGGAGGGACAGATGAAGGAAGTGTGGCAGAAGAGTGATAATTACTGACAATGGGGGTGTGGACAGAGTACATTCACGTGCTTGGGCTGTCATGACAGAATTCCACAGGTGGGTGGTTTAAACAATAGCTATTTCTTTTCTCACGGTTCTGGAGGCTGGAAGTCTGAGGTGAGGGTGCAGGCATGGTTGACTGCTGGCGAGAGAGCCCTCTTCCCCACTTGCAGGGGGTCACCTTCTGTGTCCTCAAGTGGTCTTCCTGTGTGCATGCATGTGGCGAGAGATCTCGCTCCTCATCTTACAGTCCTGAGAGAGGAGAACTTCATCCGTCTGACCTCGTTCAACCTTAGTTACCTCCAAAAGTCCCCATTTCTAGAGTCACATTGAAGGCGAGAGCCTCAACAGATGAATTTGGGGTGGGGACATGATTCTATCCACAGCAGGGGGATCCATTATACTATCATTTCTAAATTTTTACATTTTGAAAACTTCTGTCAGGTTTAGAAGATGTAACTGTATTTTGACTCCTGTGTATTTATACTTGATTTAGTGAGAAATAGAAAATGCTGGAAGGTTCTGTGGTCCCATTATACCATTAAAAATCTCTAGATTATTAGAAATGACAGCTCAAGACAATGATAATAAAGATAGTTAATGTGCAATCTTCCACTTCCTTCCAGGTTGCTGGTTCTACTATAGTTCCACGTCTGCCATAGAAAGAGAAGCCAGCCAGCTTCCCCACTGCTGTGCCTCATCTCCCTGTCTATCTACAAGTGACTTTAGCTTTGATCCAAATGGACATACTGGGGGAAGAGAGCAAGAAAGGTGTGACTGGAACAGGAACTGTCATATGTTGGCCCTGAGCCCTCTGGGACCAACTCAGCCACAGTTTCCTTGACACAGATGGATGCATACGGTCCCCTGGAATTCCTTCCTAAACCACAGAAAGTCAATGGCCCAGTTCCAGACTCTTCTGGCAGAGACTCCCTACTCCCACAGAGGGCAGTCCTGGACATGCCAGCAATCTCTCCTGCAAAGCCTGTATCTGATCCATAGAAAATACTCACCCTTCCTTTCCCCCGAGTCTGTGCCTGTCAACCTACATCACAGCAGCAGCATGCTTGAGCTCTCTCCCCAAAGCAGCAACCTGGGTCTTAGTTTCCAATTACACAGCAACACGTTATTTTACAGTTCAGGAGCTGAGATGTCCAAAATCAGTTTCACTGAGCTCAAAATCAAGGAGCCACTAGGGTGGCATTATTTTGAAGGGCTCTGAAGAAACGTGGAGAACCCATTTCTTGCCTTTTACAACTTCTAGAGGCTAGCTGCGTTCCCTGGCTCATGCCACAGTGCTCTGACCTCTACTTCCATTATGACGTCACCTCTGGCTGACCCTCCCATCTCCTTCTCCAGAGGATCCTGGCTATCCAGCGTCTGGGCCACCTGGTTATCCAATATCATCTCACCACCTCAAAATCCTGAACCGTTTTTGCAAAGTCCTGTTTGCCAAGTGGGGTAACATATTCACTAATTCCAGGGATTAAGATGTAGTCACCTTTGAGGGAACATCCTGCTGTCTATGTTTCTCAGGGGCTGGGATGACTTGGACCCGAATTCATTATACCTCCATTTCAGAGAAGACACAGCAGCCTTCCCTGGTTTCTTCTGTCCCCATACAAAGGGCTATCTGGCCTCTTCTCTGATCCTTAGTTTGTCAGATAGACACAGAGCTGTGGAATAGGTACCTTCACACTTCTTCTACAGAATTTGTATGCAATGCTCTCACTCCATTTGGTATCTTGATATTCATAGAATCAGCACCTTAGTTGAAACTGAGGCGTGGAATGTTCCACTCTAACATCCTGTACATAACTATCTCCCTAAAGCAGAAACATGAAACTATAAATAGATCCTCATGAATTGTTAAATTCTTAAAGCTTGTCTTCTGTTTGGTGACAGAATGTATTTAATGAGTCAAAGGGAATTTCAATATTCAAAGGTGAATATTAAATGAGTAACATTCTATAGAACACAAAAATACTTTTAGGAGAGTATTTTTGCTTCTGAATAGCTTTTCAGTCAGTTATACTGTTCCTTCTTGAATTAAGAGCTATCACTCAATCTTCTGTTCATGTGAAAAAGAGTAATTTGAGCTAGAGAGCAAACCTCACCTGCAAAACAGTAAATGTGTATGTTGGATGCTGGTGTACTCTATTTTGCCTAAAGAAAGGTACTTTTTCATTCTTAAGCCTCTCTCTCATAATGTGATAGCTAAAACATTTATAAAATGCACAATATAATGGTGCCATAACTTACATATATCCATTATTAGGCATTTCTACTCAAATGATAAGAATGAATGGAGTGTTTATGCAAAAATGAAACTACAGTATTTGATAGTCAGATCTGGAGTATTTATTCCATCAAAACAGAGATGTCAAATCTCTGAGAACACACCAAAAATTGAGATGGAGGCCCTATTGGTGTATTAGTTTGAACTCTTCTGGGAAGCAAGTAACAAATCAACTATAGTTTCAGCCAAAAAAAAAAAAAAACGAGGAGTGGGGGAGCAGAAGACAATGATAGAATGTATCACACAGAACTCAGCAGGCAGGGAATGCAGTTGGACTGGAGGAAATTTCTAAACTCTGTTTCTTGTCTCCACTGCCTCTGGTTTTCTGCATTGTTCTCTCTGGCTGAAGGGTGACATGGTGGAATATAGGACAGCCAAAGGGATCCTAAGTCTTTACCCATCAAGTGACTAGAAGAGATTTCTTTTGTTTATTTATTTTTTAAGATTTTTATTTATTTGAGGGGGGTAGGGGGCAGAGGGAACAGACTCAATCCTGGCACTCTGGGATCATGATCTGACCCGAAGGCAGATGCTTAACCAACTGAGCCACAAAGGCATCCAAGAGATTTCAAGAGAGTTCAAATTCCCAAAGAAGCAATGGTAACCCTGGCTGGGGTCATGTAGCCATTCCTGGAGTAATTAATTATGGCCAGGAGATCACACTGCTTGAAGATGTCACTCACTGTAGATGAGCGTGAGATGGAGAGCTATAAGAACGTAACTGTAACAGGTCACTCCAAAATACTGGGATAGAATAATGCTGATTAGCTAAGAGACGGTCCACATCTGGACTCATAAATCCTATAGGTCTCCGAGAGTATGTAATTTCAGGCTTGTATTATGTTTGCTTCTTCCATCTGTGGAAGTGGCATCAAGCAAGGCCATATTTATTTTACTATTGCTAGTTGGGGATATTCATAGAAGGATGCAGGCAGTAAAAATTTAAATATGAGCCCATGTGGTTATAAACTCACAGAGGAGATAAACCTATTTTCTATCTCTATAAGTGGGTAGATTTCTTCATGTGGCTAGAGTCCCTGAGGCACTCAGTATTGCTGCTAATCTTGGCTGCAAATTCCTGCCTCTGTAGGTATCAAGGTCTTCTGTCAACATAACCAGCCGAACCTTTCAGGCCTGCCATGGGGTCAGGTTGCCCATGGAACCCTGATGTCAGTAGAAGGTATGGAGATCTCGTATAAACGCAACTCATCAAACATAGTTTGCTTTCAGTGCTAAGAACTTTCAAGTTGCGTTATAATATTTCTAAAGTTTCAGGGTTTTCTTTATTTTTTCATAAAGCTAAACTACTTCAGGGAATATTCTAGGTGAGAAAATCATCTATGTGTCTCCTGAATCATAGTTAGAACTGTTCTGCAGCGAGATACTTTCCTCGGGTTTTGCCAACACCAAGGAGTCTCCCAGGCAATGTATCCTCAAACGGAAGCACATTCTGGCATCTTTACTACATGCCATTCACCCCAGAAACATCTAATGTCATGGAAAAAGAAGAAAACCTGTCAAAATGAGGAGTTATGAAATTTAAGCATGTAAGGGGATCCTTCATGGGCAGGTTAAAAACAGAAATGATAAATAAACTTTAAAAAAAAAATAGTTTCTCACTATACTCTAAGGCAAGCAGAAGTAGCCTATTATTTTATTTAAAATAAACAAAAAAGAAAACATGAAGGCATTTACACAAAGTTTACAAGATTTCAATCACTAAATCCTATGGTCCTCATTATTTCCAAACAACATTCACAGAGAAACACACAGCTCTAACTGTAGATTTTTTTTTTTAATGGAAAACATTAAAAACCCTTTTAAAACGTCAGAGAAAGGGGTGCCTGGGTGATTCAGTTGGTTAAGCATCTGACTCCTGGATCTCAGGGTCGTGAGTTCAAGCCCCGTGTTGGACTCCACACTGGCTGTGGAGCCTGCTGTAAGTGAGTGAGTGAGTAAGTGAGTGAGTGAGTAAGTAGATAGATAGACACCCAGGCAAAGAATAGCAATGCAAACCACAAAAAAAAGGGAGAAGGAATAATGAAGAACAAAAGGCCACAGCAGGAGAAAGCAATCATAAAATAGACAATACCAGAGCTGATTTTCTGAAAAGTTTAACACAAGTGACAAACCTCTATGACAGAATTTCCTAAATGAACAAAATCCAAGTAGAATTATCAGGAATAAAATAGGTGAAATTAGTATACACTTTAAAAAATAGTTTTTTTAAAGATTTTATTTATTTATTTGAGAGAGGGAGAGACAGAGCATGAGAAGGGAGAGGGTCAGAGGAAGAAGCAGACTCCCTGCTAAGCAGGGAGCCGATGCGGGACTCCATCCCAGGACTCCAGGATCATGACTTGAGCTGAAGGCAGTCCCTTAATCAACTGAAAAACACTGGCATCCCTAGTATACATTTTAAAAGATCAGACGAAATTAAAAAGATCTTTATGACAATAAATTTGTCAACATTTTTTTTTTAATTTGTCAACCTTTGACGAAATGGCTGGATTCTTTAAGAAAATATAAATCTGGGGGTGCCTGGGTGGCTCAGTGGGTTAAAGTCTCTGCCTTTGGCTCAGGTCATGATCCCAGGATTCTGGGATTGAGCCCCACGCCGGGCTCTCTGCTCAGCAGGAAGCCTGCTTCCTTCTCTCTCTCTCTGCCTGCCTCTCTGCCTACTTGTGATCTCTGTCTGTCAAATAAATAAATAAAATCTTAAAAAAAAAAAAAGAAAGAAAATATACATCTGATGCAACTGAAAAAGAAACTACAGAAAAATTTTAATAGTTCAAGATCTTTCAGAAATTTCAATCTGTAACTGAAGAAATACCTATGGAAAAAGAAAAAAAAAAAAAAACAAAAACTTAAGGCCCAAGTAACATCACTTGAAAATACTTTCATGTACTTAAGGAAAAACTAAACAATCTCATAAAAACTCCTTCTGAAAACAGAGGAGTATCAAGTATCACAATTCATGTTAAGAGACCAGGATAACATTCACCTAAAACCCTTCAATAAGGATATTAAAAGAAAAGTATAGACCAATTCCTCTAGTAAATGTAGATGCAAAAAGTACATATGAAAACCAAATCCAGTTTTCTAAAGAAAGGGTAATATTATATGACCAAATAACACTTACTCTAGGAATGCAAAGTTGGTTTAGCATTCAAAATGCAGCTGAGTACTTGACTATGGTAATAGAATAAAAAAGAAAACCATGCATTTCAAAAATATAACAAAAGCACTTGATAAAACCCAGATCCCATTCATGGTAAAAACTCAGCTATCTAAGCATTAAAAATACTTTCTTAATATCATGAAGGGTATCTACAGAACACCTATTTCAAAATCATATATCAAAAGGTGAAAGATTATGATTATCAGGGCAAAAATCCTCAATAAATACTAGCAACACAAATTCAACAGCACATCAAAAAGATTATACAACATGGCCAAGTGGGATTTATTCCTGGAATGAAAGGATGATTTAACATATGAAAAATCAATCAGTGTTAATATACCACATTGACAGAATGAAGAGAGAAAAGACATGATCTTCTCAATTGCTGCAGAAAACACATTTGACAAAATTAAGTACCCCTTCTAACAAAAAATTCTTTTAAAAATCTAGGAACACAAGGAAACTACTTCAATATAGTCAAGGCCATCTATGAAAAGCCCATAACTAAAATCACATTCAATGGTGAAGAAAAACTTTCTCCTCTAAGATCAGGAACAAAACAGAGATGCTAACTTTTATCATTTCTATTCAATATAGTACTAGAAGTCCTAGCCAAAAGCAATTAGACAAGAAATAGAAACAAAAGGCACCCCAATTAGAAATGAAGTTAAATTATCTGTTTCCAGGTGACATGATATTATATACAGACAACCCTAAAGATTTGGGGAAAAAAAAAAAAAACTGAAACAAAACCCTGGTAGAATAAACAAATTCAGTAGAGTTGGAGGACACAATAATACCAAGACACAAAAATCAGTTGTTTCTACACAATAACAATGAACAATCCAAAAATAAGTTGAAGAAGACAATCCCATCTACAAGAGCATCAAAAAGAATAAAATACTTGGGAATATATTTAACCAAGGAAGTAAAAGTCTTCTACACTGAATACTACAAAACACCACTGGAAGAAATTTTAAAGAAGACACAAATTGATGGAAAGACATTCTGCGCTTATGGATTGGAAGGCTCTGTATTAGGATGTCAGGATATTACGATCACCATTCTAAGTGATCTACAGATTTTTTTTTAAGTATTTATTTATTTATTTATTTATTTGATACAGAGAGAGAAAGAGCACAAGTAGGGGGGTGGGTGGCAGGCAGAGGGAGAGGCAGAAGCAGGCTCCCCAGTGAGCAGGAAGCCCCATGCAGGGCTCAATCCCGGGACTCCAGGATCATGACCTGAGCTGAAGGCAGATGCTTAACCTACTGAGCCACTCTGGCACCCTATGATCTAAAGATCCTTCTCAAAATCCGAAAAGTATTTTCTGCAGAAATAGAAAATGCCATTCTAAAAACCATAAGGGATCTCAAGGGGTATCAAGTAGCCAAGTACTTTGTGCTGAATTATATACCCGCCAAATTCCTATGCTGAAGCTCTAGCCTCCCCCATGCCCTCTCCACATAGCTCAGAATGTAACCATATTTGGAGATAGGACCTTTAAAGAGCTGAGTTAAAATGAGGCCTTTGGATGGGTCTTAATCCAGTCAGACTCTAAGAGGAAATTTAGATCAACAGGGACACCAGGGATGTACCCACAGAGAGGAAAGGCCATGTGAGAACAGAACAGAATGGCATCATCTGAAAGCCAACAAGATAGGACATTTAAGAAACCAAGCCTGTAGACACTGTGACCTTAAACTTCTAGCCTTCAGAACTGTGAGAAAATAATGTGAGAAATAATAAAAATAATAAATAAATAAAATAACTGTGAGAAAATAGTCTGCTGCTACACACCCTGCCTGTGCTACTTTGTAACAGTCTGTTTTTTTGCTACTTTGTAAAGTCGTTACAAAGTAGCTAACTAATTACTAGCTAACTAATATAGCAATCCTGAAAAAACAAACTTAGAGGCCTCACAGTTTAGGATTTCAAAACTTATTACAAAGCTCTAGTAATCAAGAGTATGGTCCTGGCATAAAGACAGACATACAGACCAATGGAGTAGAATGGAGACCTCAGAAATAAACCCTCAGTTACAGGGTCAAATGATTGTCAACAAGTGTGCCAAGACCATTCAACAGTGAAAGGACTGTCTCTTCCATAAATCAGGTAGGAAAGAATAAATATCCACACACAAAAAATTAAAGTTGGATCCTCACCGTAAACTACACAAAAATGGCTCTTTCATCTGGGCTGCCAACATGTCATGCAGACTAAGGAAGACCCAGAAACCTCAGTGCCATCAACGCCGGGGCCACGGCTGCTTCGGCAAACACCAGAAGCACCCAGCAGGCCTAGGTCATGCTGGCCGTGTGCATCGCCACAGGATCAACTTTGGCAAACACAACCCGTGCTGCTTTGGAAAAGTCAGTATGAGGTATTGGTGCATGAAGAGTAACTCGAGCTTCTGCCCAACTGTCAACCTTGATAAACTGTGGACCTGGGTCAGCAAGGATCCATGGGTAAATATGGCCAGAAACAAAACTAAGTTGCTCTTATCACTCGTGTGGTGCAATCAGGCTACTACGGAGTTTTGGAGCAGGGAGAGCTTCCAAAACAGCCTAATATCATGAGAGCTGGGGAGAAGATTAAGCACTGAGGGTTCTGTGTCCTGGTGGCTTGAAGCCACGTGGAGGGAGGTTCATTCAATGCTAACGAGTGAAAAAAAAATGGCAAAAATGAATTTAAAGTGGATCAGAGACTTAACTGTAAGATCTTAACTCTTAGAAGAAAACAGGGGAAAAGCTTCATTACATTAGGTTCGCAGAAATTTCCTGGATATAATACCAAAGCATAAGGAACACAACTAAAAATAGATAAACAGGACATCAAATTAAAAACTTCTGTGCCTCAAAAGACACAAGTGACATAATGAAAAGACAACCTACAGCATGGAAGAAAATATTTGCAAATCATACATCTTCTAAGGGGTTACTATCTAGAATATTAAAGTACCTTCAACTCCACCACAAAAAAACCTAATAAATCGATGAAATAATAGAGAAAGGATCCCTATATTTCTCCAAAGATACACAAAATGGCCAGTTACAATCTGAAAAGATGCTCACTATCACTTATCATTAGCAAAGTACAAATCAAGACCCAAATGAGCTACCCCTCACACCTATAGGAAGACTGCTATGGAATAAAAAAAATCAAGTGTTGGTGAGGATCTGGAGAAATTGAAACCCTTGGGCAAATGGTGAGAATGCAAACTGGTGCAGCCCCCAGGGAAATATTATGGCAGTTTCTCAAAAAATTAAGAACAGAATTGCTATATGATATGGCAATTCCACTTCTGGATATAAATCCAAAAGAATTGAAAACAGGGTCTCAAAGAGGTTACTTGTAGTACACCAATTTTCACAGCAGCATTATTCACAAGAGTGAAAAGATGGAAGCGATCCAAATAAAGAAAATAGGGAATATACGCATAAAGGAATATTATTCAGTTTTAACAAGGAAGGAATTCTGATGCATGCCCCACCATGGATGAATCCTGAGGGCATTAGCTAAGTGAAATAAAGCGGTCACAAAGAGACAAGTATGTATGATTCCACTTATAAGAAGTACCTAGAGTAATCAAATCTATAGAAAACAAAGTAGGACAGTAGTTGTCAAGGGCTGGGCGGAAGGGAAAATGCAGAGTTCTTTAATGGGCATTAAGTTTCAGTTCTGCAAGACCAAAAATTCTGGAGATTAATTACATTGAATATATTTCCCCTTTAGCAAATAAGCCTTGCAATGTAATTCCTGTTAAATAAGGATATTAAGGACATAGATCAGGATGGACACTGAATTTCCACGTATTTACCGAATTCTTTTAAAAATGTTGATCATGCTTAGCAAAATAAGTCAAGCGGAGAAAGACAACTATCATATGATCTCCCTGATATGAGGAAGTGGTTATTCAACATAGGTGGTTAAGGGGGTAGGAGAAGAATAAATGAAACAAGATGGGATTGGGAGGGAGACAAACCATAAGTGACCCTTAAGCTCACAAAACAAACTGAGGGTTGCTGGGGGGAGGGGGCTTGGGAGAAGGGGGGTGGGGTTATGGACACTGGGGAGGGTATGTGCTTTGGTGAGTGCTGTGAAGTGTGTAAACCTGGCGATTCACAGACCTGTACCCCTGGGAATAAAAATATATGTTTATAAAAAATAAAAAATTAAAAAAAAAAAAAAAAATGTTGCCCATGACGTAATTTGGGAACTGACATGAAATCTAACACTTTTGTTTGGAACTCATAATAGGGATTTTTTTCAAGGTAAAATTTGTAACAGGTTAAGAAGACTGGGTGGGAACAGAGCTCACTCTTGTCTATCCTAGGACTCTAGCCCTATGGCTACCTGGTTATTTGTTCAGCAAACCATCTCTCCTTCCTTCCGAGTCACACAGCTGGACTTGGTTTCCTGGCCCACTCTGCACTTAGTTGTGGCGACAACTTTTCTCTGGTCAATGTGACGTGCCATAGGCCATCTCCAGGCCCGATCCCTACAACCCTCCCATGTGCTACCACTCACCCTCTGAGGAAAGGCCTAGAGAGCACAGAGCTGGGGTGAAAACCCCTGAGGGAAGCTGCCAGAGTAGTGACATATATAGGAGAGCACTGCTTCAGCAAGAAATTCTTACTGCAGTAAGCCCTTAAAATGATGCATTCTTTAAAATACAAAGTTTCAAAGAAAACACTTAACTAAGCAGTAAAAATTGTTGATCATGGTTGCCCACTAAACATTTTTACTCAGCATTATGTAGGGATGGACACCAATCACAAAACAAACACTCTGCTTAGTAGTGGAGGTTCATTACTTCCATGTAGAATATTTTCCTAGAGCCATTCATCACCTAGCTGGGGACCCATGACTTCTGGCTTTGTGAGCAATCACTATTTGCTCATGTGAACACTCTGAAATACCTATACAAACCAATGTTCATTGATGTTATATTTAAAGACACTGAACACAATGATCACAACATTCCAGAAGGCATTAGCTAGAGTCTTTACATTGTGAATTCATCTAAAGAACCCTTTAGAAAGATTTTGAACTTTTAAAAAAAGTGCATGGAATATTCTGGTAAAAATTTTCATCAGGACCTTCTCAAACTAGATGATGGCAGCCAGTATGGATTAAACATATACACTCATACATACTTTTCTTCCACCATATTGTAGACCTAACACAATTAGAAGGACAACATGTGTTTCAGGCAATATAAAGCAAAAATTGGCTGGAAAGAATCTAACAAGATTTCAGCCAGGAATTAATTCTAAGCATCCAACTCTATAAGTGTAGGTAGTGGTCCATCTCTGACTATAATAGGGCTCCTGTAAGTTCACACTCGGTGTCCACCTCTGAGGCACTGGCATCCCCAGTGAAAAGAAGCTGAAAGAAAGCTATGACCAAAGGCTGCTGAGGGTTTCACATATACCAGCAGGTTTACCAAGGAAGGTGGAAAGACAGGATGAGCCAGCCTAGAGTGACTAGAGTACACAAAATAAACAGTTACAAATTCTCCCAGAGGAGTAGGCTTCATTGATATAAATAAATGTATTGGATTTATCATCACTTGTATTTTGCTGGAAAAAAAAGTGAGTAGACCCACATGCCAGTATTAATATAAATGTTGGAGAAGTATGGCAAAATTGGCGAGAGTGATGAATGACCCAAGTTTGGGAAACACTATCCTAAGTGCTATAAATAATCAAATAATTTTTCAGATAAAAGCACTGGAGTGACTATTAAAATAATTAAATGATTCTGGGAATCTGAAAAGAAAGAGAATTAACATTTGTTTTAATATTTGGATTGCTGTTGAAGGACTTACTTTTCTTGATGATTTAGTTTAATTCCTGGCTGAAATGTTTTCAGTTAATTTTTTCTTACTTTCGCATTTTTTATGGTCTCAATCAACTTCAGCTTGGGCATTCTGAACTCAATACCTGAAACACGTAGGTTTGCATGTTTTAACTTTCTAATTTTTCAATAATAAGCAAAATGTAAGCCTCAGCATCTATATATAAATTGCCATCTGTTCATAAATTACATTTATATAAATATATTGAATATGGGCGTAGAGTTACATTAAATTGCATGTGCAAAAAATCCCAAATTTCTAAATTAATTAATTGCTACCTATTTTGACCTGAAATATTAATATACATTTGTACACTTATATAAATCTCATCACAGAAATACTTAAGCACAAACCTGATTTTTAACTGTTATCCTAAAAACATAGGCTAGCATTTAACACTAGTAAATAACATCACTTTATTATGTTATATTATACAGTGCATGACCATAGGATTAAAAAACCTTTCGTGGAATAAAATAATAAATCACATGCATTTTCTTGAGCAGGACATGACCAATTATAACTCATTATGAAATTAAAACTCAAAAGAAATAACTGGGATGAGAAGATTTTGTTAAACTATAGATCATAAAAACATGCAGAGCCCAAGTCATTGCCTCCAGGGAAGCAAGGCCATATGTTGCCAAGTGTGGTGACCACATCAGAGATGGGTCCTGCTCCTAGACACTAGAGCATAACTGGCCAGCACGTTCAAGTCAGAAATTCTTTGAGGCCCAAATGCCAAAAATTTTAAATGGGGAAAATCAATTAGCCAATCTCTGAGAAAACCAAAACACCTCTTCACAGTTTATGGTTCTACGAAAAATAGAGAAACCTCATCCAGCAATGAGCCATAAATCATAAATGACAAAGGTGGGGGGATACAATGTGTTCTTCATATCCTATACACAAACATAACATTCGGATTCCATCAAATACTGTGTGGAAAGCATAAAGTAAATGCTCCCCACTCTCTATGCTTTGAATATCAACACACTCCAAATATTTTTAATGGAATCTTCATTTTATTCCAAGTATTGGGTTTTTTTACTGTCTTCCACCCCTCCCCTAGGCCCAGGTTTCCTGTCTTCTATTACCTACAAAAAGTTATGTTTAACAGATGCTTACGGAATGGCCAATGTGTCCAGGAAAGGAAATTCCTCACTTCCTGTGAAGAGGTAGGAAAAAGTAGAGGAACAAAGTTCTTTGTCTATATGGAGTCGACCTATGGGTCAGAAAAAGAGGTCAAATATTGTAAGAATGCTCTGCAAAATATAAGGGCAAAATTAAAACAGTGATAAGGAAATAAGCATTATTCACTCCATCTCTTACTAGTTTATCTTTGTTATTTCTGAACATTATCCTACACATATACATCAATTTCCCTGGAGACCCTGGGCCAGGCAGAGGTTCAGCATGCAAGTATCAAGTCTATCCATTTGGTTTCCTTGTTTCCCCTAACAAAAACAAAAGTGTCTTTAATATCTGACAAAAGGCTAAACAGAACTACCAGTTTTATTATTACAAAGCAAAATAATGTCTAGTGCAGTAATCCAATGACAAGTGAACATTCACACTCTAATAAGTGATCTTGTGAGGTCTCTTGAGAATTACTCTAAGTGAAACAGTACATCTCAGATATCAAGCTAAACTTGACTCTCAGCATTTCTTGAATGTATACTTTGAATCTGATTTGATTCAAACCTTTAGTTAGCTGTCACAGATCTGAGCTGTGTGCCTCACTTCTCCAGTGTTGTCTTGCCTGAGGGCATGGATGCATAATAGAGTCAGGGCAGACCCATTCTGATCTTCAAAGCAGTTGTAGGAATGAACTTTCAGGGAAGAAGGTGGTGTGGGAGGACCCTAAGCTCTCCCTATCCCATGGACCCAACCAGGTAACAGCCAGGTCAGTGTAAATAACCCAGAAGATAACCCAAAGACGGATAGGACAGACTCTCCACAGCCAAATGTAGAAAAGAGAACCCACTGAAAAGGGTAGGAAGGGCAGAGACAAGGTTGGGAGTTAAACCTGCAGGATTCTCCCCAGGAGGAAGGGGCACCACAGGTGGAGAGAGAAGAGAGAAGCAGACTTTCAACCCAGGAAGTATGCATGGGAAAGATGAATTCCCATAATGTTTGGCTTTGAAAACCAAGTGGCCAAATCTCTTGAGTTCTTACATTCAGCAGGGCTTAACACCCAGAACTTAAAAAATCAGCAGGCTCTATTCCAAGACAGCAGAGGATGGAATTCCTACCACTGTGAAAGAGACAGTACAGCAAACAGCCCCATGGAGATGCAGCATAGAAGCAGCAGTATGAAACATTCCTGGGGCATACAGGAGATAGATTTGTTTACTAACCTCAGAGCATGTGCTGGAGGACCTGGGATCTTTGGGAGACTTCTCCAGAAAAAAGGAGCTGGCAGGTGCCATGTCCCCCTCCCCCCCGCACCTCATTCTAGACACATAGACATCTGTGAGAACCAGCATAGTGTCAACATTCACTTCCTAACTTGCGGACACCATGCCCCACCCCGATGTTCTCCTGCAGACACACCCCCTCCAGCCAGGTACAGAAAAGTTCCCCTACCACAGCAGACCCACACAAGACCTGCTAACACCACAAGCCCACCCGACCTCCCCTCTACCTGCCATGCTTCTACAGATCCACTCCCTCCGCCTGACCTTCCCACAGGGGACCAAGGCAGACCTTACTGGTACTATGTGCCCCAATACCATGTTTTCTGCCAATGAACCCCCTCCACTTACTCTTATCTAGAGCCCATACAAAGCAGTGCCACAAGCCTGACAGCATGCCAGCAGCCCTGACGGGCCAGCACCACTCCGAAGTGACCCCTGCCCAAGGGAGAGGGGAAGATAACTACACACACTGGTCTGACTGCAATGGGCTGGTGGCAGACATCAGGTCTGATGGCAGGCCTTGTTTCACATTGAACACTTCTAGGACAAGATAGGGAAAGCACCCAGCAGTTCAGCATGACTATAACTCTGGCAAATAACTGGCCTGACTCAACTTAAGCCCAAGGTGGCCCCACACTGGCCCACTAACACAGGGACCAAATCCTGCCCATAACAGGCAAAGGGAACCACTACAGATAATTGAAGCACCAGGTTCTGAATAACAGGGGACACTGTACTAGAGGACCCTACAGAACTCTTTTTCATAAGGCCAATGCTTTCAAGAGCAGGGTACATAGCTTACTTAGAGAACAGAGTTAGACAACATAGAGAACAGAGTTAGACAAAATGAGGAAACAAAGGAGTATGTCCCAAATGAAAGAACAGGACAAAATGACAGCAAGAGAGCTAAACAAAATGGAGGTAAGTAATATACCTGCCAGAGAATTTAAGGCAATGTTCCTAAAGATACTCACTAGACTTAAGACTATATGACCTCAGTGAGATCATAAAGAGAGAAAACAAAAAAGAACCAGAGATGAAGAACTTGCTGAAATGAATAATACCCTAGATGAACACACAGTAGACTAGAGGAAGCCAAAGAGCAGACCAGTGTCCTGGAGGACAGAGTAATGGAAAGCAATCAAAGCTGAATAGAAGAGAGAGGGGAAAAAATAATATAAAATGAAAACAGACTGAAGGAACTCAGTGACACCAACAAGTGTAAGTGTAATAACATTTGTATTATAGGGATTTCAGAAGGAGAAAAGAGAGAAAAGGGGGTGGAAATTTTAGTTGAAGTACTAATACCTGAAAACTTTGAAATTTGGGGAAGGAAACAGAAATCCAGATCCAGGAAGTACAGAGAGGCCCCAACCAAATTAACCTGAGGAGATCTACGCTAAGACATAGTAATTAAATGGCGAAAAGTAGTAATAAGGAGAAAAATTTTAAAGCAGCAAGAGAAAAAAAAGCAGTTATGTACAAGGGAAACCCCATAAGGTTATCAGTTGATTTTTTAGCAGAAATTTTGTAGGCCAGAAGAAAGTGGCATGATATACTCAAAGTGCTGAAAGTAAAAAACTTACAGCTAAGAATACTATATCCAGTAAGGCTATCATTCAGAATAGAAGGAGATAAAAGAATTTCCCAGGCAAACAAAAGTTAAAGAAATTCATCATCACTGAACCAGCTCTACAAATAATGTAAAGTGAACTCTTTGAGTGAAAGGGAAAGACCGTAAGTAGGAGTAAGAAAAGTAGGAAGCACATAGCAATGAAAACAAGTATAGCTACCAAAATCAGTCAAGGAATTCACAAAACAAAAGAATTCACAAAATAAAAGGATGTGAAGTATAATACCAATACCTAAAATGTGGGAGAGGAGAGAAGTAAAAATAGAGGTTAAACCCTAAGTGACCTTCAACTTAATATAGACTACTATGTGTAATTATACACAAATCTAATGGTAACCACAAATCAATAACCAGTAACAGAGCTGCAAAAAACAAACGAAAGAGAGAGAGAGAGAGAGTAGAATCCAAGTCTATCAATAAAGACAGCAAACCATGAGAAAAGAGGGCAAGAACAGCAAAAGCAACCATCAAACAAATAACGAAATGGCAGTAAGTACATACCTATCAATAATTACTTTGAATGTAATGGACTAAATGTTCTGATCAAAAGACACAGGATGATGGAATGGATAAAAAACAAGACCCATATATATGCTGCCCACAAGGGACTCATTTCAGACCTAAAGACACCTGCAGATTGAAAGTGAAGGGAAGGAGAAACATTTATCATGCAAATGGATGTAAAAAGAAAGGGTAGCAATTCTTGGATAAAACACACTTTAAAACAAAGTAACAAGAGACAAAGAAGGGCACTATATAATAATAAAGGGGACAACCCAACAAGAGGCTATAACAATCATAGATGTTATGCACCTAACATGGGAGCACCCTAATACATAAAGCACTATTACAAACATAAACAGGTAGTAATACAGTAATAGTAGAGGATTTTAACACCACACTCACATCAATGGACAGATCATTCAAACAGAAAATCAGTAAGGAAACAATGGCTTTGAATGGTACAATGGACCACATGGATCTAACAGATATATTCAGAACATTCTACCCTAAATTAGCAGAATACACATTTTTTTTCCAGTGCACATGGTCCATTCTCCAGAATGGATCACATACTAGGCCACGAAATAAATCTCAACAAATTGAAAAAGATCAAAAGTCATAACATGTGTTTTTTTTTTTTAATACAACACTAAGACACCAAAAATTAACCCCAAGAAAAAATCTGGAAAGAATATAAAGAGGTTAAAGAACATATTACTAAACAATGAATGGGTCAACTGAGAAATCAAAGACAAAATCAAAAATACATGGAGACAAATTAGGAAGAAAACAATGGTCCAAAATCTTCGGGATGCAGCGAAAGTTGTTCTAAGAGGGAAGTTTATAGCAACAGAGGGAAGTTTACAGGCCAACATCATGAAGTAAGAAAAAATTCAGCTTGACCTTACACCTAAAGAAGCTAGAAAAAGATGAACAAACAAAACCCCAAAACTGTAGAATTAAAGAAATAATAAAGATTAGAGCAGAAATAAACTAAATAGAAACTAAAACATAAAAACAATAGAACCGGTCAATGAAACCACAGGCTGGTTCTTTGAAAAGGTCAACAAAATTGATAAATCTTTAGCCAGAATAAGAAAAAAGAAAAGAAAGGATTTAAATGAATAAAACTGGAAATGAAAGAAGAAAAATATTACTACCCCAGAAATACGAAGGATTATAAAAGAATGTAATGAAAAATTATATGCCAACAAATGGGACAAACTAGAAGAAATGGATAAACCATAAAACCTACCAAAACTGAACCAGGAAGAAATACAAAATTTGAACAGACCAGTTACCAACAATGACACTGAATCGGTAATCAAAAAACTCCCAAGAAACAAAAGACCAGGGTCAGACAGTTTCACAGGTATATTCTATGAAACATTTAAAGAAGAGTTAATAGCTATTCTTTTCAAACCTTTCCGAACAATGAAAGAGGAAGGAAAGCTTCCAAATTCATTCTATGAGGCCAGCATTGCCCTGATACTAAATCAGATAAAGACATTGCACAAAAGGAGAACTCTGAGCCAATCTCTCTGATGAACATGGATGCAAGAATCCTCACAAAATGTTAGCAAACTAAACCCAAGAATACATTAAAAAAAAAAAAAATCAGTCACCATGTTCAAGCAGGATTTATTCCTCAGAGGCAAGCATGGTTTGATATTCAGAAGTTGATCAACATGATAAGTCACATCAACAAGAAAAAGGATAAAAATCATATGATCATTATAACAGTATAATACCCATTTGTGATTTAAAAAAAAAAAAAAAAAACCTCAAAACAAAGGTTTACAGGGAACATATCTCAACATAACAAAGTCCTTATGTGAAAAATCCATAGCTAACATCATATTCAATGAGGAAAAACTAAGAACTTTTCCTTTAAGGTCAGGAACAAGAAGACAAGGATGTCCACTCTCACTACTGTTATTCAACACAGTACTGAAAATACCAGTCACAGCAATCAGACAATGGAAAGAAATAATGGGCATCCAAATTGGTGAGGAAGAAGTAAAACTTTCACTATTTGCAGATAACATGATACTAGATAAAGAAAATTCTAAAGACTCCACAAGATAACTAGAGCTGATAAATGAATTCAGCAAGGTCACAGGACACAAAATCAATACACAGAAACCCATTGCATTTCTATACAATAAAAATGAAGTAGCAGAAAGAGAGATTAAGAAAACAATCCCAGGGGCAGCTGGGTGGCTCAGTGGGTAAAGCATTTGCCTTCTGTTCAGGTCATGATCCGGGACTCCTGGGATGCAGCCCATGTCTGGCTCCCTGCTCAGCAGGGAGCTTGCTTCTCCCTCTCCCTCTGCCACTCCCCCTGCTTGTGTGTGCTCTCTCTCTAATAAATAAATAATATCTTAAAAGAGACCATTTATAATTGTACCAAGGTAATAATAGTAATAAAATAATAGTAATAAAATTCCCAAGCATATACTTAACCAAGGAGGCAAAAGATCTATAGACTGAAAACTGTAAAACACTGACAAAAGAAACTGAAGATGACACAAACAAAAGGAAAGATATTCCACCTTCATGGATTGGAAGTACAAATACTGTTAAAATGTCCATACTACCCAAAGCAATCCATAGATTTAAAGCAATCCCTATCAAAATATGAACAGCATTTTTTTTTCCACAGAACTAGAACAAAGACTCCTAAGATTTGTTTGAAACCACAAAAGATCCCAAGAGCAAAAGAAATCTTTCTTTTTTTTTTTTTTAAAGATTTTATTTATTTGACAGAGATCACAAGTAGGCAGACAAAAGCAATCTTTGAAAGGAAGATCATAACTGGAGGAATCACAATCCCAAATTTCAAAATACACTACAAAGCTGTAGTAATCAAAACAGTAGGTCACAGGCACAAAAACAGACCCAAGATCAATGAAACAGAACAGTGAGTCTAGAAAAAATGCACAATTATATGGTTGATTAATCTTCAACAAAGGAGACAAGAATATGCAATGGGAAAATGACCGTCTCTTCGACAAATGGTGTTCAGAAAATTGGATGGCTACATGCAAAAGGAATAAAACTGGACCACTGTCTTACACCATACACAAAAATAAATGCAAAATGGATTAAGGACCTCAATGTTAGTCCTGAAACCACAAAAATCCTAGAAAGAGCGGAGATAGTAATTTCTCCAACATCAGCCATAACAATATTTTCCTAGATATTTCTCCTGAGGCAAGGGACACAAAAGCAAAAATAAACTACTGGAACTACATCAAAATAAGAAGTTTCTACACAGCAAAAGAATCAATAAAACTAAGACAACCTACTGAATGGAAGAAAGTATTTGCAAATGATAAATCCAATAAAGGGTCATATCCAAAACATATAAAGAACTGAAACAACCCCCAAACACAAAGAATACAATTTAAAAAATGGGCAGAAGAGAAATACAATTATCATATGACCTCTCTGATATGAGGAATTTAAGAGGCAGGGCAGGGTGGTTGGGGGGGTAGGGAAAGCAAAAATGAAACAAGACAGGATTGGGAGGGAGACAAACCATAAGAAACTCCTAATCTCACAAAACAAACTGAGGGTTGCTGGGGGGAGGAGGATAGGGAGAGGGTGGTGGGGTTATGGACATTGGGGAGGGTATGTGCTATGGTGAGTGCTATGAAATGTGTAAGCCTGATGATTCACGGACCTGTACCCCTGGGGCAAATAACACATTATATGTTAATAAAAATAATTTAAAAATGGGCAGAAAACATGAAGACATTTCTTCAAAGAATTTATGCAGATGGCCAACAGACACATGAAACATTGCTCAACATCACTCATCAGGGAAATGCAAATCAAAGCCATAATGAGGTCACCTCATACCTGTGAGAATGGCTAAAATCAAAAACACAACAAATAACTAGTATTGGCAAGGATATGGAGAACAAGAACACTTGTGCACTGCTGGTAGGAATGCAAACTGGTACAGCCACTATGGAAAACAGTACAGAGACCCTCAAAAAATTAAAAATAGAATTACCATGTGAACCAGTAATTCCACTACAGGGTATTTATCCAAAGAATATGAAAAAATATGAAAACACTAATTAAAAGATATATATATACACACCCCTCTGTTTTTTGTAGCATTATTTAAAAGCCAAATTATGGAAGCAGTCCAAGTTTCCATCAATAGATCAATGGATAAAGAAGAGGTGGTATGTACAAGCGCATGCATACACACACACACACACACACACACAGGAATATTACTCAGCCTTAAAAAACAACAGAATCTCGCCATTTGCAATGACATGGATGGATCTGGAGAGTATAATGCTAAGCAAAGTCAGTCAGTCAGAAAAAGACAAACACCACGTGAGTTCACTCATATGCGGAATTTAAGAAACAACACAAGCAAACAAATTAAAAATGAGAGAGAAACCAAGAAACAGACTCTTAACTACAGAGAACAAACTGATGGTCACCAAACGGGAGGTGGGGGATGGGTGAAACAGGTGAAGGGGATTAAGAGCACATTTATTATGACATGTGTTGAGTAATATATACTAATGTAAAGTACTGTAACAGTGCACATTAACTATACTGACATTAAAACTGTTTTTAAAATGCAACATATTAAATAACTTTAAAAAAAAAAAGGCAAAACAAAATTTCAGAGATGGACTCCAGTGAGACTAGGGACCAGGGATGTTTAATGACTGTAGTGAATCAACACCAATGACAACATTTGGATCAGGGCAGTTTTTGCCCTCTGAAAGCAACTGAAAGATGAGTACTTCAGCATGAACCTGAGGAGCTCTATTTAAGAGCAGGGTAAGAGCCAACATAATGGCCAGTACTGAAGAACTCAGAATAAGTGAGTATGATTCTTACTTTTATGGTTGCTCCTCCCTTACATTCAAGAATAACAGATGTGCAGAATGTATAAAAAAATTAAACCAAAATATAAATCACTGAAAAGCCACAAAAGTGACAAAACAATATTAATAGGACTGAAGTGATACAGCAAAGTAAGGCAATTTAGAAAGAGCTTTTTAGGCATTTTGATTTCCAAAAAAAAAAAAAAAACATTCCATGAGATCTTTAAAAAAACCTTGTAGCATTTAAAACTGTATTTATAAAATACATCTACCCAAAAAAGCTTTGATTTATAGGTCATAATCGCTGGAGTTAATTATGTGAAAGTCTGAGAACTGTTTTACATATAGTTCTCATTAAGACATCCCCATGTGTAAATATAGTTAGAACTACATGCCTCCCTTATAAAACACAAAAATGTAAGACTGACACAAGGACAAACACCTATTTATTGTATTAAATACAAGCCTGAAATGTTAAGTAGATAGAACAGGTTCCAAAAAACTACATTTCAGATTCTCCAAGTCCTGCTGGTGCTTTACAACTAAAACAGTGCTCGGAGGGCTTTTTCTTTTCTTTTTTAATTCATAAAAAAAAAGCAACAATCGGGGGATATAAAATATGTAAAATCCCAAATGTAGAAGTTTATTCAAAACTGTTTCGAATCCCTAAGGTGGCTGTAAACCGTTTGCACACGTTCGTAGCTTAAAGGAATGTGAAGCTCACAGTTTGTTGGGTTTCTGCCTCAGAACCACTCCCCCCCCAGCTCCCCCACTGCTACACAGCAGTTTCGTGTTTCCACAGCCCGGTCCTAACGTTGCCAGTGCTCTCTGTACCCAGCAAGGGGCCGTCCTGCCCGTTGCTTTTGACTGGTCCATTCTGGACAGCCAAGTTGAGTCCGTAAGACTTCTGCTGGCTTTCAAGTTCAACTACAATTGGCTTCCTTAAGGCATCTTTCTTACTACTGTTTGAAATGGGCTTTTCGAAATTTCTGCTGCTCTGGGGGAGTGTGCTACAGCCGTCGCTGCTCTCCTGCTGCGGGGGGTTGTACTGTCTCTCCCTGTGGGCTAAGTACGCCCTTCTGCTCCTCGAGTGTCCTTCGTTACTGCCCGACCGGCTCTTAGGGAAGCCGTTCTGCACACTGCCCTCCACGCTTGTTGGGACGTCATAGGCGTATTCTCGGAGCACTGTGAGTCGGCTCGCTCGGTGTCCTTTACTCCTGTTTTTATGATGGCGGCCCGGGTGCACGTTTGTGCGAAACTGAACCTCCAAAGGCGCCACGTGCATCTTGATATCATTGTCCATCGAATGTTCTGTCAAACTGTTGTCGAGCTGAGGCGCGGAGTTCAAGGGCAGAGCGTTGGCGTGGCACTGAGCCGCGGCCGCCTGCAGGTTCGTCAGTTTGCAGCCCTGGGAGGAATTCTTGAAGCTCGACGTGCTCTTGTTGGTGCACGAGGACTCGGCGCTGCTGTTGGTGCACTTCGGGGCCTCTCCGTTGGTGCCACCGGAGCTGGGGGGCTGCACGTTGACCTGCACGGAGTACGAGCTCCGGCCGGGGCAGCAGGTCATGACCCACGCGAGTCTAACATCCTCCCTGTTCACGCAGTGGTGAACCACAATGAAGGCACTGAGGCTTAAACACGAGGCCCCAAAAAAGAAGCTAAACACCAAGTCCAGAGGGTAATAGAGGGAAACGGCCAAGGCCCCGAACATCCACAAGGCGACATAGAAGAGCAAGGTGAGACTGGCCCCCAGCAGTTGAGAATGAAACGTGTGCTCATTTTCCAGTGCTGACGTGGAGACGAGAGACAGAGACAGCGAGTCCTGGCGACGCCCTGCGCCGTTCTCGTCAGCCGCCAGCCGCTGCTGCTCCTCCGTGGGCTCTTTGAGCTCGTACTTGCGCTCGGGGTGCCTCTTCAACTGAATGAATATGCTGAGAAAGTACATACAGTTTACGAAGGTGATGAAGCTGGCAGGCCCATAGAAGGCTCCCAAGGAGGGCTCCCAGGCCATCCAGCAGCTAGAAGAGAAGACGAGAAACCGGGTCAGAGGCGACGCACCAACGAGCTGTTCCAGAAACTGCAATCAAGTCAGGGTCTGGGAAAATCATTAAAAAGGGAAGCAATCGGGTCCAGGTACACAGAGAACACAAAACACTCACTAGGGTGCATTTGGCCGACTGCCGTAATTCTTGATGTTTGCCGCAGCCGTTATGCCACAGACTATGATGGGTATGCCACCTCCGATCAGGTAAAACCTGGAAGGAGGAATAATGCAAATATCAGCTCATCACTCCAAGTTATCAGGGTGTACACATCCCAGTATCCCTGTCCTGCAAAAGCCCTTCCTTCATGACTCATTATTATTCCTATCCCCATTAACAAGCTGGAGATTAACTTTTGGAGGCTGTTAGGTTAACAATAAGTTTCTGAAATTTTTAAAAAATTTTTGTTTGGATAGCTCTTTTTTTTTTTTTTTTTTTTTTAAGAACAGGCTACCAAGTTTCCAACTGAAGGAAAGCTGGTCAGCTTCTGCCACCCTGTGGACATGACAGGCTACTGCAGGTAAGGTTTTCATTCTTTTCTTGCCGATGGAACTGCCTTCCAACCAGAAAGTCAGCCCATTACCAAGTAGACTTGAATGTCTTGCTGTGCCATAGTTCAGACTAAACACATGACATTGTTTCTTAATGTCTGGCTAAGCCTGCGTGTTCTGGGACACCCTACCGCTGTGTATGCTTGTCCCTCGTCACTCGGGTAAAGCAGGTGCCAGGTCCCAGCAGCTACACACGTGCGCAGGCCCTTCCTGACCCTCTCCCGTGGACACACTGGGGACAGCAGAAAAAAATGACGGTGCCATAATAACAGAGGGAGACAAAGTGGTGGCAGGTCCTACCAGAGAAACACCCTTTCTCAGCCCGAGCTTCTTTGAGCTCTCTGAAAAGAGTTAGTAGGGACTCTGTGCCCTGGCCAGTTCCTCCCAGGCTGGGTCATAATCCTAACTCTGCATCTGCCACTTCTAGAGACACAGCCCGAGTCCTGAGTTGGCTGGCTGAAGATAGCACTGGGGATTTAACACCTGTGCTTGGTGTTTTGTGTGTTTTTTGGTTTTTTGTTTTCTTTTTTTCCCCTCTCGGAACCTAACAGGAAGGAGGGTGGGATCCCCAAACCTCTTCTTCAAACACCGTCTCTCGGTTCTTTTAAGGCCAGGGACAGAGGTGTCGAATAGAGTCCTATAATCTGACTCTGTGGCCGAGCGTGCCTGCTGCCGCCCGTCGTCCACGCACCACTCGCCCCCTGAATTTCGTACGTTCTCAGGTGTTCTCTTTCAGTTCTTCCCTTGATTGGCTATGGCCCATCTACTAAATGTCATTATGGCCCCAGGACCATGCTAAGTTATCCCTGTGGCATCTGGTTCATCATCATTGCTTCAGTGACTACATGTGAGAACAGATCCTGTGCTGTTTCCAAAACGCCTAACACGTCTTCCCTGTGGAGCACCCTGTTTCCAAAGATGTAATCTACTCACAGAAAGAACTAGTGAGCCTACCTCCTCTGCATGTACCCTCCCTGCCCCCCATTCTACATTTTCTATATTCTCAGACGGTAGAAGTGCCATGTGCTAAGGTGCCCTTGGTGAACGAGAGTAATCTGAAACCATCTTTGAATTTCTCTCCCTCCCACAATTTTAAATCTAACTGGTCATCCATCCCAGAGAGGCTGCTTCAAGTGTCCTGAACATGCACCCCCTCCATTCTCTATGAGGGGAACTGTTGTGGTTTCAGTCCTCACGCGGACCACCCAAACGACCTCAACAGAATTCCTTATCCTCAGGCTCTCCAGTTTATATGGCGTCCTAATGCAAGGCTGTCCTTCTAGAAAGATACCTCGTCCAGCCATTCCCTGAGATAAAAGTCTTCCACGGAGCCCCACATTTTCACACGGTTCCCACAGGCCTGACACGGAGCTTTCACCCTGGTTCCAGCCAAAGTTTATTTCTCCAAGTTCCTTCAGGTCTCCACGTAATCCTGTGTCTGCAGCATCGCTTCTCCCCTTTGCCCTAATCACTCAATAAGGTCATCCCTAATGATCAATACTTCCCAATACCCACCATCGCCCCAAATTAAGGGCGCCTTTGTTTGCACTTTCATGAGAACCTATCCCTGCTACAGTTCCCACACCGCCCTGAGGGGCTTCTTCATGGTCTCCTCAGGCAGACTGTAAACTCCTCAGAGGCAGGGCGGCTTGGGTGCCTGGCCCAGTGCCAGCCACACAGCCAGTGGTGGATCCACAAGGTCGGCACTGGTCAATTTTTACTCATCCAGCCCGGTAATCCATTATTTTTTATTACAGTTGGGAAGAAGAGTGTAACTCCAAAACTGTGTTGTCTTTTGTAGAGAATAATTAAATTGAAACATACTTATGGAGATTAAAATCTCCAACATGACCTCTAAGGAAATAAAAACAGCGAATATTTTCTCAGAGCCTGTTAGACGGCCAGTCCCACCTTAAGGCACTTATTTATTCCCACGTTGCAGATGAGGGAGAGAGGCTGGGAAAGGGTGGAGAACTTCACGAAGGCCTCCCAGCTGCAAGGCTACGCAGCCAGTACTCAAACCCAGGAAGCCCAGCTTCCAAAGTCCCTTCTGGACTTTCCAAAATTTACTCAGCATTGTTTTATTTAAAATAGCTTCACCTCAACGGTTCAGTGGACATTTAATATAATAAACAAAGATCTTAGATACCTGAGCATCGGTCTTGGTGGAGGTGGCAGTTCATCGGGATCCTGGCATCTTTTCGCCTTTTTAGTGACTTGTTTATAGATATTTCGAGCTGTCACTCCCACCCATAGTACTGTAGCAAGGGTGGAATAATGAAGAATTATTCCAACCTAGAAAGAAGATTGAAGAATATATAAACTAAAGGAAAAAAAACATTCCCCAGTAATAGCTGCCTCCAAGGTTTACGAAAAATACCTGGTATGTAACTTTCAAAAACAGAACTCAAAAACCGTATGAAGGTATATCCTAAAGACCGATTCCTCTGCCCCCTAATGAAACAAAGTATCCAGTCTACGGCCATACCACCCTGAACGCGCCCGATCTCGTCTGATCTCGGAAGCTAAGCAGGGTCGGGCCTGGTTAGTACTTGGATGGGAAACAAAGTATCCAAACAGACATAGAACAGAGGATGAGGTGCTCTCACAGAACATTTGAATCTAGGAGGCCCGCAGACCACATAAAATAAGATAATCCTTCATACCTCATGGAATGGACTCTTAGACAACATTAAATCAAAAGTGTGTTTCTCTCAGATGCCATGTTCTAAATCAGAGTTTGGTTTCTGAGGCCCGTTTTAAGGAAGAAGGTAGAGGGCAAGAGTAGCCAGAAGTCACAGCACACCAAGCCTCGTGACAGACCTGAGTTGTTCTAATTCAGAACTTTCATATATGGCAACGGTAGGTCAGCAATATAATATACTGTTGGTAAGACAATGAGGTCTAGAATCAAAACTTCTATCTGGTGCTAAAACCAAGACCCTCCCTTTATCTGTTGTGATACCTCAGCAAAGGTGTGTAACATCTCAAGCACTATTTCCTCATTCATCCACAGAGAGGGAGACGAAAGTACTGTGGGGCTAAGATAATCTACATAAAGCATTTAGCACATTGACTGGCAGATGAGAAGCAATCAAGAAAAATGATATCTATATTTTTATTATTACTTATTCGGAGTGTGCTTTTAAGTAAATAATGTAACCTCTCTAAATTAATTTTCCTCATTAGAAGAGTGGGAATATCATCAATAACCATCTCAATCCAGCATTTCTGTAGGGACTGTATGGGCACAGTATTTGAGACGTTAACAGGTTAACCTAATAAATACTGGAAATCTGCAATAAATGTAGTGCTCACACTAACTTTCTTTCCCAAGGGGGTGATGGAGGACATGTTTACAGGTGACCTGTGTGTGAAGCAACTCTATTTGGAGATAAAATTCTAGACAAAGCTATATATGAACCTAAGAAAGGTTTAAATCCATTTTAGGAAAAGTATACCTGTCATTGGAGCATCAAGGACACTATTCAGCTTTCTTATCTGACTAATTACTTACTATCTGCTCGATCATTTCTTTTTTTATAATTACCACAGGTAAAATCCTTCTAATGAAAATCTTTAAGACAAATTTTTTTCATTCTAAGAGGATGGCTCTCAGGTCTCAAGAAAATCAGACTGATTGACATTATCAAACCTAGGGCAATGATAAAAGCATTTAGATTGCAGCCCAGAGTTCATTTTCAGGCAAATGAAATCCCAAGTCTTATTTTGCAGGGCAAAAATGAGGACAGTCATTGTCCAGTGTGACTCTTGCTCTGACCCGGGAAGTGGGCATCCAGCTTGGCCAAACTAGAAAATTCATAGTTATTTTCTTCTTTAAGAAAAAAGTGGCTCCTTGGTTTCTATTAGTTTTACTGTCTGTATGGTTAAAAGCAGTATTTACAGAGAAAAGTGGAACAAAAAGCATAAAATAAACCTGAGGCTATATGGAATCATACCCATTACTAGAAGTAAAAATATTATAAATGAATCTGGTACACAGACACGGAAACGTTCAAGACAAATGCCTGACATTGACTCAAAATGGTAGGCTCCTCAGAATCGGAGGTCAGAAGAATGAGACCGAGCGGCAAAGTTAGTTTAAAAAATAGGAGTGAGGGCGCCTGGGTGGCTCAGTTGGTTGAGCGACTGCTTTCGGCTCAGGTCATGATCCCGGACTTCCGGGATCGAGTCCCGCATCGGGCTCCCAGCTCCTTGGGGAGTCTGCTTCTCCCTCTGACCTTCTCCTCTCTCATGCTCTCTCTCACTCATTCTCTCTCAAATAAATAAATAAAAATCTTTAAAAAATAAAAAATTAAAAAAAAAAAAAAGAAAAGCTGAAGGAGTCTAGAAACCCAAACTCAGAGTTGTTTGGAAATGCTCTCAATAAGCATATGGAGAAAAGTTCAGCCTTGCTAATAACCAAATAAATAATTTATCCATCAGTGTAAAAAAAAAAAAAAAAATCTTAAAAAAAAAAAAAAAGGAGTGAAAGGGCACCTGGGTGGCTCAGTGGGTTAAACCTCTGCTTTCGGAACAGGTCATGATCTCAGGGTCCTGGCATCGAGCCCTGCATCGGGCGCTCTGCTCAGCAGGGAGCCTGCTTCCCCCTCTCTCTCTGCCTGCCTCTCTGCCTACCTGTGATCTTTCTCTCTGTCAAATAAATAAATAAAATCTTAAAAAAAAAAATAGGAGTGAAAACATTTTCAACACAGGCGGTGCAAGATAGAGCATTTTTTGATTTTGGATCTAAGAGGGAAAACTTAACCTTTAGATTCTGAAGTGTTTTCTAAGGCATTTCAAAATTTCCAGAGTGTTCACACTTGAAAGATAATAAAAAGCCTTCAGTCAAACAAAATCATTACCAACAGTAGAATTTTAGGGGTCTGATATCACCTAGTAATCATCATGTAAACAAATCGTCAGATATTCAACAAGAACCAGAATAAAGGGAAAGCAGAGAACTGGCAGAGATGGTATTTCTTTTGGAATGGGATATTTCCTACTGTTTTCTCCATCAGACACTTGAAATGCAACCTCACTGTCAAACTTCTTTCACATAAATCAAAAATACACAATTGGAAAGTGTGTAGTTGGGGAATAAGGAATCCAATTCATAGGGAATTTAAATGATTAATTAAACGCAACAGATGATTACTTTAAAAAAGTCACCTGACCTCAGGACATCAATTTCCAAAACTGCAAAATAAAATAATTGTCCTAGAGAGTTGCACTTCATGTTACTGAACCATAAGCTCTCACAAATTAGTGACCGGACATTATAACGATCCTATTTTTAACCACCAATAACCCTAAGATAGTACAGCATGCATAGTGAGTGTGCAAAAAAAAATGATCTTTATATTCATACAATCACGTATGAATATATGCAAAATAGTAACAGCTTCCACTATTGAATGCCCACTCTGTGCCCCAAAACGCATGAAGACAATTTGTAAGTGCTTCCGTTTTATCCTCCTGATGTCACTATTCAGTGAAGGGCATTAACCTTGAACAAGGCATGCAATCATCCCCTGGAGATCACCTGGTCAGTGGCAGGGCTGCAGCTCAAACCCATGTGTGCTGGTTTCTAAAAGCCATGCCCCTATTAGGCAGTGCTGGTCCTCACTAAACAGTGAAGCACAATGACCCCAGGGGAGGGACAGAGGACACCTGAGTCAGCGACATTGGCATCTGAATCTCACCTCTGCCACCCAACAGCCCTAGTGATTTAAGACAAGTTGTTTTAATTCCGTAAGACTCAATGTCTGTATTGGTAAAACAGAGGAGTAACAAGTACCTCCTGGGATTAATATGCAAGTTAAGATAACACATCGGCAAGTAGTTGGCAAGTAAAATGTCTTAAAACTCACTGATTAAGTGTCCCCAAGGCATTTCACGTGCCATGGCAGAACTCTGGAGAAGAGACACAAAAGGACAGCAGAGAAGGTTAGCCGGCTCTGGATTTAATAAATTAAATCATGGAGTGGTGGAGCAACACGGTGACTTAGGTAAGATCCGGCCAAATCTTTTCACTGCATCGGTAAGGAAACCAAGGACCAGAAAATTAATTATCACACAATCGTTTGGCTGCACATCATGACCCAGAACCCAGGACCCTTCCAACCTGGAGTCAACAGCCCTGGCTACTCTGTCCCTCGGCTGCTCAGCTCTCCTTTAGCTCCTCCTGCAAAAACGCACCCGTGGTCCCCAGGAACAGACTTAAGACTCAGAGTGGGAAGGAAAGTGCCTCACGGCACCCGCAACAAGTTCAACCCATCACTGTGGGGAGGAAAGTACCGTAGAAGCTGTTCTCACCCTCCATAAAGTTTACGAGCTCTGGGAGGGAAATAAGAAACATAAAACTATACCGATTATGTGTACACACATAAAAAAGCATGTAAGGTATGCACATGTGAGGATTCTAATAGGTGCACATGGGGCTCAGCTAGAAGAACCTTAATGACCATGTAAGTTACCTAGCCCAACCCCTTATTTTATAGAGGAAACATTAAGCCACTACCAGGTTGAGTGACTAATCATACTTCTGTGGAAAACAAAGGCAGAAGAAAAATTATTATACTTCCTTACTACCTCCAGCCCCCTGCCCAGTCCCTCAACAGGCAGAGAGACATTGCTCTAGGGACTCAGCTGCCTCGATGTTAGCACTTTGCTAAGGACAAAAAGGCAAGCTTGGCCCAACCGCCGGGATCCTGTAACCCTACTTTAACATAGAAAAATTTCTTTGGAAACTTCCTTTATCTCTACCACCCAATATATATACATGTTGGCAATCATCTCCCAAGTATGTGACCCACCAATATATATCTAAAGGATTTCATGAGCAAAGGAGGTGCCAGGATGGGTCAGTCGGTCAAGCATCTGCCTTCAGCTCAGGTTATGATCTCAGGGTCCTGGGATTGAGCCCCACATTAGCCTCCCTGCTCAGCGGGGAGTCTGCTTCTCCCTCTCCCTCTGCTGCTCCCCTCAGCAGCTGGTAATACATGTATGTACTCTCTCTCTCTCAAATAAATAAAATCTTTAAAAAAAAAAAAAAAGATCTCATGACTAAGGCTTTACCAGACGGTAACAATAATAATAATCCAACAATAGCTAGTCCCCTCAAGGTCCTAGAAATCTTGCTTCCAACAGTCCTTAGAGACTTCTGCTGTCCCTAACCCCCTCCCAACTTGAAAGTATATAATGGACCACTCCTCATGACCCCGGTGCCGCCTGTCCTGCCACGGAGCCTGTCCCTGTGCTTTAATAAAACCACCTTCTTGCACCAAAGACGTCTCAAGAATTCTTCCTTGGCTGTCAGCTTCGAACCCTAAAGTCTTTCCTACATCAACACTCGTCATCCCGGCAGACACAGAATTAAAACCTACCTACTAGTGTCTGGAACCCCAGGCCAGTGCTGCTTGCCTTCCACTGACTCCCCTCTTGGCTGGCACCTACCTGAACTATCGCAACAGCAAAGAGAAGCCAGTCATTCTGAGTCAGAAACAGCAAGAGTGTTATGTTTCTCATAAAAGGGAGAACAGTGGGAAAACAGAAGAAAATGACATGTAAAAACATCTAAAGCCTTGCCTTGCTTTTCCCTTAAAAAAAAAATTAAATACATCTTTAAGCCACAGATATTCAACATAGAGATTCTGAACACTCCCTACAAATTCACCTCCTTTTAAAGCTTTCTAGAAAAGGTATAAAATATCACTCAGAGGACAATGAAAGGCAGTCCTCTTCACAATGGCCTCTTCCTGTTCATTTCCTTAGTGAAATCAATGTGTCTGCTTCGTGAAAACAATGAAAACTTCTAGACAAAACCGAGACTCCCATGACCACCACCGTGTGCCGCACTCTCTCCCCACAGCCTCTGCTCAAAATGGCTCCAGAGTCGAATGAGTTTCTACTATTTGTAAACCGAGGCCATTTTTGTCCATTTGCCCAATAAATATTTGCTAAACATCTAGTATCACCCACTCTGGGTCAGGTCCCGTGCTGATCCTAGGATACACACAGGTGAATCAGATTAATGGGATTCCTTGCAGAGCGTCGGGTCCAGAGACAGAAAACAGGTAAACACCAGTCAACTGTGATGGGCTGTAGGCATCATGGAGACTGAATGAACACCACAGGATAATGAGGGGACGGAGGGGAGAGACCGTATCTTTCAAACAGTAACAGTAAACCAAGACCTACAAACAGGATGAAAAGGAATCGGGGGTGGGGGGTAGTAACTGAGAAAACAGATTATCTTCTATGCATGGATTCAGTTGACTTGAAACCCACTACCTGACCTCTCATATGCCCAATTAAGTGGGATATACTAATGGCCTACAACAGAAATACTCTGCACAGCAGAGAGGGCATTTTTTCAGTAGTGATGGTAGCAGTAATAGCCACTCCCCATTGAGCACTTACTGTATACCAGGTACTCTTTGTGCTGTAATCCTTTCTGTGAGTCTTCTGCACACTTCATTTTAAGCTAGGTGTCAGCTGTATGACACTGGATTAGTTGTCAACCTTAGGTTCAGGACACATTCTAGTGACCGGACCAGGCACGTCCTGCTTTTATTTAATTAGTTATTATTCCTAAGTGTCTAAGAATTTATCAGCAAGACAAAAGGCAAGACCTTGACCAAAACCTGTATCAAACAATATAATCCACTTCCCCCCACGGAATCATTACTCTCTATCTTATGTTTATCATCCCTTTGCTTTCCTTCTACAGTTTTAGTGGATCTACATATTTTCATTAAAAGTGAGCTGTTTCATTGTAGTTACTTCTCGCTTTATTAAAAAAAAGCAGGGTGGATGTAATTTATGGGACTTAATTTTTTCACATATATGCCTAAGACTTACTCATATTGTTAGACGATGCTGTAATTCATTAGTTTGACTGTTGCATAATATCACAGTTTATTCACTCAGTCACTGATGGGCACTTGGGTTGCCTCCAGGTTCTCTCTCTTGGGCACAGTGCTGCTATGAATATTCATGGACACGCGTATACTCTTAGACACACGTCTGTTACATATGGGCGAGCGGACTCTCAGAGTCAGGAGCAGGGCTGCCGGGTCCCAGGGTCCGTGTGTGTTTAACCTCAGACCGTAAAGCCTCCCAGAATCATCCGCTTAACATTCCCACCCACGATGCAGAAAACATGCGGACCCACATGTTCTTCACGACTTGGCATTGTCAAGCTCAATTTTTTGCTGACAGAAAAGGCATAAATGCTACCTCACTGTCTTAATTTGTATCTCCATGACCACCCGTCATGCTGAGCACCTTCTCCCGTACGTACGGACTCTGCCTATCCTCTCCTCTGAAAAGCCTGTCCACTCTCACCACCTCTCCTACTGGGCTGTTTGTGGCATTCTCACTGATTACAGTTCTTTGTGTATTTTTTATTCCAGTGCCCTTTCAGGGGTATGTATTAAGAAAAGCATCTTCCAATTTGTTAGCTTGTCTTTCCACCTTCATTAAGGAATCTTAATTAACAAAGGCTCTTATTTTTAATTTGGTTAAATTATCTCTCTTCCAGTCAATGCCTTTTAGTGTTGTATTTAAGAAATCCCTACCCCAAGGACTGTGGTATTTTTTAATATAAATTTTAACATTTTGGCTTGGCCATGCTAGTTTTTTAATCCATGCAGAGTTGACATTTTTACGAGGCACGACTACAGATCCACTGTCGTTTTCCCACGTGGATTTTCCCCAGCTCCTCTACACCACACAGACGTGTCTATTCCCCACACTGAAGAGCATGCAAACCTTGGTCTCACACCAAAGTCCCACATGGGGCTGCTTCGGAGTCTCCATTCTACTTGCTGGTCCATGTCTCTGTCCCTACACCAAACGCTACAATGTTAATGACGAGAGCCTCCCAAGTTCTGATGATCAGAAAGACAGTCACCTTGCTCCCCTCTTCCTTTGCAGAAGGGTCCTGGCTATCTTCATCTTGGGTCCTTTGCTTTTAACAGAATTTCAAAAATCATTTTATTGTATTTTGTGAAAAACCCCCTTCTTACGTATATATTAATTTCAGAGGAACTGCCATCTTTCTGATATTAACACTTCCCGTCCTTGGGCCTAGTATACCTTTCATTTATTTACATCTTCTTAAATAGCTATTACAATTTGGCCTGTAAATCATGAACATCTTTTATCTTTTCTTAGCACTTGATATTCGTTACTATATAAATGGCATCTTGACATTAATTATGTTTTCTCATAGCTGCATTTCTGCATCCAACTTCTGTATGTTAAACCTTCCCATTACTTCAAATCATTTCTCTGTAAATTACCTGTAGGATTTATATACGTGTGTGTGTGTATATATATATATACACACGTATATATAAACACACACACACACACATACATATATCACATCATCTGACAACAACGTAAATGTTAGTCCCAATTTATGGGTGAGAAAGCTAAAACACAGAAAAGTTAAACACTGAAATCACAGGATCTCAAACAGGTATCTGCACCCCATTGTTCACTGCAGCATTGTTCACAGCAGCTAAGAGACAGAAGCAACCTAAATGTCCATCAACAGATAAATGGATAAAGAAGAGCTGGTGTAACCACACAATGAAATATTACTCAGCCATTAAAAAGGAAGGAACTCGTGTCCCATGCTACAACACAGATGAACCCTGAGGACGTTATGCCAAGTGAAATAAGCCAGTCACAGAATGATAAACACTGCATAATTCCACTTAGACGAGGTATCTAAGTAATCAAGCCTCAGAAGGTAACACGGTGGGGTAACACAGTGTTTTAGTCATGCGAGATGAAAAAGTTCTAGAAATGTGCTGTGCAACACTGCACTTCTATTTAATATTAAACCGTACACTTAAAAGTTTGTGAAGAGGTAAATCTTTTGTTACGTTTTATTGGCAATTAAAACAGAAGTTAAATGAATTGCCCATAGAAACAGCAAAGGAGACCTAAGACCCAAATCCAGGCAGTCTGAACTCAATGACTACACGGCACCACTTCAATCATGCATATGGAAAACAGTACACGAATAGAGGAAATATGCACAATTTTTTATGTGTATTCACATGTTGAGCAGTTGGTTTTTTTACACATGTTTCAGAAGAATACTGTTCACTGGGGCTATATATATAATAATTTATTTGAAATTAAAAGTTGACTATTTTTAATTTTTCATATTTACCATACACAGAAAATTTCTGGTATGTATGTATGTATGTATGCATTTATTTATTTTTAAATATTTTATTCATTTATTTGACAGTGAGAGAGAGCACAAGCAGAGGGAGAGGCAGGCAGAGGGAGCGGATGAAGGAGGCTCCCATGGAGCAAGGGAGCCTGACGCGGGGCTCAATCCCAGGATCCCGGGACCATAACCCAAGCCCAATGCAGACACGTAACGACTGAGCCACCCAGGTGCCCTGGGAAGTTTCTGATTTTTATATCTTACAGTTAAATCTTTTCAAATTCCTATTGTTTCCATAAATAGGTGAAACAATTTTAAAAATCCTACTATTGGGGCACCTGGGTGACTCTGTCTGTCAGGTAAGCATCTGCCTTCAGCTCAGGTCATGATCTCAGGGTCCTGGGATCAAGCCCCGAGTCAAGCTCCCTGGTCAGCGACGAGCCTGCTTCTCCCTCTTCCTCTGCTGCTCACCCTCTTGCTCATACGCTCTCAAATAAATAAATAAAATCTTTAAATAAATAAATAAAACGGTACTGTCAAAAAAAATACCGCATTTCTCTTAGCCTAAGTCAGGGTTTTACAACTTTTTAAAAGTAAATGTTTAGCATTATAAAAGATGTAACAAGTAGCAGTGAATTCCCAAGGATAAAGACACAAGCTCCTAAGTCACATGTTCGGCTATGAAATAATAGTTCAAAAAACGTGTGAGTGACAGACACTTGGTTTAACTTTAAAGAACATACTTGGTTTAACTTTAAAGAACATACATGGTTTAACTTTAAAAAACATGCTTCCTTTTATAGTTAAAAAAACATGAAATTACTTTCTAATACCATTATTTTTTCCCATTTCAGGTTTTCACCCTGACTTACCGCTTGGCAGACACTGGCATTTCTGGTTTGGGTTATTCCTCCCACGAAGACCACACAGGTCAGGAAAATATGAAAGCACAAGTTCACAAGCATATGCCAGCCCTTGAGACTGATTCTAATCAAGCTGTTAAAAGGAAAAACATTAATATTCAGGCTAGTTCATATGAAGCAGGACGCTATGATATTCAACCACAAGTTAGCAATCCAACTGCATAAAAGGCCAAATGTAGATGTTTTATGCTTAAACATTTTACTTAAAATGCATGAACTATTAGACACACACACACACACACACAGATTTGAGACCTCATTTAACTCAATACAGTTTCTTAACATTTCACTTCATGCACTGAAAAAGACAAGTCATTTATGGAACTACTGCACCCACTAAAGGCTAAACAAATTCTCCATAATAAGAAATATCTGGGCTTCTCTAGTCACCACGTCTTATGACAGCTGGATTACTTGTTTGCTTCCAAGAGATTTCTGCAAGGTGCCAATCTCTGCTTTTCCTGACCTACTAGGATAACACGGTCTAAATGCCCAGTACATTTCCTTCTGGCCTTTCATAACAAAATGTTGAAGTCTTTCTTTCTTTTAATATCAAAATCTCCTTTTGTTTCTTAACTAAATGTCAAGAAATGCCATATAAGTCCAACTTAAATAGGAAAATACATTCTAGCAAAACCTCTTGCAAAGTGAATTTCTGCTTAGCAAATCCTTCTAGTTTGTTATTTCCTACCATAAAATAAAAGTTTCTGTAGCTTTGCCTCCAATTAACGGAAACCATATCCATGCTTAAATGCCACAAACTTCCTTATGAGTGCCATCTATAACATAAAGAATATCACAACATGCACAGAGTCAAAAATAGAAGTCCCACCACCGGCAGCTTCTGGAAGACACCTCCACAGGTAACAGGTCTCCAGTTCACCTCACCCACCGGCTGCTGCTCCCCTGCCCCACCTCCCAGCCCCCAACACATACCTCCTATATTCTTTCCTAGATACAAACAGATTGAATGCTATAAAAGATGAATTTGCCATTTCATGGACTCGTTACTTATGTCTTGAACTCCATGAACTGAACGAGCCCTGAATGTGTCCTGAAATAACCACTCTTCCTTTGGAGGGACAGCAGAGTGCTAAAGTCCCTTTTACCCTAACTCCATGTGAAATAAACTCCCCTGAGACTTGAAGTCCCCCATTTGCCAAGTGGCCTTTCTTACCTGTGATGGTATATGTAGCTGATGGTGACCGCCAAAAGGCTTAAGAGGAGAATGACAGCGGTAGTATAAACCACGGGGTGTAGCAGACTGGCTGCCTGGGTGTAGAGTTCGGATCCTGTCAAGTCCTGAGGGAGAAGAGAAAGCCCATTCCAGCTGCACGTTTCCGGACATGACACACAGATATTACCTCCAAGGACAAACACAGGCTGACCCTCACATCTCTGTTTTACTCAAGAACCAGTGTTTCATGTTATCTTCTTCACACCTTACTCTGCCTTCCTAACTTCCAGTGTGTAAGCTACTTACAGAGTATGTACATATGGTGTGTATGTGTGTGTGTGTATGTATGTCTATATGCATGTGTATATACATATACACATGCATATGTGTACACACACACACACACCTGCTCTGTATCTGAGCCGCAGATAAACTGCTGGCTTGGCTCCGAGGGTCATGGAAACACAGCAGCAGCCTTGTGATAAGGCCCAGCAGTTCTGCCGAGACAAACAAGCCTCAACGGACCTTGCTGACCATCTGAGGTCAAATTCAACTCTGAGTTCAACAAATACAAGCAGACTGACCACTTGGAACGGGATGGTAAGACGTGGTTCCAGCCCTCGAAGGGCCGCCCATCACAGGGGAAAGAGACCCACAATCAGATCACAGTGATGTCTGAAGATGGTAAAGGCAACAGGGTTTGGGAGCAAAGAGCTCAAAAATCTACACTGGAAATAGCAGCAAGTCTTTGCTATCGCACTGACCATGACGCAGGCACCATGCCCCACTTTACACCGAGGAACTCTGTGGGCCGTAGCTGTATTAGCAGCCCCATCGTAGAGGTCAAGCAAGTGAGGCACAGAGAGGTTAAGCGCCATGATGATTCGGTCCAAGGGAACGTAGCTGCCAAGTCTCTGTTCCCGAACACAAAGCAGACACTGCCCGACTCAAATGGAAACACTCCACACCCCAAGGCTTCCTCCTTGTGAAGGACCACAGCAGGCTGGGCGGGTGCCTCTGCCCTGGCCACAGTTGCCGTGCCAGAAAACAGGGGTTGCAAAGTCACCAGATCCTGTCCTGAAATGACCCTTCTGAATGGACTGTGGAAGGTGCAAATGGACAACGGGATGGAGGAAGCCACTCACAGTAAATGCATCTTTCAACCAGAGATGCCCAAGACATCTAGAAAAGCTAGATGGAACAGGGGGCATATTTTCCTAAAGAATCGGGAAGTGGGGGCACCTGGGTGGCTCAGTGGGTTAAGCCTCTGACTTCGGCTCAGGTCATGATCCCAGGGTTCTGGGATCAAGCCCCACGTTGGGCTCTCCACCCCACAGGGAGCCTGCTTCCTCCCATCTCTACCTGCCTCTCTGCCTACTTGTGATCTCTGTCTGTCAAGTAAATAAATTAAAAAAAAAAAAAAAAAGAATCGGGAAGTGGACAATATACAAATTATAGATCGAGCAAGATCATTATCAGAATACCTTAACAAGACCCTCACTGTAAGGTATGAGGAAGAGAGGCTCACAGAGCCTGACCAAATTCATGGTTAATAGGAAACTGGAGATACAACATGGGAAATTGAATTCTAGTCTGAGAGCTCCCGGGTGTCGTGATGAATCTCAAGCCTGCAATTCATCTATTTATTTGACAAATGTTAATTGGGTACCTACCACGGCCAGGCACAACGCCAAGCGTCGAATACTCCGCGAAACACAGAACGTAGTCCCAGCCCTCGGGAGCTGACAGGCTGTAAATGGACAACCAAAAAAAGGGAAAATACAGGAAAAAAAGCCTATCACCACGAAGTCAGCACAATCTGCCCCTGTGAGATGCTCCCATGATTAGTCTACGGTACAGTGCCCTCACTATGTGCCAAGAGTCTAGAACATCCATGGGAAAATTTAAACAAACACTGGGGCAATGAGAAGCAGTTAGATGCTAGTAAAAACAGACACATTTCCTCTCAATTTCTACAAAGAGCTACTCTTCCCAATCTGAATTAATAACAGAAGATAAACTTCCAATATCTAGGATTTGGCCTCTAGATACCCTTCATACACCACATACGTAACATTCCTCAAACATCACCCCTCTCTTGCTGGCTACCTGAGTCTGGAGCCATTGCCTGCCTATAAAGTGAAGACACCACCGGTCACCTGGTGGGATCTGGGTGAGAGCCAGAGAGGGCACCCCACTGTGCCTTCCACGGGCCTCATAGGAGAGGAACCAATGCAGGTGGCCACATGATATCTAAGGGAACGTCAGACAAAGCGCCAACTCAGTTCCCAAAATATACTGTATATAATACTTACATTTAAAAGCAATTAGTATTTTTCAAAAGTCAAGTGAAGAGAATACAGTATAAGAAAGAAACTGGAGGTGAAAATAAAGGGCAAAGACTCTTGTAATTCCAAGTTACAAATCGAAGAAGGCACAGATGCTCCTGTCACTGGTCCTGCATGGCATGCTTCTTCTGGGGCATTCTAGATTGTCACCACAAACTGACCCGCCCAAAGGGAAGAGAACCCTCACTGAGAGACTGACCCAGGGAAGGGGATAAAGTGCCAGATTGGAAGTACTTTAGGCTCTGAGGGCCAAGAGGGAAATTGAGGCTACTGTGAAGGGGCCCATTAACCTCTTAAAGCAGATCATGGGACTAGGCCCATGGGTCACATGTTCACAATGGTTTACAGACCTCAGGTATAAAGAAAACAAACTAAGAAAACCTATCCTTAAAAAGAAAAAAAAAGATTATTTATTTGAAAGAGAGAGAGTGAGTGTGTATGGGACCGGTGGAGAGAACAGGAGAGGTAGAGAAATAATTCCAAGCAGGTTCCAGGCTGAGCACGGAGCCCAATGGGACACTCCACCTAACGACCCAGAAATCACAACCTGAGCTGAACCCAAGAGTTAGACACTCAAATGACTAAGCTGCCCAGGTGCCCCAGAAAACCTATCTCGATGACGCTAGAAGACGAGAATACAAGGTTATCTGAGACAACTGAGAAGATTAAGATGCTAGAGAAGTTAAAGATCTAAAGCAACAAAGCAGAAATCCGAATCACAATTATTTTCAATCATACTAGTAAACACATAAGCTTTATAATACTGTAACAAAAGTATCACTAAATACACTGTCTGAGTGTGACCACCAGGAGGCGCCCGTGAAAAGAAAAAGAAAAACTTTGCAACACAGTAAGGAAATGGGGAAGACTTTGTTTCTCGTGCTTATGCAACAGCCCATCACTAAATGGTCATATCGGTCAGTCTTCTTTATGGCACAAAGTTTAAGAAAATAAGGAGAAAGGAAGTGAAAAGTATAGTTTTTTTACATTAGTTAATTTCCCCAATGTAGAGTATCCAAACACTTGACAATATGGTTAAAAACAACAACAAAAAAAAACCATACAAAGATGAATAAGGCCCCAACTAGAAGAAGAGTTTTTGAAAAAATTTTGTTAACTTAATAAACAGAGGTTCACATATTTATGTGTTACTTCTAAACTGAGACTCGCTAAATGTAAAACCACTGGCAGTTTTTTTAAATTTTTTTATTTAAATTCAGTCAATTAACATACGGTGTATTATTAGTTTCAGAAGTAGATTTTAGTGATTTATCAGTTGTATATTACAACATCCAGTGCTCATGACTCCAAGTACCCTCCTTAATGTCCATCTCTCAGGTACCCTTCAATGGCAGTTTTAAATAATCCATTGTCATTACAGTAGTAATAAGGGTAATTATAAATCAGTAACTATCTAAACCTGTTAGGACCTGAACAATGGAAGGAAATCCAAAGAAATACACTCTGTCAGAGTTCAAAGAATTATTAAAAAGTTTACCAATAAAATAAAGTTTAAAAATAGATCTGAAATCAGAAATGGAGGGGGGTGGGGGGGAAGACTATGGCTTCTATGTTTCTCAAATTTTTCCTCTAAGGAAAAAAGAAGAATGTCAAGATTTTGCTCCCCTTACCTCATACCATACACAAAGGTCGATTCTAGTCAAATCATGGATTTAAATGTAAAAGATAAAAAATATTAATTTTGAGGTAGAGAGAGATTTTTTAAATAGCATATAAGAAGCAAAACCTTAGAAAAATTAAGAAACTCTGTTCATAAAAAGACAGCACTAAGAGGAAAAGGACAAGGGTACTTTTATAGACTGAATGTTTGTGTCCCTCCAAAATCATATGTTGAGATACTAATCCCCAATATGATGGTATTAAGCGGTGGGGTCTATTGGGAGATGATCAAGACATGAGAGTGGCCTCATGAATGGATTAGTACCTGTATAAAAGAGACCCCGGAGAGCTTCCTTGCCCTTTCACCATGTGAGGACACAGGGAAAAGATGCCATCTATAAGCCAACAAGCGGGCCCTCACCAGATGCCAAATCTGCTAGTACCTTGATTTTGGCTTCAAGCCTCCAGAACTGTGAGAAATAAATTTTTGTTCTTTATGAACCCCCAGCCTGTGGTACTTTGTTACAGCAGCCCAGTCCCAGGCGTGGACTGGGAGATATTCACAACACATAAACCCAACAAGGAGCTCCTATTCACTGCTCATACCAAGAATTCCTGTAAGTCAGCAAGAAAACAACAGATAAGCAAAGTAAAAATAGGCAAGATGTATGTATATGTGGGATCTTAAAAACAAACAAAACAAAATGAACAAACCAATAAAAACCCTCATAGAGAAAGAGATCATTTTTGTGGTTACCAGAAGCAGGGGATGAGGGGAGGGAGAACTAGATGAAGGCGATCAAAAGGCAAAAATTCCCAGTTATAAGATAACACTATTATACGGTGTATTTGAAAGTTGCTGAGTTTCTTTCTCTCTTTTTTTGGTATTTATACGAGATAACAGATGTTAAATAAACTTATTGTGATAATCATTTCATAGTATGTGGAAGTCAAGTCATTATGCTGTACACCTTAAAAAGTGTGGCATGTCAATTATATCTCAATACAACTGAGAGAAAAAAAATTAAAAGTCAAAGATAATGAAAACAGGCAAGATCTGAGTGGGAACTTCACAAAAAGGGACACCCAAACTGACAGTAAGAAAACAGAGTTCTCAGCATCTTTAGTCAACAGAGAACAAGTTAAAACCATTTTTAATTTGAATTAAATTATAAATATTAAAATTAAATAATAATTTTAATAAAACTAAAATATCAGAATACCACCATCAAAGACTACAGTTAAAGATGTGCACTGCCAGGGCACCTGGGTGGCTCAGTGGGTTGAGGCCTCTGCCTTCAGCTCGGGTCATGATTCCAGGGTCCTGGGATCGAGCCCCGCGTTGGGCTCTCTGCTCAGTGGGGAGCCTGCTTCCGCTTCTCTCTCTGCCTGCCTCTCTGCCTACTTGGGATCTCTGCCAGATAAATAAATAAAATCTTTAAAAAAAAAAAAAAAAATGATGTGCACTACCAAGCACTGGCAAGGACATGGAAAAACTAAAACTTACATTACCGTCAAGACTATAAACCAAAACAACCACGTGGGTCAATTGTATGGCATAAGCAACCAATAAATGTATGGAGAGCCTATCATCCAGTAATCCCACTCCAGAGTGCCCATGTCCCTCAAAAAACCATGCACATGAGTATTCTCAGATTCTTGCAAAATAGTATTGTACAAGGCAATTACTGGAAACAGAGAGAGACCTAAATAAGTCATGGTAGGAACATAAAATAACATTCAATGGTGAAAAAGTAGGAAGCTGGGGCGCCTGGGTGGCTCAGTCGTTTGGGCATCAAAGTCTTGGTTCTGGCTCACGTCCTGATCTCATACGGGTTATGGGATCGAGCCTGGAATCCAGCTCCATGCTCGGGGGGGGCGGGGGGGGTCTCACCGTCTGCCTCCCCCACCGTCAACTTATTCTTGCACTCTTTCTCTTTTGCACTTTTTCTAGAATAAATCTTATATGTATAAAAAAGAAGAATGAGGAAGATACAGGAAGAATTCAGAAAGGAGATTTAGTGGACTGATTAAGAACATTGATTTCTGGAGCCTAAATTCAAATCCCGATTCCAACACTAACTTTACAAAGTTGCGCCTGGTGCTAAACCTCACTATGCCTCAGTTTCTCCACCTGTAAACTGGGAATAATGTTAGTAGCACTAGACCTCCTGAGGTAGCTATAATGACCAAATAAGTGAATGCATGTAAAGACTTCAGGAGAATGCCTAGAACATAAGCACTTAATGAAAATTAGCCACTAGCATCCTAACATCCTAAGGCATCATAAAATATATTATTCCAAGGACACCATCACCGTCATAAGATACACTGTTTCATGGGGGGGAAGCATGGTTTGAAACAATGTTTGTAGCATGCAGCCTTCAAGTAAAAATGGGAGAAAACAGTACTATATATTCATTCCGTTTCAATACACACGAAAATCCCTTCCACAGGCAAGAAACTTCTGTTAGTGACAGGCTACCTACTTTGCACAGATAATAACCATGATGGGAGAGAGGGGTGGAGGTCAAGTTTTCACTATATATTAATGTGTAGAAATAACTAAAACATTTGATCCCTGTGAATGTAGTCCCTATTTAAGAATTATGTTTTTTTTTTTTTAATTTGACAGAGTGAGAAATCAGAAGTAGGCAGAGCAGCAAGCAGAGAGAGGGGGGAAGCAGGCTCCCCTCTGAGCAGAGAGCCCAATGTGGGGCTCTATCCCAGGACCTTGAGATCATGACCCGAGCCAAAGACAGAGGCTTAAACCACTGGGCCACCCAGGTGCCCCAAGAATTATGTTTTAAAAATGTTGCTAGCATGCATGTTTAGTTACAGTGTAGGTGAAGCTCGAGTTTGCTTTCATTCAGCAAGTTTTACACAAACAAAATTTCAAAGCCACACTAAAGGGATGTAATAACAAATGAGAGCTCTCTAGTTTCCTGTATTTCTCTGTGAACACAGTAACAAAAGGGAATCACAGTCCACAGGCTATTTTATCTTTACCACTATCACCGACTGGGTATCAAGTACTACACAAATAGTCTGACCCTACACGTTACCTCCGTACTACTCACCTTTATCTCCTACTGACCGCAACTTCCAAGAATCTTTCTGCCTCAATTCCTACTATTTCTGATCATTTATTTCAATCAAACCCAATTTCTGCTTAAGTTTTTACTCTGGCTCCCACTGTGACCTAGGATATACGTAACTGGTCATAGTTACTGAAGCAAACCATGGTTTCTATTCTGGATTTGCAAACAAATATATTCTGTCTCTCTCTCTTTTTTTAAATACAAAATTCTTTAAAGCCTGATGAGGAAAAGGTTTTTATCTGCCAAAATAGGAATTCAGATTTGCTACAGGAAGCCATGTATTAAGACAGTTTTCCAGACAATAGGATTTTATTGATTATTAAAAACAGCGTCAGGGAAGGAAAAAAGATGCTGATTTCCAAAATTTAGGAGAGACCTGTTTTATCTCAGATATAACTTTATTCAAGACTACGCATAATTTCACTAGCTGTACCTTCACGTTTAATTAGCAATTCTAAAAATCCCATATACTAACTTTCTTACAATTTTGATTCACAATTTCAGATACATTTTACTTTGTACCTCTAGGTGGCACAGTTACATTTTAAAAGAGCAAATGAAAGGCAAGTCTTTGAAAATAGAAAAATATCCCGGTATTGTAATTTTAGCTTTAAAGAATTGTGTATTACATTTTTTAAAAGATTAAAAGCATGAAAGATAAAATAGCTTATTCTTTCTAGAAAAGGATTATGCCAATTTAAACAGTTTAGAAGAACATCTAGGAAGTTCAAAAATAGATGCTTTTAACTAGTATTAAATAAAAATAAGTTTCACATGTACAGTATCACTTCATTAACAGTGAAGCTTATAAAATGTCTTTTGTGTGTTTTGTTTCATTTATTTTGCCCAACTTTCTCTACTTATGAAGTTCAGACAATGTATGTCTATTATTTTTCCTCCAGTACTTCCTAATTTCAGGTTATTTTATAATCAAAACCTGAACCTGTGCCATTTCTCAAAAATGTCTTTCAGATTTGTAATCCCTTCCCCTGTTCTCCAAACGCATGTCTACGTACTCCATGCATATACTGTAATATAAAATATAAACCAGTATAGCTAATTTCATACTCACCAGCCCAGGAACCAGATTCACTTAAGTAACTCATTAATAAAAGAACTGTTCCTATACATTCATAGAAATGTTTATATACATCTATAGATTTTAGTTTCCCTGAGACTAAAGAAATGGGCTACCACAGACCAACAGGTATGAACAGTCGTAAATAACAGAAAACAACATTAGCTTGATTAGCATTAACCGTGAAAAGCCATGACCTGGGTCAAAGCCGTCACTTACCGTGACTAAATCGAAATTGCTACCATTACTCTAAATTCAAGCGTCTAAAACCTACCATGTATAGCGGGAAAAGGTGGTAAATGGAGAAGAAGGAAAATCTCTCGCTCTTCACTGTATATCTTTGGGCAAATGAGTCACTCTTCCTTAGTTAAGAGCTGGACTGTATGAACCCAAAATGTCTCCAAATTTCGGAAGGTCAGAGTTCAGGGGAAGTAAGTCACTTATAAAGTTTCCTGAAAATCCCCATAACCAAGTTCAACCCCATACATTGCATTTGGTCATCACTTAATTTCCCCTTTAAATTCAGAATTACCCCAAATATCACCTCCTGATGAAATGTAACAGTTTATGTTAAAAAGTAAAAATCTTCACTTGAGCTTAAATATGCATAGGGAAAAAATGAGGAAATTTAGCGTTTATGCATCAAGTTAACAACTGCCATACCATTAAAACTGCATAGTTACTAAGGGAGTAGCACTGAATGGTGGTGATATTTTCATCCGAGTAGAGTATACGGCACCCATCTGACTTCCAGCCTCCTTGTCCGTTCAGCAAATCAAAATCCCACTGGGCGGCCACGGCATCTGCTCCGTGTGCGATTCGACGCAGTGTTACATTAACAGGGATGTGGTGGGTATCCACATTCACACCATCTGGAGAAAATGGGAAATGGAAACATTTTTGAAACAAACTCCAGAAACGATTAAATGTCGACTTATACACTAATGGGTACTCTGTGGTATCTTTTTTCACTAGGGACTCATTAAAATGAGAAGGAACAAAAATAAGCATCTTTTAGGTACGGCATCTCATAAAGTCCCACTGCCCAGTTACTACAGTTGAACATAAGCCACATAACAAACCTATTTTGGTGAGAATCACGGGGGTAACTACTGTACGGCGTTTTCCATCATCAGCCAAATTTGTTGAATTCCCGGTAGCTGGGAAAAGCTTTCCGTTGCGGAATGCAATTAGTTGAAGCTTACAGAGAGAGTCGTCAGTGGGCCTGACTTCCCTTTTCTGCTTTGGTGAGAAAAGGGAAGGAGGCAGCTGAATAGAAGCCTCGATGATAGTATTCTGAAAATACATGAAAAACAAAATCAAAGAAAGGTTACCATATTAGCATGCAGAGACCAGAAAGAATAGTTCAGACGGCTATGAATGTTTCCTAACTGTACCCTGAACAGGTTTCTCAATGTATGTATATGAAATTTAATAGCTAGAACAATTTATCAGGGATGTGAAGTATCTGAACACCACACCAAAGCACAGAAGCATAAAATAAAGAGAAATGCAAACTCCATTTCAAAGGGTTGAAATTACAAGGAATTATTTCAGACAATAGAGTGAATTTTCCCACGGTAACAAATACTGCTAATGTCGATAGCATTAAACAGATCAAGAATCTCAGTGATCACTCTATCAATTTTACAACAATCAATTATAGACATAAGCACCAATGTAGCCTACCACAAATGTGACTTTAATTAATTTGGACTTGTGGAATTCTAAGATGATTTAGGACGGATTCAAACTGTCAACACAAAGAAACTGTACAGACTTAATAGAAACTTAGATTCAAGTAAACTCTGATGTTAGCAGAAGTGCCCCCTGAGACTAAGAAACATGTTAGAAATTATGTTAAGAAAAACATAGTATCAAACAGAACAGCTGGATATGCTGGCTGAATGTTTTATATACTTCTTTACTAGGAATTGTTAAACTATAAATTATTCAGCATTCAATAAAAATCAAATCCAGATACCAAGGAGGCAAATAATTAACCACCTAAAAAAATTCTGTTTTAAGACTTCATCAAAAAATTTTTCTCTTTTTTTAAGATTTTATTTATTTACTTGACAGAGACACAGTGAGAGAAGGAACACAAGCAGGGGGAGTGGAAGAGAAAGAAGCAGACTTCCTGCTGAGCAGAGTGTCCCAGGACTCTGGGATCATGACCTGAGGCGAAGGCAGACGCCCAACGACGGAGCCCCCCACGCGCCCCACAAAGTTTTTCTCTTGACATCAAACTCTCTCCAGTCCTAAGTCCACATCACCAACAGAATTTCAACTGAAGAAACATATTTGCTCTTCTATTAAAGAACACCCCAGTTCGCCAATGTTTAGAGAATACTGCCCCCAAACCTAAGTACATCATAGGATTTGGCTAAAATTTACATCTCAAATTCCTCTTCTAACATTCCCTATACCAACACCTGTAACCTGGCCACCCTGAATATACCAACCCTTGTGATTTCCTACATTTTTTAAGCCACTTGTGAGCACTGCACATGCCACGATCCCTTGCTGAAATGCTCTGCTCTTCCTTCGCTGGCAAACTCTTGAACTGGGCAGATAGGATTTCGAGCAAGATAACTCTGCAGGCTATGTCAAAGATGGATCAGAATAAGAGCAGCTGACAGCCAAGAGAAAGACATCCTTAACATGGGGCCTTTTGGGATGATTAATTACGTGACTCCTCACTATACTGCTTTTCCGGTCAGCTGCTCCCTCTGCTGGCCTCACGTGGCATTCTGCATACATCTCTATCTGACTAACACCTGCACTACCACAGCACCAACTCACTGTCTGCCCCTTTAACTACAATAGCAGGATTTCTGAGTGCGGATCATCTCACTCATTTTTCTGGACCCCCCCCCACCCATGTTAATAATAGTTCCCGGCACTTTATTTGATAAAAGTAACCCACTGTTTGTAAAACTAATGAAAGTCTGCGTGGCATGATTATATTTTTGAAAAGGTTCTATTTAAGCAAGTGATTGACTTTAAAATGAGTTTTTAACGGCTGTGCTTGGAACAATGCTGAAACACACAAACACCTGCAAAATAAAGTATTTCGAAGTTTGAATATTAGAAGTTTGAATACTTATTTTAAACTGAAGATGCCATGAAGATATTTGGTAGAAATAATCTGCCTAAGAAACATACACAAAAAGGTTTCTACTGTTCTCACTTACAAACATAATAATTTGATGGAGACACAAAGTCTGATATAAATTCATCTAGTAAATTTCTATTCTGTATACAAATTTATCGGAAGTGTGAAATGAGGAATGCAAGAAAGGAAAAACATCAACAGCTTGACTAGTTAAAAGGTCAAAATCCTGATGAAGCGTTACATACTGGACATTTATTAAAACTTAAGAACTAGAAGATTCAATAAAACGACTTTATTGTGAACACAACATGACTTAAAAAATGGAGCGCCTGGGTGGCTCAGTGGGTTAAAGCCTCTGCCTTTGGCTCAGGTCATGATCCCAGGGTCCTGGGATAGAGCCCTGCATCAAGCTCTCTGCTCAGCAGGGAGCCTGCTTCCACCTCTCTCTCGGTCTGCTTCTCTGCCTGCTTCTGATTTCCATCTGTCAAATAAATAAATAAAATCTTTTTTTAAAAAAATGACTCAAAAGCACAACACAACTCTCTGGGAAAGCATTACTTAGGGGTTATCAAATTAATTTTACAAAGAAGACAGACTGATGACATTTTCTAAAAGAGCTGAAAAAGGAAACAACATCTATGATTTCTAGAAGTCTGACAATGTTTTCTTCCAAAGTTTAAAGTTATAAAACCATCCAAAACAACAAGAAATTATAAAAAGTCAGAGGAGTATGAACACATCATCACCAGATGAAAGCTACATACTTTGGCTTTTACCCTTTATTGGGTGCCTGAATGGCTCATTTGGCTAAGCAACTGCCTTCGGCTCAGGTCGTGATCCTGCGGTCCTGGGGAGTCTGCTTCTCCTCTGACCTTCTCCCCTCTCACGCTCTCTCTCAAATAAATAAAATCTTTAAAAAAATAAAGTAAAATATAATCTAATATAATATTATATAATTACCCTTTATTGGTAGAAATGCAAGCTGGTGCAGCCACTCTGGAAAACAGCGTGGAGGTTCCTCAAAAAGTTGAAAATAGATCTACCTTACAACCCAGCATTGCACTAATATTTACCTTAAAGATACAAATGTAGTGATCTGATGGGACACCTGCACCCCATTGTTTCTAGCAGCAATGTCCACAATAGCCAAACTATGGAAAGAGCCTAGATGTCCATCAACAGATGAATGGATAATGAAGATGTGGTATATATATACAACGGAATACTATGCAGCCATCAAAAAAAACTTGCCATTTGCAATGACATGGATGGAACTAGAGGGTATTATGCTGAGTGAAATAAGTCAATCAGAGAGAGACAATTATCATATGACCTCAATGATATGAGGAATTTGAGAAACAAGACAGAAGATCATAGGGGAAGGGAGGGGAAAATGAAATAAGATGAAACCAGCAAGGGAGTTAACAGCAGAAAACAAACTAAGGGTTGCTGGAGCAGAGGGGGGTGGGAGGGATGGGGTAGCTGGGAGATGGACATTGGGGAGGGTATGTGCTATGGTGAGAAAAAAAATATTTTTAAATAAAAATATGTCCAATATGGAATATGGCTCAATAATAATTCCAGGGGCTCTGGGATGGACAGAGGATGGCTAAGAGAGCCGGAAAAAGTATCAATAATGCATAATGTTTGGATTTTTATAGTAAGAATATATTTGTATAATTCATTTCTTTAAAAGAAGTGATAATTAATTATGGAAAAGTTGTAAATCTCATGAATCAAATCATTGAGGAACACCCACTGGTAACATTTGTCATGATTTTACCTTTTGCCACTTGATCTAAAGGCAAAGAACCAGTCTGTCATTTCACTTAACCATCTGTTCACGTTAAAATGTATGGATCACAGCAATGGAAACAGACACGGCAATTATAGCCAATCAATCAGAAAAGGTGCCCTTAAAACTCTTGGGGAAGTATATGTTTTTGGAGTCTAATGTTCATGACTGCAGGTTACCTGCCACCCCTGGGGAAAGGAACACAAGATCTGAAACAAGGAACCAAGATGGGGGGGTCCCAGACTGATCACTCCGTGGTCCCTTCACATGGCACAATTTTGTTTACACTCTCCGGGTCTCCGCTGTCACAGGCATCGAAAGACCTTTCTAACAAACAGCTGTGAGGACCACAGGGGATCATGACCATGACAAGCACGGGAGGCTACAGAAGTGTGGGTGGGATTATTATGACTATTACTGCCTCAGTGTAGCAGGTGGTGGTCTGGAGGCTGGAGAGACAGAAAATGCCTTCAAGTAACAGTCTTTCCAACAATCACTGAGAACCTCATCCTATTTTAACTTCTACAACATCCTTTTAGTATTAATTTCAATACTAAAATTGACACAGTATGAACACATGTGAATAGATGTTATCATAGAGCCCTTATTATTTTATATGCAAAATTCATGTGTATTTCCCTACTCACAATGACATTAAACCAGGAGAAAAATACGCATCCTAAGGGATATTAATTCAAATACTTCTACTACACTTCAGCACCTTTCCTTTATGAAACAATCTGAACTTCTGATACTGTGTAATTAATAAATTAAAATTTCCTGAAATCCTAATTTTGCTCACTTCTACAGAATTTGAACACTAAAACTGGAATGAGTCGAAGAGGCACCTGCTTTAAAACAATAAAATACTAAAAAAAATAATAAAAATATTAATTTGCTCATGTTGTCTTAACTATCTACATGTTCGATAGACTGGGTGGTGCTCCCTGGAGGAAAAGCAGCAAGGAGGTACTCAGGAACTGGCCCAGCAGCTAAATACGATACAGGGTAAGGAAGTATTATTTTAATTTCTTACTGACTGTCCTGGTTGCATTGGTACATGCTGGTTCAACATCAGGCAGGCCTAGGTAGACCAATCTATATGAGAAAAGTGGATTTTTTTTTTTAAAGAGTTTATTTATTTGACAGAGAGAGACACAGCGAGAGAGGGAACACAGGCAGGGCAGGTGGAAGAGGGAGAAGCAGGCTTCCTGCCAAGGAGGGACTCGATCCCAGGACCCTGGGATCACGACCTAAGACAAAGGCAGATGTTTAACCATCTGAGCCAGCCAGGCGCCCCTGAAGCATGGATTTTTTTTTTAATATTTTATTTATTTATTTGTCAGACAGGCAGAGAGAGAGTGGGAAGCAGGCTCCCCACCGAGCAGAGAGCCCAATGCAGGGCTTGATCCCAGGACCCCCCAGGATCATGACCTGAGTGGAAGGCAGAAGCTTAACCCACTGAGCCACCCAGGCACCACTGAAGGATGGATTTTTAAGGAAGAGCCTAGAGACCCAAGACTAAATGGAAAGTCAAATGGGTAATATAGAAGTCCAAACAAGACTGTGATGGTAGCAAAGACAGAAGGACAGAAATTGAAGAAATAAAATACACGTAAGGCTACTATTACTAACAGAGAACTGCCTTTTAGGGGTATAACTTCACATATTAGCACATTCTCCCATTCAAGGGTAATATCATCAAGTAGGAGGTATTCACATTATCTTCTCAGTGTATATTCAAGGCTTTAAAAAAAAAAAAAAAAGACATGCAAAAAGAATAAAAATTGCCCTAGTATAAAGTTAAAAATGTAAAGTAAGTTTTTTAGTAAAGTGCTAAAGCATTTTGCCCCGTTGATGTTACAATTTTTAACTAATTTTATGTCATGAAGGATATCGTCCTTTCTCACTCGGTTTAATCATGTCCATCAATGAAGCATGAATAATAGTGTAATGTGTCCTTGGTTTCTGGCCACAGATGATCTTAAAAGGATAGAATAGTATGAAATTGACAAATCTGAGTGTGTTCATTTAAAGCTTTCTACTCTGGCAGGTAGGAGCTCTCCTTACCCAGAGGGGTAGCTTGTGAAATTGATGACATGTAGGGTTTCATCATTTGTAATCCCTTTCTACCGACTATGATCATCTAAGATAGAAGGGTTCATCAATTTTAAGTGCTCCTCCAAGACACAGGCCTCTCTCTCTTGGGCTGGTGTGCGATGCTGCTTCTCTGCCTTCTGTGGTATGTTTTTACCGGTGAACAACATAATAAGGAAAACAGCAGGTCGGCAGAAGCACGGCTGGGTGCGTTAAGTACCCTCCCAGAACGAAGAGTCACAAATAAATCTTGCCAATTTTCCTCAGAGTATATTATATCAAGGAAATATATTATCATTAGACATTCTGACCTAGCTGAGATTGTCTTGGGCAGTGGGAGAACCGGGACTACTTCTAAATTGGACAAACCAGTTTTTATGGAGGTCACCCACGGCAAGGTATAACAAAATAATGTTAATTTTCTTTCATTCATTCACTCACTCATTCATTCATTCAATACTTCCTAAGTACCCACACCCATCCATTCATCCATTCGGTATTTACTGAGTTGTGCCCACAAAGTACCAGGACATATAACACCTATTTGAGCAATTACCATGCAGCCTTTAAAGTGAATGCAATACTGTTTGTGATAGAATTCAGGGACAAGCCAGAAACAAAGAACATACTGTGTAATTAAAATCCAAAGAGAACACAGTTACACATGGCCACACAAAGCTAAATGAGAAAATGTGGTTCCATTAGGGTGTCGGAATTGTACATCTACTATGTGCGTCGATGTAGTTTAACAAAACACATCTATACCCTAAATGTTAAAACTCAATAAAAATGCTTTCCATTTGGCTTGATGCAATAAAACACACATTTTCTGAAGACAGATCACATGCTGGCACCTCTTTGCCAAAAATCTTGATCTACAGCTTGCCTGGTCAAATGCCCGATCTCAAGGCTGGCTTTTCCATTAGGTCCAGCAAGCCCAGAGCCAAGGGGACATGCAGTACTTGGAGGTCATCTACGGAAATGTTTTCATGTCTTTAAAACCAGGAGCATAAAAATGAACTTTCAGGTCAAAGAAAATGTTCTAATATGTATTAATATATTCATCTTTTTACCACTTGGCAGTCATAATGTATGATTTTGATATTTCTGTGTGGAGAATGGGGTCCAAACGGCATAGGTGTCCAGTCCCATGAAAATCACATGTCCCTTCCAGGTCTGAATTTCTTTTTAAGCAACAGCCAAAACAATCCCAATACCCACCACATCCCACCCCTAAGTATCTTCTAATAAGGTTATTGTGCAAAGCAAACCATTTGGAGTATTCTAATCTGACAGCGCTAACGCTAAAGTGTCTTAAATGCTTATAGAATATTAACGTACCTTCAGTGCCAGACTTGAAAACGTATTTGAAACATTGCACTTAAAGCTCAGTTGTTTATCCAGGTTTCCGTCCGGGTCCCGCCTCCCATACTCGGAAAGGCCTGTCCGGTCAGCAGCTGCTACCTTCTGGAACACGGTGCACGTCATCCCAGTGAAGCCCGCGGCCTTGATGACATAAGCTTCCAGAGCAATATTGGGTGAATACTTCAAAAGTCAATCAAACAGGAGTTATGAAAGATTTACAGCATGAGGGAAAAGCACTTTCTAAGAGTTTTCAAACACAAAACACTGTACATAAGTGAGAAGCAAAAGCCAAGCTTCTTACTTAACAATGACACTGTGCAGGTAACTGGCACATAAAAAAAGAGGCTGGAAACAAAAGGGTATCGTAAACTAGACAGATATCGAGTGAGGAAACAAGTCATAAACTATGGAGGGTCAGAGATAAATGAGAAATTGATTAAAAAATCATGTAAAGAACACTTTGTAGGAAGCTAGAAGGTAAAAATGAAAGTGTCTTATTAAAAAAAAAAATGAGCTAACAGAAATCAGTGGACTCTCTTCACGATAATACAAGAGGAGTATCAGGGTTTGAGAAATACACTTTTAACAGTTGCCTTGCTCTGGGCTGGCTCACCTGGCAGAGCATGCAACTTCTGATTTTGGGGTCATGAGCTTGAGCCCCATGTTGAAGAGAGAGGTTACTTAAACAAAAATTTAAAAAGTAAAATTAGGGGCGCCTGAGTGGCTTGGTGGGTTGGGCCTTTGCCTTTGGCTCAGGTCGTGATCGCAGGGTCCTGGGACCAAGCCCCACATGGGGCTCTCTACTCGGCCTAGAGCCTGCTTCTCCTCTCCCTGCCTGTCTCTCTGCCTACTTGTGATCTCTCCCTGTGTGTCAAATAAATAAATAAAAATTTAAAAAATATTCTGGGGATAAAAATAAAAATATATGTTTATAAAAAATAAAAAATTAATAAAAGAAAAAAAAATTTAAAAAATATTTAAGTGCCCTCATTCCAACACTTCATGTCCTAGTCACTCTTCATATTACTGGGAGATCAAGTTAACTCTTTGCAGATAGACAGCATCTCTGTCCCTTCTTTAAGGATGACTAAGTGATGCCTACTGTAAAGCCAAGGCACTGTTCTATGTACCATATATAGGCAATGTCCTCTTTCTCAATTTCTTTTTAAGTGTAAAACTTCTGTGTGAGGTGTGTAAAATCTCTTCGGAAGATACCAATTAAAAAAACAGGAAAGGCCACCTAGAATCCACCACACACCACAGGCATGATAGAAAAGAAGTGGTGGTTTCCCCAAATATTCAAGACTAACAAATCTTTGCGTTAGTTTCTGTCGCACAATGACACATGGTGAAGAGTCTGACAAGTTCAATGATATTTGTTAACAAATGACATTCCATTTTTTTTTATTTTTTTTATGATTTTAATTTTTTATTTTTTTTATAAACATATATTTTTATCCCCAGGGGTACAGGTCTATGAATCACCAGGTTTACACACTTCACAGCACTCACCAAAGCACATACCCTCCCCAATGTCCATAATCCCACCCCCTTCTCCCAAACCCCCTCCCCCCAGCAACCCTCAGTTTTTTTTTGTGAGATTAAGAGTCACTTATGGTTTGTCTCCCTCCCAATCCCATCTTGTTTCATTTATTCTTCTCATACCCACTTGAACTTAGATGTCCATCAACAGATGAATGGATCAAGAAGATGTGGTATATATACACAATGGAATACTATGCAGCCATCAAAAGAAATGAAATCTTGCCATTTGCGACAACATGGATGGAACTAGAGTGTATCATGCTTAGCGAAATAAGTCAAGCAGAGAAAGACAACTATCATATGATCTCCCTGATATGAGGAAGTTGTGACATTCCATTCTTTTACTGAGCAAAGATACATATAATTATGACAAGCATGTGAAACCTCAGTCAAAAAAGAAAGAAAAGTGCAATTCTGAGGTGCTCTGGAAGCCGTATCATATTATAGAAGCATAACTTCCTGGAACCTTTCTCACACTTAGAGTGCAGACATCTACATTGCAGCTGTATCATATCCTTGCGTTCTCTGAAGAACTGATGAGCGCAGATAAAGGAAGAAGCTCTTGGAGCCAAGTAGTTAGGCAAAAACATGGGACTTAAAATGGATCTAAATGACCAGGGAGGTCCAAATGTGGCCATAAATATGACGAGCCGGTTCCAAGAAAGGTCATATATCTGAGAAAGAAATCACCCTGAACCACGCTGTCAGGATAGCAGTCATGGAAGCCCTCCATTCCATGTATTATTCAAGGAGGTAATCCCAAGCCTCACTGAGCAAAAGGAACGATGAAACACAGTATCATAAGAAAGATCCAACTGATCTTTGGAAAAACAGTAATCTTTAATCGTATAAAATCATAGAAGGAATTCTAAAACAGTCTATGAACCCACTAAAATAATTAGGAAATGAAAACCTTGGATCAGATCAGAGTGCATGTCATAAGGGAATGACACGTTATTTATCATATTTTTTTAAAGATTTTATTGATTTATTGAGAGAGAAAGATCACAAATAGAGAGTCAGGTGGGATGGTGGGGGTGGGGGGAACAGGCTACCCCTGAGCAGAGAGCCCAATGCGGGGCTCAATCCCAGAACCCTAAGATCATGACCTGAGCCAAAGGCAGAAGCTTAACCCACTGAGCCACCCAGGTGCCCCTATTTATCATATTTTACCACATTTTTAGAAAAAGCAGGACACCAACTCAATTTAGCACAAATAAAATTTTATACTATTTAACTGAGTGATTATTAATTATAAAAACTCATCATTCCAAGAGCGAGACCGCTGGAAATGCCAAGAGCTCACAGGGATTGGAGGGCCTCCCAGTTCTCTTTTGAAACTGGAACGTGGGCAAGCAATCTGACGCTCTCTCGGAACATCCCTCAGGGCCCGGAACAGAGCATCTGCTGGGCTGGACGGTGGGTCTACGACAGCACAGCAAAACTACCGTGCGCTTATGTGGTTTTACATGAAATGGTGAGAACCATTCAAACGGCAAATTAAGAAAGTATTTTCCAGTTATCAAGAAAGCAGATTACTCAAAGCAAAATGAGCTTTTAAATGGTGAGACAACAGAAAATTTTGTAATAATCAGCAGTGATACCCACCCTATCATGGGGGTTGGTGGGGGGGAACAACCTGTCTTTTTTAAATTCAAGTTGGCTTTCAATGAATTTTTTTCTTCGAGTGGAGGACATTACACTTACTGTTGAATAAACATGAGCTCCGTTTGCTAATCGGTACGTAGCAACGCGCTGCAGACACTGAACGATTCTACTGCAGGCCCTCGCTTCCCTCTGCGCCAGCCACAGGACACGCTCGTCAGCCAACATGATGTTACTTGCGATGTCAACCATCACATCCCCGAGCTAACAAGGGTGCAGGGGAGGAAAGAAAGACTTTTAAAACCAATGCAGGATGTTTTACATAATCAAAATCACAATGAGACACCAAGATTGGCCTCTAGTCTTCAATGTTCAGGTGAAGACTTTAATTTTTTCTCACTGAAACGTTTTCGGAGAGGCAAAGCATATTCGGTTATGACCATTTGGTAACATTTAGCTCAAAAGAGTAGACTTAAATAACCACCAACTCACTGCAGAAGGATGGCAGGTGGTCCATCATTGGACGCGGGGGAAGGGGGTGGCAAATGAAATTAATCAAGGAGAAGGGAAAGACGACATCCCAGGATTCCCAGAATCAAAGAGACATCAGCTCTGGGAAAAATTAATAAACACCTCTTTCTCTGTAAATGTTATCTCAGTATTCTTATTAAGAAATAGACATGGTCACCTCTTTCATATCCTATCATGTCCAAAAACCTAGGTGTCTCCAGCTACTATGAGTTCCCCACAGGGGTTGGGCCACTAGATGGGTCTCTGCACAGACAGTTTCCACTACCTCGAATGAACTTCCTCCATTCCTCCCAGCTTGGTGAATGCTTTAAGACCCAGTGCTATGAAATAAATGGATCCTAAGAGGTGCTCACTTTTCCACCACTTGTTTTGTTTCTTTTACTGAATGCGTTTCATTAAGTTCAGTTCCTCATTCACAGATGTAAACATCTGTCAGGCAATGCCAGCAAAGTGTCAATTAACTCTTGTTGACGCGGACTTGTATGTCCCATGTCAGAGAAATGCAATGAGGAGCCCAGGCTAACGAGACATACTGGCGTCAAAGAGGTTTGGTATCGAGGAAAAATGTTCATGAGAGGGAGATCTATGGCAGAAACAACTACAAAAGCATTCCAGAGGCAGAGAGGATTTACAAGCTGCCTGGTCCTCTAATCAAGAAACAAGTAGCAAAGGCAGTAAGCCCCAAAGCCAAGTGAGAAAGCTGAGGCCGTTTTAGCAGATGTCTTTTGATCATCCCAGAATATCCCAGATGAGTTCTTCAACTCTGTTCTGCACCCAATACTCTTCCCACGATGTATAATTTTGAGGCTGAGGTGGCACTGGGAAATGTTGGGTCCATCCCACCCACGGTTCACTTCAGCAAGGAAAGAAGAAATCCACCAGATCGCAGTACCGGAATGCAATGGGGCGGGGCGACTAACTGAGTACAGGCATGAAGAACACGACTTCAGATCCTTATCACACTAAGCTGAGCGGGACAGTTAACTGCCCGTGCCTTCCTTCATTGGTAAAAGGGGCATAATAACAATCCTGTCTTTTCTGAATTTTGGGAAGACTAAGTTCCTGTAATAAATACTAGGTTCCTGAAACCACGCCTGGTTAGTGGTCTTCATTATTTTATTGCTCCCTTCCCCTTTTCTTAACATTTCAATTACAGCACAGGCCTTTCTTTGAAGATAGCTCTAGGAGTGTTAAGAGGGGTGGTGCATTGCATTGCATTTGGTACATCCAAAAATATGTAAGAACTCATGTAACTCAACAGCAGAAAAGCCAATCTGGTTAAAAGTCAGATAGAGGATCCGAAGAGACATTTTTCCAAGGAAGACCCACAGATGACCAACAGGTACATGAAAAGGCGACCAACATTGCTAAGCATCAGAGAAATTCTCATCAAAACCAGTGAAGTGAGATGTCACGTCACACTTGTGAAAATGGCTATCAAGAAGACAAGAGTAAAGAGCTCACAAGGATGTGGTGACGGGAGCCCCAGGCACTGCAGGTGGGAACATAATCTGGTGCAGCCACTTATGGAAAACAGTATGGAGGTTTCTCAAAGGATTAAAAATAGAACTAACATGTGATCCAGCAATTCCGCTTCCAAGTGGTCATCCAAAGACAATAAAAACACTAATTTGAACAAATACATGCACTTCATTTCCATACCAGCATAACTTACAATAGCCAAGATATGGAAACAACCTAAGTGTCTACCAAAGATGAATGGTTAAAAAAGACATGGGGGGCGCCTGGGTGGCTCAGTGGGTTAAGCCTCTGCCTTCGGCTCAGGTCATGATTTCAGGGTCCTGGGATCGAGCCCCGCATTGGGCTTTCTGCTCGACAGGGAGCCTGCTTCTGCCTCTCTCTCTCTGCCTGCTTCTCTGCCTACTTGTGATCTCTCTCTCTCTCTCTGTCAAATAAATAAAAAATAAAACTTAAAAAAAAAAAAAAAGACATGGCATGTGTGCATGCCCCCCACACACACACACTGGAATATTACACAGCCATTGTGACAACATGGTTGGAACTTAACTTGTATTATGCTAAGTGAAATAAGTCAGACAGAGAAAGAAATACCACAGGATCTCGCTTACCTGTGGAATCTTGAAAAAACAGCAACAAAAAAACCCAAAATGAAACAAAAGCCCATCATGAGAACAGACTGGCGGTTGTCAAAGGTGGTGTGGGGAATGGGTAAAATAGGTAAAGGGAATCATACAAATTTCCAGTCATGAATAAGTCATGGGGATATGAAGTACAGCATGGTGACTGCAGTTAATAATACGGTATGATATATTTGAATAATACCATATTGTGTATTTGAAAGTTGCTAAGAGAGATCTTTCTCATGACAAGGAAAAATTTTCTAACTCTATAGTGATGGATGTTAAGTAGACTTATTCTGGTCATCATTTCACAATACATACAACTGTTGAACCATTTTATGTTTCACACTAAGAACTAATATGTCAATTATACCTCAATAAAAAATAAAAAATTGTACTGAATTTAGAAAGAGGGTTGCCTTCTTAAAGTCTGTGTTCATATATAAATAGGATCAATGCATCCAGCAAAACTGCCTTTCTCTCAAGTGCTGCTACTTCAATTAAAAATAGTTTACTGACTTCCCAAGGCCCCTAACACAGTATATCACAATTCTTTCCTTATTTTATTTCCAACGTAAACATCTCGAGGGCAGAGACAACACAATGTCTTACTTATATTTATACCCTCATTCAGTAGTAAAACTCCTGGTATAGAAGCCCACAGCTACACAGTTCTGTTTACTCACTGACTGAATATTTATTGAGGACCACGGTAAGCCAGACCCTGTCCAGAGCAATGAGATACAACAGTAAGAGAAACATACAAGATCTATCTGGGGGCTTACAACCTTTTGAGGAAAATACAAAACAAACAAGTAAACACGTTTTTTTTCTAAGTGACTAGGGTTGTGATAACTGCAGTGAACAAATCTACCAGAGGGATAGATGATGAAGAGTAATGGGATTTAACCCAAGCACCCTATTTTAATAGACTCAGACACTCTCAAATGGTATTTCCCCCAAACCCAAGGCATTAACAAGATCAGCCGAGAACCAGAAGGCCTTATAATTAACCTCAGTGCAGTCCAGAGCTTACTCATTTTATACAACTCATGGACTATTAGCATCCTAGTATATATTCTACATATTCCTAATAAACAGGTATGGGGGTGAATGACATTCTAACAGAAGGGCTTTGGGGCACCTGGGTGGCTCAGTTGGTTAAACATCTGCCTTCAGCTCAAGTCATGATCTCGGGGTCCTGGGATCGAGTTGGGCTCCCTGCTCTGCAGGGAGTCTGCTTCTCCCTCTTCCCTTCTCTTGCTCTTTATCGCAAATAAATAAATAAAATTTTAAGGGAGGAGGAGGGTGACCAGGAGGAGGAGGAAGAGAATGGAGGGAGAGGGGGAGGAGAAGAAACCCTTATTTCTGGAGTTATAAAGAAGGGCAGTGATTGCTAATATGCCAACTGCTCAGTATGTCTATCAGCCATATATACAGCAACTGGAATAATAACTGCCAACTTTTTTTTAAAGATTTTATTTATTTATCTGACAGAGAGAGTGAGAGAGCACAAGCACAGGGAAGAGCAGGGGGAGAGGGAGAAGCAGTCTCCCTGCCAAACAGGGAGCCCATTACCAGCCTCGATCCCAGGCTCCTGGGACCAGCACCTGAGCTGAAGGCAGATGCTTAACCTTCTGAGCCACCCAGGTGCCCCAGAACCTCCAACTCTTAACAGAATTCAGATTAGCTGGAATAACTTGGCTAAGTGTCTATTATTACCTATTGCTATTTCCAATTTTTATGCAAAAACAAATTGGTAAAAGAGATGATGCAGTTAAAATATCCTCTACGGCTACCAAAGAAATTGCCATTGGCTTCAAACACCTAAAAGATAATATACAAGAATATCCAGATTCTAAGGTACTAGAGAAATAAATATATAAGGTGTTTATAAATTAGCACAATTACTACTCCACTTGTCTCATACATTTTTTTGAAGTTTTAAACGTATGCACTTTATAAAGATCCAACATGAGACCTGACAGATACATCATTTCCACTGAAAAACGGTAGTTATTACCTGATCAAAGAGCTACAGCTTATGGCCCACTAGGTAATGCCAGTAATGCACTTTAACGTGTGTTAATAATTGTAAAGAAAAGAAATCTAAGAGGGCACATACTAGCCCAGAGTGATTGCTTTCCTGAGAACAAGCTATCTTTCTCATTATTTCATTCCAAATAGCTAAGAATGTAGGAAAGGGATTTGTTGCCAAAATATTCCCCAGAGCAGGTAATCATAAAATGCTGTATACTTCTGTAGCTTGGTTATGGAAGCAGTTCTGAATCTGTCACAGGGGCAAAAAAAGGACACAAAAAGGATAACAGTGCATGAAAAATTACATTGGATTAAAAAAGTATTCCTACGATCTGACACACAAAGATAGTCCGGCAACTGCAGGAAGCATTAGAAAGCATTGTGTTTCTCCTTGACCTCATTTCCTGAAGGCCACTCCAGCCACAAAAGGGTTGGAAGGAATCACGCACCTGCTCTTCCACCTGTCACACTAAATGGTTGAAGCTCAAAGAAAAACACGTGCGAATGCACTTTTATCAAAGAGAAAAGAGTAAAGAAATGAAAATGCCACATGAGTAACAAGGAAAGTATTAAGTGTCATTTGTTGTAAGAATATTTCATGTTTTCAGTATGTATGTTCGGAACTCCAATCAAAATGAGACCCACGTCATTTGTAAATTTCATGAATTTCTGATATGTTAGCATATGAAACACACGAGATAATACATAAATGAAACTTGGTATTTAATTTTAACAGAAGAGTAGAGTACAACCCTGAAGACAGGATATTTCTGTGGTTAAATACTCCTGGGTTAAGACTTCCACTCTGTCACCTGCCAGTTAAATGTCCACAAGTCAATTACTGAGCCTCTCCAAGCCTCGGTTTGTTTGCTCATTTGTAAAATGAGACCAAGAGCCCTAAGAGAATTGCTTGGAAGGTTTCATCCCATAGTAAATTAAGAAAACAAAACTAAAGACAAATATCCTCCTGAAGCAATTTATGCCATTTCTGAGAGAAGCCGGAGGATCTAGGCCCCTCCCCAGTTTGCATTTTTAAGCACAAAGCAGCAGGGGGCACCCCCCCTCCATTAAATCTAATAATCAGAAAAGCGAGAATTACAGACTCCTACATGGAACTGGGCAGTTGTTCGGGGACAGATAAGGTGGTGATGGGCTGTACAGAAATGACACGCAGTCCAAACTTGGCTAAATAAAAAGAGTCATAAATAATAATAATAATAAACAACAACAGCAACAGCTGGTATTATTTATAAAGTTCAGGCAATCCTCGCGATCTCCTAGATACAAATCACAAAAAACACGGAGATCATACCTATCACGAAGTACGTTATTGCCCTGCTTACTTTCAATGAAGGACTTGCCCCAGTGAGGCCAAGTTTTAAAAGTGTATTTATTTAATTTAAAAAAATTTTAAAAAATAAAAATAAATAAAATAAATAAATAAAAATTTAAAAAATTATTTTTAAAAAGTGCATTTATGTCCCTTTTCACTAGGTTTGGTGTCCTGAGTGCCTCAGGATCCCACTGTAGGCTTCTCTGCTTGCTTAGTTAAGCAGTCAATATTCAGTGAGAGTCTCACTGTGATAATCACCAGGGCCTGTGGCAAAGATTAAAGATCTGATTTTATTGTGGTCTGGGAGCAAAGAAGGTAATGAGGAGGAAGACGATGAGGACCACGGGGATCCAGGGAAACAGGTGAGGGGTGTGGGGAAGAGGTGAGAAGAATGCTGTGTGGAGTAAATGTCACATTTATGGCCCATTTCCTCACAAAAAGGATTTAAAGTAGCTTAGCAAAATAAAAAGGATTATTCTTTTTAATTAAGAAAACAAAGAGTGGGAAAATACAGACTTACAAGAAAAAAGAGACCCAGGTAAAAATAGGCATCAGCGCAGAGCTGCTAGGACCCGGGCAAGGGGGTGTGTTTCTAGTCAAAGTAAGGAAGACAATACTGCAATCATCAACAGAAAGAATTATTTCAGAGCGCCTGGATGGCTTAGTCGGTTCAGGGACCAACTCCTGGTTTTGGCTCAGGTCATGATCTCAGGGTTGTGGGATCGAGCCCCACATCAGGCTCTGCACTCAGCTGCAAGTCTGCTTAAGATTCTCTCTCTCCCTCTACCCCTCCCACTTGTGCTCTCTGTCTCAAATAAATAAATAAACCAGGAAGGCAGGAAGGCAGGCAGGCAAGGAAGGAAAGAAAGGAAAGGGAGAAAAGGAAGAAGATCTCTTCCAGGTCAACAAATTCTCAAAACATAAGAGGAACATTATTCAAGAGAGGCAGAGCTGGAGGGTGGACTGCTGCACCCTCAGCCAGACCTTCCCCGTAAATGGAAGAGCTTAACTCCAGAGAGTCCTGCAGTTCTCCTGAGGGAAGCAGATTTTTTTTTTTCCTGATTAAAGACATATGTGCATCTCCCTTTCTGGGAGGATGGAGAACCAGGCACTCAGGATGATTCTCCTGCTACACAGGAAAAGTGCTGAGCGAAAACAAGTGAGAGGAAAAACTGCACCACTGACCCGTCAGATGAAGACTGTTCCAGAGGCCAAGAGCAAAACAGCAACAGGAATCCTCGGAGCCCTGAGGTTGAACTCTGATGGCCATGAGCTGTGATCTGCCTTCCAGGCAGGGCCCAAGGCTCCACCAACGCAGGCGCACTAGGAGATCACGGCACTAAGCTGGTAACAAAAAGGGGCACACCTCCAGGGTCAGGGAGAACCAGCAAGCAAATGTGCCAGGGTCAAGACAGTTTAGCCAGGAAGGAGGTGAAAAATCTCTTCCCTGACAATCTGTAAACACAGCTAATCTTCACACCAGACTAGTCAGACATGACATTATTTCTGAGGTCAGAAAAACCTCAAGTTGAGACCTAATTTCAAAGTGAACCCCTTACCTCGGTATTGCCCGTTAGGAATTTGACAGAAGCAGACAAATATCACACTTAAAAAGGACACATTCAACTATTCCCATTAAGACTTCCTATCATCAACATTAATCAGCAATGTTCTAGAGGTTCTTACTAATGTATACACAGAAAAAGAAAAATTAAAAAAAAAAGAAGAATACAATTAAAATAGGAACAGATAAACCAAGTGTTATTCACTGGTGACATCTGTCTAGAAAATCCCATATAACCAACTACAAAATTATGTAACTCAAGGTGCACATTTTTTAAAAACCTAATCAAGGAAAATTGAACAAGGACTAGATATTTGATGATATTAAGGACTCAGAGCTCATCTGAGTGGCATAATTAATGGTATCATAGTTCCATTTTAAAGTTCCTGATATTTCAGAAAAATTACAGATGAAATAAGACATCCAGAATTGGCTATTAAATGTTCCTGTACTGAAAAAGGAAAACAAGAAAGAGAGAAAGGAAAAACAATGAAAAAGAAGAAGAGAGTGGAAGAAGTAGGGAGAGAGGGAGTAAGCGGACAGATGAAACGAGATTTCAAGCCTGGGGAAAGGTAAGACGCAGCTATTAATGATAACTTCTCCTACCCTTCTGAAATTTCCCAGTAACGTTCTGGGGCACCTGGGTGGTTCACTCAGTTAAGCGTCTGCCTTCAGCTCAGATCATGATCTCAGGGTGCTGGGATCAAGTCCTGCGTCCAGCTCCCAGCTCAGCAGGGAGTCTGCTTCTCCATCCGCTTTGCTTCCCCCTCTCTTGTTCTCTTTCAAATAAATAAATAAAAACTTTTTTAAAAGTTTCTGGAAAGTTTTTAGGAAGTGAAACCCGAAGAATACTTTTTTTTTTTTTTTTTTTAAAGAAGCAAGACAGGGACAGAAACAAAGTTACTGCAGCAGTTCTCAAAGTTCCTGCAAAGTCACGCCACCCAGTGTCCCCTCTGTCTAAATGCCCATCCTCAGACCTCCCTGCAGACAGGCTGAATCAGAAACTCAGGAGGCGGGCCCACCAACCCATTTAACAAACCTTCCAGGGGATTCGGATACACAGTCTAGTTTTAGAAATAACATTTTAGAAAGGATAACAAAGCCAGGCTTTGTGGGATCTCTGCCCAGCTTAACAACATGGAGAAGTCTGACAAAATCAAGAGAGGGAAAAAAAAAATTAGTGCTACTGAAAATCAAAACAAAAGAAAACGTAACTGTTGATACAGAAGTGATTATGTCTTAAGATAAGTACGTGAACAACTTTACATTTTGAAAACTCTATACATTAAAATGTGCCAAATGAACTTTGTGATCAGCTAGCACTAAGGCTCTGGCCTTGCTCCGAGATCTACAACGGGGAGCACTATGAGGCAAGACCAAATCTGATCTTCAGAGCCCCTTCTCATCTTTTGAAATGCATATAGATTGTTTTCCTCAGAGAAATCACCATGGCAAATATGGAACAGACACTTCAATTGCCTGATGGACAACCTGCCACTGTTTTTAAAAGACCCCACTAAATACAGCATTTCGAGCTGGCAGCTAGAGAACTTTCAGCACCCACCCAAAGACTGCAGAGCACGGGCCTGTGCTGCCTGGACTCAATCACGGGTTAAAAAGCAACTGCCTCCCAATATTGTGCATATGAATTATTTATACTAGAGTAATTTTTTGGACGTAATGCAAAAAATCAATTTAATTATTTGTCCAACTAAGCTGTATGCATTTTAGGATACCTTAGAATAATTTCATGGTAATTAACATAAAATGAAGCCCTTAAACCTCACGATGTCTTTTTACTATTCTAATAAATGGTGAAATCTATGGCCTATACCTCAACTTTCCAAAATCTGATAGGATGTCTGTCGCTGTGCCACAGGTAATAGTATTACATTCATACTTCAGTTATGCGATCCTGAATATTTTGCCTCTGTTTCTCCTGTTTGTGCTTAATAATTTGCCATCATTTGTTTCCAAAGTTAATTCAAACTTTACCTCCTGTGTCATCAGTGAAAGTGACAGCAGCTTCCTCCAAACTAAGATTTTAGTTAGATAATTAAAGCATGCTGGTGATTTTTTCTTTTTAAAGGACCTCCTTCTTAGCTTCTCAAATAAGAATGTTAAAGAGGGCAAATATCATCCCTGTTTAAAAATAAAGGGCCCAAGGGTAATACGTAACTCATGAAACCAGCTCACCCTCCAGTCCTCAACAAGATGCTTCTACCAGAGCACGCAGCAAAGTCACGGCCTTTCCCCTGCACAGCAGTGAACACGGTGAGAGGGGCACTTTCTGGGCAGGGCCCATCATTAGCTAAGAGATGCACAAAGCTCCTTCACATACAAACAGGGCAGCCTGGGAACCCAACTGGCATTACATGATGGCAAACTATTTTTCAATGTCCACATTCCAGATGATATTCCAACTATTCTAGTGAGTCAAACCATTCCACTTCCACACCTAATGTCTCACTACGTGGCAGCTAACCTGTGATTAAAATGAATAATGGAGCCCACTGCTACCACAGAGCCAGAATCCAGACAGCTGCTCCCACCACTGGGGAAATTTACCACCAGGAGCAGGCTGTGGTCCAGACAGACGACCAAGGATCAACACCATTCTTGAGAAAACTGTGCTCTCAAGTTCAGACAGCAACACTGAAATGACCATTATCCAGTGGTCCTATTGACCTGGGTCTCACATAAAGACATGTAACTATTTTCCTTTCTTTAGTAACTACATCATATTAAAGAAAGCACCTAACATCTTAGGGCTGTATGTAGCTCCAAGTCCCCAAACTTATCGCCAAAATGCAAGATATTAATAGTCTACCAAAAAAAAAAAAAACAGTCCTTGGTTTAAATGATTTAGAAAAACAAGGCACAGTATTTAACTTTTAACATGACTAACGAATCTGAGATGTCCTACATAAAGAAATATATTGGACTTTATTCACTGCAGTGGTTTCCCCACGGCTGTATGCAGAGTTCTTCCAGAATACCAGAAAGTGAGCGTGAACCTGCAGAAAGCCTCTGGATTACACACACAGGATTCCTGGGCTCTGTGTTCAGACCTGCCCTAACCTCGCCGTACAGAAATTCAAACAAATCATTTAATTTTCTTTGGACTTCTGTTCATTACTTGATCTAGATTTCGTCTATCTCCAAAATCCATTTTTGCATAAGTAACTATCACATAAACTGTTACCTATCAAGTTCTCGGGTAGCTTGAAACTTACAGTTTAAGAATATATTAATCTACATCTAAAAACTGACTCAAAACATTATTTTCTGCTCATTCACTTTTAAAATGGTGGTTGTCAATATTTTCACCTAAAGGATATCATGCTATTAAGCAGAATTTTAAGAACATTTTCAAAGTCACTAAATTTTCCTAACCTGTGTATTATAAGCATTTGGAATTTCAAAAAAAAGTTCCTAAAAAGTGGTTTCATTTTCCAAGATATTATAAAAGAAATGAAGCCATTCAATACAAGATCTGGGTAACTAAAGCTCACATGAAGAATGACTGTCCTGCCAGGGCATGGGAGCTAACCCACGACTCCATCTACTCCTGAATATGGTCTCCAGTACCAACCATATTCAGTAAGCCTTACAAGACAATTCAGGCAAACACAAAGCCCATCTCACAGCCTCACCTGGGCAGAGAACCAAGCCAGCAGTTCTCAGCCAGGGGCACAAGCCCCATCCCCGTCCTCAGAGTTCTAACAGTTCCCTTGCCCACAAGTAGATGATAACAGCAGGTCCCACCTGCACAAGGACATTACCAGCAGACACATCCAGAAACCCAAACAGAGCTGACTAGTGAAAAAAACCCATGAAGGTTAGAAGAGGAGCCCCATTATTCAAACGCAAAGACACAAACATAACAAAGGTCATGAAAAGTCATGTAAATATGACATCACCAAAGGAAACTAATAAAGTTCTAGTAACTAACTCTAAAATAATGGAGGATCCATGAGCTGTCAGACACAGAATTTAGAATAATCCTGGTAAAGAAGTTCAGTGAGCAAGGCACCTGAGTGGCTCAGTACAGTGGGTTAAGCCTCTGCCTTCGGCTCTGGTCATGGTCTCAGGGTCCTGGGATCGAGCTCCACATCGGAATCTCTGCTCCGCAGGGAGCCTGCTTCCCCCTCTCTCTCTGCCTGCCTCTCTGCCTATTTGTGATCTCTGTCTGTCAAATAAATAAATAAAGTCTAAAAAAAAAAAAACAAACTTTAGAGAGATACAAGAAAACAGAGACAACTAAACAAAACTGGGGAAACAATGCATGAACAAAACAGTAAGGCTGACAAAGAAACAGCAGCCATTCAAAAACAAACAGAAATCCTGGGAGTTGAAAAATATAATAACTGAAGAATTCAACAGTTTCAAAACTAGACTTGACCATGCAGAAAAAAGAATCAACAACTAGAGAAGATAGGATATTAGATATTACAGAGTCAAAGGAGCAAAAAGGGAATGAAATGGAATGAAAAAAGCTTACAAGAGTTATGGGACACAATGAAAAAACAAAACAAAAAAGTAAAATATTCACATTATGGGAATTCCAAAAGGAAAAAAGAAAGAGAAAGGGACAGAAAGAATATTTAAAGCAATAATGGCTGAAAACTCTCCAAATCTGAGAAGGGAAATGGACGTCCAGATCCGTGAGGCCCAAGACCCCAAAAAGGCTGAACCTGAATAGGGCACACTGAGAAACACTATAATTAAGTCAAAGACAAAGAATTTAAGAGCAGGAGAGAAAAGAGGGACGTTACATACAAGGGAGACACCAGAAGACTCTCAGTGGATTTTTCAAAAGAAACATTTTCATCAAGGAGAGAAGAGGATGACATGTTCAAAGTACGACAGAAAAAAACTGTCCGCCAGGAATTCTATACCCAGAAAACCTGTCCTTCAGAAACAAAGAAAGGACTAAGACCTTCCCAAACCAACAAAAGCTGAATGAGTTCTTACCACCAGATCGGCCTTGCAAGAAATGCTAAAGGGTGTTCTCTGAGTAGAAGTGAAAGAGTGCTAACATCATAAAAACACAGAAAAGTCATGTAAATCTCACTGGTAGTGGTAAATATATATAGGCTTTTTACATTTTGCAAGATGACAATAGCAGTGTATAATTTGCTTAAAACTCTCGAAGTTAAGAGTATACTTAAAACAACCATAATGACAGTAATCTGTTAAAATTTACATGATATTTCTTGAGTATTTTTATGTGAACTCTATACCACACATGGGGCTCCAACTCGTGACCCAAGATCAAAAGTCAAATGTTCTACAGACTGAACCAGCCAGGCACTCTTACATGTTTTTCACATTGTATAAATAATAACGGCACAAAACTAACACGTGAAGAAGAGAAGGAGGAAAAGGTAAAGCTTAAAACTCTACTAAAGTGGTTGTCAGTTTAAAATATGTGTTGTAAGTTATAAGATGTTATATGTAAGCCTCGTGGTGACCGCACAGAAAAATCTTATACTAATTACACAAAAGAAAATAAGAAGTCAAAATATACTGATACCAAAAGACATCAAAAAACAAAAAAGGATAATAATCGTATAGAATAATGGATCTACAAACAACCAGAATACAACTAACAAAACGACAACAGTAAATTCTATCAATAGTAACAACAGTAAGGACTATCAATAATTACTTTGAATGTAAGAAAATTAAATTCTCTAATTAAAAGACACAGACTGGTTTAAAAGATAAAGACAAAACTACAAGATGCAAAAATGCAACAATATGCTGCATACAGTCTTACTTTAGCCTTAAAGACACACCTAGACTGATAATAAAAGGATGGAAAAAGACCTTACAATAAAATGATAACCAAACCCAAAACAAAACAAAGAAGTTAGCTGTATTTATATTGGACAAAATGAACTTTAAAAGTAGTAAAAAAACAAACAGAGATCATTATACAATATAAGGAGGTCAATGTAACAAGAGGTTAACAATTGTAAATCCAACACTGGAACACATAAATACACAAAGCAAAAACATAGGGGCACCTGGGTGGCTCAGTGGGTTAAAGCCTCTGCCTTCAGCTCAGGTCATGATCCCAGTGTCTTGGGATTGAGCCCTGCATCGGGCTCTCTGCTCAGCGGGGTGCCTGCTTCCCTCCCCCTCTCTCTCTGCCTGCCTTTGCCTACTTGTGATCTCTGTCAAATAAACAAATAAAATCTTAAAAAAAAAAAAAACACAAAGCAAAAACAGAACTACAAGGAGAGACAAACAGTAAGACAATAGTAGTTGCCATCTTTGAAACCCTGCTCTCAACAATGGACAGATCATCTAGACAATCAAAAGGGAACAGTGGATATGAGTAATACTATAGATGAAATGGCCCTAAGAGACATACACAGAGCATTCTACCCAACAAGAGCAGAATACACATTCTTCTCAAGCACACACAGAACATTTCCTAGAATGGACCATAGGTTGGGCCACAAAACAAGTTTTAACAAATTTAAGAAGACAGACATCATCTTTTCTGCCCACATGTCACGAAACTAGAAATCAGCAGCAAGAAGGAAACAAAAAAATTCACTCACAAACACATGAAAATTAAACAACACTCTAGCCAATAACCGATGGTGCAAAGAAGAAATTAAAGGAAATTATAAAGGGCTCCTGAGGAATGCATGGCTGACCAGCTCACTTGGTAGAGCATGTGACTCTTGATCTCTGGGTTCTAAATTTAAGCCCCATGTTTAGCATAGGGATTACTTAAAAATAAAACCTTTAAAAAAAAAAAAGGTTCTTGACACAAAAATGGAAACACAATATATCAAAACTTGTGAGATGCAGCAAAAGCAGTTCTAAGAGCAAAGTTCACAACAATAAACACCTATATTAAGAAACAAGAAAGATCCCACATAACTGTATGCCTTAAGGATCTAGAAAGAGAAGAGCAAACTAAGCTACTAAGCTCAAGGTAGCAGAAGATAGTATTGGGCAAAGGAGCCAATAATACTCAATGGAGAAAAGACAGTGCCAACCATTTATCTAGTAAGGAGTTAATACGCAAAAATAAAAAGAACTCAAAACAACTCAATAGCAAAAACAACCAAAAAAATAAAAAATTAAAAAACGGGCAAAGGACATGAATAGATACTTCTCCGAAGAACATGTATCAAAGCCCAACAGGTACACAAAAAGGTTTTCGACATCCCTAGATATCAGGGAAATACAAATTAAAAGCACAATGAGGCACCACCTCACACCTGGTGGAATGGCCATCACCAAAAAGTCAAGAAAATACCTGCAAAAATATAAGGAAAGGGGAACCTTTGTGTACTGAGTAGAAACGTAAATCTGTAGAGCCACTATGCAAAACAATACGGGGAACCCTAAAAAAGTTAAAACCAGAGCTACCACATGATCCCAAAATACCACTTCTAGAAATATATCCAAAGGAAGCGAAAACCCCAACTTGACAACATATCTGTACCCCCATGTTCATAACAGCATTAATTGATAATAGCCAAGACATGGAAACAACCTAAGTAATAAAGGAAAGAAACTGTGATATACACATGCACACACACAGAGGAATATAGAGGAACACACATACACACACACACACACACAGGAACACAGCCACAAAAAATGAGGAAATCCTATCACCTGTTCTAACATGGAGGGACCTTGAAGACATTAGGCTAAGTGAAATAAATCAGACAAAGACAAATACGTTGATCTCACTTACATGTAGGCAAAAAGAAAGCTCACAGAACAAGAACAAACTTACTACCAGGGGCAGAGGGTGCAGGGAGGGGGAAGAAGGTGCAAACTTCCAGTCATGAGGTAAGTGCTAGAGATAGGAAGAACAGATGGTGACCCAGCTAAGAGCTCCACTGCTGTGTGGTATACAGGAAAGTTGTTAGGGTAAATCCTAACAGCCCCCACCACACAAAGAAATGTTTTCCTGTCTTCCCTTTTCTTTTTATTGTATCTCTATGGGAAGATGGATGTTAGCCTAACTTACTGTGGTGACCCTTTCACAATATTTGTAAAACAAACCATCATGCTATACACCTTAAATTAATATAGGGATAAATGTCTATTTCTCAATAAAACTGGAAAAAAGAGAGAGTGAGTGAGAGAGGGAGAGAGAGAAGGATGAACACATGGCTGTGTGGATAAGAGAAATCCCAGAATGCCCGAGAGAAGGAGCTGCAGCCAACACACAACGTGGACGCAGGACGTTGCTCTGCTCTGTCACGGTACCTTAATTTCCAAGAATGGATTGTTCACCTCTATCCCTTCCAACAACAGATGACTATAATCAATGGAGCATAAATTTCTCCACAATAATGTTGGAAATTAAAAAGTGCATTTAATTAAAAGAGAGCAAATATAAAAAGATTTTTAAAATAGAGAGTTCTACCACATGAGTCTTTGTTGACATGCTATATGCTACAAAGGTGAACCAGAAAAATACCTCTTTGGACTTTTCCTCTTTGGTAAATCTTCCAAATTTTTCTATCATTTCAGCCACAAATATAACATCCATCTTGTCAGAAAAATTGGCGGCTTCCACAGTATAAGCCAGTAACTGCCGGGCCGTGGCCACAGCATTAGTAAGATTGAGAGGCATCTACATTAAGAAGGCAAAAATGAACAATGAATTTTGACATCTTCACATTTCAAAACATGGCAATGAATTCAAACTCTTTATCATTTATCACCAGGACCTTCTTAAAACACTTTTTCAAACCTGAGGAAACTGGAATTATAACGGTCACTAACCTGAACAAATTTTTTTTTTTTAACTTTGAAATATAATAATACGTAAAAATACATCTGGTCAACACACTGCACCATCTCTCCCTCTGTACTTATCCAAATTCTACACACTCCATGTCAATTGCTTAGTAAAGGCTTTCCGGAGTATTCCAACTGGGAGAGATCGATAACTCCCCTGGAGCCCGGTGCGCGGGAGGAGAAAGCATTTATCTATACCACCACGCACTGCCAGTAATGTCCTACATTTGCTTATTTATTGACTTAAACACAACTTGGCACCAACCATTCCACAAAGGGTGTAACAGGTACCAAGGAGCATAAGAAAATATGTAACACAGAAACCCATCTTCCAGCTGTTTCTCATCTGGTCAGGTTTACAACGGACGCATAGAACAGAGACCAGAAAAAGGCATCTGAGGAGCACAAGTATGACAAGGGATCCCAGGTGACAAAGAGATTATACAAGAAGCCCAAGAGGCAGCTTCCCAGATGGATTTGAAGGAGGGCTGGGATTTGTTCCAGTGGATACAGGTGGTAAAGATATTCAAACAAAGGCAGCGACTGGAAAAGAAAGCAGACACCACAGAGGGCCCTGAATACAGGGGGTGGTGACCAGGCCTGACCCCGAACACGATCAACTGAATGTAAACACCCATCCTCATGCTTTACTCGTATTTAAAACAAACACACACACACACACACCTGGAATTTCAACTAACATACATTAACAACCTCAGCAAAGGGGAAGACTTTGTAGTTACCTGATTAAACATATAAAGCACCCTAGTGACATCGTTTGCATACTGGCAGCGAGAATAATCATCACTGGCCCAGAAGCCACCTCTGTCGCATCTGCGCCAAGCCTTCCTCTCATCCTGGGGGTTTCCGGGATAAATCCCACTGCCATGGGTATTCCGCGTGCACTGAAGGTACGCAGTAATGCCAGCTAACGTCCTGGGCCACCTAGACAGGCGGAGACAGAACAGGATGAGAAATCCTACGTGGACACAAGTAACAGCGGAGGAAAATGGAGGGGTAGGACTGGTCATGGATAATCATAGAGAAAAATCAAGAAGCAGCAAATTCCTTTCAGAATAACGAGTTTAAAAAAATTAAAAGGCTAGCATGGACTAGGCTGATATAAACTATCAGCCACATTTATTTTAATACCGGAGGATATTTTCTTAAAATGTTCTAAATGTTGCTATAAACACACAGGAAAATTGTCTTATAGCCAGTAAAAAAAGAAAAAGACAGTTCCCAGGTGTGCAGACAAGTCACCAAGGCAGGTACAGAACTGCTATCCTCAGCAAGGCCTGCTTTGTTGCCCTGGCCCTTCAGTGGTATATAGAAATCTGGGACTTGAGGGAGTCTTCCCACGAACAATTAACTGGTAAGTGGTGTTCACCATGCCTACACTGTTTGGACAAGCAGTACAGTGTATGCTCAAACTTGCTTTCTTGCTGGGAGTCTGAAATTATGGTACATGCTAGACAGAGGGTGCCTCCTCCACCAGCAATAAGAACGTTGGATACTGAGTCTCCAACCCGCTTCCCTGGGCAGCAACCCTGTATCCACCTCCATATAGGGTTGCTGCCCTTCCATGGCTGGAGGAGGAATGGGAAGAAGCCTGCCCTTGGATCTCCAGAATGCACCTATGTCTTTTCTCTTGCTATCCATCTTCCTATCTTACTATAACACTATAACCTCTCTTACCTGGGACTACAACTACATGCTGGGTCCCATGAGTCCACCTAACAAACTTCTGCACATGGGGCAGCCCAGCAGACCTCCAACACAGTACACAGCTGAATTTATCTGGGAGAAGGTACCCTCTGAGCAAGTGACTTCACCAATCTGTGGGCCCAGATTGTCACTAACAGTTGGAAGAAATCTGTCATGTGAGCTTTCTCCAAAACTGGGAATGAAGTGAATATATATATGTATATATGTATATATATGTATATGTATATATATATATTTTTAAAGATTTTATTTATTTATTTGATAGAGATCACAAGTAGGCAGAGAAGCAGGCAGAGAGAGAGAGGAGGAAGCAGGCTCCCTGCTGAGCAGAGAGCCCGATTCGGGGCTCGATCCCAGGACCCTGGGGTCATGACCTGAGCCGAAGGCAGAGGCTTTAACCCACTGAGCCACCCTGAACTGAATATATTTAATGGAAGTTACAGTTGACCTATAACATAGGGACTGATAAATCAAAATAGCAGTCATACCAAAATATAATTAATTCCCCAAATCTGCATAAACAGATTAAGCAACACTAAACTAAATCTTATTAATGCAGTGAAAGTTTAACTGCATAATACACTAAGGAGTGTCAAAAGCTAATTCATTAATCAGTCAAATAATCAGATTCTTCTATTTTTAAAAATGTAAAATAGTCAAATTATGAGCAAAAATAGAAAATCCACCATAAATGGAAAACATTATGATTACTTAATAAAAGATGCAGAATATCACAAAATTCACAAGTGTTATCTGTTTTGCTTTAAAGTATACAGATAAATATCATCTATTAACAGTTAATCTACATAAAGGACTTATCCATTGGCAGTAATAAATATTTATTTCCATATACTCGGGTCAGGGAGAATTTTTTTTTTTAAAGGACAAAAGATGGTTTTTTAAAAAAGTACTTAAGAATTAGCTGAGCTAAAGATGTTGCTACTGCTTCTTCACCTCTGATTTATTTTTCATTTTTATTTACTTATTTATCCTTTAAAATTCATTTAAATTCAATTCATTAACATATAGTATATTATTAGGTCCAGAGGTGGGGGGCAGTGATTCATCAGTCTTATATCACACCCAGTGCTCATTATAAGTCACATGCCCTCCTTAATGTCCATCACCCAGTTACGCCATCCCCCCCATCCCCCTCCCCTCCAGCAACCCTCAATTTATTTCCTATGATTAAGAGTCTTTTGGGGTTTGTCTACCTCAATGATTTTGTCGTTTTACTTTTCTCTCTCTTCCGCCATGCTCTTCTGTTTTGTTTCTTAAATTCCATATATGAGTGAAAGCATTCACCTTGGATTTAAAAGCTTAATACCAAAGACTTTTCTGACCCTTAAAATTTGGGCAGTAGGAGTAGCAATCACAGGAGTACAACCTGGGTATTCAACAAACTTTATGCTGCTGTAAATTTCCCTTCATATTTCCCTTCATTTAATCAACTACAAGGTCCTTATTAAAATCCTGAACGTAAAAAACATTAAATAGTAATATACTGAAAAGACGTTTTTAAAACAACCTTGAAAGTGAGGAGAGTTTAAGACAAACGTCGCTACCTCTCACAAATTCTAAATTTTTGATTTAAAAAAAAAAAAAAAAAGGATTATTCCACTCATTCTGCTCATCTCAACACAGAGCCCAACACCAATGGCTCCCAAAGTTTCAGCCATCCAAAATCTTTCATTTCCCAAAGTCCTTCTTGCTTAGAAGCAAACAGGAGAGGAAAATGAACTTGGCTTTCTCCTAATTATCACGTCTACTTAACTGCCAATAGTTAAAAGTAACTTAGCAATACAAAACCTTCCAAAGTTCATCCATTAAAAAGCCGTTAAAAAAAACACAGGACACACCATTAACCTTTTGAATTCTGCAATTTTAGTAAAATTTCCAAAATGTTTCCCTAAAGTAGTGGTTCTTAAATTTTACAACAAACCATGAAACATGAAACACTCTGTCTGCAGAGACTGTTAAATCAACATATCTGAGATACAGTCCAGGCACGTTTTCTTCTTAATCTTCATACATGACTCTGACATCACTGTACTGAAGGGCAGTCCTCAGATATACAAGGACATATATATGAATACATACATATTCTTAAATTTCCTTCTTGAGGATAGTAGACCAATTATGCACCTTTAAGAATAAAAACAGATGTGGGCAGATCATTTTACCAGCACTCTCCATGTCACTGACCTGAACTCCCCTTTATTGTTTACCACCCTCTCGGGAGGACAGTACTGTGCAGAGCTCTCTAACACCACAATATCGACAGTTCTCGTATTGTTCCCACGTTTGGTCTGGACATGACAGCCCCAATTTCCGGTTGATCCAGCCTGAATATTAGAAATGGTTAGGGCACTGCATGGAAAAAGATTTTAAAGACAGAGAAAAAATGGTTAGACAAAAAAGGCAGACAACCCAGGCTTCTATCATTCATTTAGCAAGTTATGTCTGAATGCACAGTGTGGGTAAAGCACCTATTAGATAAAAATGAATTTAAAAAATGGCCCCTCCACTTAAGTACTTCAGCAGTAAGTCTAGACAAGCAGGCAAAGGGAGAACAGGACGCAGCCAGGAAAAAGGAACAGCAAACCCAAAGGTGGAAACGTCACAGCATGTTCTTCAGGCAAAACTAATGGAGACGTTTCCGAGTTATGTCTACCTTTTCACTGATTCGGAGGGAAATATTCAAGCATGAAAGAAGGAGATTAATATTACTAAGTGAATAATTAAGAAAATATTTAAGGATATTTTACAGAGGAACTCATTAAGTCTCTAAAAAGCTTTAATAAATTACCAATTAATGTTTTAACAAAAGGAGTTTTCCATGTAAAGGTGTACTTCAATTTGTAAAATAGCTATATTTCTAAAGAGCTGTCAGTAAATTCAATTTTCAAGATGAACTCCTAATTCTCTAATATAAGGCCTGTTAATTAAAGAGCAAATGTCAGAACCTTCAATTAACCTTTCTCCCCACCACATGGCCCACCACGCTATCCTCTTATGTAAATAGAAAAATAAAGAGATAATTAGACATAAAGGATGTATCATTTTAATTAATTTACAAAGTTATGCCTTGAAGTTAAGACACATTTTTCCAGTCTCCTAAATCATTAATGGCTATACAACATTATATGTTCTAATAAAGACCTTGAGGCGCTATTACTCTGAATCAGAGAAAATGTTTATAATCTTTGTTAATTAAGTCAGTGAATAAACGAATATGCTATAATAAATATATTCGAGATAAAGTGACATAAAAAGTATTTCACATTAAATTTAAACAATGAAATTCCAAAATAAGCAATCATTCTCTAATCCAGAGGATCCCAAAAGTTCTTGGTTCATAGCACCTTCACTGACCAGAAAACTGTTCGACAGAGCCCCAAACCCAAAGAAATACCTCCAATGGTCTAATTATTAATTACATCCCAGAACTGTGTACCTATGTCCTAATAACGTCATAGTCATTTGAAAAAATAAGGCACATCAATTTGAGATAAGTATTTCATTCCTAAATAACCCAACTTCCTGGTGGGCTGTATTTGTCTTTTGAGCACACCAAAATTAATCTAATGTCAAATACAGAACAGACAGCGAGACCCTTATTTCATGTTCCACGATAACTTTCTCACAGTATTTGCACTGCACCATAGTAATCACCAAGAAATCGGCACCCTCAAGGATGGCACCAGCAAAAGGAAGGCACATGATCAAAGGACATCATCACTGCCTAGGGCTGGTAGCTATGTGGTCCCACAAGCATCAAGCATTACCATGCTTCTTCCAAAGCTTAAAATACCCTATAGCAGCTCTCTAGGTGAACTCACTGTGACGTCCCAGGGCACTTCAGCACACCCACAGGGAGCTAAGGTCCTCACATATTTTGCCAACATGTTTTTTTTTTTTTTAAAGATTTTTATTTATTTATTTGACAGTGATCACAGGTAGACAGAGAGGCAGGCAGAGAGAGAGGAGGAAGCAGGCTCCCTGCTGAGCAGAGAGCCCAATGCGGTACTCGATCCCAGGACCCTGGGATCATGACCTGAGCCAAAGGCAGAGGCTTTAACCCACTGAGCCACCCAGGTGCCCCTGCCAACATGTTTTGTTTTTTTTTTTTTAAAGATTTATTTATTTGACAGAGAGAAATCACAAGTAGACAGAGAGGCAGCCAGAGAGAGAGAGAGGGAAGCAAGCTCCCCGCCGAGCAGAGAGCTCGATGCGGGACCCGATCCCAGGACCCTGAGATCATGACCTGAGCCGAAGGCAGCGGCCTAATCCACTGAGCCACCCAGGCGCCCCCTTGCCAACATGTTTTTAAAGATGACCTTTATCAATACCTTCAATGTCTGAAAACTAAGGACCAAAACAGAATTTCCAGGAACCTACAAGGCAGCATATTTAGAAATTTAAGGAGGAAGAGGTGGCTTCAATTTCATCTTTGAGGAAAACTACAAACTCTGATTCTTACTAATGAAGGATGGATAACATAAAGAAATCAATGAAGAATCAACAGCTATCTCAGGTTAACCAATTCAATAACTGTATGTCCTTTTTCTGCAACTCTGTTATTAATATGGAGGCAAATTCTGGGTAAAGGACTACAGTCTTCATATGGAAGATTTTCACAGGAGTCAAGTGTCCCTCCCAAAAAATCTATTAGGCAAGGATGCTAACCTTAGAATTAATTTTGTGTACTGCTATACAGAATTTAAAGTATGACTTGCAAAAATAAATTTATAAAGTTAACCTAGTTACTTCACAGTTGCAAAAGTTTTAATTTAATTTAAGAGTTTTAAATTAGAGAGAGCATCAGCATGATCAGGAGTGGGAGCTGGGGAGGGCAAGGGACAGAGGGAGAGGGAAGACAGAGTCTTAAGCAGGCTCCATGCCCAGCATGGAGTCTGATGTGGCACTTGATCTCACGACTCTGAGATTATGACTGAGCTGAAATCAAAAGTTGGAGAACTTAACCAACTGAGCCACCCAGGTGCTTCCAGGGTTGTGTATATTTTTAAAGCTTTATTGTTATAGCATGTGTCAATTATTACCTATTCATATAATAAATTGCTTAAAGCTCACATCTTAATGAGTTTAACATATATATACGCCTATGAACTTATCACTACAATACAAGTAAGGTAACAAGTCTTCTCACTGGGACCTAATAAACTGTTTCTAACAATCTTATTCCCTAATAAAGGAACCCTGATTCTGGTTATAGCAGACCTGCTTCTACTAAACTACCCACTGTGCAGTACACTATTACTTATAAGCACTAGAAAAACTACAAAATGACAACTATCCAAACACGTGGCCAGTGATCCAAAACAAGCAGAAACCAGAGAGAAGTTGACCCTGGGAAGAAGGCATCAGCACTAGGGAGTAAGAGCAGGAAATGGTTTTCAATGGCTTTTGTCCAAGGACAGGTCCAACTCAAACAGAAATTCACAGCCTTACTCGCTGAAAAATCAGAGCACAGAGGAAGAAAGGAACGTGGCTGGAAGCCCAAACTTCTGCATATGAAATTGACGCATATCTCTAACTGGCCCCTGGTTCCCACAGACAGAGCAGGGTCCAAGCAGATTTCAGCTGCTGCCATCACAGAAAAGACAAAACTAGGAGTTTGAGATTAGCCAAACTAACTGCTTGAGGGAACAAAAACCAACTGACTTCAAGCAAATAGAAGAGAATCCAGTCAGGAATTTGCAAGAAGTGGTTTTCTTTAAAGGCAGGATAGTAATTACTTTGGGCTTTTCTGGCCAAGAAGCAACATCGAAGATATTATATAGCTACTTATATGACCATGTGAAATGTAACCATTTATAAATGTAAAAAATATTCTTCGCCCATAGGCCCATAGGCCACATGTGGCCCATAGCCTATACTTTGCCAGCTTCTCTATAGTGAATCATTCATACTGTCCAGGATAGAATCCAACATTACTAGACACATAAACAGCATTTTTTTTAAATAGTAAAATATAAAATATATACATAAGCAAAGTAGTCAGGGATGATGTTCCCAAGATGACCCAGATGTTGGAAACAGCAGGCAAGGATTGAAAAGCATCTACCATAAATATGTTCGAAGACACAAAGGAGAATATGCTTCTAGTAAACAAAACAGGAAATCTCAGGAGGGAAACAGAAATTATAAAATAGAACATTCTACCCCCAAAACTCACAGACATGATTCTCAACTCAGAGGGTCTTTATTTTCTAGATAGATAGATATAGATTTTTTTAAATGGAACTTCTATGAATCTGAAGTGATTCTTATTACACTAAGATGCCCTGGCGGAGTGTGGAAACTACAAATCTATTATTAAATATTCAAGTTGAGTTCTGTCTTTAAGAATTTGGTAGAAAGGAAAAAAAGAAAGAGAGACAGAGACATGCAGAAACAGAGAGAGGTTGGGGAGGGAGAAGAAAAAGGAAATTCAATGCCTACAGATAAAGATTTTACCAAAACAAAATACAGTGATGATAATACATATATCTTCACTCTATTTTTTATACTTTATAAAGTTCATTTGAATTAATGATTTTGAATCTGAATTAATGAATCAATAATCATTTGAATTAATGATTAATGATCATTCCAGGCATGGGATTAATAGGACAGGTGTTATATTCTTTTATACTAGTGGAACAGAGAAAGGAAATCTCGTAAGATTAATCAACAGAGTGAAAATTAGGTGATTACTAAAAGTGAAAATCAGAGTTTAGCAGCAATAAATTGTTAGAAATTATGTTTGGCATTAAAAATTTACCTTTTCTCACCTAAAACTTTAAACAAAAAGTTTAACAGTGTTTTCTTTTAATCCTATGTTTTTTGGTCACAATTGGATGGAAAAGGTAGCTACTTAATTTCTGGAGATGAGTAATAATCAGGAAAAGGAAACCCAAAGGTTTGCATTTTTAAATGCAAGAAGGTAAAATATCAATTTAAGTTCTAACTAAACGTGACAATTTTGAAATAAATAAAATCCACAGAGACAATTCCTCATCTAAAAAAGTTTACCTTGCGATCAACGAACAGTTGTGAATCATGTTCTTTTCAACAAAGATACCTTGCGATTCATCAGTTTCAACTATCCGTCCATCCTGATACCACAACACTTGCATGTCCTGATCAATATATGAAGCCATACACTGGAAGGGAAGGCTGTCTCCTTCAAACACCACTTGGCGATGAGATGGAGTCATGTAGAAAGATGGTAATTCGAGGGGTGGATCTACAGACAAGAAAACTAAAACTTAGTAAACAAACACAATACTATATTCACACTCCAGAATTAATAGTTACAGAGGGGCAACCTGGGTGGCTCAGTCAGTTAGGCATCTACCTTAGGCTCAGGTCATGATCTCCAGGTCCTGGGATGGAGCCCCGCGTCAGGCCGCCTGCTCAGTGGGGAGTCTGCTTTTCCCTCTTCCTCTGCCCCTCCCCTCATTCATGTATGCATGCACACACCTCTCTCCCTCTCTAATAAATAAAATTTTTTAGAAAGTTATAGAAATTCTAATTAAAATTATTTTAAATGGGAGAAACAGGTTTTCCTCAGTAACCAGCATTTTAATGTTAGCACCAACAAGGCTCCTACTGAGATAAATGGGTCCTAGATGAAAACAAAATTAGTAAAATTGAAATGAAACCATTTTATAATCAGTCCTGACATTTAAAGTTGTTCCTTTTGGTGGTAGCTAAGCAATTACTAAAAAAAAAAAAAAAAGGAAAAAGAAAAAAACCATAAAGTGATACTTAAACCTCGAGAATGAAACTAGTGATAAGTAAATACTAATAAATATATATAATTTTAGAATACATTTCGGAGAGAGTATTACCCTTGATTAAACCACTGGTTTCTGCTTATATAAGTAATACAGACTTAATGAAAAAATTTAGAACATTTAAAGAAAGGTAAAGAAAAATCTTTTAAGATCCCATATATTACCATCACCGTTAAAAAGTTGGTATACTTCCTTCCAGTCATACAAATAAAAGTGAGGAATTCTAAATATGTATGCAAAAATACACACAAACACCATGGGCTCATTAAAGGCCTTTAGAATATTTAGCCCACTGTCCACTACTTTTCCAACAGTCTATTCTAAAGAAAAACAATACATATACAAACATGCATGCAAGGAAATTAAACCTTACAATTATTTATAGAGAAAATATTAACAACCTAAAGAGACCTGATAACAACCTCTATATCATGGATTAGTATGCATCTATTTTATATGAAGAGGAAATGGTTTACATGATCTCAGGTTTAAAAAAGTTACAAAATATCATTAGAGTATAATGACATTTTGTTCAAAGTACAAGAAAAAGATGAAGAAAATATACTAAGTTATCTCTGACAACAGCTACCTTTGAGAGATAAGAATGCAATGCAAGATGGGCTTTAGTTTACTTCTTTTAGTTTCCCTTCTCTTCCAGCTTTACTGAGGTATAACTGACAAATAAAATTTTAAGAGATGCATTTAATTGCTTTATTCTCTCCTCCCCCATTCAAAATTATAAGATATTTTTAGAGTACATCATGATGATCTGATACATGTATATGCTGTTTCTTTTCACAAATCTTAATTTTCATCCAACAGCAAACTTTGCTTGTGAAACTACAACAGTAATGATAATAAAGAAGAAATGTTGGTACACAACTGCTTATTTCCAGCTACAAAGACTAAACTGGAATCTCCTTTGATCATTTTAAGGATGGCTTTTGGTTTATGTTTTTTTTCTTCTTTTTCTTTTTATAAATGTTATTTTATGTCTCTCAAGCCTTCAGATAACACTCAAAATCATGATTTTCAATAGCTGCATATTATAAATGAATGTGTCACAAGACATTCAACCAATCCCCTATTTTTCAGACTCACAGATAGGCTTGTATTTAAATACTGACATACAAAGCTGATCATTTCCTAGTAATTAAGCCCTCATGTAGAATTACTGGATCAAACTCTATCAAATTTTTAAGAACCCTGACACATACTGCCAAATTCTGTATCAAAAAGGCTCTATTATTTATTATTTCACACTCCTACCAACAAATAATGATTGCATCTTCAGATTCTTTTTTTTAACTACCAACAAACCCCTGGTTTGCCAACTAATGGAAAAATCTGAAGATCTATACTATTCCCTGGAATTGTTTTTCATAAAGAAAGCTGTTCAGAACCCAAGAACCTTAAACACCAATCCAAAAAATAATTTTTTATCCAGCTGACTTAACTGTTCGCATAAACTAAATATGTATTATCAGATCCGTGAAGATTAATGGTTGTAATCAATTCCAGCACGGTATAAAGAGAACTTTCAGACTGTCAAGAAAAACAGAGTAACAAGTAAAATACGGCAAACCCTTCCTCTGCTTTCCCTTCTCCCTTACCGCATGTCAGCAACTCCTGCTTCACCCCCGTGACTGGCTGGGCCTGAAGGGACTTTGGATAAACACACCGCGTGTCCCGTACGGTGATGTTTCTCTCCTTCACCCAGCGATGCATCCACAATATGTTGCAATCACACAAAAGATACTCAGTCTGAAATTCTCTGTAGCATACAAAATACAAATTAGTGAGTGTGGTGAATAAAATTCAACAGCATGTTTGCTTTATATTGGCTTCTGCTTTGGGTGACAAGCACACCAGTGCTCACCCTCAGTGGCCTTAGGCACACAACACCAACTGGTTCTGTTTTCCTTTCCGGTGAGAAGACAGGCAGGATGGCTGACCCCAGCACATCTCCCTGGTAATTCAGGGACTAAATGGTTGAAATCAAAGCTGGTATGCAAACACAAATCTAGCTATCATCCCTCTTCTGGGCAACAAGCTCCTTAGTCCCAGGGTCTGGAATACCAAATCTCCCATCTTTTATGCCTATCCAATTTCTATCCATTCATCAGTAAGCATGGTGGCACTAACACTGGACCTTGAACACGTCTCCAATTGTTCTAGCATCATGGCCATGCTTTTGCCTTAAATGACTACAAACTATTAATTTGGGTAACATAAAGGAATATTTGACCATTTATCATGGTTATATTTTGTCTGACCAGAGTCTAAGTTTATCAAGAGTGGAGACTCTCTTGGACACTTCTCCACTTGCACCAAGTGATACCAAGATACTTACCAACTTAAGGGGTATAAAGTTAAACCACTGAAAGTAAAAGAATACCTCATAGTTGATATGAAAGAAAATGCAGAATTATTTTTATATGAGGCAAGAAATTTTATAAGTTGGCACCTGGGTATAAGAAACAAAGGATAATATATACAACTGGGATAAAAGCACCATAATTTATTGAATATTTGGTTTTATAAAGCACTACTTATGTGTTGCACGATATGCTAAGTCCAGCTAATAACAAATACAGATACTGTCCCCTGTCAACCTGCAGGACATTATATAATAGTGGAACAAAACAAATAATAACCAATACAGAATGTAACCTGTTCTATACAAATAAATCGAAGTTCAAAGAGCAAACATAACGTGTGCTCTTAGCACAGCACACCAGCACAGACTCTATCTTATTAGTTCTGCAAAAAAAAAAAAAAAAAAAAAAAAGGAAGGTGGGAATTAGAATTGGACTAATTTCTAACTCCTAAGCACCACCTTCTCGCCGGTTTCCAGCACTAGTGGGTAAAAGAAAAAAACTGGCCAGAGCGCCTGGGTGACTCAGTTGGTTAAAGCCTCTGCCTTTGGCTCAGGTCCCACATCAGGCTCTCTGCTTGACGGGAGCCTGCTTCCTTCTCTCTCTCAGCCTGTCTCTCTGTGTACTTGTGATCTCTCTCTGTCGAATAAATAAATAAAATCTTAAAAAAAAAAAAAAAAGAAAGAAAAGGAAAAACTGGCCATTTTCCCCCCATTTGGGAGGAAAATCCTTCTTCCATTCCTGCTGTCCAGGGTCTCAAAAGCCAGATTATTCTTTGTCATCTTTTTAATTTTCTCAACTTCACAGAAGTGGCAGACCTGAGCCCACTAAATATGCTAAAAAGAGATGTTTTCACTAAAAAATAATGGCAATAAAAAGACCAGACAGAGTTTAATCCAACATGGCTCCAGAAGCATGTACATGGGTCCACCATGATGTCAAGGAGCCAGATGAATGCCTAAGTATTAGCTACATCTCAAGGAAAACTGCTGATAGGTCTAGAAAATTCAAGAAAAACAGCAGAGAAGGGGAGGGGAGGAGAAGGGATGGTGGGAAAGAAGTCAAGAAACACCAAACAGCAACTGCTAGGGAAGAAGACATTCTTCCTTGGAAAAACAGTCAATCCCATAAATTATACACAATAAAAATTTAAAAAGCATTATACTTAACTGTATTTCCAATAGAAATTAGTATAACTTATAGTTTGAAATATATTATAGTTCAGCTGGAAATACCATTACTGTCAAAGGCACGCCCATACAATCTCAGTTAACAAAACTGTTATAGGAGGAGGGGAAAAAAACCCACCAATTCTAAAGCTACAGAGAACTGAGTCCATATGATTTTGCATTGATTTCATAAAGCAAGACATTCCTAGCAATGCCAGTAACAACTTGTGAATTCAGTTTGGGGAAAGGGTTACAGGATAAAGGTAAATCCCCAAAACATAAAATATTCTTAATTACAGATTCTTCACAGGGAGGGATGATATTTTATATCTTGAGGATTCATCCACTAGTCAAAAAATATTTCCTAACTTTAAAATAAAATGAAAGAGAATTAATTGTCAATTTATTTATTCTAAATATAGAGTGATATAGTATTCTCAGGAGAAAATGGTTGTTCCAGTCTGAAACACATTATTCAGGTTTATAGTAGGTTTTTCAATGAGAATGCACATTCTCAAGTGAGAGTCTAACTTTTGCAAAATCACCAAATTTTCCCCATGAAGCCTCTGAAACCATTTAATAACTGTTTTTAATTTTTAAAAACCAAGATATATTTATCAAAACAGAAAAAAATTTCTTACTTACAAAGACCGGAGTGAGCCAAGATAATCAAAAGTTCCTTGAGATAATGAAGAAAACAAATTCCCTGAAAGGTTTCTAGGAAAAAATAATAATAATAATAGTAATTTCATTTTAAAAATACTAACAATTATTTATCATTTTACACAATTTGCTAGCATATCCTATAATCACTGAGTAATGTTATAAAGAATTTATGAAAGTTGTTTTAAATCTTATAAAAAGGAAACTAGTAAATGCGTTATCCAAGGGTGAAGAAATTTGTTCTTAATCTATATAAAATAACAAAATTATTACTATCAGATAATGACTTTCTACCAAATACTAGGTGAACCCAAAAGCTACCTTACTGAGCCAGAACTTTAGTCACGCTCTCGTTATAAGTGAATTACTCTTCATGTGTTAACTCAGCTTCACTTAAGAAAACAGAAATGTAAAGACAAGAAAAGGACAGGGATAACCTGAATAATCAGGGGCACCAACCCCCAGGAACTGAATAAAATATGTCAACAGAGTGCAATGAGTCCAGGGTTTAAAACACGTAATTCAGTGTTGTCCTTAGGCAAATTACTTAACCTATCTTGTTTCCCCTTGTATCAGATAACTTTAATAAATATTATCAACCTTTGCGTAGTTTTATATGAATTAAACCCAGAACACCCTATGCTAAAATTTGAGGTGGTTTGTTATACCCGTAACGATTCCACACTTGACCCTAAGCTCCAAGAGCAGAAGGCCTTGTGGGTCTTATTTGCCAGGCAGATAGTAATAAGCTGGGGTACACAGTAGGTGCTCAATAGAGGTGGCTGACTATTCGGGATGTAGACTCTATCTTCAGGAAGCTTCTAATAGTAAAACAGAGCTGAGGGCTCTGGGAAGATGGCAGGATGGTCTAACTACCACAAGCTCTGTTCAGAACCTGTTGTAGTATCAAGAATAGATAGAACTTAAACCCAGAATTCTCAAGGAAGATGTCCTGAGACCTGGGAGGAGGCCCGCCTCTCCTCTGGAGTCTGGGCTGAATCCCTCCCATGTGGGACAAAGTGACAGTTAACAGATGGATCCTGCAGCAGTATATTCCTGGATGGCAAGACTTAATATTACACAAATGCCAATCCTTCACAAATTAATACACAATGAAATTCAGTAAAAACATCCCTGGATTGGCTTTTAAATGTAACATACAAATTTTTGATAGAAAATGTCTGGATAAAAGGATTCTGATCTTCACAGAGGAACTACCTGGGAACTTAAGCAAACAAACAAACAAAAAAAGGGTCAATGAAAAGAACAAGGAAAGAGATGCCCTTCTCTTTTCTGGCGTATAAGAGGGGATAGTGAATGTAGCCTCTGAAAAGGGTATTGCTGGTGTAAGTGTAAATCACTGCTGTATTTTTACAAAGGAACCTAGATGCAATTAAAGCGAACAACAGTATTTTTATGAAGCTATTCTATGTGGAATTATGTGACTACTCAGATCTGGAAGACAAAGAGATGGCAGATGGAACTAAAACAAGGCTGGCTGTGAAGCTGCCAAGTGTTAAGACTGAGGAAAGGGTGCATGGAAATTCCTTACACGATTGTCTCTAATGTTTGGTTTTTTTGTTTTGTTTTGTTTTGTTTTTTACAAGTTTGAAGACTCCGTAATGGTAAGTTGAAAATAAAACTCTATCATACACATATAGGACTTAAGTATAAAAAAAAAAATGGCATTTTACAGGGATCATTAGATTCTAATTATTAGGCAATTTCATTCTAATCATTAGATATTATTAGCTATTTCCTCTTAAAAAGCACAGAAGAAGGAATCACATTGAAGTGAGACATGCCATCCTCTCCGTAAATCCCAACGCAAACCAATTTTCCCTCCAGTGTCGGAGCAAGGCTGGCTGAACACCAGAGTAACTGGATTTGGTTTGGGAACCATAAAAACTTACACACGTTTTAAAACACTAGAGCCAAACCCCAGCTCTGAGATACTTACACAAAAGAAGCAAAAAGGTACGGAGAATGACAACCAGCACAGAAAAGTCATTACTCCCATGTCCTATGAGCTCCCTGAATGGAGTAGCCAGTGAACTATCTCCATCCGTCCCCACGCCCACCTTCTACACTGGGGTTTCTTAATATCTTAATTTTTCTTTATTTACTTGACTTTTTGCTAAACAGATATATTTGAATGCCTGTAGGTTAAATATGTATGATGACGCATCACCTATGTATATACAAGAGATGTTTACCAGGGCCAATTTGTTAAAGGAGGGGAAAACGCAATCAAATGGAATCTTCTGCAACAGAAGAATAATTGACTAAATTATAATCAGTTCTGTACTTGGAATATTCCGTAATTATTAACAAACATGAACTGTATCAACATGTCACCCTCTTGAAAAGAGATTAATGACATGCTAATAATTTTTTTCAATAAATTGCTGAGTATAGCACACACTTAAAGCTCTGTATGTATGCCTGTATGTGGGGGCAACAGAAAAATCTGAAAATGATCCACCAGATAATTAGTACAGGCCAGCTCACAATATATCTGAAGTGATGGAAGGGAGGTTTAACTTTTCCTTCAAATCTGTATGTGGTTTTATTACTTAATGATCTCAGTAATTGCTCAGTTGTATAAAGGAAGTTCTTACAAACATCACTCACTGATTATTTATTTTTTTTAACATTATTTATTCATTCAAGAGAGAATGAAGCAGGGGGTGGGGCAAGGAGAGAAGGAGAAGCAGGATCCCCGCTGAGCAGGGAGCCAGCCCCCTCCCCTGGGGGGTGGGTGTTGGTGTCCTCAATCCCGGGACCCCAGGATTGTGACCTAAGTTGAAGGCAGATGATTAACCAGCTAAGCCACCAGGGCATCCCCACTCACCAGTTATTTCTGATAGAAAAGTATTAAACGTATAATTCTCAAAAAAATAAAAATTTAAACTGATCAAAATTCATGAAAAAAGGGGGAAAAAGAAAGCTTTTGATCTGTTAAGCTCCTAACAACCTTTCTGGGAATTAAGGTCCTAAGTAAAGGACAGAAACTTCACAGAAGTTCATTTCTGGTTCCCCATCTTTGGTTTGGCAGTTATTTGCACTGTGGAGAGAGAGGGAGAGGGTAGGGACCTCTGCAAGTTACGTCTTCCCCTCTGAGACAGTTCTCCCCAGAAATCCTCCATCAACAAAGGCATAGATACATACACAGAATTAATCAATCCCCCACATCCACGTCCACTGAAGCCTCCCTTACTGCAAAGATGAAATAATCTCACTATTGATGGCCCTAAGAGCTTTTTCAAAGTTAACATGAATGAAGTTGCAGAAACATTCTGAAAAGCCACAGAAAGAACCAGGCACAGACAATCCTTATAACTAGACCTTCGACCCTAAATCCCAAATTTCATCCTGCACCCTACTCGCAGACAACTAGTCTATAAAACAGGATTTTATGCCACTTTCCCAACATAAATGTCCTTCAGTGGCTTCCTATTGTTAAATCAGTTCTAAGCCTCTGTCTGCCTTTCATATGCTCCCATACGAAGTTCTATTAAAGATAATCAGCCTTATTTCTAGTCACTCCCAAACAGAGCTTCCTCATTTTAAAAATAAAATAAAAATGTATTTGATGGCTTATACAAAGTTCTTCTGCATTTATATTATATGTAAATTATAAGAGAGGGATACAGATCATTCAAACTCTAATCTTCATAAAAACTTTGAGGTACTGAGAACCTCACAGATGAAAAAAAAAAGAAAAGCTCAGAAAAGTGGGTTCACCCCAAATCGCAAAGTCAGAGGCCTGACTCAAATGGTGATTTTACTCTTCATGCTGACGGCTTTCCCCTTGACACTGGCTTTGCTCTCACTTCCACCTTTACGCATCATTGGCTCCGCTTCTTTTCCTTTCTAACTAATCCAATCTTTGCAATCTCTGCACCATCAGCTTAGGTTTTGCCCCTTCCAGGAAACTGATTCAGACCAGGAAAGCTTCTGACCCATCTCTCCCAACATGAACATGTTCTCTAAGGCACATACCCCGACTGGCTCTCTGCGTGTGTGCACGTGCCTGCGCGCGCATAATACACAATATTATGTTCTGATGACATTATATCCCCGAGATTGAATTTCCAGCTCCTTAGCTCCTTCTCCTTCCATAATCCTGACAGCTGCTACTTTACTATCAGACATATCACAGGTGTCTATAAATGTCTGGGTACCAGTTCACATGTTTTCTTATATTTTAATGGAAAAGACGTACTTACAGCCTAACCAGATTGGTGAGTCCTCGAAATATATCTGCATTCAGACATCCTATTCGATTGTTTGTCAGATCCCTAAAGAGAAAAGGGAAAAAAGTGTCTTCAATTAGTTCTCTTGGATGACGGTTTCCTATGTTCAATATTCAAGAACAGCACCCAGGTATCATGCAAGATCTTTGTTTTCAGCATCCTTGAGAAGTTTACCTACTTCAGTGACTTAAGGGGAACACTGAGAGAACAAAATAGTCCTTGCTCTCACCGACTTCTGCCGCGTACAGACTAAGCACTAATTACAGTGCCCTCTATATTTCAAGCATTTATTCCTGTAAAATGACTCACGATAAAACTGGAGTGGTAAAAATGAGACTCAATCTATCTTACAGTCTGTGATGACCTACACCGTTCATTATGCTGGGGAGTTAGGGACAGAGCCCAGTCGCAGTGAACATCAGACAGACAAAAGAAAAAGGGGCAAATTACCAAAATGCTGGAACTTTTATTTCTTAAGAATTCCTGAAACTTAATGCTTTCTGATGTCATCCCTGAAATAGTCAGTTTTAACTGTAATGAGAAAACTGAGTTTGCTTTTACCTCACAGATCTATGGTTTAGTCTCCAGGCCAGATTACCTTTTCTAGGTAACAGCCTAATAATTTTTTCCCATCACGCTAAACTTTTTCTTTCTTTCTTTTTTTTTTTTTTTTTAAGATTTCTTTATTTTAAAGACAGAGAGAAAGAGAGGGAGGGAGAGAGGGGAGAAGGGACAGAGGGAGAAAGAGAATCCCCAGCAGACTCCCCATTAAGCATGGAGCCTGAGGAGAGGTTCAATTCCATGACCCTGAGATCATGACCTGAGCCGAAATCAAGAGTCAGACACTTAACCGACTGAGTCATGTGGGCGCCTCACTCTTAACTTTTTTAAAAAAGATTTTATTTATTTCTTTATTTGAGACACACACACAGAGAGAGAGAGAGAGAGAGAGAGTAAACACGAGGAACGGGAAGGGCAGAGGGAGAAGCAAACTTCCCTCCCCCACGCAGAGCTCACTGCTAGAACCCTGAGATCATGACCTGAGCAGAGTCAGGAACTAACCTATTGAGCCACCAGGGTGCCCCACCCCACTCATATTCTTATGTTACTTTCTAAATACGGTTTTTATCAGTTCCTCCTCAGGAATTACTCATCCCTTGGATTTTGATAAAAGAATGAAAGCAAGATTCTAAACAAAACTTTCAAAAATATTTTTATCACCTTTTTCTTCAATGTCCATATTATTCTTTGTAGTGGAAAAGTACCTGTTCTTTGAGTCATGCTTTGAGTTACTCTTTAGAGAAGCAATTTGCATCACCCATTTCTGAACTAAAATTGTTGGGTTCTAAATTGTATAACTTGATAACAGCAGAAACTGTATTAGCTGGACAAGAAACCAGAAATGATAATGACAGAACATCTGAATAGAACACCTACGCACTAAGTTTCTCTCCAAGGTATTCTGAAACCTAGCTCAGGTAATCCTGAATTTCCCTAAATTTCACAGCTCTGCCTTTCCTACCTTATAGCAACTTTTGATTAAAAAAAACTTAAGCAATACAAAACGTTACCCGCGCGTGCCGTGACTCCAGGCTCCTGCTCCTCAGAATATTAAAGTGAGGTATGTAATCCGATGGGACTTTTTTTAAATTCCAGCTGATTTTCCTTTTATTTCTGGGTTTTACTGTTTAAGAAAATTAGGCATCATTTTGTGAATTGCTGCTTAAACAAGCATTTCTGGGCTCAATTCATTATCTTGTTTCACTTCTGAGCTTTAACTGGTGTAATTACCACTGATTCTTTGGGAAACAATTTCATTATAGCTATACCTATTTAAAATGGTATTTAGGTATTGATAATGGGTTTTATTTAGATTGAGAATCTGCCTGAATTTGTTGATAAAGCAAAAGAGAAAGTGAATAGGTCTAGGTTTTACCTACTTTTGGTAGATTATCCTTCAGAAAGCCCCTTAATCTTCCTGATTCAAATTATCTATAAAATAAAGGCAAAGGCCTGCTGCACTTACAAAAAAGCTTTATATGTGCTGTCGAGTGAGAGGCACAATTGGAATGAATGATTTAGAGCCTCATAAGAAAGAGTACCTATATCCACAAGCAACCAGCAAACATGAATACCACAGAATATCTTTGTATCTCATTGAGTGTACATATAGGACTCTCTCAGCTTGCAAGCCATATACCCTAAGTCCCATTACACGTGGGCTGTTTGAAATTAAGAATGTACTTTCCAGTGGGAAGAATATTATAAATGGCAATTACCTTCCTAGGCAAGAACACAAGAGACTACTTAACATGTAATGCAGGGAAAGGACGCTCAGGCAGTGCTAGGGACGATACCAGTAATTAAATGCTACTGAACAAGAAATTTATTTATTTATTTCAGATGGAAGTACTTGAGAAATTATTTACTGAAGGATGGAGAACGGGGTAGAGAACCAAAGATCTTCTGCATATCCTTAAAACATCCTGATGAAACAGCTTTGTATTAGCAGTCAAGTTCCCTTCAACCTGTATCTCAACATGAAGATATTATTAGCATGTTATGCTCCTAAAAAGAGCTTCCCTCCCAAAAAGCTGGAAATAAAGGGGGGGCCAATCACAAAGGGAGAGAATAAGTTGTCTGTCTTTGTCTGGCAATATGACATCACATCCCTCTCACGGGGAGTCAGGGGGAAGCTAGAGGAAAAGATATTCTAGAAGTTCCCAAACATTAGCATCAGAATTGCCAGGAGAGCCAAAAAAACAAAGACAGTTTGGCCTCAGCCCCAGTTTCTTTTCTTTCTTTCTTTCTATTTTTTTTTTTTTTTAAGATTTTACTTATTTGACAGAGAGACAGCAAGAGAAAGAGAGAAAGTGTGCAAGCAAGCGAGCACAAGCAAGGGGAGCAGCAGAGGGAAAAGCAGGCTCCCCGCTGAGCAGGGAGCCCAATGTGGCATTCTATCCCAGGACCCTGAGACCATGACCTGAGCTGAAGGCAGACCCTTAACGACTGAGCCATCCAGGCGCCCCTCAGCCCCAGTTTCTGATAAGGTGGGTGGAACACCCACACTCCAGCTTCCTGCTGGAGGCCTCCTCTTCCCACCCTGATTCAAACTGACCCATCCAAACACGGTGCCTGTGTGCCTCTGGGGAGGAGCTCAAAGAAAGGGACTCAAGGTCATCAACAAGCTCATTACACAGCTGCCCCTCCTCCCCCGGGGCTAGTGTGGCAGCCTGACCATGGCCATGTTCTACACCCTCGGCTGTGTCAGGCCCGGTGAGTCCTAGCGGCTCTCAGCAGCTGCACTCTAGCCAGGGCTCCCTCTCCCGGTAAGTAGAGTCCACGTCCACATCCAGGCTCCTGGGTGCTACACAGGATCCCACCCGGCTGCCAACCCCTTGAGGTGCCCCAGAGTTACCCCCAGATCTCTGGAACCGAGCGCACCACTGGACCCCCACAGTAGACTTCATTTTTATTCAACAGAACGGATGCTGCTCCGTCTCACCACCGGATCTCACCGCCGGACCCAATTACTACTGTTGCTGGGCTCTACACCAAGTAGAGCGGAATGGCGGCTCGCCTCCAGCACTTCTGTTCCCTACCCAGAACTGCAGTCTGCATTAACTCCACTTCCTGCTCCGGACGGGCCTGTTTTTCTGAGTTCCCTCATTAAAAAGCCTTAACTGGAAAACAGTGGAGAGTAGAGTGTACAGGGAAGAAAGCAGATCCAGGGCGAGACCTCCTGAGACAACCCAGGGCGTCCGGAGCGCAACAATCTCTGATGAAAACAATGAACCGCCACCCTGTGGCCTCAAGAAAAACCATGGTCGTAATGTCCCCTCCTACAGAGTCTGACTGAAATTTCAAACAATGTTACACAGTGAAGGGAGAATCCTTTAACCCTGCGACGTCTCATCTTCTAGAATTCTGAACACTAGGACTGACCAAAGACAGGGCATTGAGAGGAGAGCTTCAGAGAATACATTTCAGATGAAAAAAAAAATTAATTTGCATAAATAGTATTTTTTAAATAAGCAAAAATAGCATAGCCAACTCTAACAACCAGACCTGACTGTAAAAAGGAATGAGTCTAGAAGGACAGAATCATAGATACAAGATGTTAAAAGTATTAGGAGGGAAAGTCCTTGTCGGCATTTAACTGTCTTGGCATGATTCAACTCAGAGCAAACGTAGCTTATTTTATTATACAAACAACACGGGAAACAAAGACAACAGGAAACAAACAAACAAAAAACAAAACCAGGCACCCTCAATACTTTATAAACATTAAATAGTAAGAGAGCATGAGAGAGAGATCTGGCCAGCTCAGTCTGTAGAGCAGGTGATTCTTGACCCCAGAGTTGTGAGTTTGAGCCCCATGTTGGGCATAGAGATTATTTAAAAATAAATTCTTTAAGTAAATAAATAGGGGTGCCTGGGTGGCTCAGTGGTTAAAGCCTCTGCCTTCAGCTTGGGTCATGATCCCAGAGTCCTGGGGTCGAGCCACGTGTCAGACTCTCTGCTCAGCGGGGAGCCTGCTTCCCCCTCTTTCTCTCAGTCTGCCTCTCTGCCTACTTATTATCTCTGTCTGTCAAATAAATAAAATCTTTAAAAACAATAATAAACAAACAAAGGGGCATGATAGAACAACAACAAAAAAAAAAAAAATGGAGAGAGAGAGAGACAGGGACAGAGGAAGGGCTGATTGTTAAGAAGAATGAAAGCATCGTCTCATCCCCAACATCCTCTGCCCCGGTTGTGTGCACTTACATGATTTCTCCTTCCTGCCATCAGAAACATTCTGAAACACAATTCTGATATCAACTCCATATTCAAAAAGTCCCGCTAGCCCCACACTGTCTAAAGACACCCAAAGTTCCTTAACCTGGCAGGTCATTTCAGGCCAAAAAGAGCCTAATCTCTCTGTGACCAGACTGCATTCCACTTTATACTTATGGGCTCCACAACAACATCCATTCTGCTTAGAATGCCCATCTTGTTATGTTTCGATATGCAGGACTCATCATCTGAAGGTCTACTCCTGTGGCAGGCCCCTCCCCCCCCCAGGTGACCCTCTCCCTTCCTTGGCACGTTTTGAGTCTGGCTTTATCTGTGACAGCTCCCATGTGCGTGTGGTAGGGCTATTTCCATTAACTAGAGTTGCCCCGAAGAGTCTGTAGGCTCTTCCCAACAAGTCAGGCCATGGTAAGCAGCCAGCACTTAATAGTAAGAAATGTCTTCCGAAGGAATAAGGGATGGTGGGACACTCCACAGGGCTCGAGTGTAGGACAACCTCACCAATAGGAGAATGTTCATAGGCAGCTGTGGAAACCACATAAAAAGGAGTGAAGAGTTGTTTAGCTTCAGAAATAATAAAAATTGCTTGTAGGTTTTGAAATAATAACACACAGATAAAGTATACATGCAAAAAGCAAGACTTTTAACCATTAATAGAAAGGGGCCTCAAATGATACGCATATACAACAGATAGAGTTTGCACGCATTCATACCACTATGCATGACATATGATCATCACTTCAAAGCCAATACAGTAATCATTTCCTTAGCGTAAGAAGGATTCAACCATCTATCATCAAACAAATCAAATTATTGCACAAATTAGCCACTTTCTACACTACCTATATTAAATATTCCTTTTTCTATCATGGACCTAGTCAATAAACTAAAAATTGTTTAAAATCCATTTCTTTTAATCATGTTAAAATTTGAAGGAGGGTAACAGCTCCTTATAAAAGGAACAGTCCAGGGATGCCTAGGTGCTTCCTTGGTCAGTTTTTTGATTGTGGCTCAGGTCCTGAAACTCTTGATTTCAACTTGGGTCACGATCTCAAGGTTGTGAGATGGAGACCTATGTCCTGCGCTCAGGGCAGAGTCTGCTTGTCCCCCCACCTCTGCTCCTCCCCTGCTCAGGCTTCCGTGCACACACGCTCTCTCTCTCATGTATACTCTACCTCCCTGTAAAATAAATAAAACCTTCAAAAAGAAAAAAAGAAAGAAAGAAAAATAAAAGAACAGTTCAAATTTGTAGGCAAGCAATTGAAATACTTACAATCTTTTTAGCGATGAAAGTCCCCAAAAGGCACCTGGATCTATACTACTAATGAGATTATTTCGGAGGTCCCTGTTAAAAACAGAATAAAAGTTATCACTTATAAGCACTATAACAAATATTTAGGCAAACTACAGATACCTGCCACACAGAAAACAACAATACTGGGAGGAAATCAACACCAAAAAAGGTTAACCTCTATAGCAAGTGGCACAGCCAGAATTCAAATTCAAGAAATCTGATTCCAAAGCCATTTGTTTTGGTCAATGTAATAAAGGCACATACAAAAAAGGATATATATGTCCCTATTTCGTTTGAATTCAAAGTTATGGCCAAGCCACGAGCCTATATATTCTTTCTACAGTTTTATTCTTAGTATGTTATACTTGAGTTTTATCAAAACAAATCAGAGATTATATTTGTGAACACAATTTAAATGAATTTTTAAAAACCATCTTCTAAAATATACACTCTTAAAATTCATGTCATTTCATTTTTCGTATTTTTCATCTTTTCCCTCCCTGGGCTTCTATGGTTAGGATTCCTATAAAATAAAAATGTGATCATTCACAACATGTAGCTCAAAGCAAAGTTCCAGCAGCCCCTAAGGCTAGGGCATCTGAGGGCGGTCTCAATCTACTCCCACTCTTGTGCACAGCCCTACCATGTCAGCACACCGCCACCAGGGGCCAGTGGTGAGCCCCACAGCTGTAGCCCTCCACCAGTGAGGATCTGGGCCTCTTACTAAGGCTGCTGCTCTCTGGTGGAAGCCAGGGCCCAGCTTGGGACCCAAGTGGCCCCACACAAAAGTTCACACAGGTCTCAAAGATAGCAGACAGTCAACTACAGGAGCACTCAGAAGCAGAACAGTGGCCCACTGTCCCTGACCACATTCCTGCCAGTGGCTGGCCCACTCTTGAGCTTTGTCACACCCTTGAGGGGGACTCACTCAGAACCTTGCCTGCTGAAGCCAGGAGTGGCTTCCAGTCACCTCTCAGGCACCTGTCATCAGACTATGCACAGAAACCCTTTGCAATTTCTCTTGTCCTCCCCTTCTCCCTTATTTACCTAACACTGGCAACACCTTGGTGTTATAAGGAAGTGTGTGACATCTCCTTATAAATACACATGGCATAGGGCTGCACACAGAGTTGGTGAAACCATCCAGAACCGGAGAGCAACGCTCACTACAAACCACCTCACCAGGTCCTCTAGTCCCTTACTTACTGGAGACTTAAAAGTCTTCCTAGAGGCACCTGGGTGGCTCAGTAGGTTAAAGTCTCTGCCTTCGGCTCAGGTCATGATCCCAGGGTCCTGGGAAAGAGCCCCACGTCGGGCTCTCTGCTCTGCAGGGAGCCTGCTTTCCTCTCTCTCTGCCTGCCTCTCTGCCTACTTGTGATCTCTGTCAAATAAATAGATAAAATCTTTTTAAAAATTTTTATAAATAAATAAATAAATAAATATGGGACGCCTGGGTGGCTCAGTTGGTTAAGCAGCTGCCTTCGGCTCGGGTCATGATCCCAGCGTCCTGGGATCGAGTCCCGCATCGCACTCCTTGCTCAGCAGGGAGCCTGCTTCTCCCTCTGCCTCTGCCTGCCATTCTGTCTGCCTGTGCTCGCTCTCTCCCCCCCTCTCTCTCTGATAGATAAAATCTTTTAAAATAAATAAACAAACAAACAAATACATAAATAAAAGGCCTTCCTAGAAGTGTGTCTTGAGCCACCGGTGCCACCTGTTAGCATGACACTAATGTGACATGTCTCTGGGATCTTCTATAATGATTGCCCCATCATGGGATGTTAGCCTGAGCCCAAACAGTCTATAAACTAGAGAAAATCCAGCGTATACCTTTTTCAAACCACACCAACTCAGAAAGTGTCTGACTTTTCTTGTCTACCTGTGCTGAAGAGAAGCACCCAAGCAAGTCTTACTGTAGTGTGCACCGACTGATACTATTTTCTTCCATCCAGTGAAAGGAAGCACATTCAATTTTACCATCACATCAGCTAATGAAAACTACCTGATGTATGGCCTGCTTCATAACATGCTATTTTTTTTCTAATGGTTCATTCAAAGTATTGATATATACTAATGACAACACTGGCTTTAGTTTCTGAACAGGTTTCCTGAAAATTTCACAAAAACATCCTGATGAGACTGGCCATCTGCCCTTCGTGGCAGCGCTCGTTTATTTACTGTTAAGTCTGGCATCCTTTTTTTTAAGATTTTATTTATTTATTTGACAGAGTGAGAGATAACACAAGCTGCAGGAGTGGCAGAGGGAGAAGCAGGCTCCCAACTGAGGAGGGAGCCTGATGTAGGAGCCCATCCCAGGACCTTAGGATCACGACCTAAGCCAGTGGCAGACACTTACCCAACTGAGCCACCCAGGCACCCCAGCATTCTTGCTGTGTCACTGACACTGGCTTTTCCCACACTGGCCACGCTGTTTAATACATGGAGATAGACACTGGTCAGAACACCTCAATAACACTTCTCTGGAAGTAAGTGCAGTCTGTGAACCCCAGAAGCATCATGCTCGACAGCAAATCCTGTTCCCCCTTTCTGGAGTCTTACTCCCAGAGTCACACACCAAGTATTCTTTGGGGGGGGGGGCAGAACCGCCATTCCACTCTCGTCCCCAAATCAGAGCCCTACTTGTCTAAATAATACTGAACCCCCAGTATGTTATAACTCTTAAGAAAAAATAAATAAATAACTGGGGCACCTGGATGACTCAGTTAAGAATCATCCTTCGGCTCAGGTCGGGATCCGAGGATCCTGGGATCGAGCCCCACATCGGGCTCCTTGCTCAGCAGTATGTCTCCTTCTCCCTCTTCCTCTGCCACTCCCGCTGCTTCTGTACTCTCTCTCTAATAAATAAAATCTTAAAAAAAATAACCATTAAGCATAAAATCTATGCTCTGATTACCATTACTAAGTATTTCATTGATCAGAACTCAGATTTGCTATTCCACAAGAAAACAGCTTTGTCAATGCTGGCAACTGACCTAACTTTTTGGGTTTGGGTTTTTGTTTTGTTTTGGAGTTTTTTTTTTTTGGTTTTGGTTTTTTGTTTTTTGTTTTGTTTTGGTACCACAGCCTCTAAGATATTTTTTTTCAATAAAGTAAGCGAAAATATCTAAAAAGGCCAGGTAGCTTCACAAAATGGAACTGGACAGTAACAAAAGTTTCAAGAGATATTCAGGTAAACTCACCAATCCTACCCTTCTCTCTGAATTTCTAATCAGCTTTTAAGTTCTCCTCTTAACTAGGGAGTAAAGAAAGAGATGTCTTTGGTGTAGCAACTTGAAGAGAAAAAGAAAACCAGGCAGAGAATAAGCTCCCTGCTACAAATGCCATGGCCTCAGCATCCCTTATCCCCAAAACCTGCCGGGGGCCCAAATGGCTCCGGTGGCAGACAGCAAGCCTAGGATGGATGCCCCCCGACCCGCCATTCTGTCCCGCAGCCTTTCTCTCAGCTGGCTGACTCCTAAGAGCCACTCCAGGGAAGTCAGAACTGAAGGGCATAAGGGATGCTGGGAAGAACCGCCACCCCATGAGAGAGGGGAGCAAGAGCAGCCCGGCCTCTAGGGGGATAAGGATGAAGTGTGCTCCCCCGGGAAGGCACCACACACCGGCCCTCTCATTGTCCCACTCCCTGATCTGTGAGATTTCTTGGACCACCACTCAAAGGAACCACCTGAACCCAAAATTCCATCTCAGGACCTGCTCCTGGGAAAACCCAGATGAAGACACTGGCCCACTAACATGAAAGCCCCCAGCGCCAGGCCAAGCATGCACATCTAGGGCACAGACCTCAGGAGACTCTACCCACCCGCTCTGTTTTGAGGGCCAGAGGAGAAAGGGGAAGACTGTCAGTCATTGAAAAATTCAAAACCTTAAAAAATAAATAAATAAAATGCATTCCTATTGGGGCGGGGGGAGAAAATTCAAAACCTTTAGAGTAGGTGGAGGTGAGGAAGGAAAGCATATAAGAAAGGTTCCAGAATTTAACAATGATAACTCAAACTATGACTGCTATCAATTATTTTATGTTTAATTGCTGTGCCAAACATTTTTTTTAGGTTTTGGGGTTTGGGGTTTTTTTTTTTTGTTTTTTGGGGTTTTTTTTTTTTTAGTTTTTTTTTGCTGTCTTCTCCCTTGCACTGTAGAGAAGCACACCTACTTCTCTCATAGACCATCTGGTACAGACAGTGCTCCAGAATCCCCAACACCACTCTTCCAGGTATGGCCCTGGATCAATCTCCAACCAGGTTTTTTAAACACTGTAGTCTTAGTAACTTGGCAGGATTATATGAACCCGGTCCAACCAAACCTAGGGCCTGGGGCAGTGGAGAAGAGATAGATGCAGACACGGAATGGCCACTTCCACTGGTTTAATTAGAGGTCAAGAGGTAACCCCAAGACCCTCTTGCTACCATGATTTAAGAGCCTGTGTAGGGGGCACCTGGCTGGCTCAGTAGATCAAGTATGTAACTCCTGACGGCAGGGTCATGAATTTAAGCCCTGTGTTGGGTGCAGAGCTTACTTAAAAAATAAATAAATAAATAAGAGCCTGTCTAATGAAGCCAAAAGATAGGAAAAGAATTAATGCTGAGTCCCTGGATCCAGCCAAGCCTGAAGTCCAGCTCTAACTCTTTGGTCTCCTTAGTTACACAAATCACTAATTTCAGCAAGTTGGTATCTATCACCTACCATTCCATTAAGCTCTCAGAATCAATCCCAAAAGATAGGATTCTGGCTGCAGATAAAAAACTCACATGCAAAAAGATTATGAAACTAGGCCCAATTCTGAATGGCCAATCCAGAAGTCAGGATTTAAACATATCTTTCTGACTGACAATAGTGGAGATTTACTAAAGGAACTGAGTCAATTTACACCTAGAGCAAGAGGGAGACAGATAAAGCAAACATGCCAAGAAATTGGCAATGGTTAAATCAAAGTGCTAGAGATACCATTCTTTCAAATTCTCTGCATGTTTGATAACTTTTATTCATTGAAAAAAGCTATTAGATGTGGTACTGTCCAGCCTTCCAGCCTTGTGGGAAAGCCATTCACCTCTCCCTCTTCCTCGCCATCACCATGCCCACACAGTGCTGGCTGCTGTCCTCGCTCCTCTCATCTACTCTCCATTTAAAGCAATTTTCCTGGGGTGCCTGGGTGGTTCCGTCAATTACGTGTCTGCCTTCAGCTTGGGTCGTGATCCCGGGGTCCTGGGATCAAGTCCTGTGTTGGGCTCCCTGCTCAGCAGAGAATCTGCTTCTCCCTCTCCCTCTGCCACTCCCCACTACTTGTGCTCTAGCTCACACTCTCACTCTCTCTCTCAAATTAATAAAAAATCTTTTATAAATAAATTATAAATAAATAAAGTGATCTTCCCAAGCATAAAACTGAACATGTACTGGTTAAAACCTCTAAGAGCTCCAGCTCCCTCAGAATAAAGTCCAGACTCTTTAAAGTAATTACAAGCCCCTCCACGGCCCTGGCCCTACCTGACGTCCCACTCTGCTCCACACTTTTCTTTAACACTTAGCCAGCCTTTCTCTCTTCATATTACTAGTCATATTTCAAGACATTTTTAGAAAGAGTCCTATTTCTCTCACCTCCAGACCTTGGCACACGGTTGCTCTGCCCTTGACATACACACTCTCCCCCAGCATCTATCCTCACCTCTATCCTGGTTTTCTTGCCTGACTAACTCCTACAAATCCTTTACACCTTGAACAGCATTCCTCTTTCAAAAAAAAAAAAAAAAATTCTCTGAATAACAGTGCCCTGTATTTTCTCTGCTGTGGCCCTTGTCACTCTCTACTGATTGCTTAAACCACCTTCACGGAGAGAACAAAGCTCCACCCAGGCAGGGTCTACGTCCATCTATTCAGTTGAGAGGGACTGACAGACATTACAGAGTGCAGATGGACACGGCTATGGTCTGGATGTTTGTGTCCTCCCAAAATTCGTATTTTGAAATCCTACCTCCCAAAGTGATGGAATTATGAGGGGGGGCCTCTGAGAGGTGATTAGGTCATGAGAGCCAAGATCTAATGCATGAGATTGATGCCTTTATAAGAGAGACCCCAGAGTGTCCTCTTCCCCTTCCGCCATGTGAGGTTACAGCCAACTAAGAAGCAGTCACTCACTGAACAATGAATCTGCTGGCACCTTGATCTTACACTTCTCAGCTTCCAAAACTAAAATGTTTGTTGAAAAATAAATGTTTGTTGCTTGCAAGCTACCCCATTATGGTATTTTGTGACAGCAGCCAGATGAAGACAGTTGATAAATGGATAAAAAAACTACATCATGGCTGAGAGACAGAATTATGTTACCTGACCTTCACTACAAAAGTCTTTTTGGTAAATTACAGCTAGCTACAAAATCATTATGATATTCATAAACTCAGGCAACACAGAGACAGCTGCATCTCACTCATAACTACTTACATTTCTCAATAAAGGCAGAGGGTCATGAGGCCTGCAATTGACTTCACGTAATTTGGCAAATGTGTGGTATGTGTAGGCACGTTCCAAGAGAAAGCAAAAAAATGATAGCAAATCATTACTAACTATTGCATCTGGGTAAACAAATTGGTGATATGGGAGATTACTACATTAATTCTTTAAATTTGTATGTTTTAAAATTTTCATTAATAAAAATTGTTTTTTGTTCCCAACTTTTTAAGTCCCAGGAAGTAAAATTAATCTTCAGGCCCAACCTATTGGTGTCTGTCTCCCCCTGGCCCAAATGATCCCCATCCTACACCTCGAAGAGAAATGATATTTTAGGAGAAAGTTCAGTTGACATATTTTTGACTTGTATTGGATAAGCAAAATAGCTCTGCAAAAAAAAATATATGTCAGTTCCATTTTTTTTTTAAACATATGTTTCCCTTTTCAGATTTTAAACCACATCTACAACAAGCACTGATTTAGCTAAAGCAGTCCATAAATCTGTGGCCAATGATGTACTACATGTGTTTCTACATTATACCGCTCATGAATAACTGAGAACTGTAATATGATTTAAAGATACACTTTTCCTTTAATAATAAAAACTCCTTGACATATTATATAATACTTAATAATAGCCATATTAATCAGGCATTGCCAAAAGATATTTAGAGCTAGATTCTTTCATTTAACATCTCCCCTTCCCTTACCAATCACAGCTTCCCTAGGGAACTGGAGTTGAACTTTAGGGTCTATTGCTACATCCAACTATGCTGGAGCATTAAAACATAAATGAAAAAGTGCCCAAGAATTGCTGAAACAAAATTAAAGCAGTGTGTTAATAGTTCCTAGAAAACAGAGTGAACTCCTTTAGGAAAGAATGTCAAGTGTAGCAGAAAAGACACTTTTTTAAATTGCAAGTATCAGAAACGTCTTCTCAAAAAGGTTTCAGCAATAAAGGAAATTCTCTGGCATTAAGGGAAATAAAGACCTAGAACAGCGTAAGTGGTTTCTCCATGTTTCTCTGACCTTCCCAGAAAGTCAACTCGGCCTTCAGGCTGACCCTCAATCGTGACAGGCTATGTCAAGGTCCACAAACCACCTCCAAGCACAAAGTCATGACAAAGAATGGATTCTTTATTCCTTTATTCCTCAGGAGCCAGGAAAACTTTCTCAAAGCCCCATGGCTAAACATCCCTCGTCACTCTTACTGGCTCCGGCTGGCCCTGGCAACAGCTAGAAAGAGATGCTATGGTGACCTGGACCCATCATTTGGGATAGAACAGAAGCTTGGGAGTCAAACACATTGCTGGTATGTCATTTTAGTGTCAGTAATAAGTCTATAGAGGAGTGTCACTAAATACATAACGAGAACCACAATACTCTAGGGGCACTTGGGTGGCTCGGACAGCTAAGAGTCCGACTTTTGGTTTCAGCTCAGGTTAAGATCTCAGCAGTAGTGAGATCAAGCCCTGAGTTGGGCTCTGCGCTGAGTGGGGAATCTGCTTAAAGATTCTCTTCCTCTGACCCCCCCCCCACCAACCACCGCCACTCACATGCTCACTCTCACTCTCTCAAATAAATAAACCTTTAAAAAAAAAAAAAAAGAGGAAGAATCACAATACACTAAAATGAAGGATATGTGCACCCAGGCTTGTTTTATTATATCAGAGAGGGAGTGAGGGAGAGAAAATGAATCCCCTTCAGAAGCTATCCTTCAAATCAAAGGAACTGACGGAGGCAGCTTGACGTGCAGATTTCCTTAATCTCTGAAGTGTACTTGCTAGTTAATTAAACGCAACCAGCCTTTAATGAGAAGGAAGCCCATGCAAGGGGCACTGATGAGGAGACCTCCAGTCCCAGTGGGGAACTGTGGAAGCGAGCATAGAGCAGCCAAGGGGTCACCCCTCCTGAAAGGTGGGGTGGTCAGGTGGTTGTCCACCATCTGCTCTCAGGCATTGGTTGAGGGTTCCCAGGGCAGAGGGGAGTGGTTTTCAGCCCAGTGCTGGAGCACCGAATGCTCTCAGGCTACATATGGAAGACCTAAGAAGAAACGTGCAGGAAGGACAAGCAGTGAAGGAATAAAATCAGACCCTCCAAAAATTTTGAAACTGATGTCATTTACAAAGACCTCAAGTCACTTAAGCAGCTAGCTACGTCTTCAGTCCAGAACTCAACTTAACTAGCCCAGACCCTAAATAAGTCACTTACTGCCAGCTCTTTGCAAACAACCACATCTCTTTGCTCAACAAGGGCCAGTCTGCTGTTCCCTCTGGGAAACTCTACAGGACTGTCCTAGCCCATGCGCCTCAATGGCTATGTGACCAGTTCTTCTGCCCCTATATTGCAATGGGCCCTGGGAAATTTCAAGGGTTTGCTTCTTCTCCAGGAAAGAGGCTTCAAAGACCCTTTGCCCTTAGATTCAGAACCATATATTGGTTTTATTACATGGTCTTTTCCCCTGTCCTTTCCCTAAACCAATAGGGATGGGGAAGCAAAGAGAGACCCTTCTTAGGGACTCACCAACATATAAGATCTTTCTACATTCCCTCTCACTCCCCAGTGAGCCCATAGAATATATATCTAGAAAAGGAGGAAGTTCCTCTTATGTTAGCTTTTCTCAAATTTCTTTTCTGTATTGGACTCGGTAAGACTTTTGGAACTCAATAGCCAAAAACTAAGTCCTTTTTCTCTGTTCTTTCATCCCTTCCAAGGCAGAATAATTGGGAATTAGGAATAGGCAAAGAAAACAGACATTAGCAAATCTACAAAAATGTTACATCATTGTCTTAAGAATTGTCCCCTCCAAAACTTCTTGTTGAAGTCCAAACGCTTCTTCCCTGGAAATGGGACTGTATTTGGAGATGGGTTCTTTAAAGAGGTAATAAACTCAAAAATGATGACATTGGAGTGGGCCCTAATTCAATGTGACCAGTGTTTTTATAAGAGGAGGAAATGTGGACACACACACACACACACACACACACACACAGAAGAAACACCATGGCAAGACACAGGGAGAAGAAAGCCATCTACAAGCCAAGGAGAAAGGCCCGGAACAGATCCTTTCCCCACAGCCCTACAAGAAACCAACCCTGCCAGTGCCTGGATCTTGAACTTCCAGCCCCCAGAAGTAGAAGAAAATAAATGTCTGCTGCTTGAGGCCCCCAGTCTATGGTATCTTGTTACAGCAACCATGAGCAGTCTGGTAACAACCACTGCATTCACACAGCTTGTGTCTGATACACAGAGAACCCAAAGTCCTCAAGTCTCTGCGGGGTCTTGGAAGAGAAGACCCCTAAGATATTTCACAGATTTATGATGAGATCCCAAGCAAACCAGAGTACATGAATAGAATCCTACAGTGACAAAAATCACAGAAGAATACAAAGCTTACAACTCAAAGAACAAAGTTGACTGACATGAAGGAAGGACAAGATAGTCTTTACACAGTGGGACACAGACGTGGAGTAGGTTAGTTAAAAGTTAGATGACCTGGTAGAGAGGGAAAATGAGAAAAGCTATGAAAAGAGTAGAAAGAATTAAGAGATTATTCAAGGAGGTGGCATGGAAATTACAAAATCTATACAGGCTTTAGCTATAACATCAGTACAGCAAATCAGAGAAGAGCAAGGCTGTAGAATATGTAACTGCGAGAAACACAGTGCTGGGCTACAGGGGAAGGAAAACCTCAAGCCCCCCAAGCCTCCCTCCTTATCACCCTGCACCAACACCGACTTGCCACGCCCACAGAAGATGAATGGAGCTATACCAGGAAAGGCCTGGGAAGACATTCATCAGTATTTGGTCATGAACTCCTCGCAAAAGGTCAAGCCACTGGCTATGGGATTCCTTTGTTTTACCTAATTTTTAGAGCACAAGATAAACCAAAGACCAGGGAGTTTCCACAAAGGACCAGCCAGCCTCAGCTCTCAGGCCATCTGGGGCCTTTCCAGCTACTGGTCCCAGCAGGAACCTGCAGGAATAAGGAGTTCTGTCTGAGCTTATGCTCACAAAGGCCCTACTGATAGGGCGCTTCCTCTGGAACCCTTGCCCCCTGTCCTTCCTTCTCAAAACCAGACAGGAAGAGCCTAGCCATATTATCTCCTTTTCTTTCTTTCTGCGGTGTGCTGTTCTCCCATGGTGACAGTACGGGGGGCAGGTCCCACACAGCGGCAGTGAGGTCAAGACTCAGGTGTGGGCTTTGAAGGGTCTGTAGGAAATGCAGAGCTTAGGTAAAAATGTTTTCCAACAGAGACGGCCCAGTTCCCAAAGTCATCACTGGGGTCTTAGTCTGTGTATATGTGTATATATATATACACACACTCATATATGTAGTACACATACGTATGCATGTGTGAGTCCTATCTATCCTATCTATATCTGTGATCCTACAAAAGAGAGGTGGTGTTCTGGGATTCAGGTATAAACAGACCCTTAGCTAAAAACAATCACAGCAGCATCTTCCTATCACCTAACAGGTGTGGCAACCTGGTATGTTTCTATCCTGTATAGGGATTTCTCATCAATAAATGATGGAAAATAAGTCAGAGACCAAAATGAAATTAAAAAGTATGTGTAAAAAGGGTAGTTATTCACACCCATACTTTGTATGATGTGCATGGACAACCACAGCAACTCTAGCAGCCAAAACTAAAACATGTTTATAAACACAACAGACAACATTTATAACCTAGGCACCCCCGTCATCCTTCCTTGGGGAAAAAGAGATCCCACTGATCCTTCCATTATTAACCAAGCAGCTACTCAGTGCCTGACATTGTGCGACATGCTAAGGCTATCTGTCAAGCACAATGACTTTTCTTACAAGAAACAGAAAGCCCAACGAGAACATACTGTCTCACCTTACTTCAGCAAGGCCCCTCCAGCCTCCCTGCTGCTGACCAAGATGGGCTCTACTCCCTGATCTTTGGTGTGTCGGCTCCGGCCCAAGCCAGTGGCAGCAGTCTCTAGGCTGTGCAACCATCTGTTCTGTTGACAGTAAGGAAATTCCTTTCCCAAAAAGTGCTGAGCAAATCCTGACTCAGTTAAATTGGTCACTGCCCGTTCCTCACCCTGGGCCCATGGAATGTGAGTGAAGGGCCGTCCGCCGTGGAGTCGGGCCTGGGGCTTAGGTATGACCGGCCCCTCTGAGGCACATGGCCTACGTGGAACAGAGCAGGAATAGTTGAATGAAAACAGAAGCAACAAAATCTGAGAATTAAGCACTGAACACTATACACATGTGTCTGTGTACATACATACCTATACACGTGTACGTGTACGTATGAAGGTACTGCTACTTCATATACGGAAAAGCGCTATTTTTATATATGTTTATAAAAAATGGAAAAACCTGATTTTAAGACTTTTGATTTAAGGGGCACATGGGTGGCTCAGCTGGGTAAGTGTCTTGATGTCAGCTAAGGTCTTGATCTCAGGGTCATGAATTCAAGCCCCGTGTTGGGCTCAATGCTGCACATGAGGACTACTTAAAAAAAAAAAAAAAAGACTTTTGATTTAAGACATGAGCAATGAAAAGAACAGATAATATAAAAGGATAAATAAAAACTCTTACATACAAGCTTAAATAACACATATGTGATCAAAGCAATAATGTCTTGTGGGAGTTTATAGAAACCACTGGGAAAGATAATCAAGGGAAGACCACACAGAAAGAAAAAGAGTGAAGCAGAGCACAGAGAACCAAGAAAGCAAGGGAAATCTCTAATTTCACAGAACTGGGGAGGCTCACAGTAGAGCTTCCTTATATTACTCAAACCTTACATACATCTGAAATGTTTTTGAGGGGCATCTGGCTGGCTCAGTCAGCAGAGCATGCAACTCTTGATCTTAGGGTCATGAGTTCAAGCCCCACTTTGGGTGTTTAGCCAACACCAAAGGAAAAAGAAGAAAAAAAAGTCCTAAAGTACAATCCTAAATGTATGAGTAATAAGAGGATTTTGAAACGTGATCTAGGACAATCAATCCTAATACAAGCAAATTAAATATGCACTCTGTAAAATCCAAGGCAAAAAAATAAGCACTACTACTAACATATCTGATCATGAACAAAACTAGACCTAATTTCTAAGCAAAACACAACTATTGCATTCAAAGACATATGAATAACATATCAAAGTTGATCCAAAAAGTTCCCTCCCTCCTTTAGGTGTTTAAATTCTACCTGACTATTTTATAAGCCCCAACCACATTTCATGACAGAACTTCGACACAGCATCTCTGCTCCAAAAGCCAGTGGTCAGCAAATCATGATCCCCAGCCCAATTTGCAAATAACATCACTTCAACATCGATTCATTTATTTATTGTCTCTTGCTGCTTTCCCACTATACTGGCAAAACCGAGGCATCATGAAAGAGACCATATGGCCTACAGAGCCTAAATTATTTACTATCTGGCCCTTTACAGAAAGCTTGCCAACATCCAATTAAATAACTGTTTCTTGAAATTTTATTCTTAAACTTTTTTATAATAAAATTTTGGGAAAACTCCAAATTTTTATTTTAAAAAGTCGGGAGTTCAGAAAAAGACTTAAAATAAAAATGCGGCTAAGTATTATCTTTCACTCAAAGAAAGCTCATAACAAAAAAAAAGGCAGTAAGTAAAATAATAATAAGATATTAAAAAATACTCACAGTCTTTCAAGGAGACTTAACCCAGAAAATGAGCCATTCTTCAGCTCGGATATTTTATTGTTACTCAGAATCCTAAAAATGACAGGAAAAAAAAGTAAGTTGCAGAATATATGTACACCATCAATATCAAAATAATTTAGCTCCTTATTTTTAAACCTACAAGGAATTCTAAGAAGTCACTTATTAGGCAGTTTTTGAGATGCCTGACAAAAACAGGAGCTTCTTTCTCTGTCTTTGAGAAATCACCTAAAACAGCCCACTCATCTTATCACCTCTTAAATTGTTCCCATCACATTTGACTAAAAATTTTAAGGTAAAAAGGGAGATAAGTGAACAGAAAATAGCTCCTAAGTTCCATATGAGAAGAACACCACATATACTTATATAATTAATCAACTTATATAAGTCGCATACTTACTTAAAAACTAGAAACTTAATGGGAAAAATGTGTCACATGCTATAAAATATTGCTCTTACAAAGAAATAAAGCATCCTCTAGATCTTTCAATGCTGAACATTATTTGTAATTTAACAGTATGCAAATCTACTGTCTCCATGTGTGAAAACATCCTTTACACACCCTAACATACAGACAGCACGGGCAGATCTACTGTAATACTCCATCTGATGTATCAGGACAATGCTCTTAAAGATACGACCGAACACCAAGAATTTCTTTCAAGAAGTCGGAGTCAAGTCACCCACAGGATGGGACTTGCCTAAGAAGACACTCCGTGTTCCTGCTCCCCCTCTAGGCATTGTAGCTATGCACCCCCTGCAGCTAAAGCACCAATGAAGATTATCCAACAATGAAGATTATCCATAAAGAAAGTGAATGTGCTAAAGCTACCTGATTCAGACATCGAGATAAGAACATGAAAAAATCAAGGCAGAGAAGAATTAACTAGGTTAACGGCCCAGGGGGACCGGAGCAAATGCCAGAACCAGATCACAAACCCAAAAAATCTCGACTGCAAACCTCCCGTTCAACATATGTCAACGTAGGTCCAGAGAGACATGCTGCTGGCCTCATGGGCAGAAAGTTCTGCATCACACACCGTGATGCACTTCAGGGGTGCCCTTCACACGGGGTACAAAGTTGCACAGGGCCCCCTTCCCCCAGATGGTGCAACACAGCAATTCTATGTATATACAAATAACAGAATGCCTCTGGGTCCTTGGAGTTCAGGTATTCATTTTTAGTTTCTCTACTTTCATTATTCTAAATGAAAAACCTTTAATTATTTGTCTTCAAACAAAAATAGCCATTTGACATCTGATTTTCTTTTGATATGAGTGGAATCAAAAACAACATCTCTGTTCAGACTGATTCACCTTTCAGAGCCTATTTTGTGGGATGATTATTAGGAGCTTCTCGAGTCAAGGATACCTGTTTTTGAGCTCAGCTCTCTTGCTTTCAAGTTCCACTGATCTTGGCCAGTCCCTCCACCTCTCTGTAAGCGTTCCTCATTCATAAAACAGGAAGAGCAATATCTACCTCATAAACACTAGAAAGAAATTAGGAAACGCATGACACATTCAATGAGTATTAATTAAATTTCAGATTCTGTTTCCTTGGTTCTAAGACACACATCCTCTCTCATTCTAATGTTACTTGCAATCCAAGTATATTACCGTGTAATATCTTGCCTCTCCCCCAAGACATGGCTAAAATAAGGACAGGGCATTGTCGACCATTGGGACCAAGAAAACAGAAAACATGGTGGTCAAAAACACTACAGTTAAAATACAATACCATTTTCTCTAATCAAAATTACAAAGGTTTTTACAAATGAGGTGGTTGGCTCTGGCAAAAGCAAACTCATTCTCTTTCACAGCCACCAAGGTCACTGAAAAAAGCTTTCTCAAGCAGCCCCTCACTGTATCCTCAAGAACCTCCCACCATGCTGCTCAGAACATCATCCCTAAACACGTCCCCAAGTCTGACAAGAAGGATACCCTGTGACCTTATTTCAGCATTATGTAAGAGGAAGAGTAAAATGATGGCACATTCAAAGAAAACTTCAAGCGTCCATTAAAAAAGGATTCTTTCAGAGGAAAGTTGATAAAAAGGAAAATGCTCGTACTTAGTTCAGAGGCAAACAAAATTGGTATTACTGATTGAAAGAATCTCTGCAGAGATAAAAAATAAAAAACTTAAAAATTAAAAAAAACAACCAAAAAAGACTGGGAAAAAACACACCCTAATGGATCAACACCTTGGTGATGAGGCTTCTATGAGTTTCTCTTACTCTCTATAATCTTGTCGTGCCTTTTGAAATATCTAGCAGACAATTCTTACTATTAAATATTTTCTCTGATGATTAAAAACATAAGAAACTTCCTAACTAGGGAGAGTCTGAAATTGAGTTAATTTTGCATATAATTCTATCTTAGAAATAAACACTGAAGGAATACTTTAAGCTTTGAGATTAAAGGCTCATGTTTATTTATATTCAAGAAATGTTTATGCAGCTACAGTTTGCAACTTAAGAGGCACTATGAATAGACACTAAAAGTAGAGGAATGAACAATGGTGTGGAGATCCAAAGCCCAGGTTTTAACGGATACTCCCCCACCTCAACAGTAAGTGATGTAGGTCACCTCTCTAGTTGAACTTCAATGTCACCACTTACAAGATGGAAAAAATCAGACCAGAATGACCACCAAGTTCCCTTGTAGCTTCTTGTAATTTTCTGTATTCATATTCTCATGAGCAAAACTGCTGAACCCGATGGTGACTGAGAATTTATCACTGATAAACTGAGAACTAAAGAAACAAAGGAAAACTACGCAGGCTACCAGGTAACAGACTCAGTGACAGGTCTTCCCTGTGTATGGTGAAGAATGATTCCCAAATATGGAGGGAGCTTATGAAAAACTGTCAGGGCGCCAGCTGAATTACACTCGGTACTGTTGCAGCTAAAGGACTGTCGTTGGCTCAGTCATAAAGGCTTTAGTACAATAAATGATAGATTTTATTGAGAAGAGTAAAAAGGAAGACATTTCATCACACTTAAAAAGTTATAACTGTAACCTTAAAAATACAGTTTACAACCTCATGTTAATATATTCAGTCTATCCATTACTTGGTGTGTTTAAGGATTTTGTGCAAGAAAACAGGATCGGTATGAATAAATCTACTCTGCAGACAGTTTTTATACTCCATTTTGAGACTGGAGACTGTGGAGCGAGCAAATGCATAAACTCACGTATCATTATAAACCTAAAACCCATTCTAATCAATATTTTTGCTGACATCTTTGAAATTTCAAACTTTTCTAGGACGTAACTGAATGTAAAGTATAAAACTTGACCAAAGTTATAAAGCTTATGTATACCCATTTCTGTTCTCTACTAGCGACGTTTTAACACCACCTGATCTATAGACAATGCTTAGAAACGCAATGCTGGGCTCCTGCCTCTTGAATTTAAACACTGTAAGAAGACTTTGACATCCATTATTACATTTAACACAGGTTAGTTCAATATATCATTTTGGCTGAAACATGAAAAAAGGAATAAGACCTAATGTAGACATGTTTAAAAAAAAAAATCAAAAGTTTATGGAGGAGAAAAAATTAAAATTTAAATATTACAAGTTCTCAGTCACTTGCTCTTGCAAGTCCCAGAATGGAATGCTAGGCACAGCACCCACACCCTGGATGGCAGAAGGCACAGAATAATTTTCCTTTAGAGAGGAATTGAAAATACATGTCAAGAGCTCTAAATATTCAAATCAAACATTAGTAATATAATTAGTAATATAATTCTTGAACTAGTAATATAATATAAGTCGACCCCTGGAGAAGAAAATAAGTAAAACAATCAAATAGTGCTCTTACAATGGCTCGAATGGTGGCACTCCAAAAGATATGCCCACCCAGAACCCAGGACTATGACCTTAATGAGAAAAGGATGTTTGCAGTTGTGATGAAGCTGAAAGTTTCAAGATGAGATCATCCTCAATTAGTGCGGGCCTTAAATCCAGTGACAAGTATCCTTAGAAAAGAAAGGGGGAAGACTAAGAGACTGTCATATTTAAAACAAGGGCAGTCTCATACAGACAAAAAAAAAAAGAGAGAGAGAGAGAAAATGAAAGGCAGACAGATTTAGAAGCTACAATAACTAAAGACTTTCTAGAACTAAGGAGTAAAGAGAACTACATTTTTAAAATCATAAACCATGTTAAAAGATAAGCAACAAATACTTATGACTATTACCAAAAACAAAGGCCTCATTTCCCAAATATATAAAGAGCTCTTTAAAAAAAAAAATCCCCAGTAGAAAAACTAGCAAAGGCCATAAAAAGACAGTTCAGTGAAAGTAAACACAAATGGATCATAATCGTATGAAGGGATATACAACCACAATCATGAGAGAAATGCAAATTAAAACTAAAACAAGATACCATAATTCACTTAAGGAGTGCAAGAAAAACGTGATAACACATTTTATAATCAGAGGGAAACCACCACTCATAGTCTCCTCTCAATCAATATAATCATTATGGAAGGCAAAAGTACAAATGCATTTACAACCTTTGATCCATTAATTCCCCTTCTGGAAATTTATCCCAAAGACAAATTTGCAATTGTGCTATATACATGTTATATATTAAATCATGCAATTATATACTTAGACAACACAATTATTCATTGCACTATTATTTGTGAAACTTAATGACTGGATATTTAGGTTGATTCCAGGAATAGAGAATTGGTTCTGATGAAATACAGGACCTACAAAATGGGATAGCAGATGAGGGGCTGCAGAATGGGAAGAGAGAATGCTCTTTAGGCATTCACACAGAAAGCTCAAAGACCTACTAAGGACTGAAGGTATACATTTACATTTTAAAATTCTCCATCCCTCGACATCTCGGATTTGCTCAAGCAACAGAAACTGTAGTAACACAAACTGATTCTGCACTAGATTTATTATGTAGAGTAATACTTGCTATTGCTACATCTTTATCAAATACAAAAGGGGCGCCTGGATGGCTCAGTCAGTTAAGCGCCTGCCTTCGGCTCAGGTCATGATCCCAGGGTCCTGGGACAGAGCCCTGAATTGGGCTCCCTGCTCAACGGGGAGCCTGTTTCTCCCTCTCCCTGCAGTTCTGCCTACTTGTGCTCTCTATCTCTCTGTCAAATAAATAAAATCTTAAAAAAGAAAAAAAATAAAACCAGACAATATGGCTAGGCTAAGCTTCTGAGACACTTTCATAGGCACATGTTCTAAAAATTTAGGGCCACCTGTGATAAGCTAAAATCAGTTATGCTAACTCCTCATAAGTCCCTTTTGGTGCTTTGCTTCATTTATCCTGCTAATGAAAACTGGTTACTCCCATGTTCGCTGAAGTCCGAGTCCAGGGGGTGGCCCAATCCAACCCACCACCTGTCTGGACAGCCTGTGGGCTTCTAAGAATGGTGTTTACATTTTTAATGGTTGGGGGAAAAAAAAAAATCAAAAGAATGGTATTTTATGATACATGAAAATTCCATAAAACATAAATTTCCATGTTTTTAAAATATTTTTGGCAAACGACCATGCCCATTTGTTCACATACTGTCTGCAGCAGCTTTCCTGTGATGACGGCAGAGTGGAGTAGTGTCAACAGAGGCTGTCGTGGCCAAGAAAGCCTAAAATATTTACTATCTGGCCCTTGACGGAGAAAGAGAAAGTCTGTCAAGGCCTGTTTTAGCACACTCTGTCCCAGTTTATTCTTTGGTTTCCGGCAAATGAAAATCAAGTGTTCTTTTCTAAATTAATTCTTCCTAGCAAGTAAGAGTAAGTATTAACTAGATGGCAAAACTCATCAATCTGAGAAATCTTTGTATTAAAATCACATTTAATTCAGCACGCCATCGGTAACATGCACATTGTGTCCGAAATATTAGCAGTCTGTTTGCCAATGTGTCCCCAGTTCTTGATGCATCCCTTCATTCAGCTCTGCAGAGAAAATTCTGGGTGGTGGGCTTTAGTTCCAGTGCATCAAACGATGTTTTGCCCACCAACTCTGCCACATCACCTTGTTTTAACAAGGACTTTGCAGTTGGTGAAATTCCTGTACAGGGACTTGTGTATTTGCCGTGTCTCCCGCGACTGGGTGAAATCCGTGTGGGGATCTTTCTGAAACTGACCATCTCTGCATCCACACGAGAATGGATCTAACAGTGAACACGTGAGTCCATCGTGCAGCCCCTCCTTATACGGCTGTTCTCAGTTACTCTTCAGAAATGCCCTACGACATCAGTATTCTTTTCCTTAAAACTAAAATTTGCAGGGCGCCCGGGAGGTTCGGTTGGTTAAGCGTCTGCCTTCAGCTCCTGATCCCAGGGTCCTTGCTCAACGGGGAGCCTGCTTCTCCCTCTCCCTCTCCCCCTACTCCTATGCTAATAAATAAAATCTTAAAAAAGAAATAAAATAAAACTAAAACCTGTGAGTTTGGGGACTTGTCCAGGTTCAGATTCAAACCAAGTGGCACAGTTAAGATTCGAATGACGCCAGGTACTTAATAAGACACTCTGGTGGCCATGGAGGTGCACTCCTCAGATCTTCCTTCAAGAGAGACCCTGCAAAGGAGGTGGTTAGCAGAAAACTTCCAGCTGCAGCTGTCCCGGGGATCTGCCTCAGTTTCCAAGCAAAGTCCGCCCACTTTGTAAACAATGCCAGCCAAGGATTCAGCACAGCGGGGTGACAGATTCTCCATTCCTGGCCAGCACAGACTCCCCAAGGGGTGATCTCTGCAGGAGCAGTGGCCCAGACTTCGGCACAACTGTCCTATCCAACCGTCGTTCCTTTCCTCTCTCCTTTCACAGAGGCCAGCTCTGCATCCCAGTCTGAAGGGTCGCATGCCCACGTCTGCTTCATTTCCCTTCATCTTCCAGATGCAACTCCAGCAGCACAAATCTTGTACTTCTAACCTCTGCTTAACACTTGGCTGTGTTTCCCAAAGGATCCAACTGGCAAGACGCCCAGAATATCTTTTCAATAAATGAATAAAATAAAAATATGGCTGGGTTTAAGGTTCTGCATTCAAAGATCCCTCTTAAGGAACTAGTAACACAGCATCTACAATGTACCCAATGTCCCAGCTTCCTATGGTACAGATGAGGAGAATAAACCTCGGTGCTGTTCTCATGACTTCCTATCTCTGAGGCTTAAGGAATTTATTTTTGGGGGAGGGGGGAGAATAAAAAATTCTACCAGAATCTATCTAGTTCGTGTCTTTTAATACTGTAATACAAGTGTCCTAAGCTACTGTTTTCCACATTTTCACCCTTCTAAAATTAGGACCATCTTAAAATTGGTATCAAAGGAAATTTCCAGCTGCTAGGCAAAGGAGTAAGTTGAGAATTTATCAGTCGTTGTCACTGTTGGCATACACACAAACTGTGGATGAATTTTAAGTCTGGATCCTTAATTACGGCTTAATGTTTACACATTAAGGTTTCACTATGATACAGCACTGAAATAAAAAGTTGTGTAATAGAAGATTGCATATTATATGGCAGTCGGCGTAATTAAAGGCAGTAGAAATGCTAAATCTCTCAGAATTTAACATTTAGGAGAGGTTGGTGGGATTCATTCATGTGTCATAGAGAACGATCACTCACGCAGCTCAGAGTTCTCATTAGCCACCAGCTCATTTATAAGAGAAGCAGTTAAACTTCCAGTGATGCATGATTAAATTAAATGGGGGGGGGGGCCTTTTTAACTTAACTGAGTAAAAGTGCAAACAAAACCCAATCTTCATCGATAATTCAAATGATACTATCAAGACGAAAGATGGTAAGAAGTCAAAATCACCTTAATAAAAGAAGATCAGCGGGTTACGATGTGTGCATTTAAAATATATTTATCACACACAGAAAGAAAAAGAAACTGATAAAGAGGTAAAATGTCATTAATAGCAAAAGTTCCAGGCCAAGCTGGGTCACTTCCTTCCTTATGTTTTTGAAAATTGTAAGCAAAACTGACCTCATTACTCCAAGTTGATAAGAGGTAACCACTAACCAATTCCTCTACATTTACGATAACTCTTAATATTACTATCAGTCCCTGCAAACAGCACTCACTGCCTTCACACTCCTAGAAGCTACCGTGGAGCTTCATTCCATGTTTGGGTCTGAGTGCTCCTGGTCTGCAGTCTTTTGATGAGTGCACAGTAAACTGTGACTAAGGACTACTTTGGTGATTCACTGGTTTCCTGTTAAACTTTGGACACAGGTCATTAGAAGCAGATTTCTGGATTGTTCCTGCGTTCTCTCTGGCTGCTGGGTCCTCTGAAGTGGTCATGGTTTCCTTTGTCTGGCTTCGACCTGCTTCAAAGCTGTGCTCAGCCCGAACCCCTCTCTGCCCTTCTAGCACAGCCTGAGCTTGTGAGTGGTAGTGGGAGAGCTCGGCAGCGGTCCCAGCTCTGGCCGGCTGGCGAGGGGCACTAGCAAAGCTTGCCTGAGGAGTTAAATGAGATCAGACCCCCATGTCTGAACACTGAGCTAACAGATTTATGAGGTTGGGGAAAGACAAAATGTATTTGGCCTCCAAATTTAGAAAATCTTTTCCGCAGATTCACAGAGTCAGTGTCTCCTAAGAGCAAAGCGTGGTTTTCGGGAAGGGGCCAAGGGAAAGAATTATGGGCTCTGATAAAGGAACTCTTTGAACTTGACTAACACCTATCACCAGAAGAGTTTTGTTACCCTGAGGAAATTCCTGGCATATCATGGCGGGATTTAGAGTAGAAGAGGACCTCTGGTATCTTCCAGCACAGGGCAGATCTCTCATTCATGTCAAGTTTCATTTCACCCTGATGATTCATAGGAATTACTGGGAGTAGCTTCCGAGGCGGTTCCTCAGCCCCATCGGTGTTATTATCTTAGGGATCTGAAGGTTGAGCGCTCCCTCTTCTTGGATAATTAGGTTGTTTGCGGGCAAAGTCCTTTTTTTCAAAGTCCCTTTTGCTTACAGTCTTGACAAGTATCCTTGTCAACAGGGGCAGGTACGAAGTTAGTTCTAGAGTTTGGTTGATGCCCCTGTAGTTGCTGGTAATTGTAGAGCCATGACTTTATTTGCTTGACAACCCTTGTTCTGTTCTAAAATTCTTTCAAAAAGCTGCGCAAGATGTTGGAGCTCCGAAAGGGGAGTGATCTCCCGTCTTAATTTATGTTTCTTTAATAAATCATGAAGCTCAGGGAGAAGCCCATTAAGGAAATGAGCAGACAAGGCACTGCCAGCTTTGCAGTCCTGGAGATCAAAATGCTCTCTAACTACTTCTTCTAAGCAAAACCAAAAATCTGTAACCGATTTGCCCCTTTTTTGCTTAAAGGCCTATACCATGGCCCAATCAATTCTCACAGGAAAAATCCTGGGTGTAGCTTCAAGGAGTGACTTTTCTCACTTTTTGAATTGTTGTTGTTCTTTTGAGGCATGTGTGATGGGATCCTCAAAAACTTTTTAGAAGGGTCTTTCCAATCATCTGCATGGAGCCACCTGTGGGCACCTCCTTACCGCATGTAAATGAATTATTATAAAGCAGGAAATCCAGGGTCACGAGCTCCAATAAGAATCTTGAAGTCTTTACAAATGTAGTTTGATCCACCTTTAGGCCTGGACAATCCTTTACAAACCACAACTTGGGTGAAGGGTTTACGTTTTGCTGCAGCTGTGATCCACAGTTCACGGGATGGTTTCCTCTCAAGGACATCAGGAACTTAGGAGGGGAAGGGGAGGTCGAATGGAACATTACCATCGGGACAATCAGGCGCAGACGGGTTAGACGGAGAGTCGAGTCCTCAGCCTCAGTCGGAGATTTTGTCTTCAGTGTTTTGTCTCCTTGTAACGACTGTTTTTAGAAAGGCTATTTGACAGAGCCTGGGTGGCTGAGATGGTTGACAGACAACCTTCAGCTCAGGGCACAATGCTGGAGTCCCGGGATTGAGTCCCATATTAGGCTCCCTGCTCAGCAGGGGGTCTCCCCCTGACCTCCGCACCCCCATGCTCGTTTTCTCTCTCTTTAATAAATAAATAAATAAATCTTTTAAAAAAATGAAAAATACAGAAAGAAAGGGTATTTCTAAGCCATGCTGTCTTCTGGAGGCCTCTGTTAACCAAACAAAGATTACATTTCACTGTTTTTGGGAGACTCGAAATCCTCTTCTCAAGGGCACCCCTAAAGTGGATCATCTTTTCTAAAAGGGAGGAAAAGAAGATTTAGACCAGCTGGAAGCCACCTCTACCTTTAGATTCCTTAAAACAAACCATGGGGAATGGGGTAAATCCACCACTGCCTAAAACCCAGGGAATCCCAGGTTTCTCCCCTTACAGATAAGGAGGGTGACTTACCAAAGCAGCTTCAACAGACAAACAGAAAGCAAGTGTGCACAAAGTTGGACAGCTCAAAACCCAGAGCAGAGCCAGGATCCTAGAGACTGACCTAAGAAACTCTACGGTTGGTGAGAGATAACAGTAAGCACAAAGGGCTCAGTGGGAACTGGCACCTGGTTTGCTCACTGGCCTCGGGGTTGTATGAGGTCTGTGTCTAGAGATCCCACCTCTGAAACCGTTGTGCACACACCAAAAAAGACTACAAAACCCACAGCACCCCCACCAAACATGGAATGGGATTCTGAGGCACACTGTTCTAATACTGCTTACAGAGCATGAAGGCAGCGAGTATTTATGCTCTATAGTGACTGGTTACAACATCAGAATTTTCTTAAATGAGAGGGAATTGGCTAGTCATTACCACTTTTCAATTTGGGGGAACTATTTCAGTTCTGCTTATGATTTTCAGAGGCATAAGCAAGAAGTGACCCAGGTCAAGTTAACCTTACTTGTCTTGCAAAATAAACTAAATTAAGCATCGCTTGTACGACTAACAGGTTTCGTCTGTTCAAAGCATTTTCAAGTACAGACTCCATTTGTGTTTGATTTTAACATGGAACTATCAGATGGGACATAAAATCTACTACATAAGAAAAGACAAAGAAGTCAGACAACCTACAGAGATGTAATAACAGTATATAAAATTAAGTTTTTTGGAAGAACATGGCTTATGTCTTTAATGTGCAATCCTAGCCTTATTACTGAGCTGTAACGTACATACAATAAAACATACAGAAGTATTCAGTGTGATGACCTGACCACTGTACATGCCTTTGTAATCACCACCCCAACAAGACAGAGCAAGTGACCATCACCATCCTCTCAGAAAATTCCTCCCTGCCCCTCCCTGCTCTCCTGCTCGTGCCCACGTGATGCCCCCAGCCCATAGAAACCACGTTCTGACTTCCATCATCATAAGTCAGGATGGCCTTTGTGGGGGACATTTATTTTATTTATCACAGTTTGGGTATATCACAGTATGGGTATGTCTTTTGTTTGACTTTTCTTTTTTTTTTTTTTTAAAGATTCATCCACACTGTGGGATTCTGATTTGTTCCTTTTTATTTCTGAGTCGTAGTCTACTCTAGAAATATACTTCCATTTGTGTACTATTTCCCTGTTGATCAATATTTGGGTTTCCAGTTTCCAACTACAATAAGACTGCTGTGTGTGTCCTTTTGAGGACTAAGTTTTCTTCTCTTTAGTAAATCTGCAGAGTTGGAACTCCTGGGTCACAGGGTAATACATACATAAGACACTGAACTCAGAGCAGTTGTACCCTCTTCACAGTGCCCCCTGGCCCTGTGTGATGGTTCCAGTTCTTCCCACATCTATTTGATTTTGGCCTTTCCAGTAGGTCTGCAGCAGTATCTCATCTGTACTTTTGTCCATGTAAATGTGGAGCTTTTCTTAATGTGCTCATTGACCATTTCTAGATATTCTTTTGTAAGGTGTCTATTTACATGTCCTGCTCATTTCTTGGGTTTGGAAGAGGTGAACACATAAGTAACTTAATAAAAGGCAACAAAGGCTTTAGAGCACACAAAATGCTGTTTGGTAAGTGGGGTGGGCAGAGAAACCAGGAAAGCTAGAAGATCATTTCCTAGCCACCTCCCCCCACCCTTTTTTAATGTATTTGAGAGTCACGTGTTGCACGTGTCAGTAGTGTGCTCCTTTTTCTTGCTGAGTAAGTAGTCCATGGTAGAGACGGACCACGCTTTAGCATTCCCCAGCTCAAGGACATCTGGGTTGCTTCCAAATTTTGGTGATATGCATAAAGCAGCTATAAATATCTGAAGAGAGGTTTTTGTGCAAGCATATGTTTGTCTTTCTTTTAGTAATTTTCTAGAAGTCTGATTGCTGGCTTATATGGTAAATGCATGCTTAATTTTGTAAGAAACTATCAAATTGTTTTTCCAGAGGATCTGTACCATCCTGCTCTCCCACTAGCACTGTATGAGGGCTTGCCCCACATCTTCCCCAGCACCCGGGACTGGCAGCATTTTTTTTTATTTAAAGCCATTCAATGTGCAGTGGGATCTAACTATGGCTTTAATATGCATTTTCCTAAGAAATAATGATTTGGAGCATCTTTTTTTTTTTCAACATGATAAGTGTACTCCTTAATCCCCACTACCTGTTTCTTCCACCCCCTCCTCCCTAGGCTGCTTCATTTGTCTCTTTTTTCCTCCCCCTTTCCTCTGTTTTGTTTTTTAAATTCCACATATGAGTGAGATCATATGGCTTGACTTTTTAAATTCAGCCGATAAAAGATAAGAGGATCACTACTGGGAGGCACATCATGAATCTGGAGTATATGCAAATAACAGGGGCTCCAGGGGGTAAAAAACAAAAAAAGGGAACAGGTAGTGGGGCACCTGGGTGGCTTAGTTGGTGGAGCATGCAACTGAACTCAGGGCTGTAAGTTCAAGCCCCAAGTTGGGTGTAGAGATTACTATAAAAAAATTAAATTCAAGGGGTGCCTGGGTGGCTTAGATGATTAAGCATCTGCCTTTGGCTCAGGTCATGATCCCAGGGTCCTGGTATGGAGCCCTTCATCAAGCTCCCTGCTTGGCGGGAAGCCTGCTTCTCCCTCTCCCCTTTTCTGCTGTTCCCCTCTGCTTGTGCTCTCTCACGCTCCATGTCAAGTAAATAAGTAAGATCTTTTTTAAAAAAATTGAATTAAATAAATTGTTTTAAAACCGGAATTGGTCGAAAAATGGCTACAATTAAATAAGAGGAAAACGTCTGCAGAAAGTAGAACAGAGGTCAGCAGGGGGCAGGGGAGGAGGGCTTAGGGAACTATTACGTAGTGGGTACAGGGTTAATGTTGGAGACGATGAAAATGCTGTGGGTATAGACAGACAGTGACAGTGTTTCTATAAAACACTGCAAAGGTCTTTAACGCCACTGAATTTACACTTACAAATGGTGAGAAATGATGTTATATGTCTTTTACCACAATAAAGAAAGTCATGTCTAATAAACGTGTATATAAAACAAAACAAAACGAAAGGACACGTCTCCAGTTTAAAGACATAAAAACCAGCCATATGCCAGGCAAACGAATTTAAAAACAAAAAACAAAACAAACAAACAAACAAAAAGCCATGTACACCCAGGCATAGTCTAATAAAATTTTTGAGTTCCATGCTAAAGAAAAAAAAAAAAAAAAACTCTCTACATTTCCAAACAGACATTGAAAACATGCAGGTGTTTTTATCATTTAGTTTTATGATCTCTTCCACAGACATGGCGAATTAGGGGAAAAGGTCAGTGTATCCACCTGCCTTCTTGAAGCTGTATGCAACAGTACTTCCAACTTTAATCTCGGTGAGGTGAATAATTATTAAAACGAGACAGCAAGTCAAAGACATCCACTGCTAACATACTACTGTGGGGTCACAACCTAATTTATCATCAAACAGACACTTGAGAATAACACAGGGTGCCATTAATAATTACACTAAGACAACAGGTGTCAACCTGGGCATACGCTCACACTTAACTATTCAAATGGTTCATTAAATAACCTTTCAAGTTTCCATGCATTTTTAATCAAAGACCTGACATTTTTTTAAGGCCTGGTCTCTCTTCTGATTATTTCAGATTCTTTATTCAGCGGCTCTATAAACAAAAAGGAAATAATCTATTTTTCTGCTCTGACACTGAACAGTAAGTCTATGTGTATTTAAATAGCATTTGGTTAAGAAAAACAAAACGGTTTTTTATGCCGTGCTAGATACACGTCTGACGTGCCTAAAAATGGAAAACTCTATATTAAAGAACACTTCATCTTATCTTACGAACACACCAGCTCCATGAGAAAAGAGAGCCTCATTTTTCAAGGCATCTACACATCATAAAGAACACTGGACACTTAATATTTATGATACAATAAGAACCAAGTTATTTGGCATTTTAATCAAACAGGGAATACTTATACTGAGGTCTTTTCAGAATTTTGAAATCTTTGATTTTTAAGCTAAAATTCATGATGGACCCACCACACGTTAACTGAGAATATACTGTGTGCTTGGAGCGACAGATTCACATGCAGTATTAGTCCTTGAGGTCTAGTGTAAAGTGCTTCATGCGGGATGCAGGACTGATCCAAATGAAATAGAGGGTTTTTTGTTTTGTTTGTTTTGTTTTAGGATTTATTTATTTTAGAGAGAACATGCACACGCAGGCCCAAGTGGGAAGAGGAGCAGCGGGAGAGACTCTCAGCCAGACTCCTCTCTGACCACAGACGCCCCTGCAGAGCTCATCTCCGGACCTGTGAGACTGTGACCTGTGCGGAAAACAAGAGTTGGGAGGCTTAACCCACTGAGCCATCCAGGCGTCCCAACAGAGTTTAAATATTACTGAAATGCAGAATGATTCAGGGAAAGGTGTCTGAAATTTGTTTAAAAATAATGAGTAGCAATACAACGGGCAAAGAAGAAGAGGGAGATCTTTTAAACAGAGAAAACCCCTCAAAGGTCTGTATTAGTTTTCTGATGCTGCGGAACCAATTACACAAACTGAGTGCTTTAAATCAACACCTGTAATTGGGTGCACTGCTGTACAGGTCTAAAGTCCAGGCACTGAATGGGTGGGTCCCCTCCTCACCAGGGGCTGGCTATGAGTCCATGAACACCAACAGGAGACATGCTTGAGTTAATGAATGGAGGGGAGGCAGGGAGGGATTTAAGTATACACATCAACTACAAAGTATTCTTACCACAGCCACACTTGCATCTAAGTAGTGAAAAGTGATGCCTCAAAATTTTAATTTGCATTTCCAATTGTGAATGTGCGTTCCCTTCCTGGAACCATGTGTTGACCATTACAACACACTGGTTACAAGCAGGAGCTCTTGAATCAGACTGTCTGGGCTCAAATCCTGGTTCCATCACTTACTGGCTAGTGACCTCAGGGAAAATAATAAGCTTCCATGCCCCACAGCCTCAGACACAAAAGATGGATCATAATAATAATGATCTCATTAGGGAACTGTATGAATTAACTAATACAACACTTAGAACACGTGGGACAGGCTCTGGCATGCTCAGCAGACATTACCTATAATTACTGGCCCATATTTCTGATAGATCATGTATTTCTTTTTTACTAATTTGCAAGAGTTCTTAATATAGGGAACCAAGCTCTTTTTTCAATACAATCTCCCAAAGATCCTTAGGCAGCTGGTCCAAATGCTAGGAGCCACTCCACTAGAAGATATTTGGAAAGCACATTTTCGAAACTATCGCTGAGGAGTGAAATCAATATTTTTGACAAGGATAGAGCTTACTACTAAGTACAGAATCTAAATAATTCTCCTGGTAAGAAATCTCTCAAGACCTTTTGTAAATTTAGGTGGCTAAGCCACTCTTTTAAAGTAGCTGTGGAAACTCTCTCAAAGTGTAAAGAACACTGATATGCACAAAAACCCATTATGATCCCCAGATTATAAAACCGAAGAAATGATTAATATAGTCATTAACAGAGTCTTGGGCTTCCACGGCCAATGGCAAACAATGGCACGTGTCCCGCCCCCTCCCTGTCCCGTGCCCAGGGAAGATCATGAGTCAGTCCTAGCTCTTTCCTGATAAGCTCACACAACATTCCTGGTGGCTAGTCCCAGTTCACTGGTGCAGACATTCCAGAAACCTATTTGCCATCCTGGCTCTAGTGCAGAAGTAGATCACGGTCACCTAAGACCCCTGATGTACCTTTATAATTGGTGGAGGGCTGGTGACCAGGAACTGGCCAGCCTCCTAGAGAAGGGTTAGGTATTAAGGGTCAGCAGGGAACCGTGTGGAATAGATAGCTTCAGCCAGAAGGCTGGCATTGAAAGGTTTGTAGTAAATATGTCCTAATACAGGCAAAGCCAGGAAGGGTGAGCATGCCAGCAAGAAAAAATAACTGTGGGGGCACCTGGGTGGCTCAGTCGTTAAGCGGCTGCCTTTGGCTCGGGTACTGATTCCAGGGTCCTGGGATCGAGCCCCACATCAGGCTCCCTGCTCAGCGGGAAGCCTACTTCTCCCTTTCCCATTCTCGCTGTTTGTGTTCCCTCTCTCGCTGTGTCTTCTATCAAATAAATAAATAAAATCTTTAAAAATAATTTTTAAAAAGTAAAAAATCTTTAAACAAAAAAAAAAAAAAAAGAAAGAAAGAAAAAATAACTGTGACACATACATTTCCAAGATCTCCATTAAGTCTGGAGATAAAAGGAAAAAATACGTGTCTGTGTGTATGAAGTTATGGTTTCTTCACCATGCTGAAGGGGGAAAGTCTACAATTCCAAATGTTATGGACACCCTGTAAATTTCTTCTGAGACTGAGAAATTCAGATAAGCTGACCGACTTACTGAGCTAGGGGTGTTAAAAATTTGTATTCCTGAAACAGGGGTAGGAATAGGGTTCTACAAAGAGACAGCCAGAGTTCCGATGCTAAAAAAAACCTACCAAGATCTTAAGGGGGGGGACTCAGAGACAAAACAGAAATCCAATTAATAGAAAGGGAGCACAAGCTTCCAATGTTGGGAGCAGCCTTAGGGAATGAGGGCAGGTCTCAGCCTGTTAAGCAAGGGGTACTCGGCCGAAGGAATGGTGAAAATGGCATGCAAGCTCCAGAACCACTCAGGCCAGACCCTAAGGAATGAACCAACCCTACACACATTCCCTCCACCAAGAAAAAAGGCCCTGCACTTACTACCACAATGCAACCAATCAATTCTAATAAATCAATTTCAGCTTCATTAAATGTGCATATAATGTCTGTGGATTTTTAAATATACCTCTATGATCACATCAGGTGTGGTTTGCTTTAGTGGGATATATGAAATCATAGAACTTTAGCAGTTCAAGAGCCGTTGAAGATCATCTGCTTCAAAATCCCATTTTACTGTTCAGGAAAGGGAGGGCCAGATACATTATGATCAGCTGAGGGTCACAATTCTACTTGGGAGCAGAGCTAATCAAGGCCCCTGTATCCATTCAGCCTCATAGTTATTTCCTCTGTACCCTCCTTACTGGTCACCTTTACAAATAAGAATGCCAGTTCCCTGCTCACCCAGCACATAGGTACAAACCCTCTCTAAAAGGGGAAACCTGGGGCGCCTTGGGTGGCTCAGTGGGTTAAGCCGCTGCCTTCGGCTCAGGTCATGATCTCGGGGTCCTGGGATCGAGTCCCTCAGCAGGAGCCTGCTTCCTCCTCTCTCTCTCTCTGCCTACCTCTCTGCCTACTCGTGATCTCTCTCTGTCAAATAAATAAATAAAATCTTTTAAAAATAAATAAATAAATAAATAAAAATAAAAAAAAAATAAAATAAAAGGGGAAACCTGCCTAACAGGTTCCCTATGCTGCTATGATTCCTTGCATCTTAACAGGGCAACTAAGCTGGAGATGGGGGCAATTATTCCCAGGTAAAGTTTTCAACCTCAAAAACGCAGACAAGAAAAGGGCTGCTTATTTCATCATCGATAATACTACACTGCAGTTTAAACCCCTCAATGACAGCAAGAGGGGATGTTCTAATTCCTTCCCCACAGCTCCTTAGACTGAACACCCAGCAGGTGAGGATTCTCAGTTCCCTTGTCATCTCATCAGCCGGCCGCCTCCAAGAAATGGTTCAAAGAGAACAAGTCCCATAGCTTTTGTTCATCAAAGACTTAACCCCCACTCAACGGCCAAAGTGAGCCCTGAAGTTGTCGGTTACATTTTTTATGGACATGATACCGAAAATTATAGGCCTAAAGGTCATGATCGGGGGTCCAAAACCTACAAAACAGGTAACTTGAGAGGATCAATTTATCCGTCCATGCTTCAGAGGGCACACCTGTCGGAGGGAGATAATACCGACCTCACAAAGCGATTTGAATGAGATGTGGTAGGTGAAGCATTTGGCACAGGACCTGGCACAAGATAAATATCCGAATGTTGGTTGTTACTGCAATTTTTAAATCAGTTTAGAGGTTCCTAAAGATAAAGTCATTTCTGTAAGCCAAAGAGCTGTACAGACAGCTTAAGGTTCTCTCGTCATTCTATTTCCATGTAATTACCAAACCGGTCTTGGGAGAAAGTTAAACTAAGCAACACAGTTTGTCACCACATAACTCAATTGTGAATCCTGCAGGTTACATCAAAACTGGAAACAGGGGATACCTGCATGGCTCAGTTGGTTAAACGACTGCCTTCAGCTCAGGTCATGATCCCAGGGTCCTGGATCAAGCCCCGAATCAGGCTCCCAGCTCAGTGGAGAGCCTGCTTCTCCCTCTCCCTCTGCTGCTCTGCCCACATGTGCTCTCTTGCTCTTTCTCTGTCAAATAAGTAAATAAAATCTTATTTAAAGAAACTGGAGACAGCAAGTCTATCAAATTAATTTATCAGAAGGCTAAGCTGTGTTTTCTGAGACCCATGCTCTTGAAAGAGAACATTAAGAAGACCAGAATCTGGGCGCCTGGGTGGCTCAGTGGGTTAGGGCCTCTGCCTTCGGCTCAGGTCATGATCCCAGGGTCCTGGGATCGAGCCCCGCGTCAGGCTCTCTGCTCAGCAGGGAGCCTGCTTCCTCCTCTCTCTCTGCCTGCCTCTCTGCTTACTTGTGATGTCTCTCTCTGTCAAATAAATAAAATCTTAAAAAAAAAAAAAAGAAGACCAGAATCTTTCCACTGATTTTATTATCCTGCAACATCCCAAAAGAAAAATAAATGCACCCCTAAAAATAACCCAACCTAAGCTGAAATAAATTAAAAATAATCACTCAGGGTCAGAATAAAATATAACCATGAAGGCTTACCTGTAGAGTCATAAATTAGCAGAACAGAAATATAAAAGGGCACGAGAGAGCCTGATTGGGCCATATGGTGTTCAGCTCCCAGCAATATTTTCCAGGCATAAGGGGAGCCTGGTATTCACCGACCACAGGTCCCCACACTTTCCTTTTGAAGAGCCGCCACCATCTACTACCACTCAACGTCCTAAGACCACGTAGAGTGCCTCCATCACTCCTCTCACCTGTGCTCACACAGTGACAACAAGACACACACAATTTAAAGGGTTTTATAATCACTCAAATGGGAAAAGATGGTAACTCTAATGCAAAGACCTGAGAACATTAGAAAGCTTAAACAAGGGAAAGTCTGACCAAGCTTTTACACTCCTGATCCCAATCTGTGGTTGCTAACTTCTAGCAGAGCTGATGCACCAGTTTTTTTCAACTTCACCCTGGAGAGAAGAGAGGTTTTTTTTGTTTGTGGTTTTGGGTTTTTTTTTTTTGTTTTTTTTTTTTTTTTTAGTAAGGAGCCCTGAAAAATCTAGTCACAGAACAGCTCTCCAGCATTCTTTAAACAAGCAGTAATCTCAAGTGGACAGTCTCTACTTCTCAAGGGTTCAGATTGGATGACACTCATTCTAGTACTTCAGAAAGCATTAATCAGGACATATGGCCTTCATGGTGGATCCTGGCAGGGAAGCCATACAGCCAAGTGAGCCATCTCCCCTCTAAGGGCTTCCCGGCCCAAACCACATGAACTGTGAGCCTGATAAGAGAGGTGGGGACCATCAAGCAAAGGGACCAGAAGACGATCCATGGGGTAGTGAATGGAACATGTCTGTGTCTAGACAGATTTCAGACCAGGCACGGTACAGAAACTCGACAGCAGCAGGTTGAAGCTGAAATGAAAAGTAAAGAAATGAAGACAATGGTTCAAGCCACTTTTCAAGAAGCTTTATTGTGAAGGAAGAGAGCAACCCCTCCAATACAGTGCAATTACGGGAATATTTTGGGGAGAGGAGAAAAGATATGGCTATGTATATCCAGGAGAAACATCACAAACCAGGGGAGAAACTCAATACACAGGAAAAACAAGTGATGGTTTCTCAAGAGACAGGAGGGAAGGGGATCAAGAAAAGGTCGGGGGAGGGGGGTAGCAAACTAATCTGGGTAAGATGTTTTCTATTATCCAATGAAGAGTGAGGGTGTAAGCTTTGACCTTATAGACTGGGTATTCCACTTTGAAGAACCTCAAGTTTATCCATGATAGATTCATCCCTCCTTAAGGATGATGCAAGATTCTTCCCCCACTCCTACTTGAGAAAAAAAAAAAAATAGTGGGAAAAACAAGATTTCTTTACACAAAGATTTACTAAGTACTTATGCACTAGACACTGAAAATAAAGAAATAAATATCACCATCAAGAGTTCACAATCCGGTAAGAGAGGGAGGATTATAAATAGCTCAAACAGTATGAAGCCTGCCTTGTTGCAAGCAAATAAGAGACAGGACCTAGTTACAAGGAATGAAGAGTCAGCCCAGGATGGTCAAGGTGGACTGCAAGTCCCACAGTATTGTAAGGACTTCAGAATTCTAGTTGAGTCTTGGCCATTAAGGAAGAGTTTATGCTTGGTCTTGTCTAAAACACAAACAAAAGGCAGGTTAAAAAAAAAAAAAAGATTAATCTAATAGAAAGCACATTTGTCTTAAACATGGTCCTGGAGACAAATACAGGACTCGTCAATTTCTCTTTGCCTCTTCGTGAGAAAAGAGTTGGGGAGCATTGCACAATAAAACAAAGGATGCTTTTAAGTCTTATCTCGATGGGAAATGAATCAATTTAATTAGACTCAGATTCAAACAGACTCAAAGAAAAGTTTAACAGTTGCCTTAAAGAATGTCATCCCCAACACAATCTACAACCCCTTTTCTCTTCAGCCCCCACTATGAGGCCACCACAGAAGTGCTCTTAAATAGGTATCCCTATTCCAGGTGCTACAGTTCCAAGAAGGAGCAAAACCGAGTCTCTAACCTCAATGGAACAAACATTCTAGATGAGGCCAGGTCACATATTTGGAACTGTACATTCTAATTCAGAAATACCTCCATCTAGGGAGTGAATTTAATTCACAATCACATACTGTGCATTACCTCCCTGTACTAGAGATGCAGTTGTGGAGATGGGGGAGAAGAGGGCTAGGGGAGCTCTGATGACCCGGCCTCAGCAGGGGGCATGCTTACTCCTCTCCTGTGGAGATATCCTGGCCTACAAACACCATTCTTAAATAGGGAGGAAGCGGTGCCTTTTCATGTAGGGCTAGCAATTTTGCTAAAAGATTTCCTTTATGCCCAGAGCACTGCCATCTAAAAAGTCTGAACAAAAATTCTACAAAGATTCTAAGGATCTGGATAATTTAGCCTCCTTTGTATAGAAAACATAATTTTTTAGACCTGCCCCCCATTAGAATTACTCAGGAACAACAACCCCCCCCCCAAAAAAAAAAAATCAAATATACACAATTCAGACACTGTGTAATTTATACTTAAGGCAAAACGAGGGATGGGGGGAGATGTATTTTTATTTTATTTAAACTAGGAACCAGGAATGTCTGTGATCTGAATTGATAATAAGCTAAAAGCAACCAGCAAAAGCCTGCTGTATGAGCTGATGCAGGCTCACACAGAGAATAGAGGAAATACATCCCGGTCTGCCCACGATGCCCATCACTTAAGAAGTCAAGAATATGACAAGAATGCCCACGGTCTAGCCTCCTTCACCCCAGCCAAAACAGCAAGAAAATAATTTCTAAAATGTTACCAGATGACTAGATAGTTTCTAAAAAATCTCGAGACTATCAAGTACAGAGGAGAAAGTACTAGAAAATGAAAGATGTACAGAGAAAGTGGTCAATAATAATGACCCTTTTATAAACATGCCAAATTATATTAAACTTCACTAATAATCACAATGCAAATTAGAATAAGCTCTTCTTTTTTTTTTTTTTTTTTTTTTACTAGTAAAGACCCCAGCCCACCCCCAAAAAAACAATCCCCAGAGCAGATATATATACTTGGGAAATTGGGCCTCTTATGCTTTCTCCATCCTTTTATATTAATAATGCATTATAACCAGGAAATTGTTTTTTAAAAAATAAGATTTATTCACTTAAGAGAGAAGGTGTGCCTGGGAAGAGGGAGAGAGAGAGAATCCCAACCAGACACCCCGCTGAGCACCAAGCCTGTCTGGGCTGGATCCCATGACCCATGAGATCATGACCTGAGCCAAAATCAAGAGTCAGAAACTCCACCAATTGAGCCACACAGGTGCCCCAGGAAATCTCGATTTTAAATCTAAAATACTGGATTTAAGGTACCTTATGTGTTTTGTGGCCTGCTCTACCTGAGTACCAGGCCCTGAAATACTGATTTGGATGAACGCTGGCTGCTATTAGGTCTTTCAGTCCAGTTGCTGCCACCACACGTGCTAAAACCTTAGTGTCCTTATCCCCATGACCAGGTATTAAATCCACCTTCAGCAGCACATCACCCCCCTGACAAATGCTCATTGTTCTTCCCTCCTGTAAATAAGCCTCCCCCACCCTGTAAGGCCTTCAGCAATCTGTCTCAAAAATTCCTCTTGATTTTCATCCATCTTCGCTTCACTTAAGAGTCCCTCCCTCCCAGGTGAGGGAGCTGCCCCTAGTTCGTTCCTCCCTTCTTTGACTTCTGTGGCAGTGGAGGACAGCAGGTCCAGATGGTTAAGACTCAGGTCGATAGGCTACGAGACAACAGGTTCTCAACCCAGCTGACATCAGAATCACCTGCAAAACTCTGAAAAATACCAGCGTCCACACCTCATTCTGGAACAATCAAACAAGAGCATGAGGTCTGTGGCCCAGGCATCGGAGCTTTTCATGTTCCCAGGTGATTTTCATGCAAGGCTGAAAACCTCAACAACAAATTCACCATCCGGGTTACAGGAAGGTGGAGACAGCTGCTCCCCTCAACACCCCCGGGACTGGGATGCAGGGGCTGGGGCATCACTCACACAAACATCATCGTTGCCTACAGGTAATGGCATGAAAGTTCTCAGAAAGAACTGCCATAAATAGTGGATGCAATAATGTACTATAAAAGATCTGAGACACACTAGATTGGAAAAAGGTTTTGTGCCTGGCAGGAGGACATGAGGGGAAAACAGTGAGGGTCACTGAACAAAAAGGTATCTCCGTTCCTTCAGCAAGGTTTTCTTAAGCCAGTCTTGCAAATTTCCCTTTAGAAAATGCCTGTAAGAATTTCGACAAACCCACCCATTAGTCCTCTGCTCTCTCTAGCTCTCTTAGCTAAGTGCAGCAACAGACCAAGATGCTGGTTAAATCACATCACAAAGAGCCAGACGGTCAAGTCTAACCAGGGAAAAGTAGGCTAGATACTCTATGATTTAAATTCAAGAAGTGGAGTTCCAGAAAGGGAGGCAAACATACATGATGAAAAAAATCTGGTCTAATGGCCAAGGAGAAAGTCAAGCTCAGAGATAAAAAGTCACATAAGCCCACCTAAGTCTACAACAAACAGAGTAAGCAATGAGTAACTGCTGAATGAATGCAAAAGCAAGCAATTGTTAAAAGTAGGATAAGAATTATCAAAAATGCCACCAGAGCTAAACAACACGCTACAGAACAACCAATCAGTCAATGACAAAATCAAAGAAAAAATTAAAAAACCCCTGGAGACAAATGAAAATGGAAACACAATGGTCCAAAACTTTGGGACACAGTGAAAGTGGTTCTAACAGGGAAGTTTACGAGGATACAGGCCCACCTCAAGAAACAAGAAAAATCTCAAATAAATCTAAACCCACACCTACAGGAACTAGAGAGGAAAAAACAAAAACAGGGAACCTGGGTGGCTCAGCTGGTTAAGTGGCTGCCTTCAGCTCAGGTCATGATCCCAGTGTCCTGGGGTCGAGTACTGCATTGGGCTTCCTGCTCAACAGGGAGCCTGCTTCTCTCTCTAATTCTGCCAGCTGCTCCCGCTGCTTCTTCTCTCTCACTCTCTCTCTCCCTGTCTCTAGCAAATAAGTAAATAAAAAAATCTTTGGGAGAACACATAAAACAAAAACAAAAAAACAAAAACAAAAACACGCCCAAAGTTAGAAGACAGGAAATAAAGATCAGAGTAGAAATAAGTGAAAGAATCCAAAAACATAAAATAATATAGAAAAGATCAATGAAACCAAGAGCCTAGTTCTCTGAAAAGATAAAATTGATAAAACTTTAGCAAGACTTATCAAGGAAAAAAAAGAGGACTTAAATAAAACCGGAAATCAAAGAGGACAACGGACCTCACAGAAATATAAAGGACTGTAAAAACTACTACAAAAAATTGTATGCCAACAAATTGGGCAACCTAGGAGAAATGGATAAATTCCTAGAAATACATAATCTTTCAAGACTGAATCAGGAAGAAACAAAATCTAAACAGAGATCTAGTAACAAAAGTCAATACGTAATCAAAATAACTCCCATCAAACAAAAGTCCAGGACCAGAAAGCTACACAGATGAATTCTACCAAACATTTAAAGAATTAGTACCCACTCTTCTCAAATATTCCTAAAATTAGAAGAGGAAGGAAAACTTCACATATTCATTCCACAAGTCCAATATTATGCTGGTACCAACACCAAATAAAGACATGACCAAAAAAGAAGAAGAAGGAGAAAAAGTACAGGCCAATATCCTTGTTGAGCATATGGGCAAAAATCCTCAACAATTTCAGAATTAGCAAATTGAATTCAACAATTTAGTAAAAGGATCATTCACAGCCATCAGGTGGGACATATTCCAGGAATGCAAGGATGGCTCACTATCCACAAGCTCAACACGATGCATCACATTAACAAAATGATAAAAATCATATTATCATCTCAGTAAATGCAAAAAAAATAAAAAAATAAAAACGCACTTGCCAAGAACAGCATCCACTGATTAAAAATTCTTTAGAAAGTGTGTTTACAGGGAACATACCTCAATATAATAAAGGCCATACATGACAAACCCACAGCTAACATCATATTCAATGCTGAGCCAAAAGCTATTCCTCTAAAATCAGGAAGAAGGGCACCCAGGTGGCTCAGCCAGTTAAGCGTCTAACCCTTGGTTTCGGCTCAAGTAATGATCTCAGGACTGGGAGATGGAGGCCCTGTGTTCAGCAGTAAGTCTGCTTGAGGTTCTCTCCCTCTCCCTCCTCACGTCCCGTATTCATGCTTGCACACATGCACTTGTGCACTCTCTCTAAAATAAATTAATCTTAAAAAAAAAAAACCTACAAGTTACTCTTATCCTGATACACAGTAAGTAATTTATAGAACTGCTGAATCACTATATTGTACACCTGAAACTAATGTAATGCTGTACATTAATTATACTGGGAAAATTTTTCAAAAAACCATACTATAAAACTATGGCAATCAAAGCAGTATGATACTGACACAAAAATACATATAAATCAATGCAACAGAATGGAGGGCCCAGAAATAAACCCATGCTGATATGAGCAATTAATCTACAACAAAGGTGGCAAAAATACACAATGGGGAAAAGACAGCCTTTTCAAATAAATGGTGTTGGGAAAACTGGATAGCTACATGCAAAAGAATGAAACTGCACCACTTTCATATACTACAAAGATAAACTCAAAATGGATGAAAAATCTCAGTGTAAGACCTGAAACCATTAAAAACTCCTAAAACAAAGCATGAACAGCTATGTCTTGGACAATGGCCTTAGCAATGTTTTCCTGGATATGTCTTCCCAGACAAAGGAAATAAAACCAAAACTAAAGTATTGGGACTAAAGCAAACTAAAAAGCTTTTGTGCAGCAAAAGAAACTATCTATAAAATAAAAAGGCATCCTAAGAGAAACATCTGCAAATTATATATCCGATAATGAGTTAATATCCAAAATATATAAAGAACTCACACAATACAACACCAAAAAGAAATAATTAAAAAAAATCCTAATAATTCGATTACAAATGAGCAGAGGACCTGAACAGGCATTTTTCCAAAGAAAATATGCAGATGTAAAGATGGTCAACATCACTAATCATCAGAGAAATGCAATCAGAACCACAATAAGATGTCACCTCACACCTGTCAGAATGGCTAGCATCAAAAGACAAGAAATGTTGTCTTAAGTGTTAGCAGGGATGTGGAGAAAAGAAAGCCCTTGTGCACAGTTGGCAGGAATGTAATCAGGTGCTGCCACTGTGGAAACCTGTAAGGAGGCTGCTCAAAAAATTAAAAAATAGAAATACCATATGACCCAGTAATTCCATTGCTGGGTATTTAGCCAAAGAAAACAAAAACATACGTTCGGAAAGATATATGCACCCCTATGTTTACTGTAGCATTACTTACAACACCTAAAACATGGAAGCAACTTAAGTGTCCATCGACAGATGAATGGATAAAGAGGCGGTATATACATACAAGAAGATATTACTGAACCGTTAGAAAGAATAGAATTTAGCCATGGATGGACCGACAGGGTGAGTGAAGTAAGTCAGAGAAAGACAAGTACTATGTGATTTCATTTCCATGTGGAATCTAAAAAAACAAATGAACAAAAACCAGAAAGATGCAAATAAGGAGGAAAAAACTGGTAGTTGCCAAAGGATGGATGAAACGGGTGAAGGGGATTAAGAGGTACGTACTTCACTTCAAGCTACACAATGTTACATGGAAGAAAAGTACAGCATAGAGAATGCAGTCAACAATACTGTCATGAGTTTGAATGGTGACAGATAGTAATTATATTTACTGTGCTGAGCAGTGCATAACGTATAAAATTGTCTAATCACTAAGTTGTATACCTGAAACTAATATAACTGTATAAATACATCATTTTTTAAAAGATTTTATTTATTTATTTGACTTTTTACTTTTAAATCATTTTATTTTAAACTATTTTAAATTAAATTAAATTAATTAAATAATTAAATTAAATTATTTTAAATCTCAATAAAAGATTTTATTGAAACTAAGAGGGAAGCAGGCTCCCCACTGAGCAGAGAACCTGATGCCCTGTGGGGCTTGATCCCAGGACCCCCAGACCATGACCCGAGCCGAAGGCAGAGGCTCTAACCCACTGAGTCACCCAGGTGCCCATTTTTTAAAAAATACACTACTTCAGAAAATACCAAATGCTTTTCCATTCTATGTCTCTTCAAAACAGGATCATTCGAAATACTGTTTTTCCTTTTCTTTCCTGGTTTTAACCTCAAGGAATCCTTTAAAATTTACGCTTTTATTAAGAATTTATAAGATTACAGTTCATTGGGGAATACGATTTCTTCCTATATGCAATTTACATTATTTTCTTTGTATTTTTAAACCAATAAAATGAATAATGAAACCCAAATATTAGCTGCCATAAGAGAATGTGGTAAATTTATTAAAGTTGGATACTAGAACCATTAGGAAAAAACGAATGCCACTAGAGAACAGCAAATATTAAAAGTGGATTCTGGTCTTTGGACAGACCCTGCTGTATGCGGAAAAGCCAGATTTAAGCCTGGACTTGCAGCTTTACAAAAAGGAAAAAGAAGACCCGGAGGGGGGGGGTGTTGAGGGTGGGGGGGATTTGTCCTGAATAATTCTTACACAATCCATTAAACTCTTTTTGTTCCCTTTAAACCCTGAATAGGAGGGATCTAAGGACAAGAAATGCTTCCCTGGTGACAAGCCTTGTGTTCTGCTTGGTACTAAAATACACACGTGCCTTCTGTGAGATGCTTTCTACATCTCTGCTCCCCCAAATCCAACAAGCAGGCCCTTACCAGACAAGCAAAATTTCTGAAAAGTTTAGTCATGAAGAAAAAAAGAAAAACAAACAACAACAACAACAAAAAAACAGCTTGGGAAAGGATGCTTACTTTCTTTAAAACTCTCTCCTCAGATTAAAATCCTCTGCATTTGAACAGAATTCTGCAAGCTACACCATACACAAAGCATTAAAATTATATTAAGTCTTAAAATAAATTTAGTCGGGCAACAATTAAAACCTCATTGAGCACGTATGCATCTATCAATTCCTTATCTTTGCAAAAGCTGATTTAATAAGCTACTAAAATTTAAGGGACTCTGTATCCTAATTTTTGTCTGTGTATGAAAAAAATGTTGACACAACAATAAACGAGCTGTATTCTCTGGATTTAAGGTTCCTCCACAGGAACACAGCCAATATAGAAAATGATGGCTTTCAGACATGCAGCTAAATAGGAAAAAAAAAAAAAATCATTGATGATACTAAAACTTTGCACTGTCTTTTTTGGACTTACTTTCAAGAGATTCTACTTCTGATTTTGGGGGGTGAGAGGGACTGGTCCACTTTTCAAAAACATCATTATAGGCTCCTGAGAAAAGCAGCTGAACTGGAGCAAGGATCTCCAAAGGTTCATGTGTTCTTTTGTTCATGGTATTCTAACCCGTGGTTTATTGCCAAACCTACCAACTTCTCTCATACACTCCCGACAATGCTGGAGCACTCCAAGCAGGCAAGAAGCAACAAGATTCAGAGGATGGGTCATGTAACACCTTCTCACCATATTGGAAAAAAATTAGTATTTGGCTTTTGCCCCAAATTTGGCAATATTTCAGAGCAACTTGCCACCACACTGTCTCATGTGCAGAATCACCGCACATGTAAGATCACTTAAATCAACTGTGAACGGTGGGGGGAGGGGGGGCCTGGATGGCTTAGCAGGTTAATCAGCCAATTCTTGATTTTGGCTCAGGTCAGGATTTCAGAGACCCGGGATGGAGTCCTGCGCTGAACTCCAACCTTAGTGGGGAGCCTGCCTGAGATTCTCTCTCTTTCCCTCTCTTTGCCCCACCCCCCGCCACCACTCGCATACATGTACCCACTGTCTCTCTCAGAAATAAACACATCTTGGGATGCCTGGGTGGCTCAGTCAGTTAAGGGTCGGCCTGCAGCTCAGCTCGTGATCCTAGGGTCCTGGGATCGAGTTCCGCATCGGGCTCCTTGTTCAGCAGGGAGCCTGCTCTTTCTGACAAATAAATAAAACCTTTATAAATAAATAAATATTTTTTGAAGAAAGTGTAACAGATTTAACATACCCCTGAACTGGTGTATGTTACCCTTCTTGAACTGGGGGCCCTACAGCCATGAAATGCTGCCCAAATAAATAACTGCTCTCATTTGCTGTAATAGGGTAAAAATCTGAATTTACACCCCTCTTCCACCCCTGCACTTGTCCTTTTGTCCCACCATACAGTATTATCTTTGTTAATATCACTCTCGTCAATAAGGAGCGACTATGTTCTCACCCATACTCTAAGCACTGGGCTAAAGACAGGTTTCCCAATCCTTCCCTTCAAGGGTATGTGCTCTATACCCTATGACCCTACAATTAATTGCACTACTGGGTATTTACCCCAAAGATACAGATGTAGTGAAAAGAAGGGCCATGTGTACCCCAATGTTCATGGCACCAATGGCCACAGTTGCCAAACTGTGGAAAGAACCAAGATGCCCTTCAACAGACGAATGGATAAAGATGTGGTCCATATATACAATGGAATACTATGCCTCCATCAGAAAGGATGAATACCCAACTTTTGTATCAACGTGGACAGGACTGGAAGAGATTATGGTGAGTGAAATAAGTCAAGCAGACAGAGTCAATTATCATGTTTTCACTTACTTGTGGAGCATAAGGAATAACATGGAGGATACTGGAGATGGAGAGAAGTGAGTTGGAGGAAATCAGAGGGGGAGACAAACCATAAGAGACTGTGGACTCTAAGAAACAAACTAAGGGTTGGGGGGGGGGGGGGTTGGGTGAGCCTGGTGGTGGGTATTATGGAGGGCACACACTGCATGGAGCACTGGGTGTGGTGCATAAACAATGAATTTTGGAACACTGAAAAAAAATAAAATCATTAAAAAAAAAAACGGTATGTACTCTAGGAGAACAATATCAAGTGTCACATAAAGTGACACACAACACAGATGGTAAGCACCACCTGGGCTCAGAGAAGGGAAGGATCAAGAGCCAGAACAGGAGAAAAAAGCTTGCAGCAGTAAAGAACCCAGAATTTACCAGGACAGGGATTCCAGGCAAAAGTGACAGACTAACCAGAGACACACAGGAAACCAAGTCTAAGCCCTGCTCAGGGACAATGAGAGGCACACTTAGATTAAGCAGAGACTTTGGGTATAGAACCAATCCTTAGATGAAAGAATCATGTCTTATTTTTCTCCTTGAACAACCCTAGCACTCAGCACAGCACAGTGCCTACAGCATTCTCCGTGACTCAACCCACGTGCAGGAAAAGAAAATGGAATTTGTACTGGGAGTACTGGGAAATGAGGCTGCAGAGGTAAGGAAGACTTTGAATTCAAAGATAAAAACATAACCCTGGGGCACCTGGGTGGCTCAGTGGGTTAAAGCCTCTGCCTTCGGCTCAGGTCATGATCCCAGGGTCCTGGGATCGAGTCCCGCATCGGGCTCTCTGCTCAGCAGGGAGCCTGCTTCCTCCTCTCTCTCTGCCTGCCTCTCAGCCTATTTGTGATCTCTGTCAAATAAATAAATAAAAATCTTTAAAAGAAAAAAGAAAAACCCTGACCCATAAGACTTTAGGCCACAGCTCTAGTTTCTCCTTCTGATGCACTTCCTGGGCCAAGAAGCCACCAGGCCAGTCCCAGCTAGTCACACCTTGGGGCTGAAAGCGGCTGGACAAAGAACTGAGCTGACCATCTCTGTCCCCTCGAATCTGACCACAAGGCAGAAATGGACAGAAGTCCACTCTGCTGAGGCTTCTGTGATCCCCAGCGTGCTCACTCTCCGTTTCCAGAAGGACGTCCCACTCCTGTGTCTCCTTCCTCTCCGCACCACCTGCTGCCCCTTTCTCCCTCACCGTGCCTCCCTGAATTCTTTGGGAAAATAAAGGCAATGGGGCAGAAACTCCCAATATCCTCTGCTTCACCACGCCCTTCTCTCCTGACATGGGGATGAACTGCGCCCTTTGCCAGCAGCACCTGCTCCCGTGCGTTCTCCCACCCCATCTCACTTTCCAGCATCCATTTCTCCCACTCCCAAGCTATTGCCCAGTTTATGCTCATTAACTGTCCCTAAGAAACCTTCCTTCGCCCCCAAATTCTTCCTCTTTTTTTTTTAAAGATTTTATTTATTTATTTGATAGAAAGAGACAAGAGAGAGAGGGAACAGAAGCAGGGGGAGTGGGAGAGGGAGAAGCAGGCGTCCCGCCAAGCAGGGAGCCTGATGCGGGGCTCAATCCCAGGAGGCTGGGATCATGCCCTGAGCCAAAGGCAGATGCTTTCTGCTTAATGACTGAGCCACCCAGGCACCCCAGTTCTTCCTCTTTCAGATGCTACTACTACCGTCCTCCCGCCCCTCCTACTCCCTCAAGCTGCCCCAACCTGCCCTCATGGCCTCCGGTCCACAGAGGGCGCCAAAGCTCCAGGCCAGCCAACTCAGTGTCCAGCAACTCCGTTTCCTAGATTTGGTCTCTCAGCATCTCTCAACTGCGGAATCCTTCCTTCCTTCAAACCTGAATGTACCTTGGCTTCTATGACCACATTCTCCCCTCTAAGTCCCCCACCTGACCACCACCTGCACCTTCTCAGGCTCCACTACTGGTCCCTGGAGTTTCTGCCTGAGCCACCTCCCCTTCCCACCTGTACATACTCCCCTAACTGACCTCCACCACACCTGGGCTGTAAACACCCAATACAGCCCATTGGCTCCAAAAAACACCACCTTTCCCCTGGAGTAGAACCACTCTGTCCACACCCCTACCCTGAACTCCGGAATGCCCGACTCAATCCAATCTTTCCCTTTCCTCAGGCCATGCTCAAGTCCAAACTTCCATTAAACCTCCCAGCGCCACCAAAGCCCCACTGATGTCCCCTCTTATCAGGCTTCCTAGAGCATTTAAACAGTTGGCACTACAGGATTTATTATTTAATCACAGATACTCTACAATTGTTCCCTAAATGCTGCTTTTGTGCAAAACCTTTCTTCCAACTAGGTTTAGGTATCTAAACAATACAAGCATTCCCTTTTGTGTACCCTGGTTGATGTCTGGTTATCAGGTCTTTGACGGCAAAAACAAGCATAATGTTTTACAAAGTAAAAAACAAAACTCACGAAAACAAAACTCACGCATTATGTTACTTTGATGAACAGTCTAATAAAAATATGGACTTTGTCCCTAAGTTACTTGACAAATCATAAATTAAAAAAAAAAAAAGAAGAAGAAAACCTTTACCTAGAATCACTGTAGCATTATGGGTAAAAACACATCTAAATATCAGGGCTAAACTTGTAAAAACCTTCTATCACTGAAGACTTAATAATTTTTAAAACAAAATATCGAGCAGCATTTCAAATGAAACACATGAATAGAATAACTTTTATTTCCAACAAAAATATTGGAAAGTTATTCTATTCATGTGTTTGGATATAAATAATAGGGCAGGAATTAAAGAATTTAATTCTTTAATACAAAAGACTACATGATACAGGAAACAAGAGTGCTTGAGGATTTCTGTTGGACTTCTTCATAAACCCAGTTAAATAAGAAAGTAAATGTTGTGCACTAAGGTAGTCGAAGTATATGAGCTCTTGGCTATGCTGAAGTACAGTTTACCCCCTAGGTAGAAATTACCTTATCTTCCATTATTTAAAAGAAAAAAAGAAAAGAAAAGAAAAATTCTATCCCATCAATTTTCCTTGTGGCAGCCATATCATAGTTCCCCTGAAAGACGTTGGCCATACCCAAGGGATTAAAACTCAAGCCAGAGATACTGCCTGGCCTTGACCCGGCCTTTACAGACTTCTGTGACCACTCCAGGCAGTGGACACTTGCCCTTGACATCTAGCAACACTGACTGCACAGAGCAGCAACATTGCTGCCTCCAAGCCTGAGGGCATGCCTGGGGGTGGGGCGGGTCTCCCACTGACCATACCCCTCATCTCCTCCCCTTGACTTATCACTCACTGTTTTGTTCACAATTATCCATCTCATCCTTCTCAAGTTGGCTCAGGAGCCTAAGATCCTGGATCCCACCAACTATGTCCCAAGGGGACTTTGGTTGCCCTCCTGAGTTCCTTTTGCTAATGTGCACACCAGTTTTAGAGCATTTACCATACTGCTCTGAATTCATGAATATTTCTCTCCCAAAACTCATATGCTCCTGAATACAGACCTTGTTTTATTTATTTATTCTATAGTGAGTTGAACAATATGCCCCCAAAAGGAGTCCAAAGTTCTCACACCTGGTTACCTCGACAAGTGACCTTATTTGGAAATAAGGTCTTTGCAGATGTAATTAAGTTATGCACCCTTAGATGAGATCATCCTGGGCTTAGGGTCAAAACTGAACTCAATGACTGGTGTCCTTATAAGAGAAAGAACAGTATCTGAAACATAGAGGCACATCGGAAAGAACCGACCTTAAGACAGAGGCAGAGACTGGCGCTGGGGTGCTGCAATCCAAGGCAGGTCAGGAGCTGAAAGGCCCTTCAAAGAAAGCACCATTCTGACCACCCCTTGATTTTCCAAATTGTGGCTTCCAGAGTTGTGAAAAAAGAAATTTGTTGTTTTATGTCGCAGAATGTGTGGTAATTTGCCACACCCTGAGGAAATTAACACCTAGTCTAAACCTCAATGTGCTGCCTACTACCCAGGAAACACACACACCCACAACTGTTGAACTAAGAAGAAAGATAAAGAGGAACCTGGGTGGCTCAGATTGACCCAGCACTGGGCTCTCTGCTCAGCAGGGAGCCTGCCTCCCTTCCTCTCTCTCTGCCTGCCTCTCTACCCACTTGTGATCTCTGTCTGTCAAATAAATTAATAAAATCTTTTAAAAAGTACGAGGTGGGGGGAAAGAGGGGGAGGAGGAGAGAGGAAGGGGAGGAGGGGGAAAGGGGGAGGAAGGAAAGAAAGATGAAGGTCTGGGGAAAGATGAGAAAGCATCTGAACTGCACAGCGGAAATCTGGGACATGGACCCTGTCACTCAATCTCTATAGGAACTTGGGCAAGTCACTTATCTGCTATGATTCTCTCATTTATTCCCTAGTAAATTGAGGGGACTGGCCCAGAAGACCCTCTCCCAGGTCCCATATACCTTCACCCAACTTAATCCAGAATGTCAGCTGATCCTTAAATTAATTCTAAGTTCTTCTCACTCACTAAATTCTGTTAATTTTATTTTCATCTAAAGAGGTTTCAGGTGCAAAAAATACTGGATTATGACATTTCAAAGGCATTTATATTTTAATCTGCTCATGAAAAATTCACTGAAATAGTTTAACAGATAATGTGCTGAAGAGTGATTTTCCATACCTCCTAAAAATCTGCAAAGCAAACACCATTTACGAATAGCCCATTTAATACTGCTAAAACTGCTGACATTCTGAAAAAACTTGACCTAAACTTGAATCAGCTGGAGTGCCACTGATCCAGAACCCAAATGTATGATGACTAACTTCTGCAAAGTTATAAAGGGATACCTCCAACACAGGGGTTTTTCTCTACTTGACTCAAGACTGTAATTAAAGGTCTCATATCCAAAATTTCCACTTCAAAGAATCTGGCTAAGAAATAAATAAATACAGCTGCTGCCACTACCAAATGGTCAAGCGTCAGTAAAGGAGTCAAACAAAAACTATTTTACCCATTTTCATGCCTCCATAAACAGAAACACATCCAGTTTTCCAGTGTTAAAACTTTCGTAATTCAAACAAATGGAAATGAGAGAACAAAAGTGTAATAAAAATTATTACTTCTCTTACCCATACATCCCACTTAATTTGGGTTAAATTAAAAACCATATTTTACGCCGTATTTTAAACCATATTTTAAGCTTTTCATAGGTCATGGAGCTCTCTCCCTGCTTTTACAGTGGTAGCCTTGATTCTTCTTTAGGAAACCAACCAGAAGAAGATAGAGGGGGCTCGTATTTCAGTTCGACAAAATATCCACTAGAAACACTTAAACTTTGCCAAACCATTTCATCGTTCCGAAAATAAAACCAAGTGTCCAGCCAGAATGGGCAGAACCACATCTGCAAAACTAGAACGTGAGTCTGAGCACAAAGGGTGTTATGAGACCAAAAACTTCTCCTTCCTGGTGGGAAACTCACCTCAAATATCAAGACCCTCGAGATGGAAGGCTCAAGAAACCCAGTTTTCAATCCCAAATTTCTGGACTTTTAAATGAGTGCTCAAACCCATGAAAACCGTACTGGAAGGTGCACCTGAAATGTTCCACCTGAAATGTATTTCTCGCCCTTAGTAACAACTCCATTTTAAAAAGTGTTCTTTTACTATGACAAAATTAAGAACGGAAGGCCAGGGGAGCCTGGGGGTTTGGGAATTACACACGCGGGCGTTCCAAGTCCCGGTGCTGTTTTGGTATTCTGCAAACTATGCTTGCAAACTTCACGGCCGTGTAAGTTAATGTGCACAGAAGCGGAAAGTCCCGCGCTTCTACGGAGCACTGTGTTTTCTGGGAGCCCCAGCACCGAATGAAAGAGCTGCAACTCCGCCGACTGCATGTTTACTTGCATCCTCACGTGGCACCGCGCAGCCACAGGAGCGCTGCGCCCTGACTGCGCGGGGCGCGTCGGGGAACCCGAAAACTTTTACTTTGCAAACTAGCGGAACTGGAAGGCGCCGCTGGGGCAGATTCACTTGCCTTCCCCAAGATGCGCGCCTGCCAAGCCAACCACCCCAGCACCACCCGTGCCTGCAGCTTCATTCGCACAAAGGCGCGTGGGTGCCGGCAGGACCCCTCTCCAAAGTTGCGCGGAGAGAAAGCCGCGCGACCAGAAAGCGCCCCAGGGAGAGGACCCGGCGCGAGGCTACTCACAGGGTGACCGTGCGGTTGGGCAGCGTGTCGGGGGGCAGGACCTGCGCGAGCTCCAGGCTGCTGCACACCACCTTGCCCTCGGCGGCGCCCGCCGTCCTGCCGGCCCCTCGGGGCCGCCCGTCGTGCTTGCAGCCAGGGGGCAGCGCCGCGGCGCCGCCGCCGCCGCCGCCCGCCAGCAGCGCGAGCAGCGTGAGCGGCAGCAGCAGCGGCGCCGGCCGCGGTGTGCGGCCCCGCCGGCGCCCGGGCGGCTCCATGCGGCGGGCCGGGGCCTGCGGGCCGAACGGCGGCGGGCTGGCCTAGCGGGCCGGGCCGGCGCCCGGGCTGGCGGGGGCGCGGCGCGGGCCCGGCGGCGCCCGGAGCCTCATGGCGGCCGCAGGACGGGCCCTCCTCGGCGCCAACATGCTCCTTTGTCCGCAGCGGCCGCGCTCGGCCTCCGGGGAGCCGCGGGGTCACGGCCGCGCGGGTCCCAGCGCCCCTCTCTGGCCCGGCGGGAGCGCCGCCTCCTCCTCCTCCACCGTCGCTGCCGCCGCCTCCCACGGCCACTGCCCGCGGCGGCTCCTCCCCGCCCGCGGCCGCCGCCGCCCCTTTCCCTTCCTCCTCTCCCCTCCTCCCCCTCCTCCTCCGCTCCTCTCCTCGCGCCTCCCGCCGCCCGCGGCTCGGGTTAGGAAGAGCGCGCTCCGGGACCCGCGCCGCCCGCCGGGGCCCGACCCCCGATGCTGGGCTCGCCGGCCCCGGCCCCGGCCTCGGCCTCAGGCCAGCAGTTGTGAGGGCCCCGCGGGAGACCGGTAACTCGTGAAGAGGGCGGAAGAAAGTTCTAGTCCAAACTCCAGCCACGGTGGCCACTCGCCCTCGCTTCCCTCTGCTGCCCTCCAGACAAAGCAGCCCTGTGCGCCCCTGGGGGCCACCCATCCCTCCCGCGGAGCCCTGGCTTGGAATTTGGAGTGAGGAGAAGAGCAGGAATGAACTTACTCCGGAGAAAGAAAGGGAAAGAGCCTCAAACCAACTGCACCTTCCCATCTCACCCCCGGCCCCCGTCAAGGAACTTCAGGCCCTGTCTCGGAACAGGGTCCTCTCATTTGTCCCAAATGCACCAGAGGAAGGAACGGATTCCTCTCTGGCAACGTGGACTCTCAGAAGCTGTTTCTGGCCTTCAGCAGCTCCAGCTGTGAACGCTGGAGAGGATGCATCGGGTCCCGCTGGACGGGCCAGCAGCCTTTTGAAGGAAATTTTCCTCCGACATCCACAGATAACTGAGATTTAACCAGTTCAAGCAATAATGGCCAAACTAGCCAAGAGAACATCTCACTCTTCTCTAGTAGGGCTGCCAGCCCCACCCTAGTATTTGCAGGACCTGGGCTGACATAGTCTGTTTAAATATTTACAAGTAATATGGCAAGCCAACAAATAAAAGATACTGCTTTCTTACCTTGAGTAACGTACCTTCATAACACCCCCAAGTCCAGGTGTGTCTGCAGAGATAGATACCTAGTGGTTCCACCCTGAAACTGGCAGGGAGCAAAGAGCCAGACCCCAGCCCCTGGCCTACACACTTCCACCCCACTTTGCTTCCTGTGCCAGCTCCTTTTCTGAGCAAGAGGGACTTTCAGCACATGTATGGTTACCTGAGCCCACTCATCCAAGCTCTGTCGAGGACCTCAAACAGTCACCCTTGGCCTAGCAGTGTACACATCAGTTTTTTGGTATTCCTTTGGGAGGATGATTCTGGAAAGGGGCCTGCTCAGGACCTGAAAGTAGCCTTGGGAATTTTTTTTTTTTTTCCTTTTAAGATCTATGCATTTATTTGAGAGAGAGCTCTCATGTCCATAGGGCTTGTGAGTGGGGGAGGGGCAGAAAGAGAGAGACTCTTGAAGGGGATTCCCAGCTGGAGGGAACCAGGGGCTCCATCTCATGACCCTGGAGCTCATGACCTGAGCGGAGACCAAGAGTCAGGTGCTTAACCAACTAAGCCACCCAGGCACTCCGAGGAGTTTTTAATGGGTGAATTCCCGGGCCCTGGGTACCTTGGATTAGGTCTAGAAACAGGAAAGGGACACAAGCTCTTGGGGAATACATCGCTTGTCCCTGGAGAATTTGTCCTCTTTGGGAGGGGAGCTAAGATGGTGCCCTCTAAAATGCAGAACCAGGACAGGATTTTTCTTGCCTGGGTCTAAGGCCCCAGCAGTTTCTCCAAGGGACCAATTCCGAGGAATCTATAACCAGAATTTTCTCAATATTAAATAAATCATTTCCATATAATGTACACTCTTGCATTAATATTTAAATAGGACTTCATTTGACCAACATTTTTTGAGATTCAACTGTATAAACCCAACAGTATCCATTGCTAATAATAAGTCTCTGACAGAAATATTCTAGGTCTGTGTTGTCCAATATGGCAGCTATAGGTGGCTATTTAACACTTGATGTGTAGCCAGTGGGAGGTAAGATAATTTTTCATTTTATTTAATTTTAATTAATTTAAATTTGAGTTTAAATAGCCCAGGTGGCCTAATGGCTACTGCATTGAACATTACAGATCTCACACTAATGGGTAGAAAAAGTGGGAGATCATCATTACTATTAAGTAGCTCTAAATCTGTAAATCAAAGGGATCCCAGCTGGCTCAGTCAGAAGAAAAGGCGACCTTTGAGCTGGGGTTGTGAGTTCAAGCCCCACCTTAGGCAGGGAGCCTACTTAAAAGATAAATACATAAAATAAATCTTTATATGAGCTAAAAGGTAAAAATAAGTGCCTCTGTGTTAAGTAGGCAAAATTGCTTTTATCTCTCTTGAATTTACATAAAGAATTATTATCCACTAACAAAATCGTCTTTATCATCATCATCATCATTATCATCATCCATTTTCTTTATAAAAGAAGTGGAAGCAAAATAGAAGTTTTTAATAGCCATGTTACTATCGTCATAGCTACAAGTTGTCATGTGAATTTAGGATCTGTGCATATTTTCACATATTCTATTTCAGCCTAGAGTTGAAATAAATGTGCATGTCTGTTTTGAAATTTGTGTGCCGCAAGTACTAACACCAATTTGGTACATATCCTCTTTTTATTTCACTGTAGTTAAGAAAGTTATATAAAGTATGGAATTACAAGAAAAAGATCTCAAGTGGTACCATGAATCCAAGGAGAAAAATGGAGGAAATGAAATGTTTTATTACATGGATAATTTCAGCCATTCTTGCACAGAAGTCTTTGAAAAATAAAACTCATTAGAGATCACGAAATAATGGTATAGGCAAGCTGGAAAGAACTTAAGGAAACCTTATTTCTCAACACGCTAGCCCTTTGAATCATCCGACCCTCATTTATCATTATTTCTGTACCAGTATGGGTTCATAAAATGGCAAGCTGTCCTGTCTACACTTAGAAAAATCTCAGAGGATGATACCGTCTGAAACTTACCATCGCTTACCCTCCGTCCAATCAAAACCTTTGCTTTAATTAAGCCACCCCAGCCCTTTCAGCCTCTTGCCAGACAGGTCCGTCTACTGCTGAAACCCCCTCAGGCATCATGAACATCATAGCATTTGAAGTCGTAGGACGTAATGGGTCCTTTCAAAGTTCTCACTGTGTTTGTGATTGTCCCACTTTAAAACACCCCATAGAAACTCCATGAGAAATCGCTCGTTAGCTGTTGTATGTATACACATAGTCCAATAAAACTGTGTTGCACCAGTTGTTGCTTTAAGGATGGTTGGTGGACCACATTCCAAAGCTTCTATGCTGTGAATCTTGTCTTGCTATTTTACCTGAGGCTAGTAGGAAACATGGGAGAAACACACCAAATGCTTTGTCCCTCCAAATAGGAACAATGTAGAACTATGTATGTGTGAATATGTAGTAAATGTGTGTGTGTGTGTGTGTGTGTGTGTGTGTGTGTATGTGTATATGCCACCTGGTTTATTGTTAATGATTTATTTTACATGCTTATCTTCTTTCTCTACCAGACTGTGAGCTCCTAGAGGTTTTTCCAGCTGCCTTCTTAAATTACTCCTACCTCCAATCACTCCCTATTCATTACTCTAAAATCTAGACCAATCATCTAGACTAAGTCTAGATAACATGGCTTGTTCAAACGTGATGATAGCTCCCTTTTAAAATTTATTTGTTTATATTTTTATGTTGTTACCCTCCCATACTACAGCACCAGCTCTATAACACTCTTAGATACTTTTTATCACAGACAATGTTGCTTCTGCCAAGGAGTCATTCCCAAACCTTTTCTTCCTTAGAGACCGAAAAAGCTAATCCTTTTCCCAGCCTCCTTTGCATCCCTACATGACCGTAACCTCCCTCTAGCCAAAAAGAACCAAAAGTTATACTGTCCAGTATGGTAGACATTAGAAACACTGGAGTATTTAAATGTAAATTAATTATAATTAAATAAAACTAAAAATTCAGTTCTCTCAACAAACTATCCACAAGCCAAGTGCCCACTAACTATATGTGGCTGGTGAATACCATTTTGGAGAGGACAAACTCCAGAATAGTTTCAACATCACAGAAGGTTTTGCTCATCAACAATCATCCAAGGGGAAGTCTGCAGAGAAGACTCAGGACTGAAATTTTCTGTGGTAGACTTATAGAAGAACATCTCTTCCACCACCCTCACTCCCCCAGCTTTGGAGATGGTAATGTAGAGACTGGAGACCTGGAGCTGAAGCAGGTATGTTGTGATCACTAGGTAAGAAGCCTAAAGGAAAATTCCAAAATAATAGGAGTGAATGGAAGGACAAAAGCCACCACTTGGGTCACTGAGATCATGGTTGAGCTGGCAATTGAGGCTGTGGATTTATTTTTATTGGTAATGAATATTCTCTGGTTTAACGCACTGCTGTTATGGTTTTCTAATTCCCAGAATAGTGTCTGGTACATGGAAAGAAGTACTAAATGTTTGTTGATTCACATAGTTTAAATTTTGGTCATTTTTATATTCCAAATATCCAATACAATTCTTCATATATTATTAGATATATATATGTATTGATATAGATATATAATCAGCTGGTAAGTAAAAGCCTTTATGAGTTAACTATTTTCGATACCTGGGCATGAACTTCCAGCTAAAATCAACTAACTTGAGAAGAAAAGCTGCAGTTCAGTTTTCTAGAATCGAAGGGCAATGTATAATGTCATGATTAAATTGACAGCAGGAAAGAAGAGTGATTTTTCAGCCCTTGAAATGTCTCAGTGACACCTGTATACACTGTTAGTAAACGGACATTCTCTGTATATTCTTGCATCATTTAATGTTTATCTATTAAATGTGATAGCTGTAGTTCATATTTTTAGTCATTACATAGCATGTGCTAGAATGCATGAGCAATCATGACCCAGGACCCAGATAGGAACAGCAGTAGTATCTCAAATAACCCCTTAGCCTCTTCAGGCAGCACTGGCTCCTGTTCTAGCTTACTAGTTACTAGGAATAGTGATCTTCACCAAGTCACTAAATTTTATCTTTCAAAATGAGTTTGAACTAGAATTGGCTTTTAAGCACTATGGGTTGATCCTGCTGAACCATGAATTCTTTTTTTGTTTGTCTGCTACAGACAGACTATTATTGGAATGTATCCCTGTGACAGTTAAGTGCTCTCTTTAGATGACCAACTATCTTTCTGAAATGCTATATTCTTTGCCCACTCCAGTGTAATTACCATCAGTTGTAAATATAAAGAAGAAATACGAGGCCAAAATTGGCCAGCAGTGCCATGTAGGGAATTACCTCAATGAGAGTACAAGATCAGGCTGGTTACGGAGAGGTTGTGGAACAAACAGGCTCACCATTCAAATAAAGATACTCAAATCACATAGTTGATTACATTCATTTAAAGCACTTGGTGAGAAGCAGAAGAAAGGGGTGCGGTTGGTTAACCCACACAGGATGGAATGCAAACAGATAAAAGATCATACCACCTGAACATTGGGCCACATGGTGTTCATGAGAACTATCTGAGGCCATCTGTCTGTCTCTGCCCCTTCGAAGTCAGACACATCAATCTTTCCCACTGCTGACATGCTTACCGGGACCAGAGCTGAAGTTTGAGCAAGGCGATCCAACAGCCGGGAGGTATCTGGGGCCAACATCTTGTTCACTCTCTTAGAGAGATGCAGGAACAATTGTGCCTGACCATGATGACAACTTGCCTGAGAAGCAGCCGTGGGTTTTATTGGTGATTCTTGGATAGAGGATACACAGGGCCAGATTGGATATCACCAATGGAGAGCTGGTTTTCAACCCAATAAATATTGAGTGCCTCATATGCCTTATGCGTACTTAGTGAGCTGTAAATATTTGGTGCATAGTCTGTTTTCCATCCTTTTCTCCCTGTAGGTCATTTTCTCCCTTGTCACATCATTTTTATCTATTTACCACACATGTGCCCTACTTTCTTTCCCTATGTCTGCCATGTGCCATAAGCTATTTGCTTCTCTACTTAGTGTCATCTATTCTTCTTCCTTTTTTTCTATTTTTACAACAGAATTAAATATTTTAAAATAACACAGAACACACGCTACATGACAGATGAAACATAAGACTTTGGCAAAATTTAGAAATGTAGTGCACACCAGAGATGTACCTATCTTCCCCAAATAGCAGTATCGCCTGAGTATCTGTGTCCCAAAGACAATGTTAATAACCTGTCTTGTTGTATCAGCTATGTTCTTATAAGTTTTAGTCTTATGTACCAACAATGTTGATCACAATCAGCCAACTAGTAACAATTAATCATAGGTACAGTAGCAGATATGTCAATCAAAAAATTTCCTTCTATATTTAAAAAAAGCCCAGTAGCTTCCTTCTTCCTTAGTGTCAGTTAACATATCAAAATCCATTTGTTGAGCTGTATGGAACAGGAAGGTCTATTTGAAATGACACATTTCTCAACAAAATAACTGCTACTTCAAATCAACCTCTGAATCAGTATATTGATAACACATGAACATCTTGGTATTTGGATTTCTGTAACTTTTTTTTTTTTTGGTATCATATTTTTTAACACCCTCTTATATCACTCAAAAACCTCAAACATTGCTAAATCCTAAAATTAGGTTATTTAAATAAACTTAGTCAAACTTCTAAATTTTAATTTAGGTATGTTAAGTATTCCTCCATTATATTCCATGTGTTTTGGGCAACAGGAATTCTTTTAGTTTATATGCCAATGAATCAGAATGTATGCATATTTTTGTATAACTTTATAGAATGCTAAAATATAGAGGAAATGTGAAAATATGGAGGAAAAAGCATTGATTTTTGAAGTCAGGAGATCTGGATTAATATACCGACCTAGCTGGGTTTCTTTAAGCGAGTTACTTCACTTCTTGGGACCTGGATTTTCTCATTTGTTGTGAGGTTTAATTTAAGGTTCATTTATTTTACAGAGAGAGAGCATGAGTGGACACTCATCGGACTGTACCACCCAGGTGCTCCTGTTGTGAGGTTTAATTTAATTTAAAATTTAATTAAATTGAATATGATAACACTGAAAGCTCCTGGAGCATGACTCGCACACAATAGGTGCCTAGTGAAGGCTAGTTGAACCTGAACCTAGCTCATTGCTTCATATTCCAGATGAAGAAGCTGAAACCTAGAGGTTATGTGAAGGTCTTTAAGGCCATACCCTTGGTGCATGAACAAGACAGTACAGAAGAGCTGGGAAAAATGCAGGTCTAGCTGGTTTCCCTTATAAACCTGCAATCAGACTTTCTTATCATCTGGTCATGAGTTAGCACTTAAATAAGTCACTTACTAAATATCTCTGTTTCTCTACGGGCAGAATCAAGGTACTAATAATTGCCCCCTATATTTTAGTAATATTGGAAAAGCAAAGAAGTAATGCATGGAAGAAATCACAGGGAAAAACATTCTAGGTAACCAGAGCATATCATTATAAGTTTTAGAAATTGCAAAAGCATCTCATCTTTAATAACATGACATTTCAATTATATATACAGCTGCTTTCATCTCTAGATCTCTAAATTCTGAGAAAATTAGTGGTGTGGACATTCTTAGGCAATGGTTCTCCTAGGAAGGTAAAATGGAGAATTGTGGCAATCATACACAAAATTTAGGAAAAAAAGCGAGCCCTGGGCACCTGGGTGGCTCAGTGGGTTAAACCTCTGCCTTCAGCTCAGGTCATGATCTCAGAGTCCTGGGATCAAGCCCTGCATTGGGCTCTCTGCTCAGCAGGGAGCCTGCTTCCCCCTATCTCTCTGCCTGCCTCTCTGCCTACTTGCGATCTCTCTTTCTGTCAAATAAATAAATGAAATCTAAAAAAAAAAAAAAAAAAAAACGAAAGAAAGAAAAAAGCAAACACATATTCTCCATACTGACTGATTTTACAGTTCTGTTAGTCCAGGTAATTACCTCAATTTTTCTCCTCTTTTTGCAAGAGAATCCCCATCACGTACAGATACACATGCATTCTTTCAGTTCATTATAATTGAGATGCTTCTGAATGTCTCTTCTACAAAGGGAAAGACTTTGTCTTGTTTATTTCTAGGTCCCCAGCACTAGAACGGTGCATAGCATGCAGTAGGCACTCCTTAAATACTTGACTGAATAGGTGAATGAAAAAATAAACAAAAGAATTAATAACATTCCTCCATTCATTAGTTTGTCTTTTCATGACTACCAAATAACCACAATTTAATTGCAGTACAGTAACTTAAGCAAAACTTTTATTTATGAACTCCTCTCTTAGCTCAGTTGACTATGCATTGAGATTTCTCAGACTTGCACTACCCTGTAAAATTATTTGAATAATAGGGGTGTCTGAGTGGATCATTCAGTTGATCATCCGACTTTTGATTTTGGTTTAGATCATGATCTCAGGGTCATGAGGTGGAGCCCCATGTTGGGCTCCATGCTCTGTGTGGAGTCTGCTTGGGACTCTCTCCCTCTCTTTCTGTCCCTCCCTCTACTCATGCTCTCTTTCTCTATTTCTCTCTCTCTAAAATAAAAAATAAAATCTTAAAAAAGAAAACCCACTATTTGAATATATGATGCTATCACTGCTAGATTCTAAATGATAAAATTCTAACAGTCTGACTCCTGTCTGTCCCTATCAAGAAAAGTTACTCATCTATTTGAAGGCTGTTTGGCTGTAAAAGCTCTGTATATTAAATTCTAAATCCACTTAATTAACTTCCCTAATCTTCATGATATAAAACTCAGTCCCTTCTGATGGGACTATATAATAAAAACAACCTCTCTGGCAGTTAAAATCTCAATATATAGTCTTAAGGGAAGAGAGAGATTCTTTCTAAGGCACCGTCCAGTGCTGTCATTCACCTTTCCTTGATCCCGTTCGGGGTTATTTCTTACTCACTCAGCTAAGAACATTCTTTTCTTGGTGCATTCACACCCCTAACCTCCTCCTTGCAGAACTCTGAAAGGAGGAAGTCAAGAGTCAAGTGTTCGTGGGTTTGTGCCCATAACACCATGAAAGTCTATGGAGTTATAAACTACTCCTATTATAGTCAAAATTATTTCAGGTGAAAGTGACAGAAAGATAACTCCAACTAGCCGAAACACAAAAAGGAATATATTGGTTCATGTTAATAAGAAGTTGTTTCAGGTAGAGTTGGATCTAGGTGCTGAAGCAGTGTTCCTAGGTGTCTCTCTTCCCATCTCTTTACACTTCGTTGGCTTTGTTTGCTGGCAAGAACTATTCACTCTGCAGTTGTTAACCAGCTCAACACTTCCATCATTCTCACACTGTAAAATTCCAATAAAAAATAAAAATAACAAAACAATCCCCTTTCCCAGCATCCCCCGTGAGAGATATGATTGGCTTGTCTTGGGTCACAGGAGAGGAAAGGAGAAGGGGCAAAAAGTCCCTCTGTGACGAACCTGGCCTGGGTTGAAAATACACTTCCACACCTAAAGCTAATGTAATGTGGGTCAATTACACTTCAATAAGGAAAGCAAGAAAGCAAAGAGAAAAAGAGAGGAAGGGAGAAAGGGAAGGAGGAAGGAAGAAAACCAAGTTTTAGAACACCTTATTTAAGGAAGGAAGGAAGGAAGAACGAACATCTACTGGAAATAGTGTAGGATAAGGTGAGTTCCCCAAATACATATTTGATGGTAGAAAAAGAAAGCTCTCCACTATGCTATCTTTACCCCTACTAGCATATTACACAGAGAAAATAATAGGAAGGAAGATTCACTAAATGTGAGTCATGGTTATCTCTGGATGGGAGGCTTGCCTGCAAATTTTAATGTCTTCTTTATATTTCTCTTTATATTATTATTTTACATTTTTATAATGTACATGAGTTACTAATATAATTTAAAAATTAAGTATTCTTTTAGGAATATATCCATATAATCAAATAAATGAATGACTATAATTCCTGAGTCTGTTGTGTGTAAAGCGCTTTTCTAAATGCTAAGGACAAATCAAACGAATAAAATACACTTGGTGACTACCATCAAGGTAGTTGTTGTCAGATGGGAAGAACAAACACATACTCATTTAATTACTGTTGTGGAGCTCCTTAAATTCCTTTGGCAAAGGGATAATTACTATTTAAAATTTACCAGCCATTATTACTCACTGCTTATCACCAAATCCCCCTCTTTCATAAGAGAGAGATCAAAGATGTAAATATAAAAATATTATCATAAAACATGTTTAAAAATAATATTTATATGCATGTCTATAATCATCTAGATGATATGTGTGCACACGATATATACCACAGCAAGACACAAAGCTCAAAATGATATATTTTGTCTCATAAAATTTTAAATTCTGCCTGAACAAATATGATAAAAAAATAAAAAATCAAGTTGCTAAAAGACTTTGCACTATATATGGTAGAAGAATAATATATTAAAAAACTTAGAAATCAGTGAGAAAACATTGAAGTATTTAAGAAAAACAGGTAAACTATATGGACAGCTGACTCACAGAGAAAAATAAAAATGATATGATATGAAAGTGTGATATGAAGGAATGATTAGCCTCACTAAATAATTAAAGGAATGCAAGCAAAAACAAAAAAACTTATCAATAAAAATCAGGATACTAACTTTAACTCTTCAAATTAAAAAAAATTAGAGAGTTAGATATTATTTGGTGACTTTTAAGTGTTAAGAAACCAACATTCTCTTAATTGTAGAGGCAATATAAATTAATACGATTGTTTCTGGTTTTGGTTTTTTTGCTTTCTTCCCTGACTTTATTGAGATGTAATTGATACATAACATTGTGTAAGTTTAAGGTGTCAATCTATTACTTTAATACATTTATGAGTTGCAAAATGATTATCATCATAACATTAGCCACTGTTTCCATCCCATCACAATAGTTTCCTTTTTTTAAATATGTGTGGTGAGAACATTTGAGATTCACTTTCTTGGCAATACTCAAGTATCTGATACAGTATTATTAGCTATAGTCACCAGGTGGTAAATTAGTAATACATCTTTTTTGTGGGACAATTTGGAATCAACCTTTCAGAAAGATTAACAGCAAATATCCTTTGATATCACAATTCAATTCCCTTGAATTTTCCCCTTAGATTCAGTACCTACATGTATGCAAAGCTAGCACACATAAAACATTGGTGCCTTTTTTTTTTTTTTTTTGTAATGACAGAAGACTGGGAATAACATATATGTCTATTAGTAAGTTGAAAAAAGAGAGTGGTTTCAATAAATATGGTAAACCACAAACGGAGTTCACTACATTTCAAGTGAACTTGAAGAAAGAATGAGAAGAGCTCTATATGGTGATCTGTGGTGATCTAGTTAAGTGAAAAGAGAGATATAGTGGACCCCATTTCCATAAATAAATGTGTGTGTGGGTATGTTTGTACTGTGAATACTGAGTATTTTGGGAAGGATATAAAGACACTGTAAATAATGAAATTTACCGCTGGGAGAGGGATCAGCAGTGAACTGATATTTCATACTGTAATTTTTTTTACTACTTGATTTTTACAAGTTTTATACCTACCTTTACTTTTTATTAAAAAGACAGACTGATTTTAAAAATAGACTGAGAGCAAAAATTGTGAATATATATATATATATTTTTTTTTGGGCAGGAGTAGATAGCAAATCATCATATTTGTTCCCTGAACAATGTCTTGAAGAAAGACTCTTAATGATCTAGGTGTAAAAACACTGAAGCAAGAAGGTATCCATTGCCAGGGAGTCCTCATCTCCCATTTTTTTGTCTGTTTGTTTGTTTGTTTGTTTGTTTAAGGGGTTGAACAAAATGGCTCTTTTTAACATTCCTCCACAGGTAGAGCCAGTCTTGGAGAGCAAGGTGAGTAAATTTGCATATGAACAAAGGAGATTCCTGGGCGCTTAGGGATGGAGACTGAGGACCAGAAAACCCTTCTGAGGTGCAATGGCTTTATATCTCTGATGGACTTAGCTAGTCTTGAGGGGGTTCTATTGTGAGTGGCATTTTAGCTGAACTCAGGGAAAGCTGCCTGTGGAAAGTTCCTGCCGCCTAAAAGAAAATAGAACATTTGGGAAAATAAGAAAAGACCAATCTGGCAAGGACTCCAAAAGAAGGGAGATTGCCATCCAAAGAGACCAGTGAGGCAGGCCAAGGTCAGATCTTGCAGGGTTTGTGGCTTTGGTCATTAAGAATGCTGTTCACCTTAATAGCAGTTGGAAGCCACTGAAGGGTTTATAGGAGAGGGAAGACTCAAGAGAAGTTGCAGGTTTATATGCTTCTTTGGGCTCCTGCTTAGAGGTTAAAGGGGAATGGAAAGTGTACAGAAGTAGATTCTGGGAGACAAGTTAGGTGTCTGTAACGGGAGATCAGAAATCATTCTGGTAGCTTAAACAAGGAGGATGGGGATGGAGATGAAGAGCAGTGGGCATATGGATGATACAATATTTTAAAAACTATACGACTCATTTTTTTTGTAGTCATTCAGATGGAAGGCATGAGGGAGAGGGTGATGTCAAGGATGACTCTGGTTTGCCCAGCTGCTTAGGGATAACTTTCATTAAGACAGGAAGACTTGGAGGAAGACGAATCTGCATGGGAGGATCAGGAACACTCACTGGACATGCTGAGAAGCCCATTTTATTTTATTTACATTATTTTTATTTTTTAAAGATTTATGTATTTACTTAAGAGAGAGCGCAAGTGCGGTGGGTAGGGGTGGAGGGAGAGAGAAATTCCAAGCAGACTCCACGCTATACCCTGAGATCATGAATGACCTGAGCTGAAACCAAGAGTCAGATGCTGAACCCACTGTGATATCCAGGCTGCCCCGAAGTCCATTTTAAAAATTCAGGTGGCACTGTTGGGTAGGCACCGTTATAGCCTGGAGTTTTTAGCAAGGACTGGAGATTAATTTTTTTTCAAAGTCAGAGCATAAACATTTTATTTGAAGCATAGATAAGGATGAGATGTCCCAAGTAGGAAAATTAAAGTGAGAAAGGAAAAGGGATTGGTGATCATCTATCTTAAAGTCAGCTTTTAAGTGGTGCGAGAAGAGAAGGCAGCAGAGAAGGCACAAGAGGAGAAGTTGGCAGCAGAGAATTAGACAAGCTGAATAAAGCCTTTCACAAGTGAATAATGTAATAATAAGTGATTGCTGATTGAGCCCTACCATTATTTAATTTCTCCTTGTGTTACAAAGTTAACGAGATCACTTCATGAAAAGTAAGATTTGTTATTTATCAAGAAAGATATCTATTTTAAATGAACCCTTCTTAAATTACCTCCTGGAACACCAAAGATGCTGAACACCAATTTAAACACCAAAGGAACCTAAAGCATTAACACTTAAAGCACGAAATCACCTTTGCTCCATACCTTACCTGCCACACTCCATCCTCCCTCTACCCCGCACCCCCACCACCACTGAGTTAACAGAATCCTTTTCCCATTTATGGCATGGCTTATTATAAGAGTGTCTCTGAGTTTTTACTAATAAGTATGGAAATTTCAGCTGACTTCTCTGCAGCTATTATAGGAATCAAAGAAAATGATTCTTTTCTTTGTGTCTCTGCTCAGATTTTAGAAGACAGAGCTAAAAATGCCATGCCAGATGGCACCGGGGGAGGCATATTTAAGGATTCTGTTGTCACCAAGTCTTAATGGAAGAAGACCTTATCAATCAATCATTGAACTGGGGCCTTTGCCCATTTCTGTCTTTTAGAGAAAAATATCAAGTCTGGTCCTCTATAGTCTCCAGCAAAACTGTGCCCCTTGGCAAAAAAAAGGTAAAAATATGGGACTGACTTCCAGAGGGAGATTTTCTTTACCATCAGCATGCTAAAGCAGGGGTCTTTTTCTGTAAAGAACCAAGTGGTAAATATTTCAGCCTTTGCCTGCAATGAAGTCTCGGTTACAACGACCATGGTCAAAGTAGTGATAGATAATACATAAACTAATGAGTGCCACTGTGTTCCAAGTAAACTTTATTTGGGGACACTGAATTTCATATAATTTTCACATGTCCTGAAATGTTATTCCTCTTTTGATTTTCTTTCTATTTTAAAAAATGCAAAAACCATCTTAGCTTGTGGACTTCATAAAAATAGATGGTAAACTGATTTCTGCTCTAGAAGAAACCATCCCAGCAGGTCTTGAATTGTCACCCCCCTTTTTTCCTCCCCCCAATAATTAATTCAGAAAATTCAATTCCAGTTGTTGAAAATGAAAATGTTAACCCTGGGGACAAAAAAAAAAAAAAAAATCTGGCAAATATTGGAGTCCAGTTCTTCCAACATTCTTATTTAAGGCAATCTTAGTAGTCTGCACCATCCGTGGATGGCCATTTGCTTGGGTTTGATAAGACATAATAGTGACAGCTCAGATAAGGTTCCCAACTACAAATTTTCACCACTCATGCTGAGGTTGAATCAGAACTATTGTCAGTAAGGATGGTGTCTGTCAATCCATGTGTTGCAAAAACTAGCACAGAGCTGATTGTTGTAGCAGATGTTTGAAATGCAATTATAAGCACTTAGAGCCATTTTGAGAGAGAGTCTAACCCAAGAAATTCTTTTGATATCGGCCTGCAGAATCAATATGAATTCTTGAAATGCATTTTGAATGCTTCTGGAGGCCTTAGCCTGAAGTGACCTTGGGACCATTACAACAAGTAGGCCAGAGTGTAGTACGACTCTTTTTACAGTCTGTTATTATCTGTATTTGTCCCCAGATACCTGATGTTAATTTAAGCAATGAGGTCATGCAAATTTCTTCTAAGTGTTTTACACCCAAGATGATCTGATGACCCCCTTTCAGAAAATCAATATTATTTCTCTACAAAATGCAGCCTTGACATAAAACTAACTCATGGTGATGACTTGGCATCAAGTCTTTCATATTACCACTTTTTACCTAATTTGAGACATAGATCAATCAGGATCTTCTAGAAAGATAATTCTGTAATAGGATCAGCCAAAAGACATAAACACTTAGAGGCCCTCAGATGTTGATGACAAGGGCAAGATAAAAATCTGTAATCTCCAGGCATTCCAAGAAAAATTCTCAAAATCAAACTCCAGACTAGTAGCCAGACTCTTGAAGCTAAAGAAAACTCCTTGGCTGACAAATACACTAACACAGCTGCTTTCCAAGAACCCTGCTTGTCAACTGCCACTTACTCTCCCTTGCTGAGTCTCCTTTAGACACTGAAATTCTACTTAAATAATTTTTTTTGGAGGATTTTATTTTTGAGAAATCTCTACACCCACATGGGCCTCGAATTCACAACCCCAAGATCAAGAGTTGCATGCTCTACCTCCAAAAAACAATCTGAGGGGTTTGAAGTGGCAAGGGGGAGGGAGGTTGGGGTACCGGGTGGTGGGTATTTGGAGGGCACGGATTGCATGAAGCACTGGGTGTGGTGAAAAAATAATGAATACTGTTTTTTTTAAAATAAATAAATTAACTTATTAAAATAAATAAATAAATTAATTAATTAAAAAAAAAAAAAAAAGAGTTGCATGCTCTACCGACTGAGCCAGACAGGCACCCTCTCTACTTAAGGAATTTAAGGCATAGGAACTGGTAGCATCTGAAGCTAAAAAAGCTAATTGAAAATGATGGATTTTTATCCACTCAAATGAGTTTTGGATACACCCAGGTCAGTCTGTCTTCTTCTCCTGCCTGCAATTTAGTCCTTAGCTTCTGTGAGATTACACATCATGACCAAGGAAATAAAGCTCTCCTGCAGAGATATTAGTGGGAATGCACCTGCTTTCATATTGAGCAGATAACCTCCCCTTGCTCACTCCACTAGAAACACAATCCTGGTGAAAACATAAATGTGGGACAAGGATGAGAGCCAGATGCTTCTGGCTCATTTCTCCACTGGTAAATGAATTTTATTCAATTCTCAAGGTTTCTTGGGTAGGAATATGTTCTAAACCATAGTCTTCATATTTGCAGGACAGATGAAATATTTCCCTGAAAACGGGCTCTGCCACCATGGTGGAACAGTAAATACTTAGTCCTTTCTTTCCTCTATAGCAACAGGGGCACTCAGTTCACTGGCAAGAATATTCAGGGTGTTCAACAGGTACTACTGCTCTCACAAAATTGCATTCTTCCTACCATTCTTAGTCCTCTGGAAGAGGGGAATGGGCCAAACCAACCAAATTCCCCGAGGAACTCACATTTGCCTGGGATCAAAGTCATTCCTTTAGCACTGATCATTATTTGCTTCTCTCACTTCAGCCTTTATGAAATAATTATAGGCAGGAAACTGAAGATCCATTACTCCTCGTGAACCTTAGGACATGTAATTTGATTCAGTCCAATAAACTTAAATACTGCCAAGGTCTTATTAAATAACACTCATACTTATCACCAGCAGGTCAATTCTGTTTTCCCCAGACAGCCCACCACCCCTACATTCCCATGGTTTCCAGATTGGATACCCCGTTTTCTGGAAAAGACAGGATTGAAAAAGTGATCCTGAGTCTAGGTGGAAGGGACCGAACTCTGTCCTCCTAACTACCAGTAGTGCTGCAAATCTACAAGGGGTACAAACTTGGACTCCACTGCATGATGAAGGAAAATGCCAGCTTCATTCTGAATAGAAATCTGATCTAACAGAAGACCTTAAACTGAGGCTCTTTCGAGAGCCCTAAAACGCAGACAACAGCATGAAGTATATTGCTTTCCCAAGACCCACCAAACAGACACAGAGCATCACGAAATGGTCAGTTTCTACCTAAGACCCTGCACAGTTAGTCTGGTTAATCCCTGGTATCTTTGTTTACTTTTTATCAAGCTGCTTCTCCTCTTCCAACAATCTCTGAACCAGTGTTCCTCTTATTACCCAAAACTTAAACATGATTTTGCCCCTTTTTGTTCTCAATCCTTTCCTGCCCCACCATATAAACAAAAAGAGAACAGAAATCCTTCATTCCATTTTTTCCAACTATCCCTATACTCTCAACCCATCCTTCACCTGACCACCAGTATAGACACCCCATTGCTGTTCCCCTCAACACATCCTAGGGAGACTTTGTCCTTAATGGTCTGTATTGGTAATTCAACTACTCTCACTTCATCAACCTCAACCTCTCAGCATGTACTACCTGGAACTTAATTCCCAACATAATTAATGCTTCTCTTGAAATCTTGAAAATTCATGACTCTACTTCTTCAGGGACAGGTGTAAGAAAGAAAACACACACACATCAGCACTTTTATTTCTAATAACCATCTTCTCCTTCACTACTTTTCAATTAACCTTGCAGACTTTGTTGAATTCTAAGCAATGACTATGGCCTCCTGTGAGATCTACCCCATGGTGAACTCCAACTATTATTATTAATTCCTATACCCCCCCCCCAAGTTTCTGTTTCCCCCTGCCAAGTAGATTACTTTTTATGTGGTAGTAAGCTTACACCTGCCTTCCCCACACCAATTTCTTTCCACTCCATCTTTGGGAACATTATTTGGGACTTCCAATTATTTAAATTCACCAGTTCTCCTATTGACCCTGTGTCATCTGGAGATTTAAATGGTGACTTCAAAATGCATCAATTGTAAGTAATTCAGGAGAACTCCTCGAGGGGGAGGGTCATCCATTCTCTCTTTATGTGTGCTATAAAGGCCACTAAACCCATTATATAATGGAAATTATACAATCTGAAAAAATAGAAAGTTCTCCTAGCCTGGGAAAATATCATAAATGATACCGTTTCTGCCATAAAACCAACAAATAAGCCTAAATTCACTGGCTAGTGGTGTTGCAAAAATCACAGCTGGACAGGGAAGTGTCTGCTCCATAACCAACACTTCTTGTTGCACTTGGATTAACATCATAGACCAAGTATAGCAGTCAACCACTAAACTCAAGGAAAGGCTACTTGGCGCTCTTAAAGTTGATCCAAATGGCCTATCAGGCATGTTCTTCTGGATGGGAAATAGGAATACAGGATCTTGGCTTTGAGGTATATTGCAAAGATACTAAACCTCTGTCTCTAATGTTATACCTTGAAGTTAAGTGATGCATCCTGTCCATAGTCTTAAATGTTACCATGCAGTCATTGTCGCAAAATATGATTCAACAGTGTGACCCCCAAACAACAGAATTTCCAACTAACTTCCAACTACATAGAGGCTGAATTTGAGCTGATAGCTTTAAACACCAAGATCAAATCTGCACTGACAAAGGTGTATCACATCTGGACATTCCCCATTGCTTTGTTTCCCTTGTAGTTATTTAAGGACAACCTTATGTATGACTTCAACAAGAGCAAAGGGAGATGTGACAAGGTCAAACGCATAGCTTTCCCCTGTTGCCTGAATCTGCTAACAAGGCCAGACACCATTTTCCCCCTAGCCAATTTCTAATTCTTTGTCTCATGAATGTTTAGCTAACATTAAAAATGTATGTGCTCTGAACTTAGCTGGACCCAGACATAAGCATTTCCTGTTGAGCTGACTGATATTTCCTCTGACTGTAAAAACTATTCCAACAGTAAATCACCCCATCTATAACTTAACTACTTCTCCATTTAAAAGTCTAAGGTGAAACTACCCTCCTGAGAAACTCATCTTCAGATCTAGATGCTCTTCCTGCTGTTATAGTATGAATAAAATCATTCTTCTCACTTGTTCACTTTTTGTCTTTGACAGAGCTTAGGCAGGTGGGAAGGGGCGTTTTCATCTTTCTTTGGGAATAGTATTACCACATCTGATCTCCAAAGAGTCCATTTATGCACTAGTAAATTTCTAGGTAGTCAGAAGAAAACGACTTTTGCTCCATTGAGGTAGATCTGGGGCCAGGCAGAGACTAGGAACCAGTCAAGCAGAAATTTCAGCAAGAAACTCCAGTAGGTGACATTGTGTAGCATAATGTTGATTATTTTGTAGCAGGTTACTTCTGCTATTTCTAGCCCTGTTAGTATCGTTTCACTCTTAGTACTTGCTAAATTATTTTTAATGTTTAAGTCTGGTTCTAGCTGTGCTATGGAGAGTCCTGAATTCCATCTTAGAAGAAAATGCCAAAGAGGAGCTCCTCCTCCCCCTCCCCTCCCCACTCCTCCTCCCTCCTCCTCCTCCTCCTTCTTCCTCTTCCTCTTCCCCTTCCTCCTTCTCCTTCTCCCTCCCCTTCTCCTTCTTCTTCTTCTAAGTAATCTCTACACCCAACATAAGGCTGGATCCCACAATCCTAACATCAAGAGTCACACACTCTACCTACTGAGCCAGTCGGGTGCCCTGGTAGTAGGGCGCCTTCTTAAAGTAAGAGAGGAAGTCAATGGGAAGTCATTGAGAAATCTCCAGGAACTAGTCCAAAGTCTTTACAATGGCCTCTCTCCCCATCATATATTCTTCCTGAGTTGTCAATTTGTGATGAACTGAGTTAAATTTCATTACAAGTAGTTTCCTTACACAAGAAAAGAACAGAGTTGGTGGTCCCTTATATAGAACATGAGTTAATATGAAATTCAAGACCCAGGCACGCAATCAACAGGAAAATGTTTGTGGTTTGGAAGCATGCTCTGACTATTAGCGAGACGGAGAGGTTGTGCAAGAAAAACACAGAACAGATGGCCAGATAATTGAGAAGCTACAGTCTATTAATGGGGGGAAGATTGTTAAGGCTAAAAGCGGGATTAGTCAGGCAAAGTAGTTTCGAGGGGCTGCTGTGGACAATGTTCACCTTAACCGGGATCTTACTCCACTGGAGCCTTGAGGGTAAGTTAGTTCAGGAATCAGTAAGCATCTCACCTCAGGAGTTATTTCTCCTATGATTGAAGAGACCAAATCCTCCAATAAACTGGACTGTAAGTGAAACACTAACAACCTAAAGGAAGCTTGGATTTTTCCATTCACATCAAGGGTAGGTGGAGAATATTTGCAGTATGGGTGAACACCAGCCATATTAATGTGATCACTTAAGGAAGAGACATTGGAAATTTAACTTTTTGGATTTTCCCCACTGTTATCATTGTAAAATGATTTAGAACCTCCCATATATCTCTGTAATTCATTATCTGTCGATACTGCTGTGAGGTCATCAAGCACAATGACCAAGAAAGAATTCTTCAGTCTTTTACACTGCAACTTAGTAAGTTTATTTAAGTAGAACGGGGGTGCCTGGGTGGCTCAGTCATCAAGCACCTGCCTTTGGCTCAGGTCATGATCCCAGGGTCCTGGGATTGAGCCCTGCATACGGGGTCCCTGCTTAGCGGGAAGTCTGCTTCTCCCTCTCCCACTTGCCCTGCTTGTGTTCTCTCTCTTGCTGTGTCTCTCTCTGTCAAATAAATAAATAAAATCTTTTAAAAAAAATTTTAGAAAAAAGGTAGACAGGGACAGGACTCCTGGGCAGAAAGAGCTGTACTTTTGCTGTATGAAGTTGCTGGTTATATGCTTAGTGCTCAAGGGGTAGGGAACAGGCATGGAGTATTAGATGATAAATGTCTTCTTCAAATTTCTATGGGAGTATAGCTCAGTGGTAGAGCATTTGACTGCAAATTTCTACTCATAAAACAACTTTCTCAAGATTTCTCTGGTGCTTATCATTCCGTTCAATATTAACTATCGGTGAGATATAGAGGCAGTCATATGAGATCCTTTAAGGATGTAATAACCAGTAGTATTTGATCCTATAAAGGCTATAGATAAGCTTCTGGACTAAATGTGAACATTTTTTTTTGTTTCTGTCTCTCATCAATACCAGACAAAAATGGTGTAGAAATATTGGATTGATGCTAAGAAAGAGAAGCACCAAACTCTAAGCCTTATATTGCTACTCTTGGGTAGGTTTGATAGTGTTAATGTTCATCACATCTCAGAAATACTGTATAACACAGAGGAATTAAAAAAAAAAAAGTCTCTGGGTCCTAAGTAACTAGAAGCAAGCCTTAGGTGGCAAAAGAATTAGATGAAATATCCAACCTTTATTACAGTTGATGATGTGTCTGCGTTAACCATCTGAACTTTGAACAATTGCAGGTGTAGACACTGAAAGTTCTCTGCCATTGCTATGAAGAAGCTTCTGACGAAGGATATCGAACTTTAAGTCGGGTCACATCTCAGGAGACACAAGAAAGATTGGCTGAACTCCAAAATGAAGAAGTAAAAAGATACCTATTGAATCATTTTTAGTCCCTACTGCATCTTAACCACAAACCTGGTAGACTAATTCAACACTGTATGAGTTACATTGTATTAGGAACATACCTGTATGTGGACAGATTCTCTATCAGTCCACTACCTAGCTTATTTACCTATCTATAGCTTATTTGAAGACTTTTCTGACCTGAAGATGAAGGCTGAGATTTCAAACTGCCAACCTTTATCCAGAGTTTGGACTCTGAGGAATTAAAATGCCTGTTCTCCTCACTCCTCACAGCTAAATGAACCATTTACCTTAACGTGATTTTACTCTTCCATTGTTTTCCCTGGTGTGACGTTCATAAGACCCATTGATTCTTTCATGGAAAACATCAACACACAGATTGCATCTGAGGATTCTTTGAACGCCTTGTCTTAAAAATCCTTACCTGCTGTTTTGGACAATCCTGGGCTACGGTCTTTCGATCCTCACACCATTCTTGTCAAGCCTCCTTGCCCTGAAGCACAGAACAAAATCTCTGATTCTCAATTAATTCTGGGTCTCTTCCCCCACAGAGACATGACCAAAGTTGGCAGAGGTGTGTTCTTCATTAATACACACACAGTATACCTAGCTTTGTCTTATCCCCAGGTTGTGTTTGGTGTTATTTGAGGAGCCAGCAAGCAACCTCTCCTTTCCAGTTGTTTTGCAAAATTACACTTATAGCTTTCAAGAGCATCTATAAATTGTTAACTTGTGCTGGCTTCCTTAAAAGGTAGATTATAATGTCTCCCTGCACACTTAGAAGACAGCTTCCAACAGGGATAGCTGTGTCATCATTGTAGTCTGGGGACATATATAATGGTTTCAGTAACTTAGGTACAGGATCTTTTAGGAATGTATGGCAGATGTTACGTTTTTTATTTTTGTTGGCTCATCATGACCATTGCTTTCTTTCTTCCCTCACGTTTATTTATGATATATGCTCTTATTCTTGACCCTTAGGAGCTTCACTATGGACCAATTGAGATCAACTGCTACCACACAATATGAACTGCAGAAACAGTTTCGGAGCTCTTTTCCTAATGGATTTTTGAACAGCACATCCTCTTATTTTTTGACAGAGAACATAGTATATATTATCATGCTAGAAGCAGAGACTTCATGTAAATATCTGAGGTTGAGCGGTGTTATAGCTCTGCTGACATTGATGAGTGCATGGTTTTCATTCACTGATAACCTACAGGTCTGTACTGAAAACCACTGCTAGTATTTATGACTGAAATGATATGATGTCTGCAATTTGTTTCAAATGGTTTGGACCTGGGGACTTGGGAAAGTGGAGTTTCTAAATGAAATAAAATTAGCCTCAAAGATCATAAATTTGAGGCTAGGTGATAGATGTGTAGAATTTTAGTACACTGTTCACTCTATATTTTATCTCTACTTGAATTTTTCCTGTTATCAAGTGGATAAAACCCCACACACAGTTTGGAACAGTTGTACTGGTTAGGAATTATCTTAGTTCTTCCAAAAGGTCAAATCTGGTATTGTCAAGAGATACCACATAAGGGATATACAGTGATTTCAGAACAATGCTGAAGCTCTAGGGAGGAAAAAAAAAAAAAATGAAAAAGAACACCATGGAGGCCACTTAGTCTTTTGTTCAGTTTCAGTTTCTGAAGAAAAGAGTCCATGGGAAAGACTCCCAGCTTTTCTCTCATCACTCCTGGTAAGTGAGGGGCCAATCGGAGTCATTGTTATGGTATGTGATGCAAACCTTCAAGATAGTCCATTGAAAAGTCATTTCATAATGGTTTATACCAGAATAGAGGTTTGCAAACTTTTGCCATAAAGACACCGAGAATGAATATTCTCTGCTTTGTAGGCCATATGGTTTTGGTCCACTCTGTTACTGTTGTGCAGAAGTGGCCAGAGACAATATGTAAACAAACACCCATGGCTGTTCCAATAAAGCTTTATTTACAAAAATGAGCAACAGGCTGGATTTGGCCAGATGTAATTTGCCAAGCCTAGGTCAGAATATGAGCTTTGGAATTACACAGATCTGAGTGTGTATCCTTATTTTCTACTTAACTGTGTGACCTTGGGCAAATCACTTAACCTTTGAGCTCCAGTTTCCTCAATTATAAACTGGAGAATTAGAGGATCTGCATTCGATGACTATTGAGAAGCATAAGTTGATATACATGAAGCTCTTAGCCAAGTATCTAGGGTTCTTTAAGTGCTAAGGAAGTATTAAGTATTATTAATCAATGCTCTTTTGGTATATAATTTATTACTTATCTAATGACATACATTTAACCATTTTCTTTATCAGAATGCAGTCAAAGGTTTTTATGTAAGGAACAAGTATAAAACATCAAAGAATTATCTCAATTTACTAGTTTTCTCATTATTGTTGTTGTCCTCTTGTTGAGGTTCCAGTTGGCTGATAAATAATTTTTTTTCTTCACCCCAACCCCACATCTTCCCCCCTAATGACAGAGATACCAAAGTCAGATAGTGATCAGAATATCAGCTTTACTTTTTTTTTTTAAAGATTTTATTTCTTTTTTTTTTTTAAAGATTTTTTATTTTATTTATTTGACAGAGAGACATCACAAGTAGGCAGAGAGGCAGGCAGAGAGAGAGAGAGGAGGAAGCAGGCTCCCTGCTGAGCAGAGAGCCCGATGCGGGACTTGATCCCAGGACCCTGAGACCATGACCTGAGCCAAAGGCAGCTGCTCAACCCACTGAGCCACCCAGGCACTCCTAAAAGATTTTATTTCTTTATTTGACACAGAGAGAGAGAGATCACAAGTAGGCAGAAAGGGAGGCAGAGAGAGGGGCGGAAGCAGGCTCCCTGCTGAGCAGAGAGCCTGATGCAGGGCTTATGTGGGGCCCAATACTAAGTTTTTTTTTTTTTTTTTTTAAATTTTATTTATTTATTTGAAAGACGGAGATCACAAGTAGGCAGAGAGGCAGGCAGAGAGAGAGAGAGAGGGAAGCAGGCTTCCTGCGGAGCAGGGAGCCCGATGCGGGGCTCGATCCCAGGACCCTGAGATCATGACCCCAGCCAAAGGCAGCAGCCCAAACCACTGAGCCACCCAGGCGCCCCCCAATACTAAGTTTGATGCAGGGCTCCATGCGGGGCTGGATCCCAGGACCATGAGACCATGGCTGAACACAGAGGCTTAACCCTCTGAGACACCCAGGTGCCCCAACTTTATTGTTAATAAGACTGAAGAATGTGGTTTGATCTGTGGCCACTTGTACTTCCTGATCTCCTCCTGCATTAATTAGTTCATTGCCATCTACGGGGTCAGGGGCAGTGTTGGGCAAAACATGCTCCCCTTCACAAACCTGAAACTGCCTGAATAAATTTCTGCTCAGCACAGAGAGCAACCTGAATGCACACAGCCTTCAAATAGGCTAGTTCCAAAAGAGAAAAGGAATATAAGCCAGAGAAACAGAGGATTTCCACTAACCCATAATACTAAGTCAGCTATGTGTTCTCAGTCATGCAAGGTGCTTGACTTCAACAAGCCTACGAGATGCTTACAACAGCCCTTGGAGGCAGTATTACGGGGAAACAGGACAGAAAGAAATGAGGGAGAGAATTCCCTAGGATCTCACAGGAAGAAAGTGATAGAGCCAGGACACATACCCATTGTCACTTCCCTGCCCTTCAAAGCTCAGGGTTCTTTTTAGCAAATGTGGACCTTCTGAAAAGAAAACAGACAAGCAACAAACCAAAAACAGAACAAGAATGCAAGCAAGTTCAGTTTAGATCTTGTTTGTGTAAGTCTTCATTGGTGTATCACCATCGCTGCATGATTTACCAGATGTGTGAAATGCATATGCTTAATTAATCCACTCTAAAGATTTGGCCTGCCATCTACGTTCTACTTAAAACAAAACAGAACAAAACACTGCAATATCCTTATTTAAAAAACAGCAACAGGGAGCTACCTTCAATTTCCTGACTTCTGCTCCTTTCTTCATACCAAAGAGTGGTGCTCAGACTCCATCTACAAATTCCTTCAGCTTCCAAGATGAAATTTGCTTGGTCGCACAGACTGAAACTCACTTAAAGTGGCTATGTGCCCTTTTTACTATCTTCTCAACTATCTGGGGCTATAATTCCTTTTTTTTTAAATTGGACCTTTTCAACTTGAAGGAGACCAAATAGAAATATTTTAGTGTTCTATCACCTGTTAACATTATGTTTAAGCGGTATGCCTAACCCATCATTTTTTCCAGCTCCAAACAGTTGAAAAATCCCTTTCTGTCATCTTTAATGTCTTTTGGTACCCTAATTTACTTAGCTTTTTACCTTCCTGACTATTTTTAGAGGCTCTTCTTACTCTTTTATATTCACCTTCTGGTCTTAAAACATTCTATTATAGAACTGATGCAAAGGAAATTCCAGACAAGGCCATATATTGTACCTTTGACCCATTTTCAAAGTACAGTTTTTGTATTGAAGGGTGATGTGAGTCAAATTGTTAGAGTCCATAAAAAATGAGTGAGGTGTTCTGACATTTTGATAAAATACTGTTCCCTTAAATAACCATACATTCAGACGTCCTATCAAAACAACCAACAAGATTGCCTTGCATGATTTGCTCCTGCGTTTTTTAATTCGGTTGCTTCCCCAACTGCTACAAATTCGTTCAGTGCTAAACCTGTTGTTTTGCTAGATAATGTTCATTTTAGCAGAGAGTAGTTATCAAAATTTTTGGTGCATTTTAGGGAATTTGGTTTGGATTGCCCTTCAAATACAAAATTGATGCTACTGACCTGCCATTAGTAGGACACGAAATTTGAGTTATTTCCCCTGTGCTGGTGATGGATTGTGCTGCCTGAGCTACTGGCACTCCCTTTCACATTATCCATTGTGACTAATCACATGCATTTGCAAGATGATTAGCCAAGGTTAGGGGTACAGCCTGTGATTATGGAACAGATTTTTTTCTTTATGTGAAAAATTACTAGCTTATAATAGCATTAAATTATAATTTTGCTTCATATCTTAGCCAATGGTAGGTTGTTAATAGCAACTCATACTCCTATGGCTGTTTATGTGTTGTTTGCTACATAGTTCCTGAGTAAGGCCCTGTCCCATCCCTGTTTTTCTCCCATTAAACATTTACAACTTTCAAATGTACCAACTCCACCATTAGAGATCCAGAAAGTCATTCATTTGTTCAGCACACTGAGTGCTTACTATGTAGTAAGCTCTGTTTTAGTGTTGGGGATATAATAAATTAGTCCTTTTCTTCTTGGAGCTCTTCATTTAGTAAGGGGAGATGGAAATACATACCTATACAAGTAAAGTGTAAGTCAGATGCTAGGAAAGATAAAGGAAGGAAGATGGGAAGTGTTAGGGAGGGAAATCATTGATAATTTATAGGGTAATCAGGAGAGGTCTCAGTGATAAGGAAACAGAGATGAAAAAGAGTAAAGGGAAAAACCATGTGGCTCTTAGAGAAAAGTCTTGTGAGCCAATGGAGCAGTAAGTGCAAATATTCTGGAAAAGGAGCATGGTTGCCTGTTCAACAAAAGCGAGGAGGTCGATGTGAAGCTGTTGTAGGATTTTTGCTGATGCTCCAAGTGAGATTGCAGTCTGTGGAATGATTTTAAGTGGAGGAAAGCCTTGACCTTTAAAACAGTCTTTTGACTGCAATTTTAGAATTGACTTTGGAGAGATGTGTTAGTTAGCTGTTGCTCTATAACAAATTATCCCCAAATCTAGGGAGCTGAACACAAACATTTGTTTTCACGTAGTTTCTATGGGTCAGGAATACAGGCATGGGTTGGGTCTCTGCTTTAGGGCCTCATAACGTTGCTGTCCAAGTGTTGACTGGGACCTCAGTAATCTCAAGGTGAAGGATCTGTCTCCAAGCCTATTGAGTGGTTCTTAGTGGGGTTCAGTTACTCGTGGGCTGTTTTAACTGAGGGCCTTGGTTCCTTGTTGGCTGATGACCAGAGGATGTCCTTTGTGCCATTCCAGACAGTCCTCTCCATCAGAGCCAGCAAGCATCAAGAGCAGAGAGGGAAATCTCATCAAGATGAAAGTCGGAGTCTTTTGTATCTTAATCACAGAAGTAATGCCCCATCATTTTTACTGTGTTTGGTTCATTTAGAGAGAGTCATACATGCAGCCCATGTTCAAGGGGAGGGGCTTACAGGAGGACATGGCTACCAGGAGGTGGGATCACTGGGAAACACGTCAGAAGCAGTCTATCACAGAAGGCAAGGACAGACACAAGATCAGTTAGGATGTTACTGGTGTCCTAATATTTATGGTGTTAAATAATTCCAAAAGCTTGATTTCTAATGCAGATTCTGCATTTATATTTTTTAATTAAGTTTTTATTTTAATTCTAGTATAGTTAAGAACTTGATTATCTCTCACCTGGACTTTAAAAACCTTGTCCTATGTGGTCTCCATCCCTATAGCCACACTCTACCAAGGCCATCCTTCTAGAAAGCAATCATTCTTAAATACTTTTTTAAAAAGTTTTATTTATTTATTTATTTGATAGGCAGAGATCACAAGTAGACAGAGAGACAGGAAGGGAAGCAGGCTCCCTGCCCAACAGAGAGCCCAATGTGGGGCTCAATCCCAGGATCCTGGGATCATGTCCTGAGCCAAAGGCAGAGACTTTAACCCACTGAGCCACCCAGGTGCCCCTTTAAATACTTTGTTGACTCTCACATCATGTAAAATTGAGTCTCAAGCCTTAGCATTTTTAGACTCAGTGTCCTTTGCAGACTTCAACATAACTCCAGGTTCAGAAATATCCAAATACCCTTTGCTCCAGAAATTCCCAACTTTTTTTTCCTCACCTGTGTTTGACTTTCTTCTTAGAATGCCATGCCTTCTCTCTTCTAACTATAAAAGTGTTACCCATAATTTAAGATACAGTTCAAGTGTTACCTCCTCTGTGTGCCTTTTATAAATTTAGGTAAAGCTAGTCTCTCCATCTCCTGGGCTCTTGGGGGTAATTTCTGCTTACATCTATGCTTCTAACAGTAGACTGTGAGATCTTTAAATACAGAGACTGTCCTGTTTATCTTTATATTCCCAGTGCTACCGCATTGAGACATTCTGTAAATATCTGTTTTTACAGATGATAACACCACCCATATATCTCGTTCTGTTTTTAAAAATGTACAGATGAGCTGTTGCTATATGAAAGGAGACCACTGGGGCTCCTGGGTGAGTCAGTGGGTTAAAGCCTTTGTATTCGGCTCAGGTCATGATCCCAGGGACCTGGGATCGATCCCCGCATTGGACTCTCTGCTCAGCAGGGAGCCTGCTTCCCACTCTGTCTCTGCCTGCCTCTCTGCCTACTTGTGATCTCTGTCTGTCTAATAAATAAATAAAATCTTAAAAAAAAAAAGGAAAGAAAGAAAGAAAGGAGACCACTTCTTAACAGCATTCCATAGATTCCAGTAAGAGTGGTATTAGTCATCCTCGTTTAGGCACACCTAAGGTATATTTTGAAACTTTTTGTAAGGTGGAATTCCCTGCTGTTCTTTCAGTATGAATTAGATCTCTCCAGTGAATTGCATAGATAAGAATAACACAGTTAAGTTACGTATTTCATGCCAATGACAATTTAAAATTGGTTAAATGTCATGCCATCACCACTGACTAGAACAGATAGCTAATCAATTTATTTGTTAGATCCTAGACCTGTAGAAACAACTCAGTGTTTAGGGAAGGCTACTAAACGGAGGTCTTGATGCTATTCCTTCTTGTTCTTTTTTTATCCCTTGCCTTTGACTACTGCAAACATATCACCTGCCACTTGTGTCATTCAAATCTGTACATAGACCAACCCACATAAAACGGACACTATCTACTGAATGTTTGAAGTCATCTCCCGTCACCAACTTATTTTTAGAAATGGAAACAACTGAGATACTTTTGAATTGTTTTAATCTTGTTGAGATTAATTTATCCAGGAGTAATTTAAAAATGGAAAGTTTTCCCTCCCCAGAAAGTGACTACACTGAATATGTGTTTTACCATTTGTTGATGGCAAGGACATTTTCCTTAAGCAGTTTCGATGTACTGCACTTTAAATATGGCCCTGAAATAGTGATTGTGCAAAGTGTTGTGCTAATTAAGCAAGCTGGGAGTAGTAAGAAAATCTATGATTTATATGTTAACTTCTGGGCAAATAAAAAGATGCAGTCAATTCTGTATTGTACAATTTATTTGACATCTTTTATTACCTCCCTAATATCCATTCACCTCTTTTCAGTAGACTCCAACTGCTATTTGGGATATCACGTGATTTTAGGGAAGATAATCAGTCCATCGTTGGTCTGAAGAATAGAGCATGACCTAGACCAAGCCAGTTGGAACAACAAACTCACTCCTCCAGCTACCACGACTGGTTTAGGAGTTGACATGTGAGCACAGTTGATATAATCAGAGAGTAGGAACTCTGGGAAAGCCAAGGCCTGCTTTTGTTTCAGACAGGGTGACCCACAGATGTGAAGTCTGGAATTCCTGAATCCGTTTTGTTTTTATTAGTAAAACTTGCTTATGGATAAGAAGGGCACACAGAGAAAGAAAGGGGTGAAAAAAACCCACCTCTGAGACACAGACTGATTACATTTTAACCAAACCATGCCTAAAGACTGCCCGATGTCTTGTTCTATCATTCAGAGCAGTCAATAAATTTTTCTTATTACTTCAGTTACTTTGTGTTTTCTCTTACTCAAAACCATAACATTCTGATATATCCATTTCGATGTGTTGCAGAATGGGTAAAAATCTTTGACTATGAGAAGTATGTTTAGGTATTTATATTTGAATACAAATGTGTTTGGTCCACAGTATTTCAAAATAAGTATAATAAAGCCACATTAGGAAGTCTTAACTCCGTAGATTATAAATCCATCATACTCTTGCTCAGGGTCCATGCTGGCTTTTTTTTTTTTTTCTTTTCTTTTTTTTAAGAAAGAATCATCCTTGACAAAATCAGGAGTAGGGGATTTCAGAGTTGAACTAGTTATACTGCTTATGATACATGGTAACTTGTATGCATCAACAGGGGTATCAGGAGCTCAACTGAGCTGGGAAAAAGAGAGCCAAGCAGTGAGGTATCAGAGTAATGGACTAAAGAAACAAGCCAAAAATGCAAGAGTTAAGTTTTTAACTGCTTACTGAAGTAATGTAAGAGGCTAAAACCAGAGAAAGTGCCAATTCCCCATGATCTATTTTCCCCTACGAAATGGTACACTGGTCCCAGTCTGCTAGATCTCTGTGGTATGGAGTTGTCTCACTATTGACAGAACCCTGAACAAAAAAGACTGTGGTATTGTTACAGACCCCAGGTGGCTAGGGGGGAATACTGAATACTGCGAAAGGGGAAAAATATCTTCAAGGTTTGCCCCTTTGCCTGAAAAGAAGACCTTGGCAGATGGTGGTGAGTATTATGGAGGGCACATATTGCATGGAGCACTGGGTGTGGTACATAAACAATGTACATTGGAACACTGAAAAAAAAAATTAAATTAAATTAAAAAAAAAAAAAAAAGGAAGATGAAAGCCCTGGCAGAGGTACCTGAAGAAGCCCTCAGCCCAAGGCCTCAGACAAAGAAACCTCGGAATATAGAAGCTTGAGCTAGGAATGTTGATAGACATAAGAGCATGACCAGCCAGCGGAACCTGGGAGGCTGACTTCAAGTCCCTTCAGACACTGCAAGGCAATGCCTATGTACCCAGACTGATATAGGGAGGGCAACTTTCCCTTGTGAGACCTGCCAGGTTGGGCCTTTGTAACTGGCTATGATCAGGCCTGAACAATCACACATTGGTTTTTAACCAAGAGCTGGACCCTTAAGAGGAATACCAGATTATATTTTTATCCTAAGATCCTGAGAGTTTTCATAAATGCTACGTAATGCTGTCTAGGAGTACCTAATATGTATCATGGGTCAAAGTTAAGTTATCCATTGTCTGAATACTTTTGCATTTGTGCATTTTACCTTACTTTTTTTTTTTTTAATTTTATTTATTTGTTTGACAGAGAGAGAGAGATCACAAGTAGGCAGAGAGCAAGCAGAGAGAGAGAGAGGGAAGCAGGCTCTCTGCTGAACAGAGAGCCCAATTCGGGGCTTGATCCCAGGACCCTGAGATCATGACCTGAGTGGAAGGCAGAGGCTTAACCCACTGAGCCACCCAGATTTTACCTTTCCTTGTTGGAAACCTTTAGATTCGAAGACTTTTAAGTGGGTTACAATTTACATGGAAAAGTAAAACTCAATAGGCTCTGCTCAGGAGGAAATTGGCTGCTCTATATAATTAACATAACATGGTGTCACATATTCCAAAATTTAAAACCCTTTTTCTTTTTAGAAAGGCGGGGGGGTATACATAGAGAGAGGGAGAGAGAATCTTAAGCAGACTCCACGCCCAGTGCGGAGCCGGATGTAAGTCTTGATCTGAGGTCATGACCTGAACCAAAATCAACAGTAAATGCTTAAAGGACTGAGCCACCCAGGCACCTTTAAATTTAGAAATCTTAAAAAATAAAGAGATCCCTAATTATTTGTTTCCTGGACAATCATGCAACTCCTAGATCATCAATTTTTTAAAATATTTATTTACTTGAGAGAGAGAAAGAGCACAATTTGAGAGGAGGAACAGTGGGAAAGGGAGATAAATCCTCAAACAGACTCCCTATGGAGCCCAAAGTGGGTCTCAATCCCAGGACCCTGAAATCATGACCTGGGTGGGTATTAAGAGTCAGACCCTTAACCCACTGAGCCAGCCACGCACACCTGAATCATCAATGTTTATTTCACTGTAACCTCTTGTCTGATCCTAACTGTTTTACCTGAAAAGTATTATAAACTCTTCTAAATATATGACATCAATGCACTTTTCAAATGGCTTCTTGCAATTTACCAACTCAAGACAGAAAGTTCTACTTCTCTATCCCTGCTGAGTGCCACGAAGGGTCCTGAGGCTCCTCCCACGCTGATCCTAAGGTGAATCTGAAAGCATGTGGGAATTCTTGGGCACACTGCATGTAAAACAAAAACAAAAGCAAAAAAAACAACCAACCAAACAAACAAAAAACTGGCTTTGATGTGTTAAAAAAACGGGATAGTCTCTGCATGTGAAGGAAAAAAAGAAAAGAAAAAGAAACTGGGATGTGAGGGGAGCTAAGAACAGAGAATGAGTGTACACACTGGAAGATCCTGAGTGTCTCTGTATGACAATGAAAAAGTATTGGAAGTAAGCTTTTTAAATCAACATCCTGTTTTTCTTACAAAATTTTAAGTTCAGACATAGTAAATATAACTTTCAGTGGCTGACAGCAAACCGTGGATGAATTAATTGATAAATGGGAGGGTCATAAAATGATCCCAGAAGAAAATGACACTTTAAAATCTTGCCTAGGTTAAGGTGGTATTATGTGTATTTTGCTATAATTAAAGAAAATAAAAGAGAAGACATCTTGTTTATCAGCAAAAGCCCAGATTTTAAAAAGAAGATAATAAAAGATGAGTGATAGCGAGATTTGGGTTAAACAAACTTTCTTTTTGCTCCAAAGACTCATTTTGGAATCATACTTATTTCCTACCCTTATTTCAAACTGAGATATTTTAAAATAGTTAGAAATATATGCTTTATATTTCAAAATCTGATTTTAAAAATTGGCAAATTTATTGGTTCTAGAGTAGTAAATTCTGTTATTACAAAATGTGGTATGTGTTTGGGGTACGTTATTTGGTTTCATATGTATTAAAATGTTGCCTCCAAATTAATATTGTATATTAATTCGAGCATGATCTGGTGATCTGGAAAAAGAATGGGTGAAGAAGTTTCTCCTGACCTTTCTCGAATCAGTGTATGATTGCTCCACCCACCATAAAAAAATGGCAGAGGCTGCAGGGCTTAACCAACGGGACTGATTTTCTCCCAATTCTGGAAGCTAGGTGTCGGCAGGGTAGGTGTCTACTGAAGTCTCTCTGCTTGGCTTGCAGATGACTGCCTGCTCTCTGTGTCCTCACGTGGCCTTTTCTCTGTGCAGAAAGAATGTGTGTGTCCAGATCTCCTGTTCATAAAAGGACACCACTCAGATTGGATGAGGGTCCACCCATATGAGTGTATTTGACCTTAATTACATCTTCAAAAGCCCTATTTCCAAATATAGTCAATTTCTTTTTTCTTTTTTTTAAGATTTTATTTATTCATTTTACAGAGAGAGAGATCACAAGTAAGCAGAGAGGCAGGCAGAGAGAAAGGGAGGGAAGCAGGCTCCCTGCTGAGCATAGAGCCCGATGTGGGGCAGAGGCTTAACCCACTGAGCTACCCAGTTACCCCATAAATATAGTCAATTTCTGATGTATTGGGGGTTTTGGCTTCAACATACAAATTTTGGTGGGACACAGTTCAGCCCAACAGTATGGCATAATCATATAATATCTCACATAATTGCCAGTTTTTAAAAGTTTAATTGTATTTATTTATTTATTAAGTGTATTTTATTTTAATATACTCTGGTTAATATTTTACAACATTCTTAATACGTCAAATTAACATGATAAATATTTGTATATATCCAGTGGCTTTTGAGTTCTACATTTGGTTTATTTGTGATTAAAAAAAATATATATATATATATACCCATGAATATATACATGGATATGAATATATAATATACATATTCATTTATATATAGGAATGAATTCTTACATTTTGATCCCGAGTCACATAATGATTCAGGCAAAATCCCAACAGACTCCATTGACATAAACTGCTCACTGTTAATCACATGCAACTCGAAAATGCAAGGTGTATCCTTAATCCTCCACCAGAAAAATGTGGAGATTTCATCTAGTTATATGAATCATTTATAGTTGCTTAACAAGTTACCCCATAACTTAAGGCTAAAGATGACAAGCATATGTTATCTCCCACAGTTTCTGAGAGTCAGAAATCTGGGAGCAACATCCTGGGTGGTTCTGGCTTAGGGTTTCTTATAAAATTGCAGACAAGACGTCAGCCCGATCCGTACTCATCTGCATGTTTGACAGGGACTTTTTTTTCTTTTTAAAAATGTATTTATTTTAGAAAGAGAGTGTGCACAGGGAAGGGGAAGGAGGGAAGGGGGAGGAGACAGGGAGTGAGAATCCCAAGCAGACTCCTCTTTAAGCTCAGAGGCTGACACCCGGCTCAATTCCAGGACCCTGAGATCATGACCTCAGCTGAAATCAAATGCCAGATGTCGAGCCAACTTGGCCACCCAGGAGCTCCTGGAGGATCTGCCCTTGAGACAGCTCTCTCAAGGAGCCCTTGGAGCTCTTGGCTAGATGCCGTTTCTTCACCAGTTGGTGGCAGGAGGCCCGAGTTCCTGGCGGTATCAGCCTCTCCACAGTGCTGTTTGAGCATCATCTTATTGTCCCCTAACAGCACAGACCCCGCCCCCTCCCCCCGCCGTCATCCTGGGGTGAGGGATCCAAGACAGAGCAGGCAAAAAGCCACTTGCCTTTGATGACCTACTTTTTCAAGTAAAAGCGAGTCACTAAGTCCAGCCTCACTCAAGGGGAAAGAAATTAAGCTTCAAGTTTTAAAAGAAGGAGAATCAAAGACTTTGTGGGTATAATTTTAAAACTACCACGTATGGAGCTCCTGTCTGCTCAGTCAATGGGGTGAGTGACTCTTGATATCAGGGTCCTAAGTTTAAGTCCCACATTGGGCACATAGAGATTACTTAAAGAAAAAGCACACGTTAAAAAAACAACCTAGCACATATTACAGGGTAAAGATAATACACATTTGGAGGATTACTTGGATTTATATACTACAAAACTTGGTATGATAATCCAGAGCATGAATAATTAACACGTTAAGGGTAGCCCCCAAAAGAGCACTGTTATATCACGAATAGTGACAACATTAATTAACTAGGATGGTTACTCTTTAGATTTAAAATTTTAAGCCTGGAAAAATGTAAAATTAAGCATTGAAACCTGTGAGAGAACCAGAGCCATGTGTTAACAGTTTTTATTAAGAAAATGGCTGTGAGTATTTGAAATTTCATATACTATAATGTCTGGTAGTGGCTTATTATATTCATAGCCCTTTAACTATAATTTGAAATGCTTGTTAAGAAATAGATGCAGACTTATGATTTCAGGTAAAATCCTACAAGTAATTTTCAACAATGAAATAGCTAAGAGAATTTAGTTTCCTTGTATTAACTCTAAAAAAGTAGGATTAAAAAACTATGATACTAAGATGACTATGTACCTGTTTTGACTAAAAAACAGCCCCCTTAAATATGTCAGATCCTAATCCCTAGAATCTGTAAATGTTATTTCATATGGCAGAGCTTTGCAGATATGATCACGTTAAGAATCTTGAAGTGGGGAGAGAATTCTGGGTTACCCAGTGCACCCTAAAGGCAATCCTGTGTATCCTTATAAGAGGGGGGCAGAGGGAGATTTCACGACACCCGGAGGATAAAGCTGTGTGAAGACAAGCAGGCACGGAATCAACTGGCCTTGCCAGAAGTGATATGGCCATAAACCAAAACATACCAGCAGCTACCAGAAAGTGAAAGGAACAAGGAATGGAGTTTCCCTTACAGCCTCTGAAGAAAACAGGGACCTGCAGACACCAGTTTTGCAGTGTTTTTGTAAAACCAGTGTCTTTCTGACTTTGTACCTCCAGAACTGTGATGAAAGAATCAATTTATGTTGTAGGCCACTGTTGGTTGCTAATCTATTACAGCAGCTGTAGGAAACTTAGAGTAACTTTGCAACAAAATAGGTTGTGGAGAGTGATGTACTTTCAACTAATGTGGTTAACATGGGAGTTGCAATTCAAAGCACTGTAGGGCTCAGAACCTATGAAACCATCATAAGATGGGACTTACTGGTTCCAGCTCATATTCCTACTGCATCCCTCTGACAACTGGTGAGCGGTTTGCTCCTATTGCCAAAAATGCTTCACTGTTCCAAGTTCATTTTCAGTGTGAAATGTGGGTTGGCCAATACTGGATTTCGTATCAGCACAAGTCTGCAACCATGGTCTACAGAAAAGAATTCCAGAGATACACCTGCTTTGCACTGGCTAGCTGGGCCCTATGGACCCCCAGACCACGTGATGCAGCAGATCATGCCTATGGATACCTAAATCTCATCAAAAGTCTGTTCTGTATAAGAGAGCTGGGGAAAATAAGGCAAATTATGTTACAGTCATCACCAAAATAAGGTGCAAATAAAAAATGATCTGTAAGGTTTCCAAAGTTATAAGGGAATCATCTTGCTCCTAATATTTATGTAGCCCTGAAGCAAAAACGCAAATGCAGGCCTATTTACCATAGGTCTAAATATTTAAAGGTTATAAATCAAGGTAATAAATTATTATGTAAAGCCTGTTCTAATTGCTTGCCTTGACAGATACACCTTTACAATAAACTCAAAAACCATGGTTTTTATATGAATGGTAGCAAAGTAGTGAAAACAACTCAATTTAATTATTAATGATATATGTCTGGGTCTCGTGTTGATGGAATAGTGAAGTTTGGAGGACTGATAAAATAAAAACTCATAAATTATTATGTATTTATTCCACGAAATTTATTTTTCTTGCCTCCATTTCAGCAATACCAATAATTATGTTATTGTAATCATTATTTTCCCTTGAGTTATATTCTATTAATAGCAATTATATAAATGATTAAACAATTCTATTGTATTCAAAATGAATAAATTTCCATATATTTTCATACAAATAAATAGAAAATGTCAAAAAATTAAGGTAGTTTTTGTAAGTTTTGAGAAGTTATTTTTATTCTAGGGGTGCCTGTGTGGCTCAGTGGGTTAAATCCTCTGTCTTCATTCAGGCATGATCTCAGGGTCCTGGGATCAAGCCCCACATCTGGCTCTCTGCTCAGCAGGGAGCCTGCTTCCCTCTCTCTCTCTGCCTGCTTCTCTGCCTTCTTGTGCTCTCTCTCTGTCATAAAAATAAATAAATAAATCTTTTTTAAAAAAAAGGTTATTTTTATTCTAGATGATTCAAAACTAAAATACAAATATAAATAACAATAAATAACATTTTAACTCAAAATTATTGAAGTTGAAGTTTATTATTTTTGAAAATATTATTGTCACATTAAATACTTGCACAAAAATGAAACTATTCCCCTACTTGTATTCATTTTCCATCAAATTGCTCATGTGAAGGTTGTCAAGCTTCACACATATTATGTCTCAAATTACACAATGCGAATGTGAGAATAATATTAATTACTATTACAAAATGTCCATTAATTGCCATGTACAATGTTGCAAATACTATGCTAATTAATTCCTAAGTACGTCCTGAAGCACAGTTCGGAAACACTCATAGGAAATGATACTTTCTTATGCAAGTATGTATGGATTTTATGTTGAGAGGAAGGAGCTGATAGATAAATTTGTTTTAGAGGATATCCTTCCTGCACTCTGAAGCATTGTCTGTCTCCAACATAATTAGTTTTACAATCATAAATTTTCACCCCATCCCCTACCATCAAGGACACAAAGGACGAGACCTGGGAAGGCATCAGCCTGGGCCTTGAAGAGTGTTATTCATAATAGAAGCTGTTGAACATCAGGTCCTAAAAGACTCAGGGACCAAAGTCCTCTTTAATGCCTTGGGGACATTAAAGGAGGGGGTGGTTGGAGTATTTTGTGATTGACTGTGGCCTACTATAGCATGCGTCCAAGGGCAAGGGCTGAGCCCTTGGGCAGCACTGGAAAAGAATTCATTACATTTTCGCCTTTGTGTAGCACACAGCCTAGAAGAAAGGATGCCTGGTAGTTACCCCAAATTTCAGAGACCTGAATGTTGACATAGCACAAATAACCTCAGAACTACTATATAAACTGGGAAACCACTGTACCTTTCCTAACGGACTTTACCTTGCTTGCATGCGTAGGTCTGCTGCTGTCTACAGAAATGTTCTCTCCTAACACCTCTCACCATGTCCAACTTCCTTAAGTTACTTTGAAAATGATAGAAATGATCAGTCTTGGTGGGACATACATATAGTTAAAAAATCTATTGTGGGAAAAAAAACTATATGGTAAAATATGTGGATTTGTACATTTCTAGAGTGGAGACTGGTAAGGTTATCACTCTTTTCATAAACAACAGAATCACAAGTCAAGTATTTTAAAAGTTAAAAAGCTCAAATAACAAAGAGATTCTTAATGTTTTACTCCCCTCGATGAATTCAAATATATGTTAAATAACTCTTTGGAGGTTTGATTATTTTTGATGAGAAGATTAACTTTCTCCCCTGATGAGCATCATGGTCTCATCTCCCCTCCCTTAGTGACACAGGGCTCCTTCCCTTTAGCACATTACCTGACAAATCTTGAAGAGGGTCTTGGATATAAATAAACATTTATAATTTTGATGTGGTAAGGAACTAGGAGATGGATCTGGGTGAGAAGAACAATCCTTCTTTCCTGCAATGAAGTTCCTGTAATAGGACAAGTCAATTGTAAATGTTTAAAAAGTTTATTCTTTACTTTTAACAGCTTTATTGAAATGTGATTTGTGTATCATACAATTCACCCATTAATGTGCAAAACTAAAGAGGTTTCAGTATAATCAGTTGGGCAACCTCATCACAATCAATTTTAGAACATTTTCACCCATCCCAAAAGAAGTCTCTTACATGGTAACAACACTCCTCATTTCCTGCCCAACCCAACTCAGCCCTAGGCAATCACTAATCCATATTCCATTTAGATTTCCTATTCTGGATTGTGTGTGTGTGAGTGTGTGAGTGTGTGTGTGTGTGTGTGTGTGTGTGTATGCCATTTTAAAAAAGGGAAAAAAAAAAAGAATGAAATTTTGAGAGTAGCTTCCTTCACTTAACACATATTTTTAAGAATCCTGTTTTGTTCCCTTTGACCCAGCAGTTGCACTACTGGGTATTTACTCCAAAGATACAAATATAGTGATCCAAAGGGGTACTTGTACCCCAATGTTGATAAAAGAAATGTCCACAATAGCCAAACTGTGGAAAGAGCCCAGATGCCCATCAACAGATGAATGGATAAAGAAGATGTAACACACACACAATGAAATACTACTCAGCCATCAAAAAAAACCAAATCTTGCCATTTGCAACAATGTGGATGGAACTAGAGGGTATTAGGTAGTAAATAAGTTAATCAGAGAAAGACAATTTTCATATTATCTCATTCATATGTGGAATTTAAGAAACAAAACAGAGGAGCATAGGGGAAGGGAAGAAAAATAAAACAAGATGAAATCAGAGAGGGAGACAAACCGTAAGAGACTCTTAATCATAGGAAACCCAATTGAGAGTTGCTGGAGGGGAGGGAGGCGGGGGCATTGGGGTAGCTGGAGGATGGACCATTAAGGTGGGCACGTGATGTAATGAGCACTGGGTATTATAAAAGACTGATGAACCGCTGAACTCTACTTCTGAAACCAATAATACATTATATGTTAATTAATTGAATTTAAATTTTAAAAATGTAAAAAATTTTTTAAAATATTCCTATGTTGTAGCATGTACTGATACTCTATTCCTTTTTGGTGCTGAATAATATTCCATGGTACAGATAAATTAATTTTATTTATCCATTCATCAGTTGGCATAAATTTGGGTTGTTTCCATTTTTTTATTTTGCTTTTATGAATAATACTACTATAAATATTTGTGTATAGTTTTTATGTGGATGTACTTAGGAGTGGAATTGCTGGGTCACATGGTGTGACTTGGTTTAAATTTTGAAGAATGATAAGTTTCATCATTTTGTATTCCTCCAGCAATGTGTGGGTTTCATTTTCTTCACATCCTCTCAAACTCATTATTGTCTCCCCCCCCTTTTTTTTTTTATTATAGCCATTCCAGTGGATGTAGTTTTGATTTGTATTTCCCTAATGACTAATGATGTTGATCTTCTTTCCATAGACTTATGTCCACTTGTGTTCCTTATTTGGAAAAAATCCTGTACAGATCCTTTGCTCATTTTAAATTTAGATTACTTACCTTTTTATTATAACAGGTTCTTTAATGGATGTAAGTCCTCTTTCAGTTATATGATTTACAAATATTTTCTCTCATTTTTGGGGTTGACTTTCACTTTTTTGATTATAATGTTCATAGCACAAAATTTTTTTTAATAATTTTTAACTTTTTATAAACATATATTTTTATCCCCAGGGGTACAGGTCTGTGAATCACCAGGTTTACACACTTCACAGCACTCACCAAAGCACATACCCTCCCCAATGTCCATAATCCCACCCCCTTCTCCCAAACCTCCTCCCCCCAGCAACCCTCAGTTTGTTTTCTGAGATTAAGAGTCACTTATGGTTTGTCTCCCTCCCAATCCCATCTTGTTTCATTGATTTTTCTCCTACCCACTTAAGCCCCCATCACCACTTCCTCATATCAGGGAGATCATATGATAGTTGTCTTTCTCTGCTTGACTTATTTCGCTAAGCATGATACGCTCTAGTTCCATCCATGTTGTCGCAAATGGCAAGATTTCATTTCTTTTGATGGCTGCATAGTATTCCATTGTGTATATATACCACATCTTCTTGATCCATTCATCTGTTGATGGACATCTAGGTTCTTTCCATAGTTTGGCTATTGTGGACATTGCTGCTATAAACATTCAGGTGCACGTGCCCCTTTGGATCACTACGTTTGTATCTTTAGGGTAGATGCCCAATAGTGCAATTGCTGGGTCATAGGGCAGTTCTATTTTCAACATTTTGAGGAACCTCCATGCTGTTTTCCAGAGAGGTTGCACCAGCTTGCATTCCCACCAACAGTGTAGGAGGGTTCCCCTTTCTCCGCATCCTCGCCAGCATCTGTCATTTCCTGACTTGTTGATTTTAGCCATTCTGACTGGTGTGAGGTGATATCGCATTGTGGTTTTGATTTGTATTTCCCTGATGCCGAGTGATATGGAGCACTTTTTCATGTGTCTGTTGGCCATCTGGATGTCTTCTTTGCAGAAATGTCTGTTCATGTCCTCTGCCCATTTCTTGATTGGATCATTTGTTCTTTGGGTGTTGAGTTTGCTAAGTTCTTTATAGATTCTGGACACTAGTCCTTTATCTGATATGTCGTTTGCAAATATCTTCTCCCATTCTGCCAGTTGTCTTTTGGTTTTGTTAACTGTATCCTTTGCTATGCAAAAGCTTTTGATCTTGATGAAATCCCAATAGTTCAGTTTTGACCTTGCTTCCCTTGCCTTTGGCGTTGTTCCTAGGAAGATGTTGCTGTGGCTGAGGTCAAAGAGGTTGTTGCCTGTGTTCTCCTCAAGGATTTTGATGGATTCCTTTTGCACACTGAGGTCCTTCATCCATTTTGAGTCTATTTTCGTGTGTGGTGTAAGGAAATGGTCCAATTTCATTTTTCTGCATGTGGCTGTCCAATTTTCCCAGCACCATTTGTTGAAGGGGCTGTCTTTTTTCCATTGGACATTCTTTCCTGCTTTGTCGAAGATTAGGTGACTGTAGAGTTGAGGGTCTATTTCTGGGCTCTCTATTCTATTCCATTGATCTATGTGTCTGTTTTTGTGCCAGTACCATGCTGTCTTGATGATGACAGCTTTGTAATAGAGATGGAAGTCCGGAATTGTGATGCCACCAACGTTGGGTTTTTTTTTCAATATCCCTTTGGCTATTCAAGGTCTTTTCTGGTTCTATATAAATTTTAGAATTATTTGTTCCATTTCTTTGAAAAAGATGGATGGTACTTTGATAGGAATTGCATTAAATGTGTAGATTGATTTAGGTAGCATAGACATTTTCACAATATTTATTCTTCCAATCCAGGAGCATGCAACATTTTTCCATTTCTTTGTGTCTTCCTCAATTTCTTTCATGAGTACTTTATAGTTTACTGAGTATAGATTCTGTGCCTCTTTGGTTAGGTTTATTGCTAGGTATCTTATGGTTTTGGGTGCAATTGTAAATGGGATTGACTCCTTAATTTCTCTTTCTTCTGTCTTGCTGTTGATGTAGAGAAATGCAACTGATTTCTGTGCATTGATTTTATATCCTGACACTTTACTGAATTCCTGTACAAGTTTTAGCAGTTTTGGAGTGGAGTCTTTTGGGTTTTCCACATATAGTATTATATCATCTGCAAAGAGTGATAATTTGACGTCTTCTTTGCCAATTTGGATGCCTTTAATTTCCTTTTGTTGTCTGATTGCTGAGGCTAGGACCTCTAGTACTATGTTGAATAGCAGTGGTGATAATGGACATCCCTGCCATGTTCCTGACCTTAGTGGAAAAACTTTCAGTTTTTTTCCATTGAGAATGATATTTGCGGTGGGTTTTTTATAGATGGCTTTGATGATATTGAGGTATGTGCCCTCTATCCCTACACTTTGAAGAGTTTTGATCAGGAAGGGATGCTGTACTTTGTCAAATGCTTTTTCAGCATCTATTGAGAGTATCATATGGTTTTTGTTCTTTCTTTTATTGATGTGTTGTATCACATTGACTGATTTGCGGATGTTGAACCAACCTTGCAGCCCTGGAATAAATCCCACTTGGTCGTGGTGAATAATCCTTTTAATGTACTGTTGAATCCTATTGGCTAGTATTTTGTTGAGTATTTTCATATCTGTGTTCATCAAGGATATTGGTCTATAGCTCTCTTTTTTGATGGGATCCTTGTCTGGTTTTGGGATCAAGGTGATGCTGGCCTCATAAAATGAGTTTGGAAGTTTTCCTTCCATTTCTATTTTTTGGAACAGTTTCAGGAGAATAGGAATTAGTTCTTCTTTAAATGTTTGGTAGAATTCCCCTGGGAAGCCGTCTGGCCCTGGGCTTTTGTTTGTTTGGAGATTTTTGATGACTGTTTCAATCTCCTTACTGGTTATGGGTCTGTTCAGGCTTTCTATTTCTTCCTGGTTCAGTTGTGGTAGTTTATATGTTTCTAGGAATGCATCCATTTCTTCCAGATTGTCAAATTTATTGCTGTAGAGTTGCTCATAATATGTTCTTATAATAGTTTGTATTTCTTTGGTGTTAGTTGTGATCTCTACTCTTTCATTCATGATTTTATTTATTTGGGTCCTTTCTCTTTTCTTTTTGATAAGTCGGGCCAGGGATTTATCAATTTTATTATTTCTTTTAAAGAACCAGCTCCTAGTTTTGTTGATTTGTTCTATTGTTTTTTTGGTTTCTATTTCATTGATTTCTGCTCTGATCTTTATGATTTCTCTTCTCCTGCTGGGCTTAGGGTTTCTTTCTTGTTCTTTCTCCAGCTCCTTTATATGTAAGGTTAGGTTGTTTACCTGAGACCTTTCTTGTTTCTTGAGAAAGGCTTGAACTGCTATATATTTTCCTCTCAGGACTGCCTTTGTTGTGTCCCACAGATTTTGAACCATTGTATTTTCATTATCATTTGTTTCCATGATTTTTTTCAATTCTTTAATTTCCCGGTTGACCCATTCATTCTTTAGTCTCCATGTATTTTGGTTCTTTTCAAACTTCCTTTTGTGGTTGAGTTCTAGCTTTAGAGCATTGTGGTCTGAAAATATGCAGGGAATGATCCCAATCTTTTGATACCGGTTGAGTCCTGATTTAGGACCGAGGATGTGATCTATTCTGGAGAATGTTCCATGTGCACTAGAGAAGAATGTGTATTCTGTTGCTTTGGGATGAAATGTTCTGAATATATCTGTGATGTCCATCTGGTCCAGTGTGTCATTTAAGGCCTTTATTTCCTTGCTGATCTTTTGCTTGGATGATCTGTCCATTTCAGTGAGGGGAGTGTTAAAGTCCCCTACTATTATTGTATTATTGTTGATGTGTTTCTTTGATTTTGTTATTAATTGGTTTATATAGTTGGCTGCTCCCACGTTGGGGGCATAGATATTTAAAATTGTTAAATCTTGTTGGACAGACCCTTTGAGTATGATATAGTGTCCTTCCTCATCTCTTATTATAGTCTTTGGCTTAAAATCTAATTGATCTGATATAAGGATTGCCACTCCTGCTTTCTTCTGATGTCCATTAGCATGGTAAATTCTTTTCCACCCCCTCACTTTAAATCTGGAGGTGTCTTCGGGCTTAAAATGAGTTTCTTGGAGGCCACATATAGATGGGTTTTGTTTTTTTATCCATTCTGATACCCTGTGTCTTTTGACAGGGGCATTTAGCCCATTAACATTCAGGGTAACTATTGAGAGATATGAATTTAGTGCCATTGTATTGCTTGTAAGGTGACTGTTACTGTATATGGTCTCTGTTCCTTTCTGATCTACCACTTGTAGGCTCTCTCTTTGCTTAGAGGACCCCTTTCAATATTTCCTGTAGAGCTGGTTTGGTGTTTGCAAATTCTTTCAGTTTTTGTTTGTCCTGGAAGCTTTTAATCTCTCCTTCTATTTTCAATGATAGCCTAGCTGGATTTAGTATTCTTGGCTGCATGTTTTTCTCGTTTAGTGCTCTGAAAATATCATGCCAGCTCTTTCTGGCCTGCCAGGTCTCTGTGGATAAATCAGCTGCCAATCTAATATTTTTACCATTGTATGTTACAGACTTCTTTTCCCGGGCTGCCCTCAGGATTTTCTCTTTGTCACTGAGACTTGTAAATTTTACTATTAGGTGATGGGGTGTGGGCCTATTATTATTGATTTTGAGGGGTGTTCTCTGAACCTCCTGAATTTTGATGCTCATTCCCTTTGCCATATTGGAGAAATTCTCTCCAGTATACCTTCTGCTCCCCTCTCTCTTTCTTCTTCTTCTGGAATCCCAATTATTCTAATGTTGTTTCGTCTTATGGTGTCACTTATCTCTCTAATTCTCCCCTTGTGGTCCAGTAGCTGTTTGTCCCTCTTTTTCTCAGCTTCTTTATTCTCTGTCATTTAGTCTTCTAGATCACTAATTCTTTCTTCTGCCTCATTTATCCTAGCAGTGAGAGCCTCCATTTTTTATTGCACCTCATTAATAGCTTTTTTGATTTCAACTTGGTTAGATTTTAGTTCTTTTATTTCTCCAGAAAGGGCTTTTATATCTCTCGAGAGGGTTTCTCTAATATCTTCCATGCCTTTTTCGAGCCCAGCTAGAACCTTGAGAATTGTCATTCTGAACTCTAGATCTGACATATTACCAATGTCTGTATTGATTAGATCCCTAGCCTTCGGTACTGCCTCTTGTTCTTTTTTTTGTGTTGAATTTTTCCTTCTTGTCATTTTGTCCAATAAGAGTATATGAAGGAGCAAGTAAAATACTAAAAGGGTGGCAACAACCCCAGGAAAATATTCTTTAACCAAATCAGAAGAGATCCCAAATCGTGAGGGGGGAGAAAGGGGATAAAAAGAGGTTCAAAAAGGAAGAAAGAAAAAAAAAGAAAAAAGAAAAAAAAAGAAAAGAATTAAAAAAAAGAAAACAAATCAGAAAAATATAAAAAAGAAAAATATATATATTAGATAAACTGGTTAAAAAAGAAAAAGGTAAATGTAAAAAAAAAAATTTTACCAGAAGGTGAGAAAAAAAACAAAAAATGAAAAAGAAAAAAATTAAATTAACTGCAAGACTAAAAGAAATCACAGGGAAAAAGCCATGAGTTCCGTGCTTTGCTTTCTCCTCCTCTGGAATTCTGCTGCTCTCCTTGGTATTGAAACCTCACTCCTTGTTAGGTGAACTTGGTATTGGCTGGATTTTTTGTTGATCTTCAGGGGGAGGGGCCTGTTGTAGTGATTCTCAAGTGTCTTTGCCCCAGGCGGAATTGCACCGCCCTTAGCAGGGGCCGGGGTGAGTAATCCGCTTGGGTTTGCTTTCAGGAGCTTTTGTTCCCTGAGCGCTTTCCGTAGAGTTCCGGAGGACGGGAATACAAATGGCGGCCTCCTGGTCTCAGGCCCAGAGGAGCTGAGAGCCCAGGGCCCCACTCCTCAGTGCGCCCTCAGAGAACAGCACCCAGTTACTCCCGTCTGCCTGACCTCCAGCCACGCTCCAAGTTCACCGAGATTGCGAGCGGTTCAAGGTCACCCCGAGCTGCGAGCTTACTGTCGGCTCTGTCTCTGTAGCCGGCTTTCCCGTTCCAATACCCACAAGCTCTGCGACACTCAGACACCCCCTATCCTTCTGTGACCCTGCAGGACCTGAGGCCACGCTGACCCCGTGTGGGCTTCGTTCCGGTTTAGCCTCTGGAGCTATGTCCCTCAGTGGAACAGACGTTTAAAAGTCCTGATTTTGTGCGCCGTTGCTCCACTGCTTGCCAGGAGCCGGCCCCTCCCCCCAGGGTCTATCTTCCCGTCGCTTTGGATTCACTTCTCCGCCGGTCCTACCTTTCAGAAAGTGGTTGTTTTTCTGTTTCCAGAATTGCTGTTCTTCTTCTCTTCGATCTGCTGATGGATTTTCAGGTGTTTGCAATCTTTAGATAAGCTATCTAGCTGATCTCCGGCTAGCTGAAGTAGTCTCAGCCTGCTACTTCTCCGCCATCTTGACTCCTCCCATAGCACAAAATTTTAAAATTTGTATAATGTCTATGTGATGGATAATTTTATATCAACTTGACTGGTCCACAGAGAAAATGCCTAGATATTTGGCCACACATTATTCTAGAAGTGTCTGGGGGTATGTTTTGGGATTACATTAACATTTAAAGCAGATAGAGCAGATTGTTTTCACTAAGGTATGTAGCCTTCACTCAATCAGTTTAAGACCCAATAGAACAAAAAGAGTGACTCTTCTTTGATTAAAGGGGACTCTTCTTGCCCAGCTGCTGGAGTAAGATGGTGGTCTTTTCCTGCTTTGGACTTGAACTGAAATATCAGCTCTTCTTGGGTGTCAGGGCTGAAGGAATTTGGACTGGAACCTATACCCTGGGCCTCCTGGGTCTTCAGTTGCTGACTGTAGATCTTGACAGTTCTTAGTTTTCTTAATTGCATGAGCCAATTCCTTTCTCTCTCTCTCTTTCTCTGTTGACTTTGTTGGTTCTGTCTCTCTAGACAAGTCTGACTAATACAGCCTAATTTGTTTTTTCTTATATTGCTTATGATTTGATGTCATATCTAAGAAGGCTTCACTTAATTCAAGATCATGAAGATTTATGCTTATATTATCATCTAAGACTTCAATAGTTTTAACACTTACATTTAGGATTATGATCTATTTTCTGTTAAATTTGTATATGGTGTGAGAAATAGTTCTATTTTCATTCTTTTACATATAGATATTCATCCGTCCAGCACCATTTGTTCATAAAACTATTCACTGTTATCTAATTATCTTATCACTTTTGTCATAAATCAACTGACCACAGATATGAGTGTTTATTTTTGGACTATCTAGTCTATTCCAAGAAACTATGTGTCTGCTGTTGCAGTTAGTTAGAAACAGGGAAGTGTCAGTGTGAACATTCATTCATTCACTTTAAGCACAATGTTAGGTATATATTTTTGTGTGTGTGTGTGTATGTGTGTGTTTTGTTTTGTCATCAGTGCCTTTGACTGTGTTGAGGAAATTCCTCTCTATTTCTACTTTGTTGATAATTTTCATTATGAAAAATTGTTGATTTTTATCAAATTATTTTTCTACATGGGTGGAGATAATTCTGTAGCATTTGTCCTTTATACTATTGATGTTATGTATTACATTAACTGATTTTTAGATGGTATACCAACCTTGCATTCTGTGGAAAATCTTGTTTTAAAGTATTGAGCCTGTGCTCTTTTGATACCATAATATTGAAATATATCAGTAAGACCAGAAAACACGTTATAATGGGGTAGAACAGATTCTATGATGCCTGGACTGTTGAGATTCTCCAATCTGAAAGTATGATACATCTTGATAATTCAACTGTGAATAGAGATGCACTTTCATACCTCTGCTGATTTTTTTCATCATTGGCAGCAATGAGTTTTCAACCTAAATGAAAACATCAGAATCAGAAGCCTTCGGCTGCCTGACTGGCCCAGTCAGTAGAGCATGCAACTCTTGATCTTAGGGTTGTGAGTTTGAGCCCCACATTGGGTGTAGAGAATATTTCAAAAGAAAGTCTTAAAAAAAAAAAAGAATTAGAAACCTAAAAGTAAAAAATGGAAATAATATGAAAGGAGCTACTGTATTACTTTGCTAGGACTGCCATAACAATGTGCCACTAACTGAGTAGCTTGAGCAATAGAAATCTGTTTTCTCACAGTTCTGGAGGCTGGAAGCTTGAGATCATGGTGTTGGTAGATTGTTCTGTGGTTGTTCTTCTTGTGTACTTTGAGGGGGACTCTGTTCCAGGAATGTCCCCTAGCTTTTGGTGGTTTTCAGGCAGTCTCTGCTATTCTTAGCTTATAGATGAACCACACTCATGTCTGCCTCAATAATCACATAGAATTCTTCTTGCGTATGTGGTATAGGTCTCCAAATTTCTCCTTTTTAAAAGGACACTAGTTGAATTAGGAACAAACCCTAAATGATTTCATTTAACTTAATGACCTCATAAAGACCTTACCTTGAAATAAGGTCATACTCTGAGGTACTGTGGGTTAGCACATCAACATATAAATTTGGGGGGACACCACTAAATCCATAAGAGCGACCTTCTGAGAAGTGAGTAAAATTGTTCTCTAAAACCTTCCTGTAGAGACTTCAAAAAGGTCTTAAAATAATAAACTTGAAAAGGACATCCCTATATTCTCAGTATTTAATTCTTATTCATAGAATAAAATTGAAGTATGACTAATTCTTACTTATTTGAATTTTCTTGTTTGGTACTAGAAAGAGCCTGGATTAGAACTAACTACCATATATTGCAAAACCCATTATTTCCTGTCGTGGCTGGGATAGATATTTCTATGAAGGAAAAGCCTTTGATTATGAAATTCGAGGATGTCAGGTATAGTAGCCGTGGTTTAATTAAGTAAGGGGTCTTTTTGGCATTAGGAGAGAAAAAAAGAAAAAGTCCAAAAAGAAAGTGGAAAGGTAGTAGGAGAGAGGGAGAGAAGGAGAAAGAGGATGAGCGGCAGACAGAGGAGGGAAAAAAGAGGAAGAGACAGTTACTCTGATAGATTAATTCTTTCCTGGTGATATGACTGTCAGAGACAAATGATACAGAATTACCATAGATTTTAAAGTCAGATTTGAGCAAAACTCTAATAAGTCTGGTTCTGCATGGATAAGGCTTTTAAGATGATATGTGGGTTTTTCTTTTTTCCTTTTTTCAGTTTTAGAATGCTGTCAGAAAGGAGTCAAATCCTTTGTATCTGTTTCCAAGATTTACATATTCATCTATACTGACATTTACTTAAATGTGCTATCTTTTTCCCCTGGATAAACAAATGATATTTGAGCTTTCCAAGCAGAAATTCAAGTTTAGCAATAAAAACGTAAGCCAAGTAAATGCCAAGTAATTATTAGACATTTTGTTTGGAAATTTAAAAATTAGGGCAGTAACTTAACATTTTAATTATAAACAATTATATAACTGAGAGCATTTTATTTTTCCAATCATGTGTATGTAAACTAATTATATGAACTAATCTGCTAAATAAGATTAATTGTGACTTATGGAAGATTAATTTAAATGATTGTCCAAAGCATGACATTCTCCAAAGAGTCAATTTCTTTATATAACTCTTTTAAGAAATGAAATGGTGTTAAACTATGAAATTTACTTAATTTTAGATTTTTAGTTGCTAGCTATTTGAAATGACTTTGGAATAATATATTCCCAAGCTTTGCTTTTAATAGATACATTAAGAGTTGTTTTTTCCTTGTCATTTTTGGGCAATTGGCACTACCTGTTCATAATAGAAATCATCATTTACTTAAAAGAAAATCTCTATTGAAAATGACATTTTCAGAGATTCACAAAGATCAGAGTGCTAAGCTCAGCCCTTTAGGGCATACACATTTTGGGAATGTAAAAATGACTAATTTGCAAAACAATAGGTAAGGTGAAGATATGTACAATACATACATTACAAAAATTACACATAAAGTAAGGTTGTTTCTGAAAATATCCCTTATACCTCATAGATTTTCAGAAAAATAAAATTTGAGACTTCAGGGCAATAGCACAGGGTTAATAATAGGGTTATGAACCTTATTATAATTTTTTAAGCTTACAATTTGACTCAAATTTTCAGTGCAATATGTCTTGTAGACCATGAAATTAATTTGTCTTTCTTTTTTTTTTCTTCTTATATGCATAGAAGAGAAATTAGTGTTTTTTACTGGAGGATGAAGGATGGAGAAAGACATACAATGTTAAATACATATTAGCTAGTTATTTTTTTGTCTTTACAAAAACAAAAATGATGTAAATAGAGCAAGGATGTTTTTCTGGTTATAGGGCTGAAGGATCCCCAATCCTCTTATTAGCTATTAGTGCATATATAGCATGCTTATGATCTTACCTCTCCCCCCTCCCCCGCCCGCCGCCGCCCCCCCACCCCAGGGTCCAGCAGCCCAGTCTCACTGCTCTGTGGCCACTCCCCCACGTGCCTGCCCCATGATCTTACCTCTTAAAGAACTAAAATTAGATACCCTAACATCTGAAATTAGGATGTCAGTGTTTGTGAGGAGAGGTGTGTGTTTTCCCCTAATTTCTGTATTTGTTTTATCTAAGAGATTTACCCTGGCATCATGAACCCAGTTTTCTGAGGTTAGATTTTCATCTGAAGATTTAGGGACTGTAATGAACTCAAAATTCATAACCTCTCATGTTATTTTATTTGGAGATAGAATCTTTAAAGAGATGTAGAAGGTTAAATGAGGTCATAAAAGTAGTATCTAAAATGATTGCTCTCCCTACAGGACGAGAAACAGACACGGGGTATATGTGTGTACAGTACATAAGCTATGAGAGGACATGGGGAGAAGATGGTCATCTGCAAGCCAAGGACAGATCTCAGAAGAAACCAAATCTGCTGACATTTTGTTCTTGGACTTCTAGTCTCCTCCAGATTTGTGAAAAATAAATTTCTGTTGTTTAAGCCACCTGGTCTGTGATATTTGTTGTGGCAGTCAGAGCAAAGGAGTACTGGGGACATGTGCAGAAAGTGACTACAATGTGATTAGAAACATAGACTCTAGATAATTTATTGCTTGGGTTAAAATTCCCACTTCATTCCTCACTCATTGTGTGAACTTGGGCAGGTTAATTAACCTGTCTGTACTTCTCCTTCATGTTCTGGAAGGTGAATGTAACAGTGGTATTTATCTCATGTTGATTTGCTGAAGGATATGAATAGATTATTATAAAAAATAGATTATTATATGTAAAGGAGCTAGAATAATGCTTGGCACATAATATGCCCCATATAAATGTTAGCTATTTAATTTGTCCTTTTCCTTCTTCTCTTCTCTTTTCTCCCCCCTCTTTATTTTTTTAAGAAAAAAAAATGTACACAAAAATCCTCAAGTAAAAAATAGGAGTTTTTGTAAAAACACAGATCTCATGAATTTCAAAAGAAGTTTTATCAGTGTAGTGTGGAGACATTAAGGAAAATTGCCATTTACTGAAGACCTTGCTTAATTTATAAATTCACCCAGGATTCTATCAGAGCTTAAAAATGGCAATTAAAGGCCAAAACAAAGCTTGACTGTTGTTAAGAAGACAACAAAATTCAGACACTCAAGAGGTAACATTCAAATGGTCCAGTATACAATTAATTACTAGACATTCCAGGAAATAAGAAACTGTGATTCATAGGGCAGAGAAATCAGTCACAAACAGCAAAAACACATGTGACTGAGTGGAATTAGTGGACAGGAGCACGAAAGAATAATATGTTTGCATCAATCATTTAAAGGAAAATGAGAACATGAGAAAAGAAATTGAAGATTTAAAAATGGAAACTTTAAAGATGAAAAGCAAAACCTCTGAAATGAAAATTTCACTGGATGAGATTAGCAGAAAAAAATTCAGGAAGACCACAGAACTTAAGATTTAGTAATAGAATGTATAAAAAATGATACACAAAGAGAAAAAGTAAACTGAAAATGAAACAAACAGATCTCAGTGGCCAGTAGGAAAATATCAAGCAATCTAACCTATTTATTTATTTGACAGACAGAGATCACAAGTAGGCAGAGAGGCAGGCAGAGAGAGAGGAAGGGAAGCAGACCCCCTGCTGAACAGAGACCCCCCCCCGCCCCAGTGTGGGGCTCGATCCCAGGACCCTGGGATCATGACCTGAGCCAAAGGCAGCGGCTTAACCCACTGAGCCACCCAGGGGCCCCAATAAATAAAATCTTTAATAAATACATAAATAAAATAAAAAGAGGAAAAGAGAAAATATTAGAGCAATCTGAGTAAAAGAGATAGTGACCACATAGTAGACCAAATAAAAGACTGATCAAAGACTTCTCATCAGAAGCCATTCCAGGCAGAAGCCAATGGATTAGTATTTTTCAAGTGTAGACAGAGATTTTAAACCTAGGAAGATATACCCAGTGAAGATACCCTTCAAAAGTGAAAGGAAAATTTAAAAAGTTGAAACATTCATTATAGATAGATCTATACTGCAAGCAATATTAAATGAAATTATTTGGTGGAACATAGATGGTATCTGTTGGAAATCTGAGTTGACACAAAGGAAAAAAAAACCACTGAGTGGTAAATATGTGGGCAAATAAATACTTATTTCTCAATTTAAAGTTCTTGAAAATATAACTTTTTAAAGCAGAGCAATAGCAATGTACTATGGAATATACAATACTTACAGAATTAGTATGTGATTTATGTGACAATAATAGCACAAAACATGGAAGTGAAAAATAGAAAGTATATCATTGAGTCTTTTGTTATACATGAAATAACATAATACTATTTGAAGATGTGTTGTAATAAAGATGCTTATTTTAAACCCCACAGTACCACTAAAAAATCAAAGAGATATCACTAATAAGCCAATAGTGAAGATAAATAGAACACTAAAATACACTCAATTCCAAATGAAGTCAAGATAAAAGGATAAAATGAGAAAAGAACATATGAATAATAGAAAAAATAGTAAAGAAGTAAATATAAGTCAAATTATGTCGACACCTACATTAAATATAATTATATAGTTAAAAGAAAGAGATTGTCAGACTAAGTGAAAAAGCATTACCTAATTACATGATGGCTATAAAAATCTCAACTTATATATAAGGATATAGATACATTTAGAGGAAAAGGATGAAAAAAGTATTGGATTGTAGACAATGAGATGAAAAAGCAAGAATAGCTATGTTAATAGCACATAGAACAGGCTTCAGAATAATGAATACTACCAGGGATAAAGAGTGACAGTTTATCATGATAATAAAGGGATTCTTCCATCAAAAAGACATAAAAATCATCAATGAGTATATAACAGTAACAGAGTTTTAAAGTACTTGTAGCAAAAACTGTCAGCACTGAAAAGAAAAACAGAAAGATCCACGATTATAGCTGGAGGTTTCGACCATCTTCTCCCACCAACTGAGACAGCAAGGAGACAAAATTGGTAAGGATACAGAAAACTTAAAATTCTTAACCACTATTACCCACATTCACCTGATGGACATTTGTGGTAGACTTCATCCAAAAAAATCACAAAGAGAAATTGCTTTAAATGCACACAAAACAGTCACTAAAAAGTATCACAAACTAGCACATAAAATATGTGTCAACACATTTTCCCTTCAGCTTCATGAGGGTATAATTGACATGTAACATTGTGTAAGTTTAAAGTGTACAATGTGAGGATTTGATATATGGAATCGTGGTGAAACAATCACCACAGTGAGGTTTGTTACCCCATCTACCACCATATACAATTCATTACCTTTTTTGTGTGTGTATGGTGAGAAATTTAACTTTTGTTCTCTTAGCAACTTTCAAGTATACAACACAATATTGTTAAAATCGGCACACTGTATATTTGATCCCAGAATCTATTCTTCCTATAACTGGAAGTTTGTACCATTTGGTGACAACCTTCACCCTTATCCCTGTCTCCACCCATGGTGCCTGTCAATCACCAGTCTACCCTGTTTCTAGAGTTCAGCATTTTTTAGATTCCACATATAAGTGAAATCACATAGAAAAAGCGATTGCATTTCAATAGGCTATATATCCAGATGTGGCACTGCTGGATCGTAGGGTAGTTTCTTGTTTTTTACCTTTAAATTTTTAATTTTTTATTAACATAAAATGTATTATTAGTCCCAGAGGTACAGGTCTGTGAATCGCCAGGTTTACACACTTCACAGCACTCACCATAGCACATACCCTCCCCAATATCTATAATCCAACCACCGTCTCCCTCCTCTCCTCCCCCCTCAGCCACCCTCAGTTTGTTTTGGGAGATTAAGAGTTTCTTATGGTTTGTCTCCACCCCCCCATCCCATCTTGCTTTATTTTTTTCCTTCCTTAGCCCCCAACCCCCCCACATTGCCTCTCAAATTCTTCATATCAGGGAGATAATATGATAATTGTCTTTCTCTGATTGACTTATTTTGCTCAGTGTAATACCCTGTAGTTCCAACCACTTTGTTGCAGAAGGCAAGATTTCATTTCTTTTGATGGCTGCATAGTATTCCATTGTGTGTGTGTGTATATATATGTATATATATACACACACATCACATCTTCTTTATCCATTCATCTGTTGATGGACATCTAGGTTCTTTCAATAGTTTGGCTATTGTGCACATTGCTGCTATAAACATTCAGGTACATGTGCCCCTTTGGATTAGTACATTTGTATCTTTAGGGTAAATACCCAGTAGTGTGATTGCTGGGTTGTAGGGTAGCTCTATTTTCAACTTTTTGAGGAACCTCCATGTTGTTTTCCAGAGTGGTTGTACCCACTGGTATTCCATAGGGTAGTTTGATTGATATATTTTTAGGAAGCTCTACACTGTTTTCCATAGTGGTGTATTAATTACATTCCCCAAAACAATGCACACGAGTTCCCTTTTCTCCATGTCCTTGCCAGCACTTGTTATCTCTTAACTTTTTCATCACAATCGTTTTAATAAGTGTGAGGTGATATCTCATTGTGGTTTTAATTTGCATTTCCCTGATGATTAGTGATGTTGAGCATCTTTTCATATGCCTGTTGGCCATTTATATATCTTCTTTGGAAAAATGTCTCTGTAGGTCCTTTGCTCATTTTTAATCAGATTATTAATATTTTTTTTTGCTATTGAGTTGTATGAGTTCAGATAAAAGATTTGCAAATATTTTCTTCCATTTCATAGGTTGCTTTTCATTTATTAATCATTTCTCATATTGTGCAGAAGCTTTTTAGTTGGATGTAGTCCTACTGGTTTGTTTTTGCTTTTGTTGCCTGTGCTGTCAGTACATTTCAATGAATTGAAATCATATATTGTAATAAATTAGAAATATATATTTAGCTTTTGTTCCTGGTTCCTGGTACATAACTTCTAAAACCCTTGGAATTTTGAGGGTGATGGGTGTCTTTTGTATGTTAACAAGATGATTGGTGGCTGGGTACTCCTAGTTAGCTGCAGGATGGGGGCTGGTCACCCAAAGGACCACATGAGGCTGGCTCATTTGCTAGAGCATGTAACTTTTAATCTCAGGATGGTGAGTTCAAGTCCCACATTGAGTGTAGAGCCTACTTAATTAAAATAAAATAAAATAAAATAAAATAAAATAAAATAAAATAAAATGGACAAAAGGACCAAGACATGATTAGAGGGTTAAAATGTTTAGCTCCACACTTTAACCTTTGCAGGGAGCAGAGGGGCCAGGAGTTGAGTTAATCATAAATAGCCAATGATCACATTTATCATGTCTGCAAAATAAAACCTCCACAAAAAAATGTGGAGTTTGGAAAGCTTCTAGTTGGAGTTTGGAAAGCTTCTAGTTGGAGAGCACATTAAGAAGCTGGGAGTTGGGTGCAGCTGGAGAGGACATGGAAGCTTCATGTTCTTTCCCCCATACCTTGCTCTATTCATCTCTTCCATTCAGCTGTTCTTAAGTTGTATCCTTTAATAAGTTAATAATAAATAGAGTATTTCTCTGAATTCTCTGAGTCATAATAGGAAATTACTAAACCAAGGAGGGGTCACGGGAAGCTCTGATTTACAGCTGATCAATTATAAATATAGGATGCTTAAGACTCAGGATAGGTAAGTGAAGTGGTGCAGTCTTGTTGGACTGAGCCCTTTATTTGTGGGTTCTGTGCTAATTGTGAGCAATCAGTGTCAGAATTGAATTGAATTGTAGATGGTGTCAAGAGAGTTAGAGAATTGGTTGGTGTGGGGAAAAAAACCTAAACATTTGGTGTCAGAAGTGTGAGTAAAAATAGTTCATACATAATATCTTCTCTGACTACAACAAAATTCAGTTAAAGGCCAATAATAGAAGATATCCAGAAAATCCTCAAGTATATGGAAGTTCAACCCATGGGTCAAAGAGTAAATCACAAAGAAATTAAAATGGAATAGAAAAGAAAAAAAGTATATAGAAATTTGTGGGATATAGTTAACATAGTATTCACAATGACATGTGTAGCTACTAGGAAAGTAGAAAACTTAAAAATCAGTGATTTAAGTGTGCACTCTAATAGCCTAGAAAAAGAACAAATTAAATAAAAACTAAGGAGAAGAAAGCACATATATAAAATAAGTAAAAAATAATTAAAAAAATTAAAAATCCAATGAAACCAAGTTTAGTTCTTTGGGGGAAAAAAAGACCTGATAAGATTGATAAAACTCTGGTTAGATAGGAAGACCTCTGGCTAAATTCCAAAAAAAAAAAAAAAAGACAGAGAGAGAGAGATAACACAAGACAGCATATAAGAATATAGACATATAGACATAAAAACAAAATAAAGAAACATTATGAATAATCTCAGGTCAACACATCAAACAACCAATGCAAAAGGATAAATTCCTTGAATACATGCTACCAAAACTGATTTAATAAGAAACAGAATATAGGAGCCCCACCTCAATCAAAAAAACTAAACTTGCTTTCCAAAAATAATAAATACCTTTCTATAAAATAATAACTAAAGATAGATTGCTTCACACAATGCCATCAAATGTTTAGGAAATAAATAATTCTAATCTTACAGAAAACCTTTTAAGAAAGAGGATGGGGGAATACTTCCTAACTTATTTTTATAAAATCAGCATTACCATGATACCAAAACTACATAAAGTGATTAAAAGAAAGAAAACTTACATGCCAATATCCATCATGAGCAAAGATCAGAAAATCTCAGTAAGATATTAGCAAATGAAATCTAGCAATATATGAAAGTATAATAGAGTGTGAGCCAAGAATATCAATGTTTAAAAATCAATTTAATTAATCATATTAATAAAATAAAGGAGAAGAATGGTACATTATTAGATATAGAAAAAATGGACAAAATTCACACCATCTTATAAGAAAAATACCTCCGCAAATCTGGAATAGAAGTGAAGTTCCTTAGCCTGATAAAGGCATCTACAACAAAATCTACTGATGTTGTTAATGGTGTAAGGACACACATTCACAAAATCTTAAGATTTGGAATATGATAAGAATATCAACTCAATATTTTGATTCAGCATTGTACTGTGAGAATTAATCTATGAAATAAGGCAAGAAAAATAAGTAAAATATATATAAATCATAAAATAACTATAATCTTCATGTCATGGTTATAAAGTAGGTAAGTTAGATTATAGGTACAAAGTCCTAAGGAATCTACCAAAAACTTCTAGAACTAATAAGTAAGTTTAGCAAATTCCGAGGTACAAGTTTATTTATAAAATCCAACTGTATCTTTATATCAATATAGAATTATTAGGAATTGAGATGCAAAAATCATTTGCAAAGGCATCTAAACTCATATAAGACTGGGGATACATTTAACAAGGGACTTAAGCAAATTGGGAGGATAAAAGATCAAGACAGAAAAACCAGTTGTATTTTCAGACACTAGCAATGAATAGTTGGTATATAAATTTTAAAAGTACTTGTTTGAATAGGATCCCAAAACATGCAACTTAGGCATAAATTTAGTAAACTATCATCTGCCAGACTTATGCAATAGTTTCCACAGGTGAGGAAAAATAAGAAGACCCAAGTAATTTGAGAAAGATACTATATTCATGAGTTAGAAGAATTGAGTACTATTAAGATAACAGTTCTCCCTAATTTCACCTCAAGTTTCAGTGCAATTCCAGATTTCTTTCTAGAAATGGGCAAGTTGATAGTAAAGTATATATGGAAAAGAAAAAGTGTTGGAATAGCCAAAACAAAAAAGCCTTGAAGAAAGAACAATGTTGCAAGACCTACATTATCTAATGAGAAGACTTACTATAATGTTAGAGTCATAAAGTTGGGGTATTGACATTAAGATGTAAACATGGATTAATGGAATAAAAAAGAATTCAGAAATATGTCCACATACTTATATAGTCAAATTATTTTCAAGTAGGTGTCAAGTAACCAAAGGGAAAGAACAGCTTTCTCAATAAATGGTGCTAGAATAACCGGATATGTATGATGAAAGAAATAAAACCCAACTTTCATCATACACCATACACAAAAATTTATAGGAAATGACACATAAAATATAAAGCTATAAAGCTAAAATCATACTAGGAAAACTTCCTGATCTTGGGATAGACAAAATAATTGGTTAGATCACAGAAATCATGAAGTACAGAAGAAAAAAAAATTATGATAAATTTGACTTCATAAAATTTAAAACTTTTACTTTTTGAGAGACATTATTAAGAAAATAAAAAGGCAAACCATGCACTAGGAGAAAATATTTCCAGACATGTATCTGATATATGTAGGGTTTATATCCAGAATATATAAATAAATACATGTATAAAGGACACTAATTCAATAATAAGAAGATGAACAGTAGGGGCGCCTGGGTGGCTCAGTTGTTAAGCCTCTGCCTTTGGCTCAGGTCATGATCCCAGGACCCCGGCCTCCTTGCTCAGCAGGAAACCTACTTCTCCTTCTCCCCCTCCCCCTGCCTGTGTTCTGTCTCTCCGTTGTGTCTTTGTCAAATAATAAATGAAATCTTAAAAAAAAAAAAAAAAAGATGATGAACAGTAAAAGATGTCCAACAAAGAATGGGCAAAGATTTGAACAAACACTTTGCAAAAGGAAACAAGACAAAGTCACTAAGTCCATGAAAAAATCTTCAATATCATTAGTTAACAGGGAAATGCTAATTAAAACCAAAATGAGAGACAAGTCACTATACATTCACCAGAATGGTTAAGGTTAAAGACACCAAAAGTAGCAAGTAGAAGAAGATTGTGCAACAACTGTAACTTTCACACACTGCTAGTGAGGATATAAAGTGATGTCCTCTGGGAAATGGCCAACCTTTTCAAAGTTATGTATATATTTACTGTAGGACCCAACTATTTTACTCCTGACACATGTGGCTGAATGTTCTAAGCTTTGAATCAGTATTTGTTCTTTCTGGCAAATAGCCTCCCATCCTAATGCTATCTAGGAGCCTGCCAAGTGTTGTCTTGTCAGCACAAAACACTTCTATCCCTTTCTTCATTCACGAAGGGCTTCAGGAGCTGGGGATAAGTACCTAACACATAGTTCTCGAGTATTTGTAAAGACAGTATATTTCATAAAAAAAAAAAAATAGAGAAATACCATAAAAAATTTAGCAAGAATTGTTTTAATTCATCAAATATGGCGATGATACCATTTGACCAGTCCCTAAAAAGATGTCTTGTGAGAAGCCTATTTTCTAGAACAGGGGAAGGAGCAAAGGCAGAATTGTAGCTGGTGGAAGTATTGTAGAATTTTTGTTCCAAAATCTTAAGCTCTTTTTCAAATCTGTGAATCACTTTTTGTGATCTCTTGTTCTTTGACCATGTTCGTGATTCTGTCTGTAAGCATAGGAAAAATTCTTTATGTCCTCTGTCTTATAATTCAATCATATTAATCCTTTAGGAGCCTAACCATGCTACTTTACACTGGCTGTTTGTGGTTTTTTGTTGAGTCTCTAATAGTTCATGGATATGGACTTTTATCTGGTATTGTGCTGACAAAGTGGCTCCCTTAACAAAAATAAGACCCAATTTGTGGTGTTTGCCAGTTTCTGTGGGATTGATACCTCCATCACCACTGATTGCAAATTACCAGTGTGGGGGATGTGGACAACGGCTCTCACAAGTCGGCACAAACCAACTCCAGCCTGCTCCTTCCCTTATCTGTAAGAATTTGAACTGGTTCATATCACCTCAGAGGTGATATGATTTTTGTTAGGTACCCGAGATTGTTCCCAATTCCAGACCACTTTAAATTAATTTCCTCCCTTTTTTGGAGCATGCAGATAGTTTTGAATCATAGCCCCAAATCCATAGGAGGACTGATTCTATTAAGAGAGTCTCAGAAGAAATCTCCTCTTTGTCTTTTCCTTCACTGAAGGCCAAAAATAGTTTCTCAGTTATATCCCTTTGGAGAGCTTATATTTTTCATTCAGTCTCTCATTCAGGGCACAACCCTGGAGGCTCTTGGCTTACTCAGCACCTCTGTTCCAACTCTTTGTTTTGTGAAGACCCAAGACTCTCTCTCTCAGCCACTGAAACCCAAGGCTCTTGCTTTTTGGAGCCAATGTCTTTGGACAGCTGCCAGCCTTAGCCCTGCTTACTAGTCCAGATTCATCCTGGGCTCCTTCACTTCTGAATACGTTTTTATCCTCTTGTGAGCTTAGCTATGCATTTAAAATATTTTTTTAAAAAAATGTTTTATCCAGTATTTTAAAGTGTTTTGCAATGGGAGGTTTTTCAGGATATGTAGACTACAATGTTATTGGAAGTTGAGTTCCCATTTTAACTATCCAAAACGCAATCTACTTTTCTGGTTAGTTTCCTTCCTTCTTTCCTTCCTTCCTTCCTTCCTTCCTTCCTTCCTTCCTTCCTTCCTTCCTTCCTTCCTTTCTCTTTTTTTTTTTAAAGATTTTATTTATTTGACAGAAAGCATGAACGCATACAAACAGGGGGAGAGGCAGACAGAGGCAGAGGGAGAAGCAGGTTCCCCATGGAGCAGGAGACCCACATGGGGCTCGATCCCAGGACCCTGAGATTATGACCTGACCCAAAGGCAGGTGCTTAAGCAATTGAGCTACCCAGGCACACCAGTGGTTATCTATCTCTGTGTAACAAATATTCTAAACTTAGTTATTAGTAAAAACAATCAATTTATGGGGCACCAGGGTGGCTCAGTGGATTAAAGCCTCTGCCTTTGGCCCAGGTTATGATCCCAGGGTCCTGAAATCGAGCCCCACATCGGGCTCTCTGTTCATCGGGGAGCCTGCTTCCTCCTTTCTCTGCCTACTTGTCATTTCTGTCTGTCAAATAAATAAATAAAATCTTAAAAAAAAAACAACAACAAAGAAACCCCCAAAAAACAATCAATTTATTATACTCATGATCTGCGGGGTCAGGAGTTTGGACAGGGCTCAGCTGAGTGAGTCGTCTATTCTGTATGGTACCAACTTGGTTCACCTAGTACTTTGCAGTGGGAGGCTAGTCAATCTGGACAGTCCAAAGACATATATCTGGTACCCTGGTGGGGACTGCTGGAATTCTGGGATCAACTGACTTGTTTTTTCTTTGTCTCGTCTCAGGGTCTATTTTCAAGATCTTTTCAGCAGTGTCATCAGACTTCTGACACATCAGATTTAGGGCTCTAAGAACCATTGCTCCAAGAAGCCAGCAAGTAGAAACTGTCAATGTCTTGGTCTGAGAATTAGCCCATTGTCACTTCTGTCATATTCTATTGGTAAAACAGCCATCTAGATCGTCCAGATTCAGGAGGAGAAGACCCTACTGTCAATGGGAGGGGTGTCAAAGAATTAGTGTCCTGATTCAATCAACCATATTCCTGGATTAAATCTTTAAGTCTTCTTGATTTATTCTACCGATTCTACTTATTTATGTTGCTGCAGAAACAGAAATTTGATTAAACTGGCATGTTTAGGACTCTCGGGGAATTGATGTACTCAATCACCAATTTCCATTGTCATATCACAGCATTCTTGCTTCTTTTACTTGGATAATATATTCAGTTTGTTAAATGGCTCACCTAATTTACATGGAAATGATGGGTCATAAAGGTTTTCTAAACAATTGACATTATCCTACCCACATAAAGCCAATTAAAATAAATTATTGTCTTTATCACACAAAGTTTTAAAATATTTTTCAGTTTTGTTGGTTTCAATAGGTCTGAAAGGAGACCATTTTGTGACAAATGTCTGCAATTGATATTTAATTTTCACTAAGTTGAAATAATTTTGAACATTAGTTAAGGAACAGTCTAATAAACATTTCAGAAAGATACATTATGCTTTAATAAAAGACATAAATTAAGACATGTCAGGAATTTTAACGTATCTTTATTTTGTTATTAGAACAATATTTGGATATAGCGTTTCTGTACCTAAAGAATCATTTATATTAAAATTCAAGAAAAATAACATAATAATTTTGATTTCACTTGTAATTGTTCAGATGCAGCTAACACAGAGACTATTAGTTGTCCATAGAAATCTGTCCTTCTCTTCAACCATGGTGAAATGGCATGAATTCAGGTTAATCTTTCTAATGATGTAGAGTTCCTATTTAAACTATTTATTCCTTTTCTTTCTTCATTTGTCGACCTGTAGACATTCAGGTTGTTTTCGTATTTTGGCTATTGTGAATAATGTGACAATGAACACAGGAGTACAGGTATTTACATCTGTATCATCTATGTATACAATGGAATATTATCAGTCTTAAAAAAGAAGGCAGTCTTGCCATTTGCTCAACATGGGTGAACCTGGAGGACTTTATTCCAAGTGTATAAGCCAAACATAGAGAAAAATACTGAATGGTCCCACTTATACATGGCATCTCAAATAGTTTCATAGAAAGAGAGAATGGAACAGTGGTGACCATGGGTGAGGTGGAGGGGGAAATGAGGAAATGCTGTCAAAGGTTACAAGGTTTCAGTTATGCAAGATGAGTAAGTTCTGGGGATCTAATGCACAGCATGGTGACTATAGTTATACAATTCAATTAACAATGCTGAATCGTAAACTTGAAATTTGCTAAAAGGGTAGGTTTTATGCATACTTTCCAAACAGAAAAGAAAGAAAGAAGGAAGGAAGGAAGGAAGGAAAGAAGGAAATAGTAACTGTGAAGTGGTAGATTTGTTAATCATCTTGATTGTGGTGCTTGTTTTATAATGCATGTGTATATCAAAACATTAAGTTATATACCTATTTATCAATTTTACCTCAATAAAGTAGGGGAAAAAAAAAAGAATCCATACTACTCCATTGGGGAAATATGTGATTTTTAGCCCTGTTCAGTGACATGGCCCAGGAGCAAGGTCATTCTGTGATGCACGCTTCCCGCCCAGGAGCACAGGACCTCTTGGAGAAATGGTTGATTCTATATCTGTGCTAGAAGTTTCGATGTAAGACTGAGCATCTAGTTGTGCCAGAAAGCTCGGGAGCTTCTGAAGATTAATGGTGTTGTGTCAAAAGACCACAGGAACCCATTTAAAGTGTACTTGAGACAATTTGAGTGCCAAAAGGAGGATAATGGTTCTGGTCAACTGACACACTTTAAGGCTAAAAAACTATTAGTATATAATTTTGTACAAAAGAGAAGAGCTAACTTACGGTGTTAGCTCTTACTATTTGGTCATGTTGGTGTTAGTAACTAATCTATTATATTGTTAAAGAGAATAGAAACAAAAAATGTAGATGCTTCAAGCAAATGTATTTTCTGACTAAAGAGAATAGGGGTAGAATGATACTGTAAGTTGTGGCTTTAAATCACAGAGGGGGCAGAGGGAGAGGGAGAGAGAATCTTAAGCAGATTCTTGCCCAGGGTGGAGCCCAACTGACTGAAACACCCAGATACCCTGGAACCCTGATTCTTTTTTTTTTTTTTTTTAAGATTTTATTTATTTATTTATTTGACAGAGAGAGATCACAAGTAGGCAGAGAGGCAGGCAGAGAGAGAGAGAGGAGAAAGCAGACTCCCTGCTGAGCAGAGAGCCCAATGCGGGACTCGATCCCGGGACCCTGAGACCATGACCTGAGCCGAAGGCAGCGGCTTAACCCACTGAGCCACCCAGGCACCCGGAACCCTGATTCTTAAACAGCTACTTACACACAATAGACGACTTAGGGCACCCTATTCACAGCCTCTGGAGGTATGCAGATTAGCTTCCTTGACCTCACCTCCTGTTCCTTGTCCTAGTCTAGGCATTCCCCTAAATGACACACTTGGGGGACAACAGAATAACAAAGATAATAATGGAGTGCCTTATTTTTCCAAAAAGTAGGACCTCATTGTGTCCTCTGCTCCATTTTCCCACTTACAATACTTTGAAGGCAGGGAAGCTAGGACAAGTGCAACAAAGGGTTCCATTGGGCAGGTCTAGGTTCCCCACTCAGAAGAGGACTATGAATTTTCTATCCAGGGGCTTATATCCATGTTCTGCTTGTTCTATACTTGTTCTTTGCATTGGCCAAAACTTTCCAAATGTTATTACTATCAAAAATAACTTGCTGTGGGAAAAGGTTGCTTGCTGCGGACTGCAGACTTTGAGCAAGGTTCTTATATTGTGGGACACAATTTCCACATGTATGTGAAACCCTAAGTATCAACTATCAACTGATTTTTCCCCCCACTCTTAAGCACTCCAACAGAGTGGAGAAGAGGAAGTCCAATGTGAAGGAGAAACTAAGTAACGTCTCACAGAATGATAGTGAAAGTGGCTTGAGACCCTCCAGTGATCAGGAGGACATGTAAGCGGCAGTTCTGTTCTCTGCTGAACTCAGGACGCTGAAGTGATCATGAATGATGCAAGTGGAGAACATGGGAGGGTCATTTACAAGGCCTTGTTGTGACCATAATCCTTTCCTGCTTATCTGTGTAATACCAGGGCAATAAGGTCCTCTACACCAACATGTTCTTTCCAATTGGAGACTAGATCAGTGTAAAGGAATTCTGGCCTAACTACCTTGCACCTGGATGGACTGTGCTCTGTGAAATTCTTTTAACCACCCCTATGGCCCTATGAATTGTCCTTGGGATCACCCTTGTATATCAGCACATCTCACTGTAAATCTCTCAATCTTCACTGTGTCAAAAATGACCATGAAGACAGGTAGTTTTTTTTTTTTTTTTTTAAGATTTTATTTATTCATTTGTCAGAGAGATTGAGCACAGGCAGAGAGAGTGGCAGGCAGAGGCAGAGGGAGAATCAGGCTCCCTGCCGAGCAAGGAGCCCAAAGTGGGACTCAATCCCAGGAGGCTGGGATCACTACCCAAGCCGAAGGCAGCTGCTTCACCAACTGAGCCACCCAGGCATCCCGGTAGATTTCTTTAAATCACAGATACCACTTCAGTTTTGGAAGGCCCAGAAAGGGACTCTTGGTTTTCATGACCCTATGTCAGCTCAGACTTAAAATGGGAAAAGGCAGTTATCTGGGGGCATTTGCCACGGGTGGAGGGCAGACCACAACAAAGTCTCAAAGATCTGGGGGATGGCAAACCAGTGAGTTCAGGTCTGCTGCAAACTGGAACACCACACGGTTATTTCATGGGTGCCAGTAGGAAGAGCCTCTTTCCCTGCCTCTTCCTGTGTTCACCAACCTTATGGGGCTTTAGAGAGACAATGAGCACTTACAAGATTTGGAAAGGCAGATTTACAGCTTGGTAAATATCCAAGAAAAAAACTGATGAGTTTCTTTCTCAAGACAGATAGAGAGCGGTTTATGACGTTGAAGTCGCTCCCTCCACAACCAATAGAAATTCTCGCCACGTGTTCTAAAGGTTAAACACAACATCTCAGTTCTCAAAGAAATCCTTGATGTTATGCATCTCTGCACAAACACTGTAATCCCTTAGAGAGCCTCAATGTTTCACCAGATAAATACTGTGTGTGTTATTAATACCACATTCAAGTAGCCTTTCCTGAGGACTTTCAAAGTCCATCTTTCCCTCCCCTGTTGACCATCAAAGTGTTTTATTTTCTATGTCTGATTGGCGAAAGTCCCTTCCCCTCCTTACTGACCATAAGACAGTCTTCCTCAGGTTGGGCAGGCGCGGGCGGCCTTTATGTATTTAGGCGTCAGTGAAAACCGTGCTTTTACATGTTGACCTACTGGCATGTGGTTGTGTCTAGCCATAGGGTGGCGAGACCTCTTGTTCTTCCTTCCAATAGTGGAATTCTTATAAATAGCTTCATCTTGTATTAAAATTCCAAGTCTAGGGTTTTTTTTTTTTCCTCTTCCCAATAGTTCTGGTCCCCAACAATAATTAATATCCTCTTTTTTTCCATCTCCCGTCTATTCCCAACATGCTCTCCTCTGCTTGTAGATTCTGCCTCTCAAATTCCCCCCTCGGTAAGTTTTTCATCTGTGACTCACGTGACTGTCCCTTCTCTTTCCAGATTCCACCCTAGACCTTGATTATGTAAATCATCATTCAGTCCTTTCCCTCATCTAACATCATGTCAGCCTTTTATGCCCATTCCTAGGTTAGTTTCAAACAAAATCTCTGCTAAGTTTTTTTTTTTTTTAAAGATTTTATTTATTTATTTGTCATAGAGAGAGAAGCAAGAGAAAGCACAGGCAGACAGAGTGGCAGGCAGAGGCAGAGGGAGAAACAGGCTCCCCGCCAAGCAAGGAGCCCGATGTGGGACTGGATCCCAGGATGCTGGGATCATGACCTGAGCCGAAGGCAGCCACTTAACCAACTGAGCCACCCAGGCGTCCCTCTGCTTAAGTTTTTTGAACTGCCTGGTTTCAACCTACACAAGCCACAGACCAATGTAAGGACTGGTTACAGTGAAAACTTCTTAAGAGTGTTTTCCCCGGGGGCACCTGGGTGTGCTGTCAGTTAAGTGTCTGACTCTTGGTTTCAGCCTAGGTTGTGATCTCAGGGTGGTGAGATCAAGCCACACCTCAAACTCCTCTCTGAGTGGGAAGTCTGCTTGAGGTTCTCTCTCCCTCTAGCCCTCCCGCTTTGCACTCTCTCTCAAATAAATAAATACTTCTTAAAAAGAGTGTTTTTTCTCTTTGCTAAAGAAACAGATTTTAGATGGGCATTTGTCTTTTTTAGACTTGAGGGTGTGAAATGAAAGCTTCATTTCTGTTCACCCTTATTTTGAGGATGAGGCCCTTCAGAGTCTTAGCTTTGGGAGACTGTTTCCTTTTTTATTTTTTTTTTTTTCTTCTTTTTTCTTTTGCTTTGGGTGGTCCTGGGCCTAGTTCCTACACCAGGAAGGTTATGACAAAATACGGAATAATTTAGTAGGATTCAGTAGATGCTCTCATGTTTAAGGGTAGCTTCAGCATTCCATTGGTCTGAGAGTCCACATCCCTTCAGTTTCTGATCCGGGCATTCCTTGCTTTCTATCCAGCCCTTGAATACTTGGATACAAGGGCTGGATAGAAAGTATCCAGCCCTTGGATACTTAGAGGATGGCTTTTAAAAATCTTGAATTTTTTTGTTGGTTTCAGGGCAAGTGTCCATATATGAGCCCAGCCTGCCATGTGGCCAGAAACAGTTCACTATGAGATTTTCTAAAGTTGAACCAGATGCCTCTCTTGTAAGAAAGCTACCTGGGTCATGATGAATTTTCCTACTTTTTTTTTTTTTTCAAGATTTTTTTAATTTATTTGACAGACAGAGATCACAAGTAGGCAGAGAGGCAGGCAGAGAGAGGAAGCAGCCTCCCTGCTGAGCAGAAAGCCTGGTGCAGGGCACAATTCCAGAACCCCATGATCATGACCCTACCGAAGGCAGAGGCCACTGAGCCACCCAGGCGCCCCAAATTTTCCTACTTTTTAAATTCTTTCATAGAATTTGTGTAAGAGCAAAATGAAAATCTGATGGATTACAACTGTGAAACTGACACTGAGCTTCTTTGTGGAAGACTTTAAATGAGTGATTTTTAAAAATTGGTTTTAGGGTCTTATAGGTTTTCTATTTCTTTTTGAGGCAACTCTGGTATTCCAGTATTTTTAAAGAGTTTGTCATCTCACTGAGGTTTTAGAATTTATTAGTCAAAAGTTTCTAAAACCTTGTGGTATTTTCATCCCTAATGCATCTGTGGTTGTATCTCTTTTTAAATTCCTCATCTTGTTTATTTTTGCTTTCTCTTTTTAGTGATCAATCTTTCCAGTGGTTTATCATTTTATTAATTTTTAATGTTTCATTTAAATGTTTTATTTAGTCTTTTAATGCTTTAGTGTTTCCTATTTCATTAATTATTTTTTCTATTTTTATTATTTTCTTCATTCTATCCTTCTGGGATTATTGTAGTCCTTTCCTTACCTTCTTATTTTGTATGTTTAGACCCTAAGTTTAAAGTTCTATGGTTTTCTAATTAGATATACATTGGGGGCTATAAATTCCCCCCAAACACCACTTTAGCTGTATCCTTCAATTTTTGATATATGACATTATTAAGTGTTTATTCATTTCAACTGTGATTTCTTTTTGTTCTTGTGGGCTACTTAAACATTTTGTCATGGATTTTTATGTTATCTTCTGGTCGGCTAATGTGTTCTGTATGATACTGATTATTAAAAAATTTATTGGGATGCCTTCATGGCTAAGTGGGTTAAGCCTCTGCCTTCGGCTCAGGTCATGATCTCAGGGTCCTGGGATCTAGGGCCGCATTGGCCTCTCTGCTCAGCAGGGAGTATGCTTCCCCCCCACCCCTGCCTGCCTCTCTGCCTACTTGTGATCTCTGTCTGTCAAATAAATAAATAAAATCTTTAAAAAATTGACTTATACTTGATATTTGTTTTATGGTTCAAGACGTGAATTTTTATAAACATCCCATATCTTCTTCAGTTGCTGAGTGCAATGTTTTACATTTATCCATTAGGTCCATTTTGCTAATAACACAATTGGCAAAGGTTTTGGTTTGTTTGTTTGTTTTCCTACATTGCCTCTTACAGGGGAAGAAACAATCTTTTTCCTCTGCCCAGTTTAGGTTCATTGGCTGGGGCTCTGTAAGTTAGACTAACAAAAGAGAGATTAAGAAGAGATAAATAAACAGAGTTTATTAGTATGTGCACTGCAAGTATACATGGAAGCGTTTAGAAATGAATGACTCAAAGGCTGGTTAGAACTTGAGGTCTGTGTACCTAATTAGTAGGGGTTAAGGAGGGAGAGAAAGAGCACTTATGGAAAAAACAAATGGCTTTTTGGAAAGATAAATGGGCCCTTGGGAGACTAGGTAGGAGGTGTGATCATTTGTGAGATGTCTGTCTGAGTGTGGGTGCCAAGTTCTTTCTCCAAGAAGAGATTAGAATTAGTTTGGGGAGGAGGTTTATGACAGTCGAGGTCTTGGAGAGCTCTGCTGTTAAGCATGCAAAGGCTTTAAGGAACTCAAATGCTATCAACACAAAACAATACCTATGTCAAAGTGTCACATTTTGGGGTGGCAAATCCTGACCCCTTCACTCTCCATTGTTGAGAGAGGTGTCTTAATATTTCTTACTGTGATGATGCGCTTGTCACGTATGTACGGCAGTTATAAGTCTTTTACAAAAAAGATTTTACAAATCCTCATTTTTCCAACTACAATAGTAATACATAATAGTTAAAAAGCAACTTCAAATAATTAAAAAAAAAGTTGAGAGTGAAGATTTGTATTTCCACATAGTTTAACAGTTTCTTGTATAATTCTTCCAAAATGTTTTTTAGGTACGTATGTGTGTGTGTGTGTGTGTGTGTGTGTGTGTGTGTGTGTCTTCCTGGAAAATAGTCTCAATTTTCCAGTCAGGAGACTGCACTGAAGAGACACCTGGGTGGCTCAGTTGGTTAAGTGCCTGCCTTCAGCTGAGGTCATAATCCCAGGTCCTGGGATCAAGCCCCACATCAGGCTCCCTGCAGAGCTTCTTCATCTCCCTCGGCCTCTCCCCCTGCATGTGCTCTCTTTCTCTGTCAAATAAATAAATAATTTCTTTTTTAAAAGGAGACTGCATTGGGGAGATGTTTTAATAGGGATGGCTGACATACCCATTTCATGGAGAAAGGTAACTTTAAAACAAACAAATAAAGCACAATTCAGATGTCAACTGGATTCTCCCAGTTCCTTTAAGGACTAGATGAATCTAACTTAAATTTACCCTTAAATCAACGTATAGGATTCCAATGTCTTATTCTAGATTTCTTCGAATTTCCAGATGGCCTATATTCTCATAGCTACTTCTTTTTCCAAACTGGTGCTCTCTCTGTTTTGTTCACAGTCAACCCAAGGTAAAACCCAGCTTCTTCCATTGCAACAGCAACTGCCACAGCAGTAATCTACTCCCACCATGTGAGAGCACAATAAGCAAAATCGGTTGTAGCAGAGATAGAAGAAAACAGGGAAGGGGTTTACATGGCAGAGAAGTAAAAATATTATATGGAACCCCAGATAGCACAACCCCAGCAAGTCCGTATTCATTTAAACCACTTACTCGTTCAAACATGTGCTTGCCCAATATAGATTGAGCAGGTCCAATCTGCTGAGCACAGTTCTTGTGCAGGTCTCTAGTATACTGGGAAAAGCTCTCTATAGAGCTTGATTAATACTATGACCTTGCCCCTCAGGCATGTGGTCTGTTGGAGAAGAATGCGTCTTTTTGGAAATGTAAGACTTTGGTATGGTAATAGAACCACATCCAGGTAACAGAAATAACATCTGGTTGAGGGAGGGAAGCAAGAAGACAAATATTCCCTTATTTGGGGGAAACTTTTAATATTTATACCATCTGAACTATATTATTTCTGGCTAGTTTTGCCAGCGACCATACCCTATATGGGTAGGTGGTGGAATGATAATGACTGTATTGTCATATTATTTACCCCTTATTTTGATATGTTACTGTCCATTTGCCTATGATTGATGTAAATAGTAGGTTTTTCTTTATGTCTTGGGGGTGGAAGATAGTGGAAAGAGGCACCGGAGAATTAAAAAAAAAAAAAAAAAAGAAGAAGTTTTAGGAGCAGTAATAGAGAGACTAAGAAAACATAATAGAGATGATGGGAAAGAGAAAGGTAACTAAGAAACTCAAGAGTAAAAGGGCTCTGTGCTGCTTCCCATAATGCATGCTTCTTCTCTCTTCTGGCCCATCATGCTGGAGGCTGTGCCCTCATCCCCAGGCCACAGTACCCCTATGTCAAACTTTTCTTTTCTCCTAGCTCATGAATTCTACCTATGGCTTTACAGCAAGCATACTGTAAAGGGTCTGTTGTCTTCTCTGATATGTTCTCTTACATTCTACTTCTGGTACAGACATTTTTGTTTATTGGCATCTGGGCTCCTTTGACATCAAAAGTTCTTCTGGAGTGAGACACTGGAAAATTCAATTTTCCTATTCTTGAAGGGCAGAGCTTCCTATTCCAACCCTGGTCTTATAATGATCCCAATTCTGAGTCACAGACCAATGTGTTCTAGAGCCACATAAGTGTGCTTACACCTTTTTATTCATTGTTGTTGGCTGTGGATAACACTCTACCCTAGTAGGGGAAGGTGAAGTTAAAACTGGGCCATTAGGGGATACCTGGGTGGCTCAGTGGGTAAAGCCTCTGCCTTCGGCTCAGGTCATGATCTCAGGGTCTGGGGATCGAGCCCTGCATCGGGCTCTCTGCTCTCTGCTCTCCTCTCTCTCTCTCTCTCTGCCTGCCTCTCTGCCTACTTGTGATCTCTCTCTGTCAAATAAATAAATAAAATCTTTAAAAAAAAAACAAAAACTGTGCCATTGGAAAGAAGTGAGGAGGAGTTCTCACATAAGAATATGTGACATAAGCCCAGAAAATTATGCTGTATAAAAAGTGTAGAAACTTTATAGTAAAGATTACATACTAAGAGTATATACCCACACAGTGGTTTGAAGTACATTACCTAATTAAGTCCTCCAAATATATGAGTTGTATTGTGTGGAGGATTTGTATGTTAAGCTGCCACTAATATAAGCTGGAGCTAATATTATTTTCAGAATTTCCTTCTGATCAGCATGAGCCACAAAGGACTTTTAAAAAATTATTTTATCTTATTTATTCCATTTTATCTTATTTTTAATTATGGTTACAAATACATAAGATTACATTTGCCATATTAAACATTTTATTATTATTACTATTATTATTATTTTTTTAGAGAGGGATAGAGGAGTGCAGGGGGAGGAGCAGAGGAGAGGGAGAGAGAGGGTCTTAAACAAGCTCCACACTCAGTGCGGAGTCCACACAGGGCTTGATCTCACGACCCTGAGATAGTGATCTGAGTGGGAATCAAGAGTCGGACACGTAGCCAACTGAGCCACTAGATGCCCCACCATATTAAACATTTTTAAGCGATGTACCGCTCAGTACATCAGTGGTACGGAGTACCACTTAGTAGCAGCAAATCTATTCACCTTGGTGCACAACACAGCTCTAGAACTTTTTCAACTTACAAAACTGAAACTCTATGTCTATTAAACATTAATCTCTCCTCTCACCTCCCTCAGTCCTCAGAAACTACTTTTCTACTTTCTATCAATTTGATTACTTGAGATATGGCATATGAGTGGAATCATATACTGTATATCCTTTTGTGCCTGGATGGCTTCACTTAGTATAATGTATTTGAAGTTCATCCATGTTGTAGTTGTGCCAGAAACTCCTTCCTTAAGGTTAAATAATATTTCATTGTACATAGGTACCACATTTTCTTTCTCCATTCATCCTAGATGGACGCTTGCATTCTTCCATCTCTTGGCTACTGTGGAGTGCTGCAATGAGCATGGGTGTGCAAATATCTCTTTGAGATCTTGCTTTTGATTCTTTTGACTATGTACCCAAAAGTGGGGTTGCTGCATCTATGGTAGTTTTATTTTTATATTTTGAGGAACACCTACACTGTTTCTACAGCTGATGCACCATTTCACATTTCCACCAAGAGTGCACAAGGCTTCTTATTTCTCTGTACCTTAAACAACACTTGTTTTCTGTTCTTTTGATTAATGGGTTTGAGGTAATATCTCATTGTGGTTTTGATTTGCCCCAAAGAGACTTTTTGTGTGAATTGGAAGATAAAAGTAAAGTAACATGCATAACCTTTTTAGATTTTAAAGGCCAGAGCAGGTAGGGTTGTCAATAAAATACAGGATGCCCAATTAATTTTGAATTTCAGATAAACAAAAAAAGATTTGTTTTTTAAAGATTACTTTACTTGAGAGAGAAAAAGAGAGCACAGCAGTGGGGGGAGAAGCAGAGGGAGATGACAGTGAGAGAGAGAGAATCTCCAGCAGTCTCTCTGCTGAGCACAGAGCCTGAGGCCAGGCTCGATCCCATGACTCTGAGATCCTGGCCTGAGCTGAAACCAGGAGTCAGGTGCTTAACTGACTGAGCCATCCAGGAGCCCCTTAAAAAAATAATTTTTAGTGTAAGTATGTCCCAATACTGCCTGAAACATATTTACATTAAAACACATTTATATGCACTATTAGGCACATATTTATACTTAAGATTATTTATTATTTACTTGAAATGTAAATTTTGCTAGTCACCTGGCAGTTTTATTTGCTAAATCTGACAACAGTAAGTGCAGGGTCCCCAGCACTGTTGTGGCTCATGCACATTGCTGAGGATATATGGGTTTACCCTCTGGTATAAGAAAGCAGCCGGATCTGGGGTACCTGGGTAGAAGAGTCCCTCTCTTCCTGCTCTTCCTCCCACCTGAACTCTCTGTCTCTCTCAAATAAATAAGTAAATCTTTACAAGAAAGTGGCTAGATTTTCAGCAACTCCAGAGACTGCTGTATCTCCTCCTTTGGCTTTACCGGTTCCTTGGACAGGTGTGTATTTAGCTTACGCGTTCACCAGTGGATGAACGGATAAAGAAAATGTGCTATATCACACAGTGGAATACTATGAGATAGGGTACCCCATCATTGATGCTGGAGGCTTGGAGATAGCGAGGGACCAATGTGGTATCCAGAACATTCTTGTGGATTCTCCAGAGCCTCCAAGTTTCCTATTTGTCCTTTTTCCCTAGTTCACACTCATCTCTTCTAGACTGCTGCCCTCTGATTTTGAGCTATAGCAGCAGACAACGAAGCGACAGCCTCACCTAGGTGGTCTAATCAAACCACAATTGTAGAAGATCTAGTCTCTGGAATAAATCACATTTATATCTGTATTTATATCTCTATCCATCTTCCTCCAGTAATTGTGCTTCTCTGAGCAAATCTTGAATGATTCAGGCTGGAATGTATTTATATACATTTTTACATCAGGATGCTAGATCTCACAGATGTTAAGTACCTTATCCAAGGTTATATAAATAGCAAGTGGCAGAAAGAAGCAATATTTGATCTTGGTCTATCTACCTCCAAAAGCCCTCATCAGACTCATCTGTCTTAGGGAATACAATGAGGGAACCACACATATGTGGAATATTAATTGATTGATGAGTGTCACATTCCAAACAAGCAAGGTAATTAATCTAATTCAGCACTAATGATTAGGTCTCGTTAATACTATATTTAGTAAGTGAGCATCTAATTTCTTTTAAGAGACATAGATAAATTGGAGGAATTTTTAGAAGATCAACCAACCAGAGAAGGATTTAGAAAGAGGAAATGTTAATGAAATAATGCAGGCAATGAAGTATACAACAAAGAATAGGAGTCCTGGTTAGAGCAAAGGGGTATAGCAAAGGTCACAGAACTGGGCAGAGAAAAAATTTTATATCTCGGAGCACTAACAGAGGATTTCCAAGAGGAACAGATCCCTTATACAACATCTGCTATTCCAGAGAACTGTATAAGGAGGTTATAATTTTCAAATAACCAGTTAAATATTCAGGTGCCTCAAATTATTTCAAATAAGTGAATATGCCCAATCAAAGGCCTGGCCCCCACCACTTATTTCATCAATTCTAAGATGCATTTCTTCTTTTTCATTTTTAAAAAATATAACTTAGGGACACCTGGCTGGTTCAATCTGTAGAACAGGAGACTCTTAGTAGTGGGGTCCAGAATTCAAGTCCCAAGTTGGACATAGAGCTTACTCAAAAAAAGAAGAAAAAAAAAAAGAACTCCTATTTTATAGCAGTTTTGGGTTCACAGAAAAATTGAGGGGAAGGTACAGAGATTTCCCAAATAATCCTTGACCCCAACATGAATAGTTTCCCCCATAATCAACATCCCACCAGAGCGATACATTTGTTACAATTGATAGATGCTTGCTGACATATCCTTGTCACCTAGAGTCCGTAGTTCACATTTTAGGGTTTACACTTGGTGTTATACACTTTACAGAATAATTTCACTGCCCTAAAAATCCTCTGTGCTCTGCCTGTTATCCCTCTCTCCCCCCGACCCCTGAGAACAACTGAAACATGAAACATGAAACATAAATTTTGATTTTCAGGTTTTTCTTTTCTTTTTCTTTTTTAAAGTGGGCTCCACACCCAACATGGGGCTTGAATTAACGACCCTGAGATCAAGAGTCATATGCTCTACCAACTGAGCCAGCCAGCTGCCCCCATTTTTCATGTTTTGGTACCTCCAAAATTAAGGTGCACTTTAAGTTGTAATCTCTCTCAATAGTATATAAAATAATGTTGCATCTTGTAACTGAAGGTGTTTTGTAACATATAAAATATAGCAGTTTTATAATCATGAGCAAATTTTCTCTGTGCCTTAGTTTATCTCTAAAGTAGGGTGATTATAATAGTTTTTATATAAGGCTGCTGTGAGAAGTAAATGAGAAAACCATCTGACATGTTTAGAGCAGACTAACAGTTCTCTATGGCCACAAAAATGCTGCACAAGAGCCCACACCAAAACTTAGTGGCTTATAATAACCCCTTATTATTTCAGCTTGGTGGTTCTGCTGTCCTGAGCTGGACTCCAGGGGCCTCACTGGTGTGTCTGTGGCTAGCCGTGGGTCAACTAGGAAGCTCTGCTCATCTTGGCTGGGCTTTCTCACATTTCTGGAGTCCTGACTGGGAGAATTCCATTTCACATGTTCTTTTATCTTTTGGCAGGTTAACCTGAGCTTGTTTTTCTGGTGGTGGGAGAGTTGCAAGAGCAAGCATGGAGAACAAGGCTCCGAGCTGGCACAACATTTTGCCTGTCAGATTCCATTGGCCAGTGTGTGATACAAGGCAAGCCCAGGTTCAGAGAACAGGGAGAGACTCCACCTCAGGGTAGGAAGAGCTGCAAGGGCACATTACAAAGCTTAGATGTGGGATTGCCTTGGAACACTGGGGCTGTTTTCTACAATTCATCTACCACAGTCAGTGCCAGCACATAGTGAGTGCTCAATAAACATTACCTGTCATTACCATTATCATCCCTGAAGGCTCTCTGTAATAACAGGTTAAACTGAACCTGTTTAATCTAACTTGTTTAAAAGAACCAAGCATGGTTTTACTGGGTAAGTGTTGGATGAAGCCCATGCTGCTATGTGCCTGCCCATCAGAGTCTCAGAAGCATGAGGTCTTGGAACTTGAAAGATGGAAAAATATTTGAGTCCAACTACTCTCACTCTTTCACTTTACTGGGGAGAAAAAGGAGCTCCAGGGAGGTAAAATTACTTGCTCAAGATTGTATAGTAGAAGGGCCTGGATACCTATATTCCCATGCCAGTGCTCTTCTACCATAAGCTGTTGTTTCCATTCCAAGTATGACTTTCAGAGAAAAAAAAGTTCTATTTCTTTTTAAAATCTATGGCAAAATAAAATTTGAGATGAATACAAAGTATAATAAAATAAGCACTTAAGCCTACAATCATAAATATATATTTGTTCGTTGTACCACTTTAAATGTAAACTTTTAGTCTATTGGAACTTGTGAGTTCTCTCTAATAATGTTTAAATACTGCATACCATAAAAATAGTCCCTGATTTTAATGACAGCCACTTATTTCCAATTTTAAGTATATATACAATAAATAGATGTTTTTATTGGGCTTCAATAAAAATGAGAAACAAATGAAATTCAGATACATTTTTAAAGGAGCAGCAGAGGATAAATTTTTGTTGGTTTAGAGACAATGAAAACAGGTTGTTCAGTACTTAGATACTTTGTGACCCTGATTTACTATTTCAAAGAATGAAGTCTGTGAGCTGGCTTAGAATTATTGGGCATCAAAGGCAACTCTGAAAATATGTTTTGTTTAAAAATAAATGGGTCTAAAATTCAGAAATCAAAGGTAACATTATGATGCTCACCAAAATGCATTGATTGCTTTTTTCTCCTAATGAGAACAGCACATGCTATATTTGTATTTGTATGACTGCGTTTATGTGTTTGCTCACATATATTCAAATGTGTTAGAGTTAATGGAGAAACCAGTGGATTTGGATTCAGGAGACTTTGATGTGAAGTTGAAAGTTATAGCACTGGGTAGTCTCCTAAATTCTTTGTACAGAAAGCGCTATTCTTTAAAGATTTCCATGAAGGAGCTGTGTGGAGAGGGACAAACAGAAGTTATTTGTTTGTCTTTCCACAAAATAATTTTGTGGGGCTTTTTTTGTCTTGATTTAAAAATTTTTTTTAAATTGTAAAATACACATAACACAAATTTTCCATTGAAATTAGTTTTTTCTAGTTTTATTTATTTAAGTAACCTCTACACCCCACATGGGGCTTGAACTCATGACCCCGAGATCAAGAGTTGCCTGCACCTCCAACCGAGACAGCCAGGTGCCCCCCATTGGAACTGTTTTTCAGTGCACCGTTCAGTGACATTAACTACCTTCATATTGTTGTGCAACCATCACCACCATCCAGCCACAGAGCCCCTTTCCTCTTACAGAACCGAAACTCTGTATCCACTCAACAATAACTCCCCATTTCTTCTCTTCCCAGCCCTGGCAACCATCATCCTTCTTCCTTTCTCTAGAAGCCAGACTTCTTTAGAAATCTCATATAAATGGAATCATATAGTATTTGTCCTTTCTGATGGGCTTATTTCACTAAGCAGAATGTCCCAGTGGTTATTTGTGTCGTGGTATGTGTCAGAGTTTCCTTCCTTTGTAAAGCTGATTCTATTATGTGTCCATACCACATTTTGTTTATTTGTTTGTTTATTTTGAATAATCTTCCACATCTTCTTTATCTATTCATCAGTCGATGAACCCTTGGACTGTTTCCATAGTTTGGCTATTGTAGATAATGTTGCTATAATCATCAGAATGCATGTATCCCTTTGAATAAGTCTTTTTGAATTCTTTGGGTAAATACCTAGTAGTGCAATTGTTGTACTGTAAGCACATTTTGCTTATTCATTCATGGAACCTTGGGTTGGTTGTTCCTACCCTTTGGCTATTGAGAATAATGCTGCTACGAATGTGAGTACATTCCACAAAGTATTTCATCTGTGGCATCCTAAAGGTTTAACGATTTATTTATTTATTTGAGAGACAGACAGAGAGAAAGAGAGAGAGAGAGAGAGCATGCAAACACACAAGTTGGGGGAGGGGCAAAGGGAGGGGGAGAGAGAGAATCTACAAACAGACTCCCTGACCAGGGTGGGAACTGGCGCAGGGCTTGATTTCATGACCCTGAAGTCAGGACCTGAGCTGAAACCAAGACTCAGCTGCTTAAGAGGCTGAGCTACCCAGGCACTCCCGGCAGCATACTAAAGTTTATTATGTGCTGACATTACTCTTATTCAACATACCCATTTTTCAATTCACTGTGACAAAACTTCATTTTAGTACATCTAAAATGGGGTTTAGACATCTCTTGAAATAAACTCTTTCTATTGAGGGAGCAGCATAATAGTTTATAGACCACAAACCCGGATATAAATACATGTATTTTTAAAAGAGGTAAAAAGTATGTGTGAACACGATCCTGAACTATCGCCCCTGATGGAGAAAACTTTATGTAGTTTCCCATCACTGTGGCTAGTAACAGATTAATATACTTGCTCGAGATCTGCTCTCTCCTGATGAAAGGTACATCCTGGTTTGATATGCCCTTTTGTGCATGTCTCTGATCCTCTCAAGATACTGAGACACTTCTATATTCTTTTTCATGCTCTCTGGACCAAAGAAATCTCAGTGGGTGGACTCAGTTTCTCTCTGTCTGGCCACCCCTCACCACTGTTTCTGATGCTGCCTCACCACACTGGTACCACTGCTGGTGGTCCTGGGGAAGTTGTTGGAGGACTGGCCACCAAATGAGCTTCATTGGTTGAGGTCCCTCTACTCTGGGATTCCCTCTAAACCCACATGTTTTCTGTCATGCCTTCCTTCTACCTCCCTACCTATCACATCCCACCTTCTTAGACACATGTACTAGAAATTGATGCTATTTTCTTCTCTTAGAAGAAAACCCTTATCTAGCTACCCAGCTTGTATTCTGATTCCTCAACTACCTATTTTCCAGTCTGGAGTTAGACATACAATTTGTGACTTAATTCCTTTGACTTGCCATACATAAAATCAAGCGTGTGTGTGTGTGTGTGTGTGTGTGTGTGTGTGTGTGTTTGAGAGAGAGAGAGAGAGGAAAAAGAAAGAAAATCCTAATATTTATAAAAATTAAAAAAAAAAACCCAAAATTTAATTTCAAGGTGATTGTAAAGACTGTGAGATTCAGGAGTAAATATTAGAACTCCAAAGCCAGGATAACTCTTTGTTCTCTATATTTCATGTAATCCCTCCCCTCAGATGATCCATGTGGCTGACCGCAGAGGGGCAATGTTAAAGGAAAAGAGAAAAGGACCCTTGATTCTCACTCAGGAAGGGAAGACCCCCAAAGAGTCACAAAGGGGGAGGGAGTGAGATGGTGAGGAAGCATGTTGTTTGGAAGATTTGATCTGAATAATTCAATAGTTGGGTACAGTAGTTGTCTCTTCAGTGTAGTGAGGAAGTAAGTGGGAAAGGAGAGCTAATAGGGATTCGTTGGGGGTGGCGGTCATTGACTAACATACATCAAACACTTACTATGTCCAGGCACAAAGGATACATTTTCTGATTAGTCCTCCCAACTACAATAAGTAGTAAGGAAGCTGCTGTCAAATTTCAAAATAAGGAAAAAGACTCTACCCTTTGCACTATACACAGTTGATTATTTTCTCCTCCTGTCCTGAAGTCACTCTCAAGAAGTTGTATAAAGAATTCCTTTCTCACAAAAAAACAAAAACAAAAACCTTGGGTTAGAATCTTTAAAATCCTAATTAAGGGTCCTTACATTTTTTTCATAGAAGACAGTTCCAACCCAAGGTTATTAAGGAATGAACCAAGAAGAAAGGTGGATGTTCCTGATTCTCTAAAATGTGTTTATTGCATCTGTATTTACCCAGAGGATAAACCAAGAGATAGGAGGGGCTGGAGGAGAAGACTTGCAGCCTTCCTTTGGGATTAACTGGTGATCATTTGGTGTTAGTTTGGTGAAGCTGCTGCTCACCATGGGCGACTTAACATTACATACAAAAGCCTGGACCCTGGGTCCCAGCTCCTGCCCCGGCACTCAGGGACCCGTCTTCCTCCTTCCTCTAGCTTCTTGATCCCCTGGATTCCAGACTTGGCAGATGGTCCTTAAGGTTGAAATTATGTTCTGGCCATTAGCTCAGCGACTAACATATGTGTGGTATTTTTAGTTAATATTGTTTTTTGTGGCCATCCTATAAGGCAATTTCCAGTGATGAACCTAGAATATTTATACACATAACCCTATATATTCTTACTTGTGTAAATGTCTATTTTATAATTTTTACATGCAATTTGTGCTTATTAAAAGTATTTTCACAGTGCCCCTGAAAAAGGAGTAATGTCAGATGGTTGTATTAAATTTGTGGGAGGAGAGAGAAGAGAAAAAGAGGCAGTAAGGACTTTGAATAAAACTCCTTCATTAAAAATCTAAGGTTGGGGCACCTGGGTGGCTTGTCGATTAAGGCCCAACTCTTGATTTCAGCTCAGGTCACTACTTGGGATCATAAGATCAAGCCCAAGTTGGGCTCTGTGCCCGGTGTGGAGTCTGCCTGGATTCTCTCTCTCTTTCTCCCCTGCCCCTGCTCCTGTGCTATTTCTCTCTCAAATAAATAAATAAAATCTTAAAAAAATATATCTAAGGTCACCAGCTACTTAGTGGTAGAAGCTTGGCCTGTCTGTCCACGCTGTGCGCAAAGACCGTGTGTTCTGATATTAGTCCTGTAGTTTCCTAAGACACTATATGTTGGCTCTACAGCCCTTGAGAAAATTACTTGATCAGAACTTCTTAGTTGGTAAAATATAGATAGAGCAGTAACTAATACATAGGGTGGTTGTGAGATTAAGCAAGAAAAGCTACATCAAGTGTTAAAAGAGTGCATGGTTTCATTAAAGAGTGGGAAGGTAAGGGTTTGGATCCTGCAGCCAAATTCTATTCAGATTCTGGAAATACTACTTACTCTCTGGGAAGGCAGCTTTTCATAGGAATTTGTGAGGGTTAAATGTGTCAATTTGTGTAAAATATTTAGAAGAATGGCTGGCCCATAGCAGATGTTCAATAAATGTCACTACTGCTATTTATACTGTTAGCGTTGCAATCTATCCTCAGGATGACTTTGGAGTCCTTTTTAACACTAGTGATCTCTGTTACATCATCTACATACCATGCATCAGGTTCTATTACCAAAACCTGCCCTGTGCAGTGAAAAGATAGAATTAGGGAATAAAAAAATAACTAGAGGAAGTCTCAGTATCCTCAAATGTTCATTTCTCTTTATGGAGTTCATTACCAGCAATTAAAAGCATTTTAATCACAAGTCTCTCAGTTTCAAACTTGTCCTTTTGCGTTTGGTAAATGTCTGCTATTTCTAATAGATATTTGCATCATTTCATTATTTTTCCCTATTTAATGTATTAATATTCTTCATGAAATTGGTTCATTTCACAGAGAGCTCCCCAGAGTTTTATTAGTTGATGATTTCTTTGTTTTTGATAGTTGCTTTTTCATCCTTGGAGAAAGTTTCCTACACTATTAATGGAAGTCTAAATTGATCTTCTAACCTTCCCAGATGCCTAGAAACGAGCTTTTTGTAGAAGGACAGCGATTATAGAATCTTTCTCAATTTTGCCAGTCAGACACCTTGAAGAAATCAATGAGTAGGCAAATTATTAACTAATTGAGCATTTAGAGTGTTCTTACTTTTGAAAAATCAATTAGGCCTTTGCCCTTAGTTTTGCAGCATTACTTCATTATTAATTGTTTTAAGCAGCAGTTTATCAGCAATGGACCCAGATCAGCTGACAGTTGTTTTTTGTTTATATTCTGTGCTTAATTGATTAATACAATGAGCTGAAAACCTTTAACATCATTGATCATGTCACGCAATGCTGAGTAATTGGCTGGCAAAATGTGATTTTTTAAAATTAATGATTCAATGGTTCAAAGGTTCAATTCAGCAGCAGATTGCAGTCAGCAAGAAGAGAGGATTTTCAGTATTTCTTCAACATGGATGATCTGAATGATAGTCTCATCTCATTTTTGGAGGCTTTTTCTGTCTTCATTAGAGATAATTTCTTGTTCTATATAAAGCACAGGAGGGTCACATTTACTATCTTAATGACATGATTTTATTACCATTGGGTAAACATGGCTTTCAATTCAAATTTTGAAGAGATTGCCACTGTTGTCAGAGGTACAAAAAAAAAATGGATAAACTTACAGGATGCAATTTTGTGCTTTATAAGATCTTCAAGCGGAGATAGAGGTAGGAAGTGTGTGGAATGGTGGGTCAGGGGTCTCAGCTCAGTAACATACTCTTCCAGAAGGATTTTCCTGAAGGTCTGCAAGTTCTGGATTCTTTTGCTCTGCTCCCATGGCTGTTGAGACCTAGCTTTGTTATCAAAGCTACAACTATCACAATATTGGGCTTATTTGCAAGGTTCCCTCGCCAATGAGACTGCAGATTCTCAGGGGTTATGGCCTCCACTATGTGCCTTTGTATCTTTTTTTTTTTAATTTTATTTATTTATCAGAAAGAGAGAGGGGGAGAGAGCGAGCACAGGCAGACAGAATGGCAGGCAGAGGCAGAGGGAGAAGCAGGCTCCCCGCCGAGCAAGGAGCCTGATGTGGGACCGATCCCAGGACGCTGGGATCATGACCTGAGCCGAAGGCAGCTGCTTAACCAACTGAGCCACCCAGGCGTCCCTGTGCCTTTGTATCTTTAGTGTTACACCCATTTTTGGAACCAAACTGGCACTTAATTCATTGGCCAAATGGAAGGAGAAAAACACACACCAATCTTCCATTCAGTTAGGGAAATCTATTTGGTTATATATGTGTATTGTTCTTTATTATCTTTATGAAAATAGCATCTCTCTTTCTTTGTCTTACGGAAACAAAATCCATGAATTCCCAAGCTATCCATAACAATTATTAGGCAACTTTCTACGTATTTTTTCTGGTGGTAAGACCTTAGAGCTTAGGCAGGGTCTTGGATCAACTGCTGAAAACCATTTTAATCCCTGCCTTTTCTGTGTATTCACATACTTCCTCAGATGAAATTTTAAACCAGTGTTCTCCAAGGTGTATTTGGTAGGAAAAAGCCCATTACGGTGTTACTAACAAGAATTTGACCTATGGACAAATAAATTAGGTGAAACATGGTGTGTCATCCCTCTTGGGAATGCCCAAAGTACATCAGAATTAGTCAAATAGTTCATTTCTGAGAATCTCATCACAACTTTGGAGATCCCAAGTATTTTTTACTTCAACATTTTTTTTTTTCCCTTTGGTGGAACATTCACTAACATCTTGGGAAACTAATGGTGTGTAGCATATGCTTTGAGAAATGTGACTCAAAGCAATAAAGGGGGTCAGAGAATGTGATTTTGGTTCTGCTGTGTTTATGGAAAGACATGGTGAGGAAAGTCAGGATCTCACAGACTGGTCACAGGTATTGTGCTGCGTTAGTGTAGTAACGTTCACTGTTTCATTCCCATACGTTTGTTGCTTTCTTTTCTGGGAAATGTTCACTGAAGAAAACTCAGAAAACAGACAGAAAGAAAAAGGAAAAAAAAAGTCTTCGTGGCTGCTTTGTTTAAAGGGTTCCATGCTCAAATAAATTTAGAAAGCTCCTGGGTTAAACAAAGTTAAACAGAACTCCGATGGATCAGAGCTCAAAATACTAAAAATAAAATTAATATGCATCTAGGAAACAATTGCTCAGGCAAACCAACACACATAGATAATGGATTCTGTCTGAAGCTTCATTTCCCAAACTGAGGAACAATAATATGCATATTAACCCAGGTGAATGTCTAAACAGATTGTTGGCAGCTTCTGATTAGGTAAAGGAACTCATGCATCCTGAGTGCAATTTATGTGGTTAAAATTAAGCACCATCACAAAGGGACACATTTAAGTTCAACCGTAACAAATTGTTACTGTCTTAATGTATTTTCCTCCATCCTTTTATTTTTAATCTGCATATTTTTTGTATTTAAAAGTGGGTTTCTTGTAGAAAATATGTAGTCGGGATAGGGTACACATTATCTGTTTAACATTTCCCTTCTCACTTTCTTAATTCTAAGTAATTCTGAAGTTTTGTTTATTTCTTAAAAGATTTTATCTATTTATTTGACAGAGAGAGAGTGCACGCACAAGCAGGGGTAGCAGCTGAGGGAGAGGGAGAAGCAGACTCCCACTGAGCAGGGAGCCTTATGTAGGGCTTCATCCCAGTACCCTGGGATCACGACCCAAGCAAAAGGCAGACACTTAACTGACTGAGCCACCCAGGTACCCAGTAACTCTGAAGTTTAAATACAATTTCATTTTCTTTCCAAAATGTTTAAGTCTGAGTTTTAACTTAATTGCTTAGTGTTTGGGAGTCTAGGATAGTGGGTGTTGTTTATTTCTTGGAAACAAAATGGAAGAATTTATGAAGAAAATAAAATGATGTAATCTTATGTTTTCAGTTCAAGGTTTAGGAAAAACAGTGATTTACATGCTATTGCCATTTCTAAATATGGCAGCTGCTGATAAAATGAAATACAAGGAAATTCCTTAAAAGAACAATTATGCAAGTGAAGAAAATATTTCTTATTTAAAGGAGAGGAACTTGATTAAAAAAAAAAACAACATTTAGAACAAGATCTGAATATAAAGTTTTGGAATGGAAAGAAAAGAGTGCATCTGATAATTCCAAATTCAAAAGCAAGGAAATAGTAAAATTAGAAGGATTTATGGAAAAAAAGATGATGGTAAATATTTTATGAAAACACTGCTGTTTATTATAAGCATAGGAGTAGGGTATGAGTTTTTAAAAAATGACATCAGTAGTTCGAGATGGTAAAAAAGTAAGTTTTTGTGTTTTTAAAGATTTTATTTATTTATTTTAGAGAGAAAGAACATAAGCAAGGGGGAGGAGCAGAGGGAGAGGGACAAGCAGACCCCAGGCTGAGTGCTGAACCCACACGGGACTCAATTCCATGACACTGAGATCAGGACCTGGTCCAAAATCATGAGTCAGATGCTGAACTGACAGTCATCCAAAAAAGTAAGTTTCTGAAGTCTGGTCTTGAAATAGGAACTATCATTTGCTAAGCACCCAGTTATACATCAGGGATTAACTAGTTTGTATGGATTATTTCATCGAGGTCTGTCATCAACACAGAAGGGAGTATATATATTTTTTTCCATTTTGCTTCAAACCTGAAACACAAGTTAAAGAATACATAGCACAGTAAAGCACTAGGATATGACACAGTTAGTGATTGGTTTTCAGCCATTTTGCAATAAAATGATCATATCACCCTGGCACATCATAGTTATCCTTTTGCCATCAGACGAGATCGGGCTCGTTCAGGGTGGTCTGGCCATAGACTCCTTTTGCCATCAAAGAGCAGATCAAGAGGCTATGTTTAATTCTCTTCATGGAAGAATTTTCCTTGCCACTAATGTCGTTCAAGGGCTCGATTTTTCACTTCTTAAGTAAGATATACTTCATCACTTAGAATTCCTTTCTTTTTTTCATCAATAAAGAGCTGCATAAATTAAGGCTTTTTAATCATGTGAAATTATAATAATTAAAATCATAATAATTCTTTCCATCTTTTACTTAATGCAGGAAATGTAGTTGAAAAGCATTTTGTGTATAAAATCGCCATCAAGAATGCTACCTTCCTAGGACATAAATCCATATCAGGGGATAGAATGAACCAGTTACAACAGCTTTCAGCTGCAATGGTCGTGGGCAGATGGGGAAGAGTGAGTATACTTTGTTTTTCTCTTTCTAGTTCTCAAATAAAGAAATAGAAAATGCAAAAACAAACTAACCCAAGTATACAAAGCAAGAACTCTTTATGCAATCATGTTTAGTATGTTATGTCCTAGAGTCACTGTAATTTGTGGGGGTGGTAGTGATTCATAGAACAGGAACCAAAAACTTGTGTATGTATACAAACACACATAACTGTGAAACTAATGACACAAAAGAACTAGAATATAATTATAGATGCCCTTCTCTTTAACACCCACTTTTTTATTTTCATGTTTTATGCAGGTGAGTTTTAAAAACAGAAAAGGCATTCAATTCAGAATTATGGTTTTCACAGAAATTGCAGCATAATTCTATCTTACATTTATTCATAGTTTTATAAAACATATGACCATTTCCAAAACCTCTGGGTATCATAACATATTTAAAAATACCAGCAAAATTACCAGACTGAAAAAGAGCACTAACTAGGCATTTTCCCCATAGAAAACCATTTCATGCACCTACTCAGAATTGTATATTAAAGCCAAGAATTTAATATTGCAAATACATAAAAGAATGAGTTATCATTTCTTTGGGAGTCATAACTTTGGATTTTAGACTTCCGTCCATTTAATATTTCAAACATGGCACCAATTTGTGTAATTTTGGGGTGGGTATTGAATATATTAGCTTTGATGATAAACTGGCTCACCTTCATTTCTTTGAAACTAACACAGACTTGTACCTATTTTAATATGTGTTGGGCTTTCTGCATACAAATGAAGCATTACTAAACAATTCCAACTGTGTTTTTAAAAAATCAGCACAGTTCAATGTTTCCCTAATTCTCTGAGTCTGGGGAACATAAATAATCATTTTAATTCTCTGGTAGACACAGAATTACACAGTAAATTATATGAAGCCTGGAAAAGTTCCATTTTTTAAAACTCACATATTCTTTTTATATGAAGAATCTGAGATAGGACTTAACTCAAAAAGGTATTTAAGGGTTTGAATAAAATTAACTGTAGCACTTAAAATAATTCTTACTATTTTAAGGAAAAAGCTCCTGGGGCCATTAAAAAAAAAAAAAAAGGATTATACTGAAGAAGAGGACAGCAGAGAGAAAGAGAAAGATAATTAATAGAATATACTAGAGTTGAATAATTGAATGAAAATATACAGATCTGCCAGAGCCCAAAGCAGTCAGAATAATATTAATCAAATCTTACTGACTCTTAATTGGAATAATGAGAAAACATTCTTAGCTTGCTTGATCATGTTGGCATTTTAATTAAACTTTCTTGGATCCCAGAGAAAACAATAGTCTCTCTCTCTCTTTCTCTCTCTCTCTTTTTGCTGGAACTATTTCTGTTTAACTGTTACCAAAAATACTTTTAAAGGCAGTAACCAAGTAGTATAATTGGGGTCTTTATGTATAATAACAAGGTAGAACATCTTGCCATAGATCCAAAACTTAGGCTTTTCAAAAAGCTGTCTATAAATCTGCAACTACAAGAAACCCCTAGCAATGAAGTGTGGGTTTAATTAGAATAAACTTCCCACATTATCTGAGATAATGTTATGGTTATTCTTCTATAGCATGTATCTAATAGAACAGTTCTGGTCTAGTGGAATAAAGATTTTCAATAAATAAATAGCTGACAATTTAATATATACTTCTATAGCATACCTGACGGCACAGGGACCTTCTAAGTACTTTAGAAATATTAACTCACTTAATCTTCATAACCACCTTATAATATAGGTATCATTTTTACTCCCATTTTAAGGATGAGGACATGAAAGCACAGAAACTATTTGTCCTGGACTCCTTGGATATCTAGCTGCTGAGCCAGGATTTAAACTAGGTCATCTGATTGCAGAGTCTGTGTGCTTGACCCTTACACCATGCTTCCAACACTTTCCTAAACCCTTCTGCGTGCTCAGTACCCTGATTTGGTGCCACAGCTATATCATCTCATTTCATCTTCAGAATGAATCTGCACAGTAAGTATTCCCATCCTCATTTTACCAATGGGGAAAGCGAGGTGTAGGGAAATTAAATAACTTCACCAAGTTTAAACTGCTAGAAGGAAGGATATAAATTCATTTCTGACTCTAAATTGTATGCTTTTTCTAACCTTTTCCTGATATACTGAAGTGGTATTTAAAGATTCAGGCATTTAATTTACTATCTTAAATTTTTAATTTTTTAATAAAATTAAGGTGCTATATCAGATGAATTGAAATTTATCTGCTCATGGAAGGTCATTCACTCCTGCACCAAACATTTACTGAACATCCATTAGAGATATATCTGAGTTATATGGGGCCAGAACCTTATATAATTTTTGAGATCTTTAGGATAAGGCATACACATGCATACATGTAAAATGAGATATATAATTAACTACTCATAGAATGATGAAAAAAAAAACCAATTATGACACCATCATGCCATGATGCGGTCTTCATCCCTGACCTTCAGATTATCACTCTGGGTGAGTCCACACCGGGAGCAAAAAGAGGGCTCATTCACTGGAAGAGTAGCAACAGCTTAATTGTAGATAGAGGTGATGGCAAACCACGTAACTGTATCCCAGTAAACATAAACTAAAAGGGTCCCAAGTCACCTCTCCCTTAGCTTGATTTAAAAAAAAAAAAAAAAAAAAAAGCCAATAGCCATTTTGACTTAACACAAGTGCACATGCAAATGAAGAAGACAAATTGGGCAGAGGCAATGACTTCACTTTTGCAAATTTCACAAAAAGACATGACCATGAACCCACATGGCTGGGCCCTTTTCTAGGGCACTGAATAAAAGTATGCAGTGAGGAGTCCTAAAGTAAGTTTCTTTAGTTTCCCAGTAGGTCCAGCATCTCCTGGCGCCCACTCTTTCACAGGCAATATTCTGTGTCCTAAGAAATGGTGAATTTGCTAGCAAAAAATAGTAATAGGCAGTAGCATGAGTATGAGGGCACAGGAGGGGTAGGGATATGAATAACAAGAGAAAGAAAAATGTTCCTTATTCTCAATCAGATGATACTATTCTGGGGAATTGGAGGAAAATTCATAATGATTTACACTTAAAATTGAGAAAGTAAATCTTTGTACTTTTTTTTCGCTGGTTACACAGAATATTGGTAGGTTGAAACTCTACCTAAGAATTTGATCTAGACCAAGATAGAAGAAAAAACAAATTTTCAACTTCCTCTTGACACTTTCTCAAATTAAGAATGGTCAGCAGGGGGGCAATGGAAATCATTGTCAAGGCTCCAAATTCCTAGTTACAGAAATAAAACCCATACTCAAGTTAGAAAAAGAGGAAGAAATGGGAACTGAAATTTTGTGCACAATGATGGAAAACATTATCTCTGTTGTGGTTGGGAAGCCTTTGAAGATTCACTCGCTCTGTAAGTAATTTTCTTCATGTGTAATGACTTGTTTTCTTATCTTATAGAGTATAGAAAGCCATTAAGTGGGGGAAAAAAAGTTTCCTTCTCTTCAGCCCCATTTCCTTCCCTGCTCGGCACGTATTTGCTTTGGCCAATAGTTATCCACAGGAAACGAGAAGACCATAGGAAGAATGAAGAGCATTATCTCACCCCATAGTAGTCTAGAGACATCAGAGAGAGCAAGACCTATCCTATCAAAGCAAACACAAGATTGTTGCACAAAGTCCCAACCAAGTGATTCTTGGCAGTAGAGAGGCAGGTCTCAAGGTTGCAGGCATATGGGAGTGCTTATCTCTTCTCTCCTTACATGTACAGAGCCCTGGGCATAAGTAAAAACTGAGACCCAAATACCATTGTCTAGTTTTTTGACAGGTATAAATCAAACAACAAATCATTAAATAACATATGTAGTATTTTCTACCATGGAAAAATGTGACTTCATGATGACAAAATGGAAAAATATGTGTAAAGCTATGAATTTCAGATGACTGCAAGTTGGCAAAATGTATTACGGATGACTGATTTTATTATTTTTGCACGTGGCTGGAGGTTCTGTTGATGAAGCAAAGATTTATGAATGAATAATAAAGACATTTAGTTTATAAAATTTATTTATTTTTTGTCTGCATTTCAGCAAAATCACTAATTACATATAATCAGAATTATATGTAATTTGTGTTTTCTTGACAGAAGTGATCTAAAGTAACCTTCTCTTACTAAGTTAGCTATATATGAGCCTCCAACTTCAACCATTTAACAAGCCAGCTACTTTTCTGTTGGCTTCTGTATGTATACAAAGAAACTTTATCTCCTATTCAGCTCTTGTTTCTTTAATTTGCAGGTCTCACCCTCAAAACATAAGAGGGTAGGGGAAAAGTTTTCTTTCCCTACAGAGATAATGCACTGCACCTTATCAGTGCTGAGCACTGGTTCCTAGATGACAGAGACACTCAATTTTTTTAGGAAAGAAATGTCTTTAATGAGGTGAAACGTGAATTTGGATAATTTTTTCTTATAGATAATATATATATTTTTTAATCCCAAACTCATTTTTAAAAATCATGATATAATTTACTATAAGAAAATATACAGGGGCACCTGGGTGGCTCAATCGTTAAGCATCTGCCTTCAACTTTGGTCATGATCCCAGGGTCCTGGGATCTAGCTCCCTGCTCAGCTGGAAGCCTGCTTCTCCCTCTCCTCTCCCTCTGCTTGTGTTTCTTCTCTTACTGTGTCTCGTTCTGTCAAATAAATAAATAAAATCTTTAAAAAAAGAAAATATACAGATTTTAGGTGTAAAATTAGATAATTTTTGACAATTGCATATACTTATTTAAACACCACCATGTTCAAGATATTGAACATCCCATTTTTGCAGAATGTCTTCTTCCAGTCAATTCTAACATGGCCCAGTGGCAACTGCTACTCCAATTTCTATTGTCATAGATTCATTTTGCCCGTTTTAGAGCTTCATATAAATGAAATTGTATGGTGCATACTATTTTGAGCCTGACTTCTTTAATTCATTATAATGTTTTTGAGATTACTCCATATTATTTTGTGTAGTTTATAATTGTTTTTATTGCTGAATACATATATTTGTATTTCAAAATATTTATTATAATATATACTTATTTATCCTTTCTCTTGTTGGTAAACATTTGGTTGTTTCTAGTTGTGGGCTGTTGTGAATAAGGTTGCTTACCAGCAACCTTATACAATTCCTTGTATGGACATATGTTTACATTTGCCTTTGGTAATTATTCAGTGGAAGAATTATTGGGTCATATGTTGGACTATGTTTAACTTTACAGAAACCTCCAGTTTCCCAGAGTGATTATATCATTTGGTATGAGAGTTCTAATTGCACCTCATCTTTGCCACCACTCAAAATTTCAATCTTTTAAAAATTTGGTCCCTCTCCTGGGTGTGAAATGGCATATTATTTTGGTTTTAATGTTCATTTCCTTAATGGTAAATGACATGAAACACCTTATAGGTGCTTATTGGCCATTTGTTTATCTTCTTTTGTGAAGTATTTGTTCCTGTCTTTTGTCCATGTAAAAACAATTGAGTAATTTGTCTTTTATTATTGACGTGTAGGGATTCTTTATATATCTTGGATACAAATCCTTCATTGGATATATGTCATTTGCATATTCTCTCCCATTCTGACTTCTTTGATATTCTTAATGACATCTTATCATAGAGATTTTTTTTAATATTGATGACCTTGCATTCTTTTAGACATTGTTGCGAGGGTGAACTTATATGTGAGGACGCCCTGAAAGCATTGGACCCAGGGTAGAGATCCTCTCTGCTCCTGTCAAAGCTTGTACTGACTCCTTTATTTATTGACAGTTCTCAAAGGAGACTCATGCTGTTGGAACTTCCCTAAACCTTCCTTCTGATTGATATCTGCTTTTCACGTTAAGAAAGGGACATATTTTATTCAACTTGCACAGAATATACTGTGATGTCTCCTCATGGATATCCCATATATGGGGGAGATGTTGTTCCTGGAGTATCATTTCTTTACAAAGACCAGCAGTATATTTTGGGCACCCATACCTGAGTACTTATAATAAATATTTTCTCAGCATCCTCTGCAGCTGTCTCCATAAGTCTTAGGCATAAGTCTAAGGGACAGACCAAAAGTAAATTGGAGGGAAATTCTGCACCGTCCTCTCTAGCACCTTTTATTCTGAGCCCATGGGGCCAAATTCTCTAGTGCAAAAAGTTTCATGCACATTGTGTCCTGGAGACACTGGCATGAGTTCTTTAGACCAGCTCAGATATATGTGAGATCCAAAGCTGGGGTTGCTTTTATATCTAAGGTCAGTATGTATGATTTGTGAAAATAAAGAGATAAGGATTAAAACCAGGAAAACCACAAAATCCATGACCCATCCTTCTACTTGCATCCATACATTCATCTTATTGGCTTTTTTCCTGATTTCTAGACATACCATCCTTGTCCCACCTCAAACCATTGAATGTTTCTTTCCTCTTGTTTTAAAAACCCCTTCTTCTCTTTATTTGGCTATTTCTAACAGTTGTCTTTGATCTTTCTTTTAATTCATGTAGAATTGACTTGAGTGCTGAAATAGGATAGTATAGGCACACCTCAGAGTTATTGTGGGCTCAGTTCCAGACCAGCACAGTGAAGTGAATCTCATGTCACATGAAGTTTCTGGTTCCTAATACATATAAAAATTACATTTATACTATACTGTAATCTATTGAGTGTGCAATAAATAGCATTATGTCTAAAAAACAATGTATACACTTTCATTAAAGAATACTTACTAGCTGAAAAATGCTTACCATTATCTGAGCTTTCAGTGAGTTGTAATCTTTTTGCTGTAGGAGGATCTTGTCTTGACATTGACAGCTGCTGGTGGATCAGGTTGGTCGTTGCTGAAGGCTGGGTTGGCTGCCGCAATTTCTTAAAATAAGGCAACAGGGGCACCGGGGTGGCTCAGTCGTTAGGCATCTGCCTTCTGCTCAAGTGGTTATCTCAGAGTTCTGAGATTGAGCCCCATGTAGTGCTCTCTGCTAACAGGAAGCCTGCTTCTCCCTCTCCCACTCCCCTGCTTGTGTTTCCTCTCTTCCTGTGTCTGTCTGTAAAATAAAAAAGTAAATAAATAATAAGACAACAAAGTTTGCTGCATCAGTTGACTCTTCCTTTTTCTCCAACACTTAGAGGCCATTGTCGGGATATGAATTGGTCTAATTTTGATATTGTTGTGTCTCAGGGAATAGAGAGGCCAGAAGGGAGGGAGAAAAACAGATGAATGTCCAGTCAGTGAAGCAGTCATAATGCACACTTTCATCCCTACATTTGCTGTGTTGTATGGGCACCAAACACAGTAAGAATAAAAATGCTTGAAATATTGGGAGAATTACCAAAATGTGACACAGGGACATGAGTTGAGCAAAGACCGTTGGAACAATGATGCTAATAGACTTGCTGTAGCCACAAGCCTTCAACTTGTGAACAACACAGTATCCGAGTAGTGCGATAAAATGAGGGATGCCTGCCATTATATCCTTACCGGTAGTTTCGCGTTCCATAGTTGGACGCAGACCAATCATCTGTTGGTCAGTAGTAGGCTAGTGCCACATCACAGAGCCTGTGCAGTTCACTCCCTCCACCTCATCACGTGGGCATTTTATCACCTCCCATCCTTGCCAGAAGTGTGAATCCTGTACAGTAAGGTATTTTGAGAGAGAGAAAGAGAGAGAGAGAGACAGGGAGACCACATTCACTTGACATTTATTACAGTATATTGTAATTGTTCTGTTATTATTAGTCATTGTTGTTCATCTCTTTATGTTATCATTAGTTATTGCTCTAGGTATCATTAGTTATTGTTGTTCTCTTGGTGTGGCTCACTTACAAATCAAATCGTGTGTGTAGTTCCGGGACTCTTGGTGGTTTCAGGCGTCCCTGGGTATCCTGGAACGTATGCCCTGCAGGTCAGGGAGGATGACTGTAATGTAGTTTATGAAAACTGGCACTTTCTTGGACTTCATCATACGGCCCCGTAATTGCCTTTTTACCTGTCTAGCAATCCTGAGAAATCACTTGAGCCCAGATACCGTGTTAATTAATAAATGTCAGTATCTAGCACCGTGTCATGATCGAATAAAGGCCCAGAATTAAGTTTCCATCATGACAATGGCATTCTTCCCTAAAGGGCAGCAGGAAAATATTGCTTCACACCATTTGGTATCACCCTTCTGGCTGTAGTGTTCACCCCTCCACCAAACCTATGATCAGCACTAGACTGAGGCCCTAAAAGAACTCTCTTCCTTCCATTTCCAGGAAACCTGAGTGCCTCAGGGCTTTTTCCATCCTTTAAACATTTAGGACAGTGTTATTTGGGGGTCGGGCGAGGGGTAGTTTGCAGTTGAACAAAATATCCTAGCTGGTTCATATTATAATTTATTATTGAGAAAAGGGGAAGGGACAATTGATACTAGTAGAGCCTCTAGTCTGGCTAGCCACTGTCTGGGAGATCTACATAACTTTAGTTCCGTTTGTGATAAAGCTGATAGGACCTTAAGTTTTAATGAGGAGGAAAGGAGCAGCAATAGTGACAATCCAAGTAGTGATTAGAAACATGCATGCCAGAGTCAGAGGATTCAGTTTCAGATAGTTGCCCTGTTCCTGAGGTGTAGAGACATGACATAGAGCACAGACAGGTTGCTTGTGTTCAAGCAACCCTAAGCCTGAGTTTTCTCACCTATAAAATGGGGATGATAATAGCATGTACATCACAGGGTGGTTGTTGTTGTTGTTGGGGTGTGTGTGTGTGTATGTGTGTGTGTGATTTAAAAGGGTAAAGGACACCAAGTATAGTGCCTGACCCATAGCAAATATTCAATAAACATTAACTATCATTATTATCATTGATACTGAGGCTAAGATCTTGGGGCATGAAAGCTCCAGAATTTGGGAGAAAGGAATGCCGGAAAGTGGAAAGAGGAGTTGGCAAGGTAGAATTCTCTTAAGTAATTTTGTGTCCCCCACACCTGATTAATATGTGCTTGTGTTTTGGGTGAAATTGAAGAGAGCAGGAGGAAAATCGGTGATCTGGAATTTGGCAGAGGAGGAGAACAGCAAAAGAAGTCCCTTATTACAGTCAGTCCTGTTATGTCTAGTTCTTTGATCTCTAATCCCTTTCTTAGGCTTAGGCTTTAGTAGGCAAATATTCCAAAATTAACAAGCAGGAAGGGTTGCTGACACTCATCTTCCCAATCCACTAGGTGTTGCCTTTGCATGCCCTTCCCCCCAACCCCCATCCCTACCCAACCCCTTCCTTGGGTGCTATTATGCCGAGAATTACAACGTGTTAGGTTGGGGTGAGGTCAGCCCTGCTGACACACATGCATATTCTGCCAGGGTGTAGGTGGTCTTCATTTTGCTTCTGTGCGCTGCATCTTAGCCCAGATTACAAGTAGGGGGTACTTCCCCTACATCCCCAACTTGTAGCTGTCAGAGAATGAACAGCAGCAGTGCCAGCATTCTCCAACACAGAGCAGAATGCTAACACTTTGTCAGGAGGCTCAGGGAAAAAAGTCTCAGATCACAAACCAGAAGAGGCAAGGGTAAAACTCGCCTGGCAAAAGTAATGGCATGTTGTTGCTCATCTAAACATCTTAGATATTTGGGAGAAATGAACTTGTGCATGCAGGCTCCCACATGCATAAAAGGAATTCCATTCTTTGCTAGTGATGTTTTCTAGCTTTTATCTCCCATTTCACCCTGGATTCTTTTATTCTCATAGCTCTGCTTTCCAGCAACCAATTAATATTTTTTTTAATAAATGTTCTTTTTTGAGAGTAATCTGTCTTTGATGTTAAGCTCAACATTCTTCTTTTAACTTCTAAAAGAAAAGAAGAGGCAGAAGAGTAAAGCGCTGGGAAGAAAAATACAGTGTGTTACCTCCTTGGATCCTGAAAGATCAGCTCCAACTACTTGGATTTAAACGCTTCTAATTTTTTCTATTTTATTCACGATGGTACCTCAAAAAGTTAGTCAGAATTTTAATGTATGTCCATATAGGGTAAAACAGAAGGGACAAAATTTGGAATCCACATTCATACATGGTTTTGCCTAGAGAATGATGAATGTTTAGCTATGCTTAGTGTCCTCCAAGGAAATTTAAATAACAAATACAAAAAGAGACATGAGAGGACACTGCATGAAGTTTTTTGTGTTGTGCTGATTAAAATTAGAGCAGGTTGCAGGGGAAACAGTGGGATATAATAAATCTAGAATTTAGAATAACTTACAATTTCGTTAATTTTTAGAGATAGAGCTAGTATCACCATATTTCAGCTTCTAATTCAGAAAAGAATTACTAAGATAATTTCTAAATTATTTGTGATTTTTTTGCTCTTTTTATTTTACAAGTACATGCATTATTTTGTTTGGTTTTCTGTACAAAGCATATACTGGTAGTTATTACAGTAGGCTTTATATCGAGGATGTTGGACAAGATGCATAACTTAGTTCTGTTCTCATTATGAGAATGTTAGTGGGTTTCATCATTAGAGAAAATAATGACTATATCTATTCTTCTATCCTATAGATTACAGGACAGGGTGGCATTCATTATTTCATTTAATGATATGCTACAAGAGTTATATCATAACTACTTTGTAAAGACCTATTCTCTTACTTGCTTTTCATTAATATGCTTCTGGAATTAATTTGTCAGCTTATGTACACAGTCTGAACTTTAAAAACTGCGGAATGAGACATGTTTGCTAGCCTGCATGATAATTGAGATGTGTCCTGATGATCTTGGTACAGATGTGTTTAGTTTCTTCCAGGACACTTGATCATTTGCATTTCATCAGAGACTTCTGACACTTACTTACAGGTGTTCCCAAAAGATTCAAGGATAAAATTCCTACAATGTTGACTTGAATAAGGTGAGTCCCTGTATGATCTAGGAATGCTGAGGCTATTCACACACTTTAAAAATTTTTCCGGTTGTGGGTGTTAATATACTTCAGAGCTAAAACGGAAAAATCTAGCCTTCTTAATCTTCTCTTTCTTTCCTTTGACTTTCTATTCTGTGGGCCCAAATTAAATTCTGTTTTTACATCTTTAATGATATAGGCATTCAGGGCACAATGAAAAATATAGGCCTTATTACTTCACAGGATGTTTGGAATAGTGCATGATTATGTTTAGTTGACTATTTGGCTATAGTAATCGCAGAACCATAGAGTGACTGAAATTAGAAATGAAAACGACCCATTGGGTATCATTATCCTTCTTCCTGTCAATGTAAGGGTGTTTCCTGACATGCAGAGTGTGTGTGTGTGTGTGTGTGTGTGTGTGTGTGCGCGCGCATGTCTGGGTGGGGGGGGGTGCTGAACTCTTTCTTAGTTATATCAATACACAATATGATACAGTTGTTTAGCAACATTTTGGCAGGAACTAAACAGCAAAGCAAATCAGATAGCACTCCTAGAATGTCCAGTAAAAGGATACACAATAGCACAGTAAAAGGATATACAGTAGCAGCCTCACTATATATTTATAGATCACCAGCTACATGTCAGTCACTATAACATAGCCATCTCCAATATAAAAATCAGTCTTTCCTATCAGATATCATCATCCCCATTTTGTATGTGAGGAAATGGCATCAATAAAAGCAAATGGTGGGGCGCCTGAGTGGCTCAGTGGGTTAAGCCTCTACCTTTGGCTCAGGTCATGATCTCAGGGTCCTGGGATCAAACTCCTCTGCTCAGCAGGGAGCCTGCTTCCCCCCTCTCTCTGCCTGCCTCTCTCTGCCTACATGTGGTCTCTCTCTCTCTCTGTCAAATAAGTAAATAAAATCTTAAAAAAAAAATAAAGGCAAATGGTTTAAACAAGACAGAGGATTTACAAAAGATCCTAAAACTGGTAAGTAGTAGAATCTAGCTTCAAACTCTGGTCTCGCTGCCTCCCAGCCCTGGGCTTTCCCTGCACAATAGAAGTGAGGGGGAGGGAATGACTTTGGCAGCAATAGCTTCTGCATAGGCCCACAGACTAATGCAGAACAGAGAGTGGGAAAAGAGTCATGTCCAGTGATGTCACCAAGGTGACAGAGTAGGGGACACCAGCTTCCATCTGTTCACAAAGAGTAACGGTTAGCGATCCATAAATGAGAATGGCTCTGGGGGCGCTCAGGAATGTACTTAAGAAGCTTCAGCAACACAATTGAAGAAAAACCCTGAGAATAACTACACAAAAAGGGTAGGAAGAGCAGTTTCATTTTGCCTGCATCATCCCATCCCCCAGACTGGCACTGCTCAGTGCCAAGAGGCATTCCTGTTGAGAGAGAGTTCCTCTCACTGGAGTGAACTCCCAGTTTCCCTAGGCTTTGGGGCTGGAAAAGGACTCGCTCGGTTTCATCCTACTCAGAGAATGCTGGAGCGGAGACATCTAGAGTTAGAAACAAAGGTAAAGGTTGGAGATATCAGTAGCACCAGTCCTTGGGGAGGGGGGCAGGTGCGTGATTGCGGTTCCCAGGAGCCTGCTCTGCATAGGACCTCAGCAGCCTTTGTTGTTGAGCACTGCAGTAGCCAGTAGCCGTTGTGGATGCTGCAGATTTCATTACTGAGGACTCCATCAAGGACCCCAAGGGACCTCTCATAGATTCCAGCAGCTTTTGCCACTGAAGAAACGGATGGCCAGCAAAGCCACCATGGATCCCCTGCAGATTTTACCCGAGAGTTCTACAAGTTTTTTTGCATTTGCAGACTCCCACTACCTGAGTCCTTCTCCACCCCAACCCCCTGCCGTAATTCTCAGAGACACCTGGGGTCTGAGCTCTGTTATTCACTGTGCTGCAGGCCACCAGCCTCAGCCTCAGGTGGCTATGTGTCTTCATGATGCCAGTCCAGACTCCCACATCTAATGCCCGACACCAAATGTATGCCTGAGGCTAACTCCTATAGCCACACAAATGCACACCAACAGCCCAGGCCCCCATAGCTGCTTGTGCACCAGAAGCTAAGCCCAACTCCTTATATAGGTTTGTACTGCCACACACTAATAACTAGCCCCTGCCGCCAGACCCTTGTGTGCTGCTGGCCCTGACTCCTGTCACTGGTCCTCACTGTGTGCTTGCACTTGAAGGTAGTCCCTGCAGCTTCTGAGTACATGCTGACAGCCCAGGCCCCAGCAGCTGCCCGTGAACACAGATCTGGCCCTGATTTCTGTCAATGGCCTGCACCGCCAATAAAACGATTTCTATTTTCTAATGGCAATTTTATATATGGAAAATGCTGAAGACTCTACCAATAAACTCTTAAAAACTAATAGATGAATTGAGTAAAGTTGCAGGATACAAAATAGACATACAAAAAGCAGTTGTGTTTCTATACACTGACAAACTGTCTGAAAAGGCAGGGAGAAAACAGTTCCATTTGCAAGAACAATAAAAGAATAAAATACTTAGAAATAAATTGAACCAGTGAAAGATCTGTACAGTGAAAATGTTAAAATATCGATGAGAGAAATTGAAGGTGTAAGTAAATGGAAAGATATCCTATGTTCATGGACTGGAAGAATTAACATTGTTAAAATATCTGGTATATCCATAGATTCAGTGCATTCTTTGTGAAAATTTCTGTAACAATTTTCACAGGAAAAAAAAAAACCTGTATGGGACCACCAGAGACCCTGAATAGCTAAAACAATCCTGAGAAAGAAGAATAAAGCTGGAGATATCAGTTTTTTATTTCAAGTTTTGTTGCTAAGTTATAGTGACCTAAAACTATATGGTATTCACATAAAAGCACAATGGAACTGAATAGAGAGCCCAGAATTAAATCCGTGCATATTCAGTGAACTAATATTGGGCAAAGTCACTAATGTATAATGCAGAAAGTATAGTCTTTTCAATTTGTGATGTTTGGAGAACTAGATATCCACATGCAAAAGGATGACATTGGACTCTTATGCCACATGAAAAAGTCATCTCAAAATGGATTAAAGACTTAATGCAAGGCCTGGAACTGTATGATTACTAGAAGAAAACGTAAAGGAGAAGCTCCTAGGTGTTGGTCTTGGCAACGAATTTTTGCAATTGATACCAAAACCACAGGCAACAAAAGCAAAAATAAACAAGTGGGACTACATGAAACTCAAAAGTTTCTGCACAGCAAGGGAAATAATCAACAAAGTGAAAAGACAGTCTGTGGAATGGGAAAAAATATTTGTAAACCATATGATAAAGGGATAAGGGGATTAATATCCAATATATATATAAGGAACTAATACAACTCAATAGCAAACCCCCCATGTGATGTAAAAATGAGCAAAGGACCCAAATAGACATTTGTCCAGAGAAGACATACAAATGGCTCAGGAGCAGTCACTGCTCTCATCTTCCCCCGTTCACAGGGGAGTGAGAATTCCGAGACAGTCACAAAAAACTCAGATGGATGCTGAAGCACTCTTGGATGCCTAGGTAAATGATGATTTATTTTCTTTAAGTCAACCTGGTTTTGACTTCAAGTACCTATCCCTCTGATCTCATAAAAAAGCTAATCTCTTCCAAACCTGCTTCAGAGCAATATAGAAAGAACTTTGCATAGACCTGGTAGAGAGCATTCTTGCCCCGGGCCCCGTGCTTTGGAGAGACTGGCTATGGATTTTCACCTCTATGTCCACGCTCAGAAGACAAGGAGTCATGGGCTGAGGAGATTACCCACCCCTGAACTCCATAGTCTCCTTTTTTGGAAGCATTCTAGACACTAGGGTCTCAGCATTGTTGGCTCTTGTTTCCAGGGCTTGGTGGGTCACTCTTCCAGGTCAGTCTTAACTGTGAGCTGTGTGGAGATTATGTGTTATAGAATAAATGGAGACCAACCAAATGAGAAAAGCAAAGACTACTTATTCTGAACTTGCATCAGCAAGGGAGTGAGCCTCCATCACTTGTGTTTGGCAGAGACTTAAAGGCACACAGAGGAGGGAGAAAGCTTTATAGGGAGAAAAGTGTAGGCTCCAGGTGTGTCCTGATTGGAGGCTATTGTCCTGGGAAAGCTGGAGGCATCCTATGTGATTAGCTAGGGTTGTATTTCTGGCTTTCTCTGATTAGAACTGAGTTGGAAGTGGGGACAAAAATTAGGGAAACTGTCAGTTATTAATCATGTCCTGGCCACTTGGGTCCAACTGTTATGGAGGATTTTGTTTAGCTTCCTAAATTCCCACAGGAGGTAGCAATCTGATCTTGTGCAAATCTGGTTTACAGCAGGCTGGCTGTGGATTGTTTATTGTTGATAAGGGGTTTGTGTTCTGGGCAGGTTGTGGGTTAAAGTTCTATTTTTATATTCAGGCTGGCCATTGTCTATATGATTCAGTGTCTGAGTGGTTAGGTCTAAGAGGAAACAGGGGGTGGCTGTTTCTAGAGGAATAGATGGAGATTAAAAGTGTGAGTTGTGGTGAGGACACATGAGGCCCTTTTGATATGGGATGAAGCTAAAGATGGAAAGAAACCTGGGAACTGGGACCAGGATCAGCAATCCCTACATCTTTATGTCCTGGAATGGAGTTCCAAGGAATCTTAGGCATCTGAATTTGCATCTTGCCTTCTGGTTGTTATGGAGGAATACTTTTTTTTCAAGGTGAGAGGGCAGAACATACCTATTTTATTAAGAGTTTGTTAACCTTTCTTACAACTTCTAATATTCAGCCATATTGTGTAGGACCCTCTGTTCTTTTAGATTTATTTATTTATTGGAGGGGGTAGCAGAGGGAGAGAGAGACTCCCAAGCAGAATTCCCATTGCATGCAGAGCCTGGCCTGGGGCTCGATCTCACAATCCTCAGATTGTGACCTAAGCCAAAATCAAGAGTTGGACACTTAACTGACTTAACCCAGGTGCCCTAGGTCCCTCCATCTTTACTCTTATCCTGCACTCAGTAATGTATGCAGCAAACCTATGAATGAGTCCCAGGGTCTTGGGGAAAATGGCAAGATCTTGGGGTAGCCTTTCCATTTAATACTACCTAATCTCTCTTATCATACCTGAGCACCATTGTCTGAACCAAAACGATGCTTTCAAATCAGGTTCAGCTGCTTCGTTTGTGGGAGTCACTGCAAAATGAAAATGTAAGGTTTCTTACATTTGAAGAAGTTGAAAAAAAGTGTTAGAGGTGCTAAAATAAGGGTTGTTTTTCCTTTCATGGTCTTTCTCTTGAACCTTCAGAGTGTTTTTTATTTTCCAGTTTTCATCATTCTAAATAAAGAAAAATGAAACATTTAAATTATTAGCAGAGATTTTTGCTATTCATTTTTACATTGCACAGTATCAGTTTTATTTTTTTATCATTTCTCTTGAAGTCATCTCCACACCCAATAGGGAGCTTGACCTCATGATCTGGAGATCAAGAGTCACATGCTGTATTGCCTGATCCAGTCAGTCGCCCTATAAATTATACAGTATCAGTTTTAAATGCAATTGCAAGAGCATTTATCTCATGTAGAATCACCAGAATTACACAGTTTGTTTTATAGCTTGTACATGTAGGTTAGCAAAGGGAGTTGGAAAATGAAAGGAAGAACACAGTTGATCTCATGAGATAATCTGAGATGAGAGTTAAGTTGAAGAGTCCAGTGAGACACCTGCGTAGATTTCTTGAGTCAACTATGGAAGATTTTGCAGAAAGCAGGAATCCTACAGGAACAGGTAGTTTCTAAGATTAGGAAATTTGGGCTATCTGTTCATATGATGTCTTTTTTTTTTTTTTTATCCATGGGATGGTGGAATACTAAGAGAATACAGAATAAACATAAAATGAAAATGTAGGAAAATCATTACTTCCTTATATTTATTTCCATATTCATTGCCACAGTATTTGTACTAGACACAGTTCATTCTTGCTCATTTTTTAAATGTGGCTTTGAGTCACTCTCTTTATTTTTTAACAACTTAATTGAGGTAGAATTTATATACCATAAAATTCACTCATTATAAGTGTACAATTCAATGATTTTTAATAAATTCACTCATTTGTGCAACCATCACTACGATGCCACTTTTGAACATTTCCATCAACTCTAGTAATTCCCTTGTGTCTTCTTCTTGCAGGCAATCACTGCCCCAACCCTGGTCCCCGGCAACCATTGATGTGTTTTCTGAATTTGCTTTTCTGGAAATTCCATTTACCTCATACAGTATATGTAGTCATTTATGTCTATTTCTTTCATGAAGCATAATGTTCATGCTCACCCATGTTGTGGTATGTAGAAATTATCCATCCCTTTTTATTACTGACTAGCATTCCATTGGATGGATATACCACATTTTGTTCACCTGTTCGTCAGTTGATGGATATTATGATTGTTTCCAGCTTTGGGAAAATATGTCTAATGTTGCTATGGTCATTCTCATCTTTGGGTGGACATAAGTTTTTTATTTCTCTCAAGTAAATACATAGGGATGTTAGGTAGTGTGTTAAGTTTGTATTTAACTTTTTACGAAACTGCCACATGGGTTCCCAGTTTCCAAACTGTTTTCCCACAGACAAAATATAGGAGATCCAGTTTTTCCATATCCTGCTAATATTTGGTACAGTGTTTTTGATTTTAGCAATTTCTAGTTGCTGCTCTATCTCATTGTGGTTTTGACTTGCCTTTTCCCTGATGATTACTGGTGTTGAACCTCTTTTTATGTGCTTATCAAACATGTGTATATTTATCTAGTATCTACTCAAATCTTTTGTCCATTTTTAATTTTTATTTGTTTACTTACTTTAGAGATTTTATTGGGGTGTCTGGTGGCTCAGTCAGTTGGGTGTCTGCCTTCAGTTCAGGTCATAATCTGGGGTCCTGGGGTCAAGCCCTGCCTCAGGGTCCCTGCTCAGTGGGGGGTCTGCTTCTCCCTCTCCCTCTGCCTCTTCTCCTGCTTATGCTCTCTCTTGCTTACCCTCTCTCTTTCTCAAGAAAATAAAAAAAGATCTCATTTATTCATTTCAGCAAGAGAGAGAGAACATGAGCAGGAAGGGGCAGAGGGAGAGGAAGAAAGAATCTCTAGCAGACTCTGCCCTGAATGCAGAGCCAGACACAGGTCTGAATCCCATAACCTCGAGATCATGACCTGAGCCCAAACCAGCAGTTGGTGGCTCAACCAGCTGAGCCACACAGGAGCCCCTCTTTTGTTCATTTTTTAAGTTGGGTTTGACTTCTTATTGAATTAAGAATTCTATTTATATCTTAGATGGACATTCTTTATCAGATTTGAGTTACAAATATTTTATCTCTCTTTGTGTTGGTTTCATTATTTAACTGTATGTTTTGAAGAGTGAAAGATTTTAATTTTGATGAAATTTATTTAAAAAAATCCAATTTATCAAATTTTTATCTTACAGATTTTGCTTTGAGTGTCAGATCTAAGAAATGTTTGTCTAATCCAAGGTCACAAAGGTTACCTTCTCTGTTTCTTTCTAGAAGTTCTGTACTCTTACCTTTGACATTTAGGTCTGTGATCAATCTTGAGTTACCTTTTATATAAGGTGTGAAAGGTGAATCAAAGTTTATGTTCTTGGCTTATGAATATCCAATTGTCTTGGCACTTTCCTTTCTCTATTGTTCTGCTTTGAAATCTTTGCCAAAAATCAATTGACCATAATTGTGAGGGTTTAAATCTTTCTTTTTATATTTAGTCTTCTTTCCTTTATATCAGGTCTTCTGGTTCTCAAAGACACAGAGGATGGCAAAGTGTCCCACAATTATACATGTGCTTTTTTCCCGCGTTATACAGAGTAGTTTCAGGATAGCTATACTCATACTACGAACACTGTGATTTTCTGTCCATTTTTTAAAGTGATGCACAGAAAAGCTGACTGGAAGCTCTGGACAAGAGTGGAGCCTCTCAATTGTGAGCTTCCCATTGGTGTGATGTGGCTGGACTGTTTCACTGAAGAACCCCTCGAATGTCGTATCTATGGATCCTCCTCGGGTTTCTGATTCCCTATGAAGAGATTCTCCAATCTCCAGCTAGTGGGAAGTTCTGGAAACCAAGGAAAGAAAGGGAATGTACCTTGAAGGCAGTTCCATGTAGTCTCCCTTTTCCTTCTTGCATGTCCTCTTTATTTATTTATTTATTTTTAAAGAGCTTTTATTTTTTTTTTTTTAAGATTTTATTTATTTGTCAGAGACAGAGGGAGAGAGAGCGAGTGAGCACAGGCAGACAGAGAGGCAGGCAGAGGCAGAGGGAGAAGCAGAGGGAGAAGCAGGCTCTCTGCCGAGCAAGGAGCCTGATGTGGGACTCGATCCCAGGACCCTGGGATCATGACCTGAGCCGAAGGCAGCTGCTTAACCAACTGAGCCACCCAGGTGTCCCTTGCATGTCCTCTTTAAATGAGCCTTGGGTCCCTGAGTCTTATCCTTACCCTGAGTCAATCAGGATTTCTTCATGGAATAAGTGGCCATTCCTTAGCTGCAGACAGAGTAGGATAATTTCCCTGCCGCTTAATAGGGTTGAACCAGAGACATGATGGAGCCAGACTGAACCAGTTCTTTATAGATGACTATGTTATCTCATCCCAATTCTCTGTTCTGTACTGTTTTATTCATAGTCACGGTGGGGGTATTTATACCATGGAAATTGCCTAACAGGGCTTTTTGCAGTGGGGTGGCTAGGGAGCTTGGAATCATGATACTATTGGCTCCTGCTGCTTATCAGACAGATTTTCAATAAACTCTCCAGCTTTTAGCCCCATCTACAACCTCACTTTTAGATTTTGAAATTTCAAGGACTGAATCAGCCTGCTTCTCGGCTGCCGCTCATGTAATTCTCTGTTCTGCTAAGTCTGTTACTACTTGACCATTTGATTTCTAACTTCTCAAAATTTGTTGCCCTTTCCCCATTCTCATTGGTCTTGTGAGTTTATCCCTACATTGTTATCTTAATTGAATATTTAAAAGAAGCATGGATTGAGTGTAAAGTAAACACATATTCATGTCACCATATTTAATTGTAAGTCTCCTTTAGGTTTAAAATGTTTCTTTTGACTCTCTACACACACGCAAATATATGTGGATGACTTGTCCCATCTCTTCGCTCCCTTGGAGCAACTCTGTAGATACTTAAAAGCAGTCATTTTATGTTTTAGTGAAGGAGAGTGTGAAGAATTATGTAATGTAATGGGCTTCTTATGTTTTATTTTTTTTAAGATTTTATTATTTTATTTGACACAGAGAGAGAGAACAAGAGAGGGAACACAAGGAGGGGGAGCACCAGAGGGAGAGGGAAAAACAGGCTTCCCATTGAACAGGGAGCTGGATGTGGGGCTCGATCCCAGGACCCTGGGATCATGACCTAAGCTGAGGGCAGATGCTTAACAGACAGCCACCCAGGTGCCCTGCTTCTTGTGTTTTAAAGAACAAAATGTAACCTACTGACAGGATACTCCAAGATGTGAAATCTTAATTACCTTTGTGAGTGGGAATTTTCTTTTTCTTTTTCTTTTTTTGGACTCTCTATTCTTTCTAATGTATCTACAATAATTCTTCATTTTTTTTTAGAAATGAGAGAAATGTAGGAGTGCCTGGCTGACTCAGTTGGTAGAGCATACAACTCTTGATCTCAGGGATGTGGGTTCAAGCTCCACATTAGGTGCAGAGATTACTTAAAAATAAAATCTTAAAAAAAAAAAAGAAAGAAAGAAGAGAAAAGTAAAGTTCTTTCAAGTTGATTAAAACGCACGCACGCGCACGCGCGTGCGTGCACACACACACACACACACACACCATACCACACATGAACACACCCAAAAGAAACAAAAAACTGTTAACTTAGAATTATTTGGGGTTTACTGAGTTCAGAGAAGCAGATGTAACATTAGAACATAACCTCATTCTACTGCTTAATTCCAAGTCATATTATGGGTTTCTGTCTTGTCCCCTCATTTCTCAAGCCTATGTGTTCTGGGGTTTCTAAAAGCAGAAGATTATTATATAAATAGGGGCAGTAAGTAGAAGGTTGCAAACTCTTGTCACTTTCAGGGTCATATTTATCTGAATAAATTGAGGAAGACGTTGGTCTGCTTTACCAAGTTAGATACTCCATAAATGTTGAGCACACACATGTGCACAGTAACACAAAAACTTTCTGTTTGTCATTATATTCGACAGAGAGAGAAAGAGAGAGCACAAGCAGGGGGAGCAGCAGGTAGATGGAGAGGGAGAAGTAGGCTCCATCGTAAGGAAGGAGACCTATGGGAGATTTGATCCCAGGACTCTGGGATCATCTGAGCTAAAGGTAGTCGCTTAACCAACTGAGCCACCCAAGAGCTCCTTTATTTGTCATTGTAAACTCCTAGGGTGGCAATGACATTTCCCCTTTTTCTGTAAAAGTGTGGGATTTTGAAATTCGGGAGGTTGTTTCTTACCGTGAAGTAAAATTAGGAAGAAACAAAAAATGAAAAGGACCTTGTAGTTTCCCGGTAATTCCAGTATCCTAGCTCCTGACCCTCTCATGGATGCCCGAAGTTTTCACTGAAGTAGAGTTTTCTAGGCATTCCCTACCAGTTCTGGTTCTATGAATAGCTTGTCTGACAGCTTTCTCCTTACTGGCCTGTGTGAAGAGCACTTAATTACAGTCCATTTGAACTGACCAGAGAATGGGTCGCCAAAGCCCATTTGAGTAATAGCTTCCAAATTCTGCCAAAAGTATAAAACCCGGACAGAGAAACAGAAAGGATTTGCAGACATTGAAGAATATAGATCTACATGTCTGCTGTCCCTAGAGGATCCCTAGAAGATCTCCTCTTGAGATCTCCCCAGGAGACTAGTGGTGGACTTCGTTTCTTGACTTCCCTCCTGAAGCCAAATGCCAGGCCATCCACTTCTGGGCAGCACTGGCTGGAAGGGAAGGATGTTTAGAGGAATCAGACAGCTGCCAAGGACTTCACAAGCTGGGAGCTTGACATAAGATAATATTTTTGGTTAAAACTCGTACATCTTTTGTTTAAATGAGAGGTGGTTGAGATGGTTACTTTTATCTTAGCAGATCTCTAAGGAGAGAAAACATTAATTCATAGAATCTAAGTAGAAGAACCAAGTTAAGCTCCATGTGCTATGATTAGGGTCTAAATTATGAGTGGTCTGGCAAAGAAAAAGTAAGCAGAGAGGCTGTGTGATTAAATGGAAGACCTCCATGCTCTGAGTAGAGACCCCAAGCTTATTGGAAGCACAGCTACCATGGGGTGCATGACCTTGAGTGGACAGTGCACATTTGTGTTGTGATTACTAAAGGGCATCAATAAAGATATCAATAAGTGATGCCTGTGTGGCAGAGTCCCTTAAGGGTCTGACTCTTGGTTTCAGGTCATGATCTCAGGGTCCTGAGACTGAGCCCTGTGTTGGGCACTGCGCTTAGCATGGAATGGGCTTAAGACTTTCTCTCACTCTTCCTCTGTCCCTCTTTGCCTTAAGAAAATAAATAAATGTTAACAAACAAACAAAAAAAGGCATCAATATAAAGGCTCCGTGTTACACCAATGAATAGCTGTCCTCTGCCATTCTGATATATGAGGGCTCCTAATCTTAATCTTTTCTCTTTCCTCTGAGCTTTTATATTTCCTCAAAAGTCAATCTTAATCGAACTTCTTAATCAGGCTAGCTTCTCTTCTTTGAAATTACTTCCCTTTGACAATATCTTAATAGTAACTAAGGCATCCATGCAGAAAATTAGAAATGCATTGCCCGCCCACCTCCCATCATCTTCATCCCCCACACAGCATGTGGGCATCGTTGGCTGGAACCCAGGACTTCTAAGAGAAGCAGGGAATGGCTTCAGAAAGAAGAAACCTTTGTACAGTCACTACACCATTCTTGCAATCTATCTCCTCTTCCTCTTCCTCCTCTACCTTTTTTTTCTTCTTCATCACAAATAGATATTAAGAAACTACTGGATGACAGATCCTTTGCTAGGTTTTAGGAATACATACAGAAATCAGAGCAAGATATTATTTCTATTCCAGAAAACACTCAATCTGGTTGAGGAGCTGCTAAGACAGCAATTACAGATTCAAGATTCACAGTCAGAAAAACTGAGTTCCAATCCTGCCTTTTTATATTTTGGCTATAGGCCCTTGGGCAAATTTTATACCCTTACTATGTGTTCTCAGCTGTGAGATGGAGTTGGTAATACCTTTCTCAAACAGTTGTCGTGTAAGGACTAAATGACATAAAGCAGTGTCTGATACACATTAAGCACTTATAAGTATTGGTTATTTTTAGGGGAGAAAAGATAAAGATACAAATCATTTAAATAGTTAAGCATAAAATTAACATGATATAAGTAAAAAATAATGAAAATAAGTGGCTGCAAGAATCACTTAAGAAAAATGTAAGGAAGGCATAAATCCTTAGCATAATAGCAAATAGCATAAATCCTATGAAATTGGTAACTTTTTTGAAATTTATAACTCTTTAGAATTTGCAAAATTCAAAATTAAATTAAGTATCCTAAAAGCTTTTCCAATGAGAGTCAAAAATAATAATATAGTGCTTCATTTCTCTTTTGTTAATGCCAAAACTCAGTGTCATCTTTAATGCTGCCCTATTTGAGGTGAATAGACAGGTAAGTGTCTAAAATAATGTGGATGCTGGGAAAGACAGTAGAATCAGCACAAAGTGAAACATGTCAGAAACTGACACCCATGAGGTGAGCAAGAAACAATCAGGAGGTGTCTTTCTTATAAAACTTGGTGTTGAAATAGTATATGTGATATTACAATGCACAGATACTGGGCAATCAGAAGATTCTGTTCATAATAGAAAACAATGGCCTAGAGTAAGAATATGCCATGTTTTCAGCCTTAAACCAAGAACCCCCGGATTCTGATTCTAATCACCAGCTTCTCTTTATTCCTTATTTAATTTAAAAATATTAGCTCTGAATACCATGTACTCTTGGAAGGAAAGGAACATGTCTCATATTTAGTCATCTCTCCATGGAACCCAATAAGGTGCTGAGCACCTTAGAATCCTGGAAAGAACCTTAGAGAATACTTTGTCCAAAAGATTCCAGGTTAGTCCAAAAGCATTGAGGAAGAAAAAAATCTCCAAAAGATGTAAGACCCAACATTCTTTGTTTTGACGCATAGAGAGTCTCCTGATAGATAATTTGGTAGATTATTCAGTGCATAAAAATAAATTTTGACAATTTGTCCAGGTATATTTTCCAGCATATTTAAAGAAAAAAAATGGAATCTCTTTTATTTGTATCCTGGAGCTCAGTTCACTGGGACTCAGGTAAATAATGAAATTAAGTTTTCTGCCCAACCCATCTGGGAATGGGATCTTAGAGCTGAAATAATCTCATCAAGTCAATAGTCATAATAATTGCTAATATCTATACAATACTTTATAGTTAGTTATCTTCAAAAAAACATTTATTTAGCTATCTGCTATGTTCTGTATTTAGCTACTAGTGTTACAAATAAATCATAAATGTCATATGTTGAGATGTTCTTATGTCTTATATTTTCTTCTGAGCTTAACTATTTATACACATTGGATCCTTACAACAACCTTCCCAGGTGGGCAATATTACCTGCATATTTTAGGCATGAAATTGAGGCATAGAGATGGAAGATCTTTTTCTATTTTTGGTGGAAGACCTGGAGTTTAGAGTAAGTTTGAATGACTTAATCAAAATGATCAGAGTGATAGAGCTAGAATTTGAATACAGGGTTGCCAGGTATCAAAAACTATACCTTCTACAGGTTCATGAAGTACTCAGAGTCTGTTGGGTGCTATGAGATGTTGGGAAGTGTTTACTGAACCTTGTCTGGGAGAGTTCTGGTTGACAAGGTAGCACTTGGACCATGGTTTGCAAGATTAGAAGTCCATTAAGTGAACAAGATGATGGAAGGCATCTCAGGGTGGAGAGCCAGCATGAGCAAACAATCCCGGAGAGAAAAGCAGAATGGGTCTGGGGAAGAGCAAGTCACTTGCTATGACTGTTGACAGTCAGTGGGATGTCTGGTGAGCTCTGATTTCCCACCGTATGAATAAAGCAGCAGCATTGTTCAGAGAAGGAAGAAAATAATATTGACTCTAGGGAAATTAGATAAGATCTCATAGGATTGACACTTGATCTTGAAGAATGAATGAGAATGGGACAGATGAAGACAGAGAGGAAAAAGCATTCTAAATGGCAGGAATCTCATTAGAGAAGGTAAATAAATAGTTTGTGAACAAGAATCATGAATAATCATTCACTTTGATGAGATTCAGGGAAATAAGATTAGAAAAATTTGCTCTGCCAAATCTGGAAAACCTTGACTTCCAGGTAAAGGAATTTTATTTTACTTGTAAGAACCGCTGATGGAGAGACATTATCAAAACAGTGATTTAAGAGCACCTGGGTGGCTCAGTCAGTTGAGCGTCTGTCTGGCTGCTGGTTTCGGCTCATGTCATGATCTCAGGGAGCTGGAATCGAGCCACATGTTGCTCTCCTTGCTCAGTGGAGAGTCTGCTTGGAGATTCTCTCCCTCTGCCTCTCCCCTCCCCATCTCAAATAAATAAATAAAATCTTAAAAACAAAAACTAAAACTAAAACCTATGCTTTAAGAAGTTGGCAGTTGATACAGAATTAATTTTTAAGGCTTTAATAAAAACTATTGTCAGATTAATTTTGGTAAAAATCAACATTATGACAAATAACCAAACCGACTTTTGTATCATGTTTTTCATTTTACAACAAGTTTCAGCTAACAGTTTATTTGGTCTTTCAGCATTCAAGGCAGGAAGATGAGGAAGATCTTGAGAAACAGACTTTAGGAGACGTTCCCAAGAGCACCCTATTCTTACAGACTGCATTGAGATCTTCTGATTGCAGGCTCAAATTTTCTGAGTATCCTCATGGTAAGTCCTGGAATTGTACATTTCTTTGTTTTCTTCCTTAGATCACGTTGTTCATCTCCCACAATGAAACAGATGTCTGTTTCAACATGCATGATAATAGCTAGCATTAATTATTATATATCAGGCACAGTTCTAAGTGTTGCCTATGAATAAAATAAATTAGTGGTAACGATTATCCAAAGTGGGAACCATTACGTTTCACAGATAAAGAAATTAAGGCACAGTTTTCTTCAAGTTCTTGCAGCTGTGACAGAACCCAGATATGAACTCACAAAGTAGTGCATGCATACGTGACAGTGTAACTACCAGGCCTCACCATTTTCTCATGAGCAAGAGCTGTTTTGGAGTTTGGTTAATGTAGATGCAAAATAAGCAGCCTTTTCAAGACAACAGAATTATTTTTGGGTGTGACCAGAAAGCTGTAACAGTGCCTTATAAACGCAATCACAATATAAATCTGTATGTGATTTATTTGAAAATAGCAATTCAAACGTACAGGTTTCCCAGCAGCTATTAAAATGGTCTTTGTAGCGTTTGGATCCTTTTGTGAGTATCTATAGTTGACCTAGAGATGTGCATGGTGAAAGCAAGTCGAAGACAATGAGTTGTAGGATCGACTCTCATTGACTTTCGTCAGCCAGTGTTTTAAATTCCTCACTTATGAAATAAAGCAAGCAAAAATTATCTCCAAGAAACTTTCTGATCGTAAATAAGAACAACCAGTGTTCTCTCTTTGCTTTCTCTTTACATCATTGTATCAATAGGTACATCTACCCACTGATGTGATATTTGCCAGAGGCATCAGATCCAGCCTGTTGAACCATTTTCCTAGAGAGACTTACGTACATCATCAACAGTTCACAAATCACAAGGTCTTATGGTCTGGTCTTGCCCACCAACAAAAAATTAAATTTTGCTAATAGAATACATTTGAGCCATGCCTGAGTGATGGTCTCTAATACATGATTTTAAAAAGATAAACGGAGGCAAATGACCAAGGTGATTTATGGAAATGGATTTGAAAAAAAAAAAATGTGTCAGATCTTGGAAATCTGGGAAAATCCACAGTTTTTGTTTGTGCTTTTTCCTGTTCGTTTTGCATTAGCCAAACCTTATCCCTTTCCCTCTAATCCTTTCCCCTCTGCTTGCCTGCTTTAGTCAAGAAAACCACCAGAGTAGGTCAAGTCCTTTGTAGATATCACAATAGTTAGGACAGGCCAATTTGTACTCAAGAAGCTTAACATCTACCTCTGGAGGGAGAATGCAAGCTTCTGTTTTTCAAAGGCAGCAGTCTCTGGGAAGTAGAGCTTTTTAAATGAAGGTGTTAATAGTCCAGGAAGTCAGGAGTCAGAACTCCAAACAAAGGTGATCTTTGCAACAGCTGGTATCCCATTAAAAAGGAAGGATGGCCTTCTGGGGCTTTTGTCGCCAGTGACTCCTGAACTGTAAATCAGAACAGTCCCCACATGCCGCATGGCTTTTCTTTCATCTATCAAAATGAATACACAATCCCACCCCAGGGGCTCCTCCTTTCTAGGCATCATTTGTTTAGAAGGGTTGAGATTTTGCCTGAATGGAAAATGGTGATATTTTAGGAATTCAGTTTCTGAGAATAAGTACGTGTGTCCTCTGGGTTTGTCCTCTTGCCCAAGAATGAAGAGCTAAATTCACACATTGGAGATTAGCTTCAAGTGTCATGATTTGTGTTGAGGTTAATAGGTTTTATTGTCAAATAAATTCCTATGCTGCTCTTCCCCAGCTTTAAATTGGGCAAGTTGCTAAACCTTGATAACTGTCATTTCTATCTTTAAAAAGAGAGTAAGATTTCTTGGCCTTCAAGATTCCTGTGGAGAATATCTAAGTAGGCTTGGCACAGTGGATAGGATAATGCCTGGTCTACACCTGATTTCCTTCAATGTCCTCTTCCTCAACCCCCTCCCTGCAAATACCAAGTTTCACCATGAAAAATGGGAAAAACTTTAAGATAAAATGAAGTGGTTAAAGTTGTCGGTCTGAGCACAGTGAACACAATTGCATACATATTGTGAACAGTCATTGAAAGAATAACATGTCTATGTATTTGCTTTTTGGGCATTTCTCCTTTCTTTCAAACATCTGTGTTTTATCTGTGAACTATTTGCATTTGTGTTAGGTGTTTGTGAAGACAGAAAGGAGAAGAGAGGTAAATAGTCAATCCAAGGCTTAGAAAACCCACCACATTCTCTTACTCAAACTGGACCGTGTAGTACCGGTTTCTAGAATCAGCCTATGTTCTGGAATGTGAAATCTAGATTGAAGTAGGAAGCTCAAGCGTTAGAGCTGATTGTTCTGACTCAGGGAAGCATGACTTTTTTCTTCCCTGTTGAAGGCAAGCTACCTCACTATCTTTTAAAAGTATTATCCTCATCTTCCTAAATTAACCCACGTGAGTTCTTTGACACTTTTTATAGAATGATTTAAATTGCAGGAAAATTATTTTTTAAAAAAGCATTTTGTTGGGCTTCCCCCCGCCCCCAAAGGGTAGTGTTGATCCAACAAAATGGAGTGGAATGCCAGAATTCTGGTTGTATGTTCCCCCTAGCAAGAAATTTTTGTCCAAAATGTAACCGATCACTTGAAATAGCCCTTCTGGTTTGGAGACTTGGTTCAGTGTTTTTTAGTGAATAAATGTGCTACCGATTGATTTCGGGTGTGCCTGAGTGTCACGAGTTTCTTCTATTCTAGTGTGTAAAACCCAGTGCCAAGCATATGTCAACACATATTTCTAGGTATGTCTCTCCTATTGTAGTTTTTACTTTTATACATAGACGAGAGGGGGAAAGAGTAGAGAGGGATATTTAAAAAACAAAAAATAAAAAACAGAGTGAAGGCATGTTGGCCAGGAGTGGAATTTTTAATATTGTTTTGGTTATTGTAGATATACATACGCCTGTTGAAAACTAGAACTACCAAGTAAAGAGAAGTGCTTGTAAAAAACTTAAAAAAAAAAAAAAAAACCCAATTTTGGGAAACACTCTCCCAGTACATGGGCTCTGTAGCAGAAATGTGTTCTGCCTTCTATAAGAATAATCGACTAAATCTTCAAACGGAATGAAAGTGCTGGAAAGAGACAGGACTTGGATGGAAAAGCCTGGACTGGAGTTCTGGCTTTGCTGACGTATCACAGTGCTTTTCCAGGCGAGGCTCTGGCTCTCTTCTTCACTTATAAATGATTGTGCCTTACCAAATGACCTTTAATATTATTTCTAGCTCCAAAGACTCTATGACCTTAGCCAAGGATTCCTCTCCCAATCCCATGAATAGGGCCTTTTCAGTTCTACGTTTTATGATGCTGAAAGAGGGTCTGACTTCCACTTGACCGCTGTGGAAAAAGAAGAGAGAGGTTTGGAAGGGGGCTGTGTGTAGTTAACCGCTCTACCATGCGGCACAAAGAACAGCTGTCCTAGAAGCATGTCTGCTTCCTAAAAAAAATAAGAGGTTCTAAAGTGGACAAAAAAAGACCAAGTAGTAGTAGGGCAAGAGCCTCTGGAATGTTAGCTTTATTTAGCCCCAAATGATTGGCAGCTGGTTGTGACATTATTACTCAATGTGTCTATGTTGCCATTCAAAACAGTTGTTGCAAGTGCTCAAGAGAAAACAGTAAGCCTGTGTGGCTCTGTTTTTCCTCTTTCCTAGTGGGGGTGGAGTGGAATGCATACACTGCTTGCTTTGAAGAGTATTGGTGGTTAGAATCAAGAGTCTGCTGATGGTCAGTAGAATTTATCTACTTCTCATGTGGTCTCACTTTAAGAAAAATGCTTTCTCCCTTCGGATATATAATACATACTAATTGCGGAATATGCCATAACCTCAACACCAAGATATAACTGCATTTTTGAAAAGTATCTTGTAAGAAATATGTCAATAAGAAGCCAAAGGGGCATGGGAGGTAGGGAATACAGAGGTATGCATATGGAAATAGGCACTGGAGAAGTTAAGAAAACTTGCAATATCTACAGATTCTTTTTACTACCTCACACTTCCTTAGGGGCCCAGCTAACCATTTCAGGAGAGCGAAAGCACTGTTGACATTCAAAAGCTAAAGTAAGGTCTTGGGATAAGGCAATCTTTTTCTATTTCTGAAGGAAGAAAAGAATCACAGTGCACACCAGGATAATGATTTTGGAAGCTCAGTTAATTGTGAAGGTGAGGTTGATCCAGCTTCTGGTTAGATACAAAGGAAATATTGTTCTCTTCCCGTAAATGATTTCCCATATGTAAAGTGGGGCTGATCCTAGCAGGTGACTTCAGATTTGTGGAAACATTTAACCACATATGAATAAATCTTGCAAACACTTTAAAAAAATGCAAAGTATAACCTTTAAAGTAAAATCGCAGCTGTCACATTTTGAGACTGAAAGCTCTAAAAGCAGCGCTTTTATACCAACCACAAAGGCCAGGGACCCGTGGTTTTATTGGATTTCTCATCCCAAGAAAATATTTACACTTGGAGGAAATGATGCGTTTTTTAACTATAAAAGCCAAACAAGGGCATATTTATGAAGAATATTGCAAATAAAAAAATTTTTTTTCCTTAGCCTGGCAAAATTGACAGCTCTGTTTAAGTTACAAAAAAATTGGTAAAATACAAATTCTAGTTCCTATTAAAAAAAAAAGATTTTATTTAGCACAAACAAGGGCTGGGGGAGGGCAGAGGGAAAGTGAGAAGAGAACTCCCCACAGAGCAGTGAGCCAGACCTGGGGCTCAACTGCCTGGGGCTTGATCCCAGGACCCTGAGATCATGATCTGAGCCAAAGGCAGACACTTAACTGACTGAGCCACCTGAGCGTCCCAGATTCTGTTTCTTTTAAATGGGTGCAGCTTTTTATTCTTAGTAGGGATATTGAAGGAAAAAAGGTCTTTGGTGAGTGTCCTGCTTTCTCCTGCTAAAAGGTCCTAGTTATTAGAGTTTTTGGAAACTAAGATCCAGTTATATGAGAAGAGAAAAGAATAGCACAAGAGAAAATGAGGGAAAAAAATTAACGTAGATGCAGCTCAATAGACCAGAGGCAAGATGAAATAAATTAGCATTGTAAGAAAATAAAGGCATTTTGGAGGAAATTTAACAATGTTTGCCATTCAATCATTGACAGTCCACAATTTTTTTTTTTAAAGTTATTGATTTAGGGGTTGATTGGTTTGGGGAAAAAACCCAACCCAAACTAAGTCTTTGTCTCATGTATTAGCCATTATGCCATAAAATAAAGCCCCTGTTTTTAGCTGAAGCCTTCTGGCTTCTAAATAACAGAAGCAGAAATAAAACAAAAGCTGGGTAAAGTGATCTAGAAATGGATGTGGTGACACGCTGGGATTTTCTTCTAACAAAAGTCATATCCAAATGCACTAAAATAGAAGGGGCCAGGTCTCATCCTCATGATTCCCTATATTTTGCTCATTTCCAGTTTCTGATTGCCTCTTTAAAAAATATGTCAATCTCATGACAAAACTACATAAAGAACTTTTTATTAGACTGAAATTTACTTCTAGCATGTATAGGAAATATTGCTTAGAATATAGAAATGAGTGACCCCGAGGATTTAGGATTTTTATAAGTTTATACTGATGTGAAGTAGTGAGACATATCTATATTGGTCTCTGGCCCCTGCCTGACACAGAGCTCCTAAAATCCTTGTCACTTTCAAGATTATAGGAGCAACTTTTGCTTTAGCAAAGGCAACTCTTGGTGGGCTCCTGGATGGGGCTGGTTACAAGAAGGATCCAGCCATGAGGAGGTTTGGAACTTTCAACTCCACCACCCCCGCCCTATTCTCCAGAGAGGGTAGAGGGGCTGGAAGTGGAGTAAGTAATTGATCATACCTCCATGATGAAGCCACCATAAAAATTATAATTGTAGGAGGCTCAAAAGCTTCCAGGTTGGTGAACACATCCAAGTGGGGGATGGAGCACCCCAACTCCAAGGGGACAGAAAGTCCTGCACTAGGGACTCTACTAGATTTCATCTTTGAATGTCTTTATTGGGCTGTGCATCTGTGTCCTTTTTCATATCCTTTATTATATAGCAAACTGATAAACACAAGTGAATGTTTCCCTGGAGTTCTGTGAGCTGTTGTAACAAATTATCAAACAAGGAGTGAGATTTGGGAACCCTGATTTCTAGCTGGTTGGCCGGAAGTACCAGTGATGACTTGGGACTTTTCAATGGCCTCCAAAGTACTACTGAGCATGTAACTTGTGGGATCTGATGCAAACTCTAGGTGGATAATATCGGAACTGAATTCAATGGTAAGACACCCTGCTGGTGTTGGAGAATTGGTCAGTGTGGGTAAAAACTCACACCTCGGGTGTCACAAGTGTTGTGAGTTCCAGGGGTGCCTGGCTGGCTCAATCATTAGAGCATGTGACTCTTGGTTGTGAATTTAAGCCCCATGCTGTGCGTGGAGCTTACTTTAAAAAAAAAAAAAAAAGTGTTGTGAGTATAAGAATATGGAAGACAGTGTGTTTTTTCTGGATAGCTGAGAGATTTATTTTCATAGTGTTTGTTGGATGACACTGAGTCTCAGGTGGAGTAAAAAATGCAAAAGACCACACGTCCAGCAAAAGTGGGGGCGCCTAATACTTCACACTGCACTTTGTTAAGAGTTAGCAGGTTGCGTTTTTTCCATACATGTGACTTTTGTTCTGACTCAGTTCCTTTGTTGGATTTGTCTAAAGAAGAGTAGGTACTTGTAAAAACGGGAGAATGCATGGCAAAGGAGCAGTGTCTACTGAGAGAAGCCATTCCCAAGTGGGAGGCTTGGGAAAACCCTGCTCCCGCACACCCCGTAATTGTCTGCTGTTAACACGTTCTCTGCCTTCCACCTGTTCCCCTTCCACTGCCAGGTGAATCAACTTAGGGAACTGACTTCTTTTAGATGGTCTGTTCTGCAGAAAAGAATTCCTGCCTGAACTTGCAACTGCCCTTACGGTATTCTGAGACTGCTATTTTGAACAAATGCAATGTCTTACCCATGACTGTTTTTGATGAAGTGTATCAGTTGTGGGCCTGGCACTTTCCACAGAGCTTCACATATTACATCTCATTTGATCTGCACAACAAGCCCGTGAACTAAGAGTGAGGATCCCTCCCTTGCAGGAAAACTGTTGTTCAGAGAGGTCAAGAAATGTATTCAGAGGGGTGTCTGGCTGGCTCAGTTGGTGGAGCTTGCAACTCTTCCTCCCAAGGTTGTGGGTTCAAGTCTCACACTGGATATAGAGATTACTTAAAAATATAATTAAAAAAAAATAATAAGAGAAATGCACCCAAACTTCCATATCTAAGAAATGCATCGAAGCTTATCTACAAAAGGCCAAGCTGTGCCTTTCATGGGGCCTGTTGGTTGACACCCAAGCCCACAGGCCTCTTCTAAACTATTCTAGAAAAGAGGTGTCACCTGTAGTTGAAAAATACTCCATATTCCAGTTTCCTTCCCAATAAAAATGTTGAAGGCAAAGCTAGTCAATGTCTTCCTTACTGTTAGAGTACACCTAAGACAGATGGGGAAATGACAGGTTGTATGTGGGTTTAAATGGGGGAAAATAATGATCTAAGACAGGGCTTCCCTGGTTTCAAACGTTGGGTACTGCCTTTATAATTTTTGCTGTCGCTTTGTAATACCTGCATGGCTACTTACTTTACATTGCCCTATATGTTTTTTTATTTATCTATTTTTTTAAACCAAAAATGGATTTATAAATGTATTTATATCATGGCAGTATATAGAAAATTGTTATCTTGTGTTATAAGTAAAAGGTAGCCAGAAATATGTATAATGAGAACATAGCAATTTTATTAAGCTTTGGCTTTCTCTGTTTTTGGATTTTACCTCCTTGTTTTCCAGTCTCCCCTCCTCCATCAGACTTCTTTCCTTGTCTCCCTTCTGGCCAGAGGACAGGGGGGTGTTCTGCTGGAGTTCTATGAGGGGTGTCCTTCTGGTAAAAGCCTTTTAAAAATGGGTCGCACTCTGGTTCACTTCCCTTCTCCGATGGTTTAAATCTTCCCCAGTATCTACCCACCTTTGCATTATCTTCAGTTGTCGATGGTGTTCTATTTAGAGTTTACAATTGGAATTGGTAACAAGATAATTCAGATAGAAGCTATTCTGCCATTATCAGAAGCTAAAGGTCCGTTTTTATCACAGTTATAATTTGATTTTTGTGGGTTTTTTGTTGTTTGTGTGTATGATGTCTGTCTTTTCAATGAAGCTCAAAACACATGAAGTGAATGTTATAAAAAGAGGTTTTCAGGAAAAATTCTCATCTGTCACAAGTGTCTTCTTGCTGGCTTGAACTGTCTCAGCATATTTTGATGACTTCTCCATGATTTCAGGAACAATATCAATGTATTGCTCATGCCTTATACATTTTGATTGTTATATATAAAGATTACAATGCAAGAAATGATTAGAATACAACCACATAAAATGCACACATGAAATGAAAATAATCTTTTATAATTACTGAAAGTGAGCAGACTAAAATTTTAGCTCTAAATGTTATGAACCAAAGCAGAAGTGGAGTGCTAGTGTTATGCCATGCAATACTGTTCAATGCGGGGATTCCCAAATAATGAATTCAGTACAGCCTGCCTATGAAAGACAGGGAGGTGGGGCTCCCTGGCTTGGTGCAGAGGTTGAGAGATGCCTCATACCATTAGTATACCAGATTTGGCAGAAGGATTATTTTTATGCCAACCACTGTAAGACCAGGAAGCTTCACGGATAGGCTTTCTGGTGCAGTGCTCTGAGGAGCCTCCTTATTGTCTGCTTCCTTGGGCCTAAATCCTAAACCCACTTCAGGCAGTGGTCCCAGAGTGTTCCTTTCTCCATCCATGACCCCATAGGCACAATAGCATCCTGTAATTTTTGGTACACTCTCCCTCTTCCCTACCTGTCTCCTTTTACTACTCTGAATCTATAAGGTTGTTGGGGGAGGGGGAAGTGGCAATAATACACTTAGGAAAGCTATCGGTAACTCTCTGCTTAAATTCTTTGATTCTTTCCCGAGTAACTTAGGGTAAAAATACGATGCTATTAAAGCGAAGTTGAAGAACTTTAATTAGCAGATTGGAAGATCATTCAAACCCCGATGCTGCGTTGGTTGGATTAGTTTACCACTTTTCTCCAAGGGTTTAGAATGGTGGCTTCCTCATCGTAAATGCTCATTATCCATTTGGTGAGTGAATTGATGAATTTAGGGAAAAAATTTACCAAATGAGCCTTTCATTCTTAGCTTGCCAGAATAAGGTAAACTCTATTCTTGGAAAGTTATACACCGAGTGGGAAGTCAGACAACTAAACATTTAAAATAAATGTTTTAGAATAAAATGGCCATGAATGTGTGATAAGAAGTCCACAAGGTCTAATGGGAGCATGGGGCAGGGGGACCTAACTGGTTCTGGGGAATAGGTCCTTAAAAAAGTAGCTTAAAGCTGGCCAATGGAAGAGAAGTGAGAGTTAGCCCAGACAAAGGGAGACCATGTTGTCTGCTAAGAATTAATGTTGAGAAAGATGGAGCATGGTAGACTTAAAAAGCTGAAAGAATTAGAAGAGTGTATGAGAGGAACACTGGTGTGGATGCACGTGGAAAGGAAACAGGAACCAGGGCAATGCAGACTTTGCAAGTCTGAACTTCAGAGGCAGGAGACAGCTGAACCATTTGTGTTTTAGAAAGATGGCCCAGCCTACAGTGGACTGTCGAATGGGAACAAAACTGGATGTTGGGACTTAGTACAGTTTGGAACTCCACAGGCTTGAGAAGATCTCTGTGGACTTTGCATAGAGAAGAGGCCACAGGGATGAAGGTGAAGAGATATGTGTGGGACATGTCAGGAGTTGCAGTCAGTGATATTTGGAGGTGGGCTGCATGTGGCAGGAAAAAGGAGGAGGAGGACAGGAGAAGGGTTCCGAAGGGTGTCCGGGCTAGGAGGTAGTCTTGGAGTAAGGACCCAAGAGGCAAAGGACTGGGTAGGATCTCCTAGACCGCCACGTGGTCTACAGAAGGCAGTGCTTGCTCTTTCAATACAATTCACTGCAAGTCATTTTATGATCACTGAAATTGTTCCTTTTCCCTCTTGTCTTACATTTTATTGGGCTTGATTCCACTCGTTTACTCTTCCTTTTCAGATTGTGGGCCTCCGGTGCTTTGCTTTATTCACTGTGGGAAGAAAATGCTTTTGAAATTCTAAACCCCAATCCCTGAAGCAAGATGAATGATCAAAGATACTTTCAAATGTGCAAATGCTCATGGGCCTTGGATACATTAACGACAGTCTAGTCCTGAGCCGCACAGCATAACTGTGCATGTCAACAGACAGTTTAGAAGGAAATCCAGTTCGTGGTCTGTGGCAAGACCCTTGAACCGAGGGATCTGTTTCTGATATTTAACACGAGGACCAGGACGGAGAGTAAGTTCCTCCCTCAGCTGGGGTCCTAGGCACCTCACTTGCTGTACCCTAATTTCAGCTCAGTTTAACACTTCTCCAAATAGTCCATAGGTATATAAAAGGAGTTTAGATTACATTGGTGGTGGAGTTTTTAGGAGGATGATCTGAGTGGCTAAACCCGAGATTGTGGAATAATAATTCTGGTCAATCTGGGCAGAGTCATGGGCAGCTGCACTATAAATAATGTTCTGAAATGCGCTGCTACTAGAATCTGATACCTAAAGCTATGGGTATTTGCTGGAAGGCTCCCAAAAGGTATCCCAAGGGTGCTCTCTGACTGCCTTTTATTCTTAGAGCTTCTAAGCTCAAAGATTGAACTTTGAGTGGTATTGAGTGGTTTTTGTGATTACTTGTATGCCATCATTAGTACCAGCCTGTCAACATCGTAAAGGACAGAGCATCATTTTGTTTGTTTTGGAAATTACTCAGCAGTAATCCTTAATTATATAACAGTATGACTTTTGGAAATGTTGATTGATGCACGGCTGTTGTTTTATATTGCATTCATACTAAATCTTATGGGGTGTATGGCCTCCAATAAATAAATGCAAACAATGTAATTGAATCCCATTTCAGTGTGCCATTAATTATCTCACATATATCTTCATTTCTTGGCTGGGGGTATGAGCCAATATTCAAGATGGCTAGAAAAAAAAATCCCGTAAATTTCCTTTATTTGGAGGGGAATTATACACAGAAACTCATATGAATCATGTATATGTACACACATCTACTTTGCATGTATCTGTGTCTGTACTCGCTTATATACCTCTATGTCTACATCATGCCACATGCATGGATAAATATAGATAAACACATGCATATATGCATTACACACATATACACACATGCATCTATAGGTATGTATACGTGGAGATAGATATAAGCATGCACACACACCCTAAATATATATGTGTACTATATATGAATCTTTTGGTTGCAACTAATAGGAAACCCAACCCAAATAAGCCTAAACCATAAAAGCAATTTATTGGTTCTCAAAGATACAGTTCCTTCCATTTGTCTTCCATATCCCAAAAGTCGTACTCTTTATGTTTTTGAAATGGCTGCCCCAAACTTGCATATTCATATGTAGCAGGAAGAGGAAGTCTGTTCAGGTAGCTTCTGTGGAAGAGTTAAAAAAAAACTTCTTTCTCAGAACCCCTGAAAGTACCTTTTCTCACATATTATTGTTTGATTGGGCTTCAAGCCCACATATAATCCAATCCCTTGGTCAGTGAGAAGTGTGAGGATGGCCTAAAATTAATCCTTAGAGCTGGTGAGTTAGTGGGTGGGGTGCAGTGTCAGCTCTTCTGGGAGAATGTGGGTTGCCCAGAGGAAAACGGATAGTCAAAGGAAAATCACATTCTGTTACTGACAGAAGCCTGAGAGTTGATTGAATCATGGGTGGTCCATATTAATAAATGCCCCTTCCCCCTGTCTCCTACACATGTGTGTTCACACATCATGGTCGTTAGGAATTTCACAATCAAAGTTTCCTTTTATAATGGATTTGCTTTCTGGACTTCATGTTTTGACAGATTCTATCTACTAAGAAACTGAGAGCATTGTTATAACAAATTTGTCTTTGCATTTTCATGTATGAGACACTGGTATTACCATGAGGAGTTCATGTAATTCCAACCTAAAAGTAATAAAATTGATCTTTTAGAAAGACTGGGAGACTCGATAGGAAGTAAATGTACAATTACAATTAGAATTATTGAAATATTAAAAATAGCTTGATGACTCTCAGGAATCAAGGGCTCTGTTTGGAAGCACTCTTGTAAAATGTTTGTCTATATCTTTCTTGACAAATGGAGAAAGTCAAGATGAATAATCCATTGCACAAACAACCTGGGGTAGATTTGCCCTTTGGTGTCTCATACCAGCCCCACCCCCTACACGCTCCCTGTCACTGCCTTTTTCCTCCAGCCATGTGATACCACTGAAGAGTCTCCCTGCAAAAAGAAAAAAAAAAATACTTTGAAGTAAATAGGCTTTTTCCTTGACCTTTTTAAAAACACAGTCATTATTCAGAAAGTGTGTTTATCAGTAACTCCTCAGTCTCAGTGGCTTAGCAAAGTAAACATTTATTTTTCATTCGTACCACAGTCCGAAGTGGGTTGCTCTTGGAGTCTGTAAAGGCCCTGCTCCATGTGGTGATACAGGGAACCAGGCTCCTTCCATCTCAGGAGTTCCTGGGACCTCAGTTTTTCCAGTGGAGCCTGTAGAATGATGGCATGTGGATGAAACACAGATGCTTGTGTGGGCAGATCTCAGCAACCTGGCCTGGAAGAGTTGCACTTTATTTCTGTCCACATGCCTACATGCTACTGGTCAAGACACAGTCCTGTCCTCATGTAACAGTAAGAGAGCTAACAAATGTGGTCTGATCATGTGTCCAGATGGAAAAGCATTTGGCTAATGCATAGGAGTCTTTGTTACAGACAGAAAAATATTTAGGGTGGCTCAGTGGGTTAAAGCCTCTGCCTTCAGCTCCGGTCATGATCTCAGGGTCCTGGAATGAAGCCCTGCATCGGCTTTTCTAGTACTTACTTGGGTGTTTTAAATTGGGAGGGTCATTAGTAATGAGCTAAGCCTTATTGAAGAACAGCTTGTTTTGCAATTAACAAAGAGAAGAGTCTCTGCAAGTTGTATTTTTACCCCAGAGGTCACTGGATATAGTCTCTTGGCCCTCCTAGGACTTCTAGTAAGAGCGTACATTATGGTAGCCATTATTCGAGGAACCATAATGCAAGTAACTAATTTTCTCCAATTGCAAGGTGGGCAGTGGTTTGGAGTACTATTCTGAGGCTGTTCTCCAAGAAGGGGGCAGGATCTCAAAGGAATTACTGTGTGGTTTTGAGGAGGGAAATGAACCTAAGGTCTCAGATTTACACCCATAGAGAGGGGTTTCAGTGCCTCAAGAATGAGAGTAAGTGGACTTGAAGGACCCATGGCAGGCTTGGATAGTGGAGATCTTGGCACTAACCAAAATGGCTCAAAACCAAGAGAGAGCCATGGAGAGCCATGGGAGAATGGAGACACTAAGCGTCTTTAAATTTGATCTTCATATGATCTAAATGCTCTTCAATGGCCCTAAAATGGAATGGAGGGGATCCATAGCATGACAAATTAAAATATGGGCCAGCTTTGCTAGTTAGGGCTATACAATCAGAATTCTTTTTGCATAAAGAAAATAAACAGGATAATCCTTTGTACTCAAGACTGTGGCTGTGTATTTACATGTTTTATAACCATTAAGACTTCGGTGCAGGGAAAGTTAGAGTGAGCCCTCTGTAAAGGCAAAAGAACACAAAGGGACTGTAAGTAGAAAAGCGAGGTACTAAGAGAGAGGAAGGAAGAGAGTGCTAGGAAAGCTATGGACCCTTGGGAGCCCTTGAGACTCTTTTGGAGGTACAAAAGGTCAAAACTATTTTCGTAATACAAAGACATGATTTTCCTTTTTTATTCTCGTCTCTATGAATGCACAGTAGAGTTTTACAGAGGCAACAAATAGAATAAGAAGCAGATATGAATATCCAGCTATTTTCCCTTTAACCAGGCATACAAGAATTTACAAAAATGTAAAACACTCTTCCCATTAAATATTTTTTGTTTTGGATTATATAATTATTTTTCATAAAATATGTTATTTATGTTCCCTGCTATTTATTGCTATGTTAAATAAAGTCATCAGTAGTTTTTTAAGTCACAGTTTTAATTCCTAAAACAGTAAATATTAATGAATATAAACCACATTTTAGAAAGTTCTTTAGGGGCCTCAATTACTTTTAAGAGTGTAAAGAAGTCCCGACACCAAATTGTTTCAGAATGCTATAGTAGAGAATTAGATCAGAGGCGAAAAAAATTAAATTTTGCCATTTGTGGTCAAGTAACCTCCGAGGCTGTGGTGCTAAGAAGGTATATTGTTCTTTCTGGAGGAAAATCCTTAGAAGAGCAGTAGCAATTAACTAGGGGGTGCAGGGGTAGGTGGTCATTGTTGGGATAACTAAATGTTAATAACACTGCATACAGCAAGGTGTATATCTAAAATAATTGCAATACTGCCATCTAGTGTATCATAATGAAAATATTTTAATATTTACTTTTTTCATTCAATTTATGATGATTGCTTCAGAACTGAATGAGCATAGGGACTTATTTGAATAGTATGCCCTGTATTTTTTATGTGTATTTCACCAAGCACGTACCTTTAAATATTTTAAATGTCTTCTCTCATCTCTTTCTATATTTAACCTCTTTTTTTCTTTTTTCTTCTTAGGGTTAGAATAACTGGACAGGGTAGGATTCCCCTCTATTTATATACCATTATCTAGTCTTGTGTTTTTGTCATGACACAGTGTAGGATGATTTAAACACTGTTTTAGGGGAACTGAATAAGTAACTTTACACACCATGATTTTGCCTAACTCCTCTCTCCACAGGAGTTTTAAAAAAAAAAAAGGCTGTTAAATTTGCCCCCATTTTTTTTTTTTTTTTTTTTTACTTTTTAAAGTTTTTACTTTAATCTTTGTTAACATACAGTGTTATATTAGTTTCAGGATCAATTTTAGATGCGCAGAAAGGTTGCAAAAGATAGTACAGAGCATTCTCATGTCCCCCCTTACCTGCTTTCGCCTATTGCCAGCATGCCACATTACTATGGTATATAGGCTGCCTGCCTGGCATGATGGAGGAAAGTCCCACTTCAAGGCACATGGCTGTGAAATTTCAGAAATAGAAGCTTGGGAAGCAGTGAAAGTGGGCTGGGGCACGAAACAAGTTATATATAAAAGATGAAGACTTGGATTGTCATCAAGCTTCTCAAGAGCCAAACCAGAAACCAGAAGGCCATGAACCTATGCCTTTAAAATTCTCAGTGAAAATGACTTCCATCATAGAATCCCAGAGTAGTCAAACTGCATGTCAAGCGCGACATTAGAATAAAGACAATCCCAGAACTACAGAGTTTCCAAAAAGTTACTTTCCGTGCCCCCTTTATCAGAAAGTTATTCAAGGATTTGCTTCTCTAAAAGGGAGAGACAAAGGGGAAGAAAACACAAAGGAGAGGGGATATAAGGTGCAGATTAACTGACGCTCTGTTTGCCTAAAAAACAAACTGCAGAATAAGCAGGGAAACAGAGGCGTTTGGAAGCCAGAGACTTAGAATTCTATTGGACTGTTTGGAGATGAATTAGTGATAGGTATACTGAAAATTCAATACAAAAACCAGACAGTTGATTAACCCCAGAGAAAATAAAAGGTTGCATGTAAGCATGGACTACTATTACACGCCTCAGTGTTGGCCATATGTAGTCATAGTAATGTAAATATAGAGTATTTATTTAAACAACAAAGGGAATCTCATTCTGTTGTGGGAAGAGGAGCGAGAGCAAGAGGGGGGGGGGAGACAGAGAGAGTGAGTTAGATCTTCGACCTCTATATCCAGAATTTAATAGTTATTACCTAAAACTGAAAGCAAATTAAGAAGTAGTAATCTCAGGTTATTCTTTAAATAATGTGGGAGAAAATTCCAGAAGAAACAGTTGCAAATGGTTATCTCTAAGGAGTGGGGATTAAGAATTGGGAGGAATAGATGAAGGGAAAATTCTAGTAAGATTATGTGTCTTTTAAAAACAATGTCCACGCATTTTATTAAAATGGATAAGATTAGATGAATGGATGTCTTGTCAAAGCATCCAGGCTGGTCCAGCTCTGTTAAGAATCTGCAAGTGCCCAGAGAAGAAAGTGGAAATGCTTGCCTTTACAAAGTGTCTTGGATTCATATCAAGGCCATGGCCAGTCAAGTGTGATCATTTAATCTGGCTGCCTTCTTGTTTGCATACACATTTGTATTCCGGACTTTGGTCAGAGTGAGTCCACTGACTGTTTGCACAATTTCTTGGACTCCACTAACTAAAGGGCACACAGCTCCTGTTTGGCTGAATGGTCTAGCTGGCCTTCTTCTGAAAGCATGGCTTTCCCCAAAGGATTTGGATGGGGGGCATCCACGGCAGCTTATCAAGTGGAAGGTAAGAGAAGTTCCTTCGCCTTTTCTAGGGCTGGGATGGAAATGACCTTTTTGGGTCCTCTGTGCCAAGAAAGAGGGTGAGGGTGAGGAAGCCAAAGGAAAAGAAGGAAAGGGATAAATGAGCCCATAACTGTATCAGTGAAACTGTCACCTTACACATAGAAGAAGCTCACCTTCCCTTGTACCTTTCCTTACACAGGAGTGGTGGTAGTGAGGGGTGGACCACCAAGCTGAACCTATAATTTCAGTTTGTTCAAGTTCATCTGAAACATCAGTTTATGTTGGACTAGCTGCCTTTGTTGTTGGTTTCTTGAACACATTTGTCCCAATTCCACCAACAAAAAACATAATTTCCCCTACTGGCTGGAAAAATACTGGGTAAATTTCTTCAAAGAATCCAGGAGACTTGATTGGAGGATGTTCCTCTCTAGGGAATGGTGTCCTGTTCTATTTCTGGTGGCCACAAAGCAGAGCCTAATCTCATGTGCTGTCCCATCTCCTGGGCAGCTGAAGAGTACAACAGCTGCAAGATGGGAGAGAATGGAGCTGGAGGGCTGAGTCTGGTCTCTGTCCTACCACACATGAGCATGTGAGTGCATTCTCTTTCCCGAGTCTCAGCTTCCTCATCTGCAAACTGGGAAGATTAGGCTAGTTTTCCCAAAACCTATATATTTCCCACTTAAGGAATTAAGGGTTGTTCATCTCTATCATGGGAACAATATTTATTTGGTCAAATACATGTGGGCAACCCTGGCTTAAACAAAGCTTGGAGAGTTTCTTGCAGTAGTTTCCTAGAGCAGCTGCGGCAGATCATCATGAACTAGGAAGTTCCTTTCCTCGCTGTTCTGGGGGCCAGCACAAGTCACTGGACTCCCTAGACTTGGGGTCCATCTGTGAACTCTTTACTAGTTCTGTATGACTTTGAGCAAGTTATTCAACCTCTCTGTACTTCCTTATCTGCAAAATGGGGATAATTATGGTATTTATATTATAGTTGCCATGAGGCTTAAATAAGAGGATGTGTATCAAATGCTTGGTGCTTAGTAAGTGCTCAATGCATGGTCTTTATATGGGGATGGTCACAAAAGGATTTCTGAGGATGACTCTGTAGGACTCAGTGGTTAACTTGGCATAAATCTGCAGTCGGTTACATAAGACAATATTGTGGATTTCCAGGTCCTGTTCACTCTGGACTCAGGAATGACCTCATTGGTCCATTCTGAGCTTCTGTCTTCATGGGGTCTCCAGGTTGCCATACTTCTTCTGTCAGTTTGTTTCATGCTTTTCTGCACCAGGCTTGCTGCAGCCTTATTTTAAGATTTTTATTTGTGGCCTCTAACCTGCTATTGTGCTGTTAACTCTATATCAGCAGCTTTGAAGTAGGGAGACTTGATCCAACATGACTTCTCTCTTTGTCAACTCAAAATTTTTTTATGTTTGCTGTTTTCCACCTAAGAGCCCTTATCTAACTTTTTGCTCTGGGTTTGAATCCTAGGTCATGCACTTACTGAGTGACCTCCGCTAATAACTTAAGCCACAGTTCCCTTATTTCTAAAATTAGGAAAATGATTCTGCTCACTTTGTAGGTTTGTTCTGGGGATGACAGAAGTTAACATATGTAACCAGAGGGAGAGAGTGCCTGACACATAGTAACAGCAACGATAATACTATTATCTGTTCTTTCTCCTGGCTGTATTCTCTTCTACTGAGTTACATTGTCTGCAGCACATAGTGGGAATGGTCATTTCTTCTTTGTTCTGCCTGTTGGAATATATTCCCTCTTCACTTCTTCTGGACTGGTTCTACCAGCAGCTTCTGAGAGAGTTCCCATTTAGCTACCCCCCCACTGTTGTGGAGATCACATATGGGGGATGCCAATGGCTTTGTTCTATGGCTTTGTCAAGTCAGTGTGGCCTGGGATTTAAAAGCTGAGGTTGCCCTGTCACTTTGTGATTTTGAGAATCTTTGAACTTTAAGTTTGCCCTGGTCCTGAAAGTCTACAGAACCACTGAAAATCACATACATTCAGAACTGAGGACTAAACATGAATTGTATTTGGAAAAAAAAAAAAAATCTAACAGTTTGGTGATTTGTTATGAAGCATCACCATGTATACCATTTCCCCAGGTTTTCAAAGCACAGTTGTCTGTGTAGGTATCTTTGTTTTCACATATCCTGAGAATCCTGATAGATAACTAGCTCATCTCTCACCTCCCCACTGTCCTGCATACCTATGCCTCACCCCCTCCCCCCAGAAATGGAGATATTTTGGCTCTGTTACTTGGAATAGAAGGCTCCTTAGGGTCTCTGCAGGTGGGGCTGATGGAAAGGGGCAGGGCAGGACTTTCTGATCACCGGGCTTGCTAATATATTGATTACTCGGTTGCCAGTTTCACCGGACCCCAAGGTTCTTTCTTCTTCCTGACCTTGTTTATATCCCTTTTGCCTCCACTCCGGCTACTTCCCCGTTTATGGTTTTTAAGAAGAGTTTAATGAAATGTTTATTATATAAGAGTTGGCTGTGTGGTGCTTCGAGCCTTTTGGAGGAAAGCACAATATAAATCTAATAAATAAATAATAAACAAGTGATATAAGCAGGAGGAAAATTATGTGTTTTAGGTGAGTTGTAAAGAACGTTGTAAAAACTGTAAAATGTATTTGTTAGATGAAGAGGCAGGAAAAAAATGCAGATAATCATCGCTTGTACAGGAGTGAGTCTTATACAATATTTTAAACTACAAAAACAATTCTCATGAGTTTTAACCCTTTGTGGAGCCACCTCTGCCTCTGTTTTCTGCTAGAGGGGATATGAAACAGAAAACAGCAAGTAGCTTAGTAGCATTTTGTTTATTTCCTCGGTCGGCCACGGAGGAGCTATGAAAATGACATTTAGGACCCAATTCTACAGCTCTTATGAGCTTATAACTCCCAGTGATTTCAGGGAAGGCTCTTAAGGGATGAACATGTTCTGCAAAATCCCACAAATCCTAAGCAAAGTCTAAACTACTCCATTAACACTTCCTGGTGGGATCTGAGTCTATGGTTCTTAGAGAAGCAAAGGCCTCAGTTTTATGAATGCCATTTTCAACCTTTGATGCTGCACTGGGTACCAATATAATGTTTGGATTTTGATTTAACTTTGATTTTGGCTTTGTGTTGAAAGAAATTAGGGCTGGGCTCAAACTTTGGCCTTCTGTTTGCCTTTGGATGTTAAAGATGGAATCCTATAGCTAAGAAATGTGGAGTTATTTTTGCATTTATTTTATTTTATTTTTGTAAAGATTTTATTTATTTATTTGACAGAGATCACAAGCAGGCAAAGAGGCAAGTGGAAAGAGAGGAAGGGAAGCAGGCACCCCGCTGAGCAGAGAGCCCGATGAGGTGCTCGATCCTAGTACTCTGGGATCATGACCTGAGCCGAAGGCAGAGGCTTCAACCCACTGAGCCACCCAGCTGACCCTTATTTTTGCATTTAAAAAGTAGGAGAGTAAACAGTGTAGTTGCATTAGTTGGTTTTAGATCCCATTTCTGGTGATTTTATTCAGGCTTAATCTTCTCTAGTCCCTTTTAAAAACTCATCTAATGTACACACCTAAGCTAGAGGTACATTTCTTCTACCTGCTTTAGATGTCAGCACAGGCCCTATATTTCATTAGCTCACTTCCTCCCTCCCCAGTACTAACCAGGCCCGGCCCTGCCTAACTTCCAAGATCAGACTCGCTGGAGTGCCTTCAGGATGGTGTGCCTATAGACTCATTAGGTCACTTCTTGTTTACTTTCTCCACTCAACAAATTTGGCCTGTTTATCTTGGTTCCTGCTTTCTGCTAAAGCCCTTCCATTAAACATCCAAGTTTGGGATGACTGCCTGTAGAAATTTCTAGAAAAGGGCTCACCAGGGATATCTATGCTTTGTCTGGAACACTTAGAAAAGTAGGAGAGAAAATAGACATTGAAGCATGGTTATTCATTTCTTAATACGTAAGGAGAAAGGAAAAACAGAGGGAATCATGTATTCATGAAATTTTTCATAGCTTAAAGGTTGATATGACAGAAACTACCTTTCTTTCCCCCAGGTTCAAATCTGTTGTCCAATAGTCTTAATTAAAGCCCCTGCCTTTAACTTTTATTTAAATTCCAACTAGCTAACATACAGTGTAATACTAGTTTCAGGTGTACAATATAGTGATTAAACACTTTAATACCGTACCCAGGGCTCATCACAAGCAAGCAGACTCCTTAATCTTCATCCCTAATTTAACCCATCCCCCTTTTTTGATCGTACCATGACATTTTGTAGGCATCATTGAAAGAGTATGGGCTTAGGAAGGAATGATATTCAAATATTCATCAACTCCTTCAACACCCAAGCAGATACCAACTGTAAACAACGGGTATAGGCTAGACTGGCACTTGCATTGACTAGTGAGAGTGGATACCAGCCATAAACAACCAGTATGGAACCGTTAAGACCATGAAGAATAGAGCTATAGAAAACTGATATTGACTACGCTGGCATCCACATGAACCAATCAGAATGGATACCAGCTATAAACAAGTATGGGGACCACACTGACATGTACGGATTGAATTTCAGGCTTGGGCTTATCAGTGGGACACATCTGGAGTATATCTGACTCTATTGGTGAACTACTGAAGAATTACGTCACTTAATGTCTCTAAGCCTTAGACTTCTCACCTAAAGAATTTTTCTTTTTCTTTTTTTTTTTTTTTTTTAAGATTTATTTATTTACTTGAAAGAGAGAGCGAGCACATGTGTGTGTGCATACACACAAATTGGGGAAAGGGGTAGACGGAAAGAATCTTCAAGCAGACTCCCCTGTGAGCTCTGAGTTTAATAATGCAGGGCGGGAGCTCATGACACATGAGAAGGATGAAGTGGAACAAAACCAGGCTTTGGGGGGCACCTGGGTGGCTCAGTGGGTTAAGCCGCTGCCTTCGGCTCGGGTCATGATCTCAGGGTCCTGGGATCGAGTCCCGCATCGGGCTCTCTGCTCAGCGGGGAGCCTGCTTCCTCCTCTCTCTCTCTGCCTGCCTCTCTGCCTACTTGTGATCTCTGTCAAATAAAAAAAAAAAAAAACAAAAAAAAAACAAAAAACAGGCTTACTTAACTGACTGAGCTACTCAGGTACCCTTCACCTGTAGAATTTCTCATGCTTATCTCTTTTTTTGAATGTTCACTGGATGAATATGGGAGGAATTTTTCTAACTTTTATGCTTCTTTGGATCTGGGATGATTTCTCAACTTTTTCTTCCAGATTACTAATTTAGACTTTCGCTTCTTTCATTCTATTTTTCAACTCCAATGTTAGATATTTAATTGCGGCAATTACATTTTTAGGTTTTCCAATTATTCCTTGATTGTTTCACTTTTAGGAAGCTGTGTTTTGTTTTTGTTTTCAAATGTTTTTAAGAATGCTAGTTTAAAAAAGGGAGCTCTCTTTCTTGCTTTCTGTCTCTCTCTCTCTCTCTCTTGCTTGCTTTCTGTATCACTTTGAGATTTAGGGGTTATTTGCTTTTTTGGGACCTTATCTTTCATGGTATTTGTTTTTGTCCAAAGTCTGGTGACCCTTGAGAGTCTGTTCATGTTTATGAATGAAAGAGTATGTTGACAATTTTCTTATGGTTTCACTCATATCTGGAATATAAGAAACAGTGCAGAGGATCATCAGGGAAGGGAGGGAAAACTGAATGGGAAGTAACCAGAGAGGGAGACAAACCATGAAAGACTCTTAACTACAGGAAACAAACTGAGGGCTGCTGGAGCCGAAATGGGTGGGGGGAATAGGATAACTTGGTGAGGGGCATTAAGGAGGGTACATCATGTGATGGGCCACTGGGTCTTATGTAAGACTGATGAATTATTGAATTCTGTATCTGAAATTAATGATGTACTGTATGTTGGCTAATTGCATTTAAATAAAATATACAAACAAAAAAATCAGCATCTGAATTAGGTTGTTTTTTAAAGTTAAATAGTTCTATTTAACTGAAACAGGGCTGATTTTGTAAGAAGCAGTGTTCTGTATAAGTGAATGGGTCCTATTGACAGATCTTTTCATAAAAGACTATATATGAGGGGAAAGAGCCAAGATTTAGAGCTCAATAACTGCCAGATTTCAAGGATTTTAAGGAAGAATATTTTTGTTTGCTTTTTTTTTTTAGGATTTTACATTTTTATTAGGTCAATTTTATTGAAATGTCATTGACATACAGTATAAGTTCAAGGTGTGCAGCATAATGATTTGACTTACACATATTGGGAAATGATCACTACAGCAAGGCCAGTTAGCATCATCTCGTATAGGTATCCACCATCCCCTAAAAAAAGGTCTTTTCCTTACGATGAGAAATTTTAGGATCTCCTTCCTTAGCAACTTGCCAGTGCATCATACAGCAGAGTTAGCTATAGTCATCATGTTGTCCGTTGTGTTCCCAGTACTTACTTATCTCATAACTGGAAGTTTGTGCCTAGTGAGCTCCTTCCTCCAACCCCTCCCTACCTCCTGCCTCTGGTTTCTTTTTCTATGAGCTTTGTTTGTTTTAAGATTCCACGCAAGTGAGTTCATACAGTGTTTGTCTTTCCCTGTCTAACTGTTTGCTTGTTACTTTTATGACTCTTGTCCCTCCTCCTTTTTGAGTTCTTGTTTGGCTTGAGTTTGTTCAACTTCTCTTGACTATTTCAGTACTGTTGATAAGGATCCTTCCTAGCACATCTCTCACTTTTATTAAGCATTTTTTAGGATTTCAACATAGGCTAAGGGAGTACCAACTGCTCTGTTTATGCGGGAGAAGAACCAATCAAGCCAGCAGTATGATAGATAATTCTTTAATTAATTATCTTCATGATCTCTCTGAGACCTGCTCTGCTCTCCGCTTGGTTAAAATGGAGATTCCCCAGAGGATCTCCTCTTAATCCTTTAGTTTCTCAGACCATTTAGACAATTCCGTTTTCTTTCTATTATCTGGAAATACTTTAGTAAATGTGGTATTCTATTGGGACAGGTCTTTTTTTTTTTTTCCTTTTGTTTTTAGCTCAGTTGTGAATTTTCTTATTTACTATCATTTCAGTGAGGTTGTAAGGGAGAGAAATTAAATATGTATACTCCATCCCCACCTGGAAGTTGAAATCTGTTAACATGAATTAATATATGGAAGTGCCTCATAAACTATGAAGCATTGTTCCAAGTTAGCAAGTGAATTTCTCTCTTCTTCTTACCATTATCATTTTCCTCCTCATCACTAACGCTTCCAACCTTCAGACATTGTCTAGTCTTGTGCTTTATAGAAAGAAGATGAGATAACGTGGAATTGGTCAAATTTCAGACAATGTAATGGGAGAAAGTGAAATATTCAGACAATGTGAGAAAGGCACAGTGGACGAGGAATACTATGACCTACATGGGCCCCATGTTCAGGCATCTGCTTTTGAGGTCAGCTGCTCTAAGCCATTTGCACTTTGCATCATTTCTTACCTCCTTTTTTTTAAAAGGATTTTATTTATTTATTTGACAGAGATCACAAGTAGGCAGAGAGGCAGGCAGAGAGAGGAGGAAGCAGGCTCCCCGCTGAGCAGAGAGCCCGATGTGGGGCTCAATCCCAGGACCCTGGGATCATGACTTGAGCAGAAGGCAGAGACTTTAACCCACTGATCCACCCAGGTGCCCCCTCTTACCTCTTTTTATTCTCAACACACAGACATTCCATGTACAAAATTTTCCACACCTCCATTGGCTTCATGGACACTGTTGAAAGGTACCCACTGGCATCACTATTGACATATGTGGGTTATGTATAGGTAAGTACCTGCTTACCTGTGTATTCTTTTGTGTCAGCATTGTTCCAAATAGAAATGCCTATCACATATGCCTAGAAAATTTTTTTGTGTGTGTTATGAAAGTAATACAAGATAATTGCAGAACACTTAAAAATCATGTAAATAAGCAAGAAATAAAAGAGTCATTCAGAGAACTGTTTTCAAATTTTGAGTATAGGCTTCTAGCCTTTTTTATATATCCACAGATTTTCATGTACACATACCCTTTTTATATTTTTCATCCTAATAGGAATGTTCTATAAATGGTTTTGGCTTTTTTAATGACCCCTACAACTATCTTGATAAACTATAATATGTCTGCTTCTTTCCTCTTCATGCTGGGCTTTTTCTCTCTTATCTTTCTTTCTGCTTTCTTTTTTTTTTTTTTTTAAGATTTTATTTATTTATTTGACAGACAGAAATCACAAGTAGGCAGAGGGGCAGGCAGAGAGAGAGGGGAAGCAGACTCCCTGCTGGGCAGAGAACCTAATGCGAGGTTCAACCCCAGGACCCTGGGATCATAACCTGAGCTGAAGGCAGAGGCTTTAGCCCACTAATCACCCAGGTACCCCTCTTATCTGTCTTTCTATAGCGGCTTATGGATGTTACATGAAAAGCGAGATGTGAGTTAATATATTTAACCTGGAAAAACAAGAAAAAAATCTGCTGTACTTCAATCATTTGTTTGGAATATGGGTTCCATATATTAGCCTAAATATTTGTACATAAGTTCTTTTGTTTTTGTTAATTAGTCAATTAATTCATCAATTAAGATGGGACATTTGTTTATTTGGATGAGTATGTGCCAGCATTGCACTGGAAAACAAAAAGCATTTCTTGTGCCATTCCTTCTTGGGCCTGCCCATCTGGTAAGGATCGCTTTCCAGTGCATAAAGTCTTTAAAAATTATTAGGCCATTACACAGTGGCCAGGTCAGCACTCTGGAACTCCTGCTAGACTCTCCTCTTTCCTTTATTTAACCAATTATTATTATTATTTTTGATTCTAGCTACTCTCAACCTCTTGGTTACCCCCTCTTCTCCATTATTATTACCTTTCCGTTAGCTCTGGGACTCACTGGCTCTTGTCTTCTTGAAATACCCTACCCTCCTCTATAGTCCTCCAGTCCCTCCAGCACATTGTTTATAGTGTGGTCTGTTAAAATTCTGATGACATCCTTCCATTTCTTGAGAGACGGCAAGAGCTCTGAGCAAAAGGACCAGGTTGGAATCCTGACTCCAGCAATTATCAGCTCTGCGATCTTCGGAGACTCCTGGGCTTTGCCGTCTAAGGTTTCCTCATCTGTAAAATGGGAACAGCGATAATAGTTGTTGCAAACATTTACTGTGTTTATTAACATCAAATGCTTAGAGCAGTCCTGGGCAAACTGTGTTCAGTAAGTTTTAACAATGATTAAAAACACTTTTATTGTCCTCCTACCTTCCATGGAGTAATTTCTGAACTTCTGGCATGGCACAGAAAAACTCTTTGTACTTTCACCTCTGACTACATTCCCAGCTTTACCTCTTGCTCCTTTCTTCATTTGTATCTTCTTCTTGGACCAAGATAAAGCACATGCCATTCTTTAAATGTGCCATGACCTTCATGTCCTGCTGAATGCTGTGTTCCCTCTGCTTGGGTGCACACCTGACTGCTGGCATGAGCAGAAACCAACAGGGGACAAAGATCCAGGCCTCCTACCTTCCAAGCTGGAGTACTTCCTCCTCCCACACACTGTTTCCTTCATCTCTAGCCTTTATATCCCTCTTCTGAGTATGTCACCCATGAACTTGGTAGAGTAAGAGGCGAGGGAGTGGCATGGGGCAAATGGAACACCTAAAAGAGGTTTTAGTACATGTGAAAAGTCCATTCTTACATTAACCGTTTGAAGCAGCATGCCTTTTTACCTAGGGGCATTTGGACATAACTCTATGATTCTTCTTCTTCTTGTTTTTTTTTTTTTTTTTAAGATTTTATTTATATATTTGAGAAAGCAAACAGGAGTCTGGGGTGGGGAGGGAACATAGGCAGAGGGAGAAGCAGACTCGGCACTGAGCAGGGAGGCTGATGTGGGGAGCTCAATCCCAGGACCTCGGGCACGTGACCTGAGCTGAAGGCAGTTGCTTAACTGACTGAGCAACCCAGGGGTCCCGTAACTCCATACTTCTAAAGATGACTTCTCTCATGAGAGGGGTTGGTATAGACACTGTAGCTGTATGTTGGTATTTTGAATGACGTGGGTGGTCATCGTAGGTAGTAGCTGGGGCTCTGTTGTTTTCCTTCTGCTATGCTCCATGGGCCTCTGCCTCGAGATGCTCTGAACTGGCTGAGCACATCTATATTGGCTTTGGATCTTTCTCAAGGTGCCTGTTCTTCCATTCATTAGTGTGGATAATCAGAGTTTGATTGTAAAGTATGCCCAGGCCAAATACAAGGGCTTTTAAAATTGTCTGCTGTTTTAGATTATCCAGGCCACTGATCCCCCTTCCTTAGCATGGATAATTGAGAGTGGACTGGGCTGAAGAATGTTAAGCAGAACCAATTGACAAAATAAATGAGATTTTAAAAATCCTTTACATTTTAATAATAGGAAAAAAAACAAGTTAAGTTTTCTTTTCTTTTTTAATCGAAAAGGGCCTATTTTATATTTTGAAACTATAAATTTATTTGCTTTTCTGTTGACACAAAATAAGAAAATACTTTCTATGGTGTACCCATTTAAAGCCCATTTCAAATGTATGCTAATTATAAGAGGCACTTAATGGATTTAGGGGAAAATTGAAAATATAGAGAAGAGGTTGGACAGTTCCAGAGTCAATGTCAAATCTTTTTATAACTATGTTTATGTTTCAACCAGGTAGCTAGGAGAGGGTAGTAGTCACTTCAAATTCTGAAAATCTCTCTCTTGATAGTAGAGGCTATAATTCTTTGCCCCTAATGAGCAATAATCATGTAGAGAAAGGCATTTTTTGAATGTATATATAAGATTAACAGGGTTTTGATCCCTGTCTGAATGTCTGTGCTCATTCACTTCTCATTTTCATCCCCTTGTCTTTCCCCATGTGCCTCTGAATGCAGGCAGAAATGTATTTACATGTCACTTGACTGGGAATTTAGAGGACATTTTCTCAAAGGAACAATGTTGTAAATAGGGGTAGGTGTCACTGAATACCCTTCAGGTGTGTAATGAGATAAATAGATTTTGGGGGTTGGCCTGGGAATTTGGGACATAATGTAAGAGGCAATAGTGAGTTTCTGGGCAGGTGACTCATAAACAAGGTTTTTGAAACATTACCCATTTTTATGTTGGGAATTGCCAAGCTAAGGCTTAAAGTCTCCCACAACACCCATGAATAATCATTTAAATACAGGCTTTGAGACTTGGGGGGAAAAGAGCATTATTTACTCTAAAGACAATAATCTTCCTTTGGAGTCATTGTAGTCTATCATACAGATGCATACTTGGGGATCTTTGAAAGAGCAACATTTTCTCTTGATGGTCCATTACTTCATATGTTTTATAAATTATTATCCGGGTCTAGATTGCAGGCACAGGTTAGAGATGCACATCAACCACTCTGTAACAGAGTGTGGGAGACTAAGGTTCTTTTACAGGGTGAAATATTGCAAGGGACTTTGGTCATTGCCTAATTTATTTTTTAGTGTGAAGAACAGGGTATGGGAATGGAGGTGATGGAGACCATAATGTATCCTTTGGTTCCCTGCAATGTTGAGAACTTGGGAAATATTGGTACACAACAAATTCTTGATGTTCAACTGACTTGCTAAAGGAAGAGCTGAAAGCTTCTCAAGCATAGATATTGTACAGCTGAGGCCAGACATCTGCCAGGGTCACCCTAGTACACTCTCTGTGGCTCAAATAAAGATAAGGTACAGCCATTCTGAAACTGTGATGTAGTTGGCTTGATGTTGGATGATGACTTGGGAGAGAAAATGTGCCAGAAGAGTCAGAAAAGATCTGTTTCCATGAGGTATTGGAGGACCCAGGTGCCTCACGTGAGTTAATAATTAAATTAAATTGAATGAATATTTATTTGAATCCCTGCTACATAGTTCCTCCCAGTTAGACATTGACTCACTGTATTAGAGCTTCCACTGTAAAATTACTGTAAAAAGGTAATAAAACCATTCGAATCCCACATTTTAGTGAGGGAGAGAAGCAGATGCAGAACCGCGATGTGATGTGATGATCCTAGTGGCAGAACAAACCAAATGTTAGTGGAGCATTGGTGGGAGGGGTGGGGATACAAGAGTAAAATGGGAAGCACTTTATGGGCATTTACATTGGGCTTTTAATAAGAAGCTTGTTTTATTCTGTTTTGTTTTGCTTTGTTTTGTTTTCAGGATGGGCATATCAGCAGAGAAAACATTTTGAGCAAAGGCATGAAATTATGATTATGTAGTTTTTGAGGAATAGTATAGTCACATCTGGTAAAGTAGGTAAGTGGTGTAGGATTCTAACATTTTGGAATCACCTAGAGTTCTTGTTAAAATGTAGGTAAGTGGTGTAGGATTCTAACATTTTGGAATCACCTAGAGTTCTTGTTAAAATGTAGATTTGGGGGGCCTATACAACACCACTATTTATAGATAGGGTCCAGGAATTTACATTTTTTTTTTTTTAAAGTGTTCCATATGATGGCTCATGCTTTGAGAAAGCCGCAACAGTCTGTTTTCTGATGATAGGTAAAAGGCAGGACCTGAAGCTAGAAAGGTAGGATAGGCCCATGTTGTGATGTATATAAGGTACCAGGCTAAGACATTAGTGTTAAGATCATGGGCAATAGGTTCTTGGTAGCCATAAAATATTCTTAAGCAAAAGGAAAAATGTGATTAAGTCTGTATGTTAGAAGGAGATTTGACTGTCGTGTGGAGGCTGAACTGGAGGAAGGAGACATGGGCGCTGGGGAGCAGCCAGTAGGCTCTTGCGGTAGGTGAAGCAGGGGAGAATGAAGGCCTGAATTTGGGTGGAGGGAGCCGAATGGAGGAGAAAGCATAAAAAGACAACAATGAGGGAGAACTGGAAGGATATGTTCATGAATATAATGCAGGGCACGAAAGATGTAGGAGAACAACTAAGGTGATCCTTTGCATTGTACTTGAGGTGACCAGTTGCCTTGTGGCACTATGAATAGAAACACAGTACAGTGGAGGAAGAGCAGGTTTGGACTTGGTGTGGTAGCAGTCAGATGGGTTCAATGTGGGCTTGAGATTCCCTTAGGTTATTTATTTATTAATTAAATATTTTATTTATTTCAGAGAGAGAGAGAGAACAAACACACACAGTGGTGGGGGGGGGGGCAAAGGGAGAGGGAGGAGCAGATTCCCCCCCTAAGCAGGGAGCCCGTGCTAGGGCTTGATCCCAGGACCTTGGGATCACAACCTGAGCCAAAGGCAGATGCTTAATGGACTGAGCCACCCAAGTGATCCCCTCCTTCCCAGAGTATTTAAATGGAAATCCTGGAAGGTGATTGGAAATTCATATCTCCTCTTCAGGTTAGATTTGCTGGTAATCACCGACATGTAGCTGATGGTTGAAGTCATAATGGATGAGAGTACTTGAAATAGTTCTAGAGGGACGTGCAAAGATGAGCAAAGGTTGCAAGGTCTGGATCAAGTGCTATAGAGGAGCTCATAAGCTCAGAAGGAGCCCACATGGAACTGACATTCTCTTAGGAAGTCAGACTGACTAGAAAGAATTGTAGAAACCTTCTAATCCAGTGGTTTTAAAACATATTTTAATGCAGCAGAACTAGGAAGGCCTAACTCAGAACTCTAACAAAAGAGATAGTGATGGAGCTTCTCTGGTTGAAGGGAAGGTGGGTGGACTGTTCCCCCAGCATTTCCTTCTGGAGTGTTTCTTCCCCAAATGGCGACTCTTGACTCCATTCTCGGGAATGTGGTTTTTAAAACATGTTACAGAAGCCAGAGATGGATTGATATGATCAATGTTGCATAATGCCTTAGTGACAGGCGAGGAATATGATGGGATAAGGTCCACAAGAAACAAAGCAACAGAGGCTATGTGGAACTCATGGCCACAATGAGTGGTGCAGACGATATGAGTAAAGGCAGAGGGTTAATGTTCTGCGTTGTGATAGTCAGGGAAGGAGTTGCAGAGGTAGTAGATTCTTTTTTAAAAGATTTTATTTATTTATTTGACAGAGAGAGACCAAGCAGGCAGAGAGGCAGGCAGAGAGAGACAGAGAGCAGGCTCCCTGCTTCCTCCCGAGCCCAATGCGGGACTCGATTCCAGGACCCCGAGATGATGACCTGAGCCGAAGGCAGAGGCTTAACCCACTGAGCCACCCAGGCGCCCCGAGGTAGTAGCTTTTTAGAGGCTAAGAAAGTATTTAGGAATTTAGTTTCTTGCCCATTTAAAAGTCAGAGCTTAAGAGTTGTGTTAGGTTGGAGAAAGTTAAAATGTGAGTCTTTCCAGCTTCTATAAAATCAAGGCAATTGTCAAGCACCTGACATCATAATTATTGCTCAGACCCCTTCCCAGTTCCAACAGAAATGAAAATTCAATGATGGGACAAGCTGAAGAGTCAGAGCAAAGGGCAACAGTAGCTTTCCTCTTTCTCTGTAGAAGGGACTTCGGGAGGGGCAGCTTGTTTGGAAGGCAATGTCTTGGTAACTTAATTTGAAGTTATATTTGCAAGGCAAGCATGCTCTTCTTAGTAGAAGGGATATTGACTTCTGAAGGCTATTTTGGGGGAGTTACCAATGGAATATCCCTTTACACTGCCAATTGACATACTGTGGAAATGTGGCAGCTACAATCAGTCCTTAACATGAAAAGTCTGGAAAACTATTCAGGGAGTTGTTTTGAGACATCGACAGAAATCTGTCAAGACTGAAAACTGACCCAGTGATTCCTGGAGGACCTTGAGGAAAGTCAATTAGTATATGAGTCAAAGAAACCTCAAATTATTCTAAAAGGCATTTGCTGCCATCAGAAAGATCTGTTCTTGAATTAGCAAGCTGCTATGAGTTCCAAGCTGGTTTTCTTTCTTAGAAAGATGCTTATGGGGTATAAATCTTGTTAAGTGCATTTTTTTGGTACCAATTGTTTCATTTAGAAAAAGCCCATTAGTTTGTTATTAAGTGATCTATTTAATAGTGTCAATAAATTCTAAAATTGGAGACTGGGTATTGTTATTTTGGATGTTTTAATGGTCCCAATTGTTTAAATTCTTGGCTTTGACTCATTTGCTTGACCTTTGTTTGTTTTAAGGGTTTGGGAAAACTCTCCCAACTACTCAGAGTTGATGTACTGGCTCTTCATATATGGGATACAGATATGAAAAATGTTTGAATAAGTTAACTAACAGTATCAGAATGATTGGGTCAGGTCTACACAACCAAAGTGAAGTAAATAATTGCAAATTTTTAAGAAATCAAAAATTTTAAATAAAAATTCAATTTCTTACCATAAAAGGTTTAACTTCATGCATTATTATTTTGAGTGTAATGGTAACTGTAATACCTATCCAGAAAAAGGGCTGGAAGATTATACTACAACATATTACTTCAGAAAAGTGATATAATATAGCTGTTGCTAGCACCAGTGCTTCTTTGCTCTACTGGTTGAGGAAGAACATGAGTTCATATTTGACTTTCATGAGCAATGTGATCTTGCTTTTGTTTCTTAACCTTTTTAAGACTTATGTCCTTCAGGTGGGTAATATCTATCTTTTGGAGGTTTTGGGGAATAGTACATGAAGTAATTTAGGCAGCCTCTTAGCACGTGGCCTGGCTTTATTTTTAAGATCAATTTATTTTTTTCTGAGGTGGGGTGGCCAGAGGGAGAGGGAGAGAGAGAGAGAGAAACCTAAGCAGACTCTGCACTGAGCACAGAGCCTACCGTGGGGCTTGATCTCAAGGCCCTGAGATCATGACCTGAGCCAAAACCAAGAGTATGGTGCTTAACCGAGCCACCCAGGTCTGGCATTTTTTTTTTTTTTTAAAGATTTTATTTATTTATTTGACAGAGAGAGATCACAAGTAGGCAGAGAGGCAGGCAGAGAGAGAGGAAGGGAAGCAGGCTACCTGCTGAGCAGAGAGCCCGACGCGGGACTCAATCCCAGGACCGTGAGATCATGACCTGAGCCGAAGGCAACGGCTTAACACACTGAGCCACCCAGGCGCCCCAGGTCTGGCATTTTAAAAAGAACTCAGTAGATGGTAATCCTTATCATTATCTTGACTACTATCAACACCACCGCCATCACCAGCATCTTGATCTTCACCATCATCATCACTGCCATCAGATAGCACATGAGACTGGGTCCTGCAGGGAGCAGAGGCCAGGATGGTGTTAAACATGCAAGAAGTTTGTTCTTCATGACAGAAATGAGTGAGAGTGAGAGAGGTTGGGATGCAGGTCTGATGAGTGAAGGAGAGAATGAAGGAAGAAGGCGGTTTGAGTGAAGCATTTAGACTGCAAGAGAGCAAGGGAGAGCTCTGCCAAGTCTTCAGGGAAGTGCTAAGTCTTCTGTCGGAAAGTCCCACATCTTCCATGGACAGGCTTGTCATAGTAGCCTGGCCATAGTCAGCACAGCCTGGGATCAGCTCGGGAAGGTATGGCCTCGGTGCAAACTGCACCTATGATGGCCCTTCGTCAGCTAGTCAGCTATGCTCCCTGAGGTTGGGCATTTGCAAATGCGTTAACGACCATCATAGTTGTGAGTCATTTATTGTATTTTATTTTTTAAGATTTTAAAATTTATTTGTTAGAGAGAACAGGAGAGAGCATAAGCAGGGGGAGGAGCAGAAGGAGAAGGAGAAGTAGACTTCCACCTGGCAGGGATCTTGACATGGGGCTCCCCGGGACCCTGGGGTCATGACCTGAGCCTATGATAAATACGTAACCTTAACCAACTGAGCCACCCAGGTGCCCCATTGTAAGTGATTCTAAAAATCTTTCCTTTTATTTATTATTTATTTATTTTTTTTGGATATTTTATTGTCTATATTAAACTGCCTTACTTTAACATAAAAGAGCTGTAAAATAACGAATTTAAGGTATTTTCTTTTGCTTGCATAATCTGAAAGTGTTTGAGACTTGCCCAAATCTCACAGTAATTCCTTTTCACTTCACAAAAGCTTTTCACTTTGCTCAAGTATTTTGGTACGGCCGTGCTGTTACTGCAACTGGACTTTCCGTGAAAAGTTTTGGTGTTCTGCTCCAACTTTAATTTCTATTTAGAAACCTGATTTGATTAAAGAGTGAAAGTTTAAGTGTTTGTAACAGAATTCAATTAAAATAGGTCATACTTGGGGCTCTGAAAATGGTAACTGGCCTTGGGCAAATTAGAACAAAAGTTATAAAATTCAATTGGATGCATCACAACATTTAACATCTTTAAGGAGGACGTTTTGCCTAATAGACTCAATTTAGAAATATTTAGTGTAGGTCATCAGCTTAAGCACCTAAAAAATGTGTTTGTTTGTTTTTTTTCTCCCTTTAGTTATAGCTAGGATCAGGACACCTGGACTCTAATCTACAAAATAAACAATTTGTGGTGGGACCTTGAAGAAAGTCAATTAGTTTCTGTGACTTTACCAGTAGGTTAAAGAGGAGATTGTAATATTGGTGAATAATGTGCTTAGAGATGTTTGCATAAAAGATGCTTTGTCATTGTAAAGTGTTATTGAATATTTATGGTCTACCAGACTGAGCCAAATGGCCCAGAGGAAAAAACAGTCAGATTTATGTAAACCTTGTTCAGTGTCCCAGATACTTCAGGATGGGTGCTCTATATATGAATGAATAAATAAATGGTATAAACATTATTTTAAATTTTGAAGGTACATCAATATTATCTGGGGTGTTAGCCAACGTGCCTGACCTCTGACATTGAAAGGAAGTGTCTGCCTCCTGGTAACTATGTCGATCTCATAAATATTTTTAAAGCCTGAGGCATTGATGGCAAGTAATGTTTTCTTAGAGTTTTGTGTCTGCAAATAAAGCTAAATGATATCTTTACCTAAAACCTACAAGAAATTATTTTCTCTCACCCACAGGGTTGCTCTGAGAATTCGCAGACTGAAATCGCGAATCTTATACAAACTTCTTTTTTTCCCTTTTCTTTTAAGAAGTGTTTTACTCACTGTCTGTACAGTAGTTTTCTATCACTTTATGTGAGAAATCTGAGCCTCAAAGAAATTATAATAAAAACAGGAGCCGTAAACACTGCCCAAGGACTTAATGGATCTCACTGAGCCACACAATGCAGATGTATTGGGACATAAATAGGTGTTAAAAGAGAAGAGACACAGAAGCAATGTGTTTGGAGGGGGTCACTGCTCAATCCAAATGCGTCCAGCACAAAGATTCATGAAACGTGACAGTGGGCCAGGAGGAGCTTGCTGTGACATTTCAGATTCCCCTACCTCTTCTAATTAACCATTTCAAGTACATAACAAAACCTAGATCGCATACACATTTAGGAAGACCCGCCGGTACCAAGTGCAGCCCTGTCTGGGGAGGATGGATGGTTCTGCTCTCCTAGGCAATGGACTATGACTCAGTAATACCTCAAGCTGGGCTTTTAATTTCTGAGATACATTGGTTCTGAAGAGCACCTGTCCAAAAGACAAAAACTGTAGCAGAGCTGCTGTATGACCTATCCTGTCATCAGATGCATTTGGGTATATTGCATGAGTCTAAATATACCTTAGCAAGTCTAATGAGATATTTGAAAATATGCAAACCACAGATAGAAAAAAACTGCTATCACAGGAACAACAAGAATAATAACAGTAACAATAATAGCTTCTGTTTAAAATATTTTATTTATTATTTTAGAGACATATTGTATGTGTGCAAATTGGGGGGAGGGGCAGTGGGAGAGGGAGAGGGAGAGAATCCCAAGCAGATGCCACACTGAGTACAGGGTCCCACAGGGATGGAGGACCTCCATCTCATGACCCTGAAATCATGATCTGAGCAGAAACCAAGAGTTAGATGCCTCGCTGACTGAGCCACCCAGATGTCCTCATAGCTGCCTTTCTAAACAGCTACTACTTGCCACCATGGCAGACATTTTACACACTTCCTATATAATTATTCCCTTTTTACAGATGAGGACAACAGACTCAAAGAAGTGAAGTTATCCAGGGTGAGTTAGTGTGTGGGATTTCTGGAACTTATTTTTAATACAGAAAACACCCTCTAAAACCCAACAACCCCAAATTCCTGCTGAGGGCAGTTCTTAGGAATTCTTGTCCTGCTGGTTGGTGGGCTCAGAAATCTTTAGGGTGCTAATATCCGGACACGACCCGCCTCTCTTCAGGTCAGCATCTCCACCTCTATTCACCCCCACGTCTTCCCGCTTGTCTTGGGAGCCAGGACTGAAGGTCCAGAATCCTGCCTCAGTATCTGCAGCATTGTGAGATCCATCAATACTTGTTGGTACGATCTCAAATACCCGACGAATGCTCAAGCCTGTGATTTTCATTAGTCAAAAAAAGGATGCCATTAGCTCATTTTCACAAACACCAGATTTATAGAGGTGTTCTAGAAAACACATTAAAATGGAATTAGTTAAAAGAAGACATTTGTATTTAACTGGCAAACAGAATCAATTTACCTGATGCAATTCATAGAGTAGGTATGGGAAGCTGCCCTCCAACCCTTCCTTTCTGCTCAGTTTTATTGTACAATGAAAATCTCATTGGTGATTGGCAGGAAAACAATGAAAAGCAAATTCGTGTTCATAAAATTTTTGAGTTGATTTGCTACTAGAACCCAGTCAGGCAAACCAGTAAGGGTTGAGGTTTCTAGGGGTATTTCATGCCTACCGTGAGGTCACTAGGAAGTTACAGATTAATAGCACGGTGCTCTTTATAATTTTCATGTAGTAAAGGGAGTAAAGAGTTAAAGGATTTAAACGTTGCAAAGGGTATTTCTTCTGAGCAGGAGAGGCTTGAATGTAGGGCACCTTTTGCATTTTAAGCACAGATGTTTGATCCCTTGTCCCACAGTTATGTAATAAAAGAACTTTATTATTATTTTTAAAGGGAAACAGAAACAGAAAAAGGCCACTGGGAAAAATACTTGTCCCTGGGGGACAACTTTTATAGTACGTGTTGTTCAGGAGCTAGTTCCTCCTGCCCCAAGGTTCTGGAATAGGATGAATGCCCTTCTCAAGGTGCTGAGAGTCCAGAGTGACGACCGAGTACAGGCGTCAGAGGAACTGCGTGGACAGGATTCACTGCATGCCCAACAGGCTTGGATGGTTCCTGGTACAAAGAGCAAATGGGCCAGGCAGTCCAGAAGAGGGAATCTTGAGGAGGCCAGCAAGACAGGGTGGGCTCCGTGAAAGACTAGTTACTCTGAGGTCACTTCTTAGGAGAGCCAGTGTAGTTTGGAGCAGTAGTGGATACAGAAACCATTTATTAACAGCAATCCTACACTGCCTCCCGGAGAGTCATTTCCAAATACATGCACTCCAATAATGCATCCAATACATTTCCTCAACACCACTATCAGGTAGGAAGACTCAGGTGTTACTATCACTGTCCTTTTGCAGATGAAGAGACTGAGGGTACAGAGAGGTTGGGCGAGTTGCTTGAGGTCACAGAGATAGTAAGGCTGGAGAGAGAAACTGACACACGTATAGAGAATATGAATAAGAGCACGGTCTCTATTCAGTGACAGCCGCCTTACAGTTTTACTTTTATCTGGGACCTATGCCCTCCTCCTCAAGGAAACCCCAGATTCTTCCAGTTTAACTGGGGGTGATATCGGCGGTGCAAATTACGGGATGGGGTTTGGGGTACGGTACAATACTTTGGAAGCTGAAGGAGTTTGAGAAAACAGCCCAAGTGAGAAGGTGACTCTAACCTCCCCTGCCCTTCTCCCCTGAAACGGGTCATAAAACACTTATGGGAGAGATGCCTCCCCCTGGAGGAAAGGAGCATCCTTATCTCTGAAGACAGAGGGACGCTGAGCAGAATCTGAGTAAACAGGCCTTGCCAAGTTTTCCCCATTTTCCTCCCCTTACCTTATGCTCTGTGACCAATCATATTCCTCTACAACCCTCCATCGTCATCAAACTTAGCATAAAAATACTCAGGTTTAACCATTTCTTCGGATCTTCATTTTCTTGTGAAGGCTCCCAGGGCAAATAAAACTTAAATAAATCTGTATGCTTTTTGCCTCTTAATCTGTCTTTGTCAGTTTAATTTTCAGCCCCAGCCGGGGACCCCTAAGAGGGTCGAGGAAACGATTTTTCCTTCTCTACACATGTAGAGTGCTTGGCAAAGTGCCCATGCCATCGTAAGGCTTAATAAATGATAGCTATTATTATTATCATGATGCTTTTTCCAGTGTACTGTTCCATCCTTCCAAATGGGGCTCAGATTAGCATAGTGGCAATCAGAAACCGAAGCCAGTTTAGATTACTACAGTGCTCTGATGGATGAAGAGGAGGGCAGAGATTTTTCTTCAAAGACAGAGAAAAGTGTCTTTCACTAGATAGCATGTTTCGATGCATACATGGCTGAACGCGAAGAGACTTAATTGAAAGATAGAAGAATAATTACAGCTGAATAGCAGAGGCGAAGGCAGGGAAGACAAAAAGCTGCATATGTTAAACAGGACTAAAGTAAATGAAAAAAGGTCTGAGAAGCTTCCGTAACTGAGCACATTAAGATCATCAGAAAACAACAACACGACAAGGGCAGGGCTGGAGCCCAAAGGGTCGAGTCCCAGAACCAGGACTGAAATATTTCTTTTCACTATTTATTTCCAGAGGAATTTATCACTTCCCTCAATTACTAAATCAGTAGTTAAATTATATCCACATTCTGTTATACATTACACCGTGCCGTCCACAAGGAGGACACTCGGGGTACACTCTTAGAAAACACTTTGCCTTCGGACTTAATGGGGGTGGCTCTTCCCTTCCCCTCAGAAATCAGCACAGGTGGGCTCAGTGATCTTAAGGCTTACTGTATGCTGGATATTTTCTTTGCCTGTTAGATCTATTCTCCACCTCCTTTGCTCTTAGGCCTGGGCAGCCAATCCAGATTGATGTCATTGTCCTTGGACTTCAGTTTGGATTTGATCAATAGGAAGTATCAGCAGGAGGTCGTAGAGTCAGGTAGGGGAGGAGAGAAGCCAGAATGTTGACTGTTCTGGTTCCCTTCCTGCTGGATTGAGGAGGATTGGCTGTGTCCCTGAGCTATAAAGGCTTTCTCTTCTGCCAGCCAGCCCTTGGCCAGTAACTACTCTCTAAGGTTTTGGAAACTGATTCTACCCCAGTCCCTTCCGGAGTGCTAATGATTTCATGCTTCTGCAAGCCCCGAGGTTCTGCATAGTCCCTTGTTGCTTTCCCCAAGCCCTGCTCACACCACTGTAAATAGTCCTTTATGAAACTCCCCTCAGTTACCCAGTGTGAGTGCCATCTGTTTCCTGCTGGGACCCTGGCTGATACATATGGCCACTCTCGGTTACAAAACACAGTCTCGTCTTGTATTTAGAATTATCAGTCTGTGAAATAGTTAAAACTTCAAATCTGATTTAGGGCTGTCTTGCTCTTAGCTCTATTGGAGGAGAGGGTGTGGTCAATCGTCTTTCCACCCTTGCTTCTCTTATGACTGTTATTACTGCTTGTTCACTCAGCCTTCTGACCTGGATTCCGAATCTGGTTGACCTGGGTGAAGGCAAGGTAATAAAAAGGAAAATTCAGAAGGCGTTTCACGACTTCTGATTTTGGCAGATATTTAGAATAAAGTCTTCTTCTCATGGACATGCTCAGAGTCCTGCCCGTGGCCGTGAAGCTTCCAGTGTCCCGGACGCACAAGAAGCTGTCTGGTCCCGCTCACCACTGGCTCTCTCCAGTCGCGTACCTCAGCTTCCACCTGTTGAGCGGAAGTCTGTTTTAAAGTTTAGCTGCACTGAAGATGTTTATTTTCGGGTTTCTGCCTTTTCCTGACCCAATTATTAAAATTGTGTCACCTTTTTTTTTTTCTCTAAATCATTCTGCTTTTATTTTCTCTTTATTATAAGATTTAGTTAGAATTAAAAAAAAAAAAAAACCAAGTGGACAGACTTATTCTTTTCTTGTTAATCTTTCTCTCCCTCTCTTCATTTTCTCTTCCATTTTTTTCTTTCTTCTTTTTATGTTTATTTGTCAAAGAATGTACTTGTATGAATTCTAATATTTGTGAGTACTTCAAGGTATTTGAAAATAATTTTCTGCTGTTGAGTAGCAATCTATGTCTCTTGTATGTCTGTGTGTATCATGTGTTATATACACATACATGCATATGTACCTATATGCATAAAGTCATACAGAGATATCTGTCCATAAGAGAGTAAGTTTATAAACCATGTTAATTAAAGTCTCTCTTTCTCTGTCATTTTCTGAGAGAGTCCGTCCTGTGTTAGTGGAGTTTTCATTATATCCCTGCCATTTATCACAGGTTTTTCTCTTGTATTTGTCAAAGTTCTATTGTTAGATGCATGAGAGTTCATGATCGCTATATGGTTTTGGTAGGCTTTAACTTTTATTAATATGAGAATATCACTCTGTCCCATTTTAGTGCTTTTTCTTTATATTCATTTTTATATAATTTTTAAAGTTTTATTTATTTATTTAAATAATCTCTCCACCCCTTGTGGGGCTCGAACCCATGACCCTCAGATCGAGTTGCATGATTTTCTGACTGAGCCAGCCAGATGCCTTTTTACATAATATCAATATCCCTAAGTCTACTTTATTTTTATCAGCATTTACATGGTAAATATCTTTTCCTCTTCACCTTTACTTTGTTCAAACAGGACTATTTAGTGGGTTTGTGATTACTAAGGTTTCAGCTTCTTTCTGCCATTATTATTTTATGTTTTCTAATGTGATACTTTCCTTTTGCTTTCCCCTCTTCTTTTCTACCTCCCCCTCCCCCATTATATTTTTCTTTACTCTTTTTCCCATCGAGTATGGTGTTTCCCACCGGAGGTGCTATTGGCATTTGGCTTGGTCATTTCTTGGTTTTGTGTGTGGTCGTCCTGCACTTGGGAGACCCTCGTTATTGGCCTTGCTACTAAATATCAGAGCAGCCCAGTCTCCGGGACAATGGGAAGCATCCTTGCGTAGTCTCACATGCCTCTGTTACTCCACTCCTCACTCTAAACAGGGTTGACTTAGGTCTGTCGTTTCTTTTCTCTTGTGGTTACTTTGATTTTTCTAACTTGATTTTCAATTTTATCTTGGTAACAAGAACATGGTTTAAAAACTCAAATAATACTGTGAGAATTATAACACCCAACAACAAAGAAAGATCTTTTATGTCACATCTCTCAACTTCTTAGTTCCCTAAAGCCAACATATATGAGTCTTTTCACCATTTTTTTCTAGTACTTACTTCTGTGTTTCTAAATAGCATGCATGTATAGTCATTACTTGGTATTCTAGTTGAAAATACAACATATCAACTTCCGACTTTGTAAGGTAAGGTTTTTTTTTTTCAGCCTGCTCTAGCACCATCCTCACAAAACAAACTTTTTCGTCTCCATTTTTTCCCCCATTTGGTTATTTAGCAAATTTTGTTTAAATTTTCATTCAGTTTTTACATCACTGTTTTATGTAGAAATGGTGCACAACTGAACCACCTTAATGTCCTGTGACTGAGTTTCTTTTCTTATAGTTTTTATTTTGCTTGAGAGTTAATGATTGTCTCTTGGTGGTGGCTTCTTCTTCTAGGATTCGTTCACTATTTCATCCCTTTCCTGGCAGCCAGAAATGTAAATTGTTTCTTGACATGTTCAAACACATCAGATGCTTTATCAGTTTCTCTCTCTCTCTCTCTTTTTTTTTTTTTTTTTTTCTTGGAGACATCTTTTCTGGACCCTCCATCCTCCTGTGACACGATATTGAAATGTGTTTCCATAGAATCTAGAGGGTTTTTTTTTTGTCACTTTGGAGGCTCTGTCCCTTCTGAATTAGCTTTGGACACAGTATTGTTAGTAGATCAGGGAATCTTTGCTCACCATAACCTCAAAGTTCCACATAGAATAGTTACATCTAATATATTTGAATGTTAATTGCAAAAATAAACAAATATTTTTTGTCTGAAAGTACACCAGGTCATAACTTATCATAGCAACTACTTGAATTTTTAGCCACATTTAATTTCTCAAATAATTTGCAATAATGTATAAGCATTAAAATAACTTCTGCGTATATCTGTGAAGCGATGAGATAGCAAACATCAATATTTATGTTTTATGCTAAACACACCACTCAGAAACTCTTTTACTCAACACCTACTACAGGTAACCTCCACTTTCCTAAAGTTCATGGTATGCCACTTAACCTGCATTAGTATGGTAATGGCTTTTTTTTCATGAAAGCAAAGTGGCATAATGCTGACCTTAAGGAGAGCAGGGGGTACTCTTTGCTTTACGGCATTTCAGGTTATGAAAGGTTTCCTAAGAACGCTCCACTTTTAGATAGCTGAAAACCTTATTTCCAAACATTATTCATGGTCCTGGGGAAACACAGATAAGAGTGAAACCTGGCCCCCGCCTTGTCAGAGCTCCAAGTGTGAAGGAGGCGAAGATATTTTTAAAGATGACTCAACCCTCTGTGTTAATTGTACCGAGGGTGCACCCAGGAGGGCGTCATTCTGATGGGGAGTCAGAGAATACTTCTAAAAAGGGGTGTCGTGATAATGCCACTTTTGGGTTTTGAAGGAAGAGGCCACACACACGTACATACACACAGGCTCACACACTTACTTACTTTTTATTTGACATGATTTCCTTAGGCAGAGGACTGAGGTCTACATAGATCTCTGTCCTCTCAAAGGGCATTATTGTGGCAAAAGTGAAAATGACATGGTGTGTTTGTGTTGATGACTTCCAAATCAGGAAGCTGAGGGCTCTGCAGACCAAGTCACGCAAGCCTGGATGCTGGATCTTAATCACAGGCAAGTCTGCGAGTATTTTTAGTTAGAGTAATTCTGACATATGCACTATGGCATCAAGAGCAGGCCACCAAGAGAAGGAAAAGAAAGAGCAACTGGTCACTTTTTGGATAGTTAGTGTTTGTTGTGTTGAGTCTGGAAGAGAAGAAACAGCACATTCATTGAGCACACACTTTCCGCTGTGTACCTGGCTAGCATCTTTGCTTTGGCTCAGTTAATTTTTACTAGAACCCCAAGAAGCAGGTCTTATCCTCCCACTTTCTATGTACAGAGACGTGAAGTGAGGGGTAGAGACAAAATTTAAGCTCTCCTATTACTGGATCTAGAGCTTGTGCTGTTTTCCATCATACTTTGTAGCCTTAGAAATTTTTTATTTTAAGTTGGTAAGTAATACCAGTATTTTACGTTTTTGTGGGAATCCCTTCCATGTCCTAACATGGTAAGGACTTCAGGGACTATTTTATATTCCTCCAAATTATTAAAAAAATAAAATATAGAAACCTATCATTTCTTACCAAAAATATTGCAATAACCTGCTGACTGTGGGTCTTTGGGTCCCTAGTGCCTTCTTTTTGCAATTCACCCTGAGCATTGCCACTGAATTATGCATTTGCTTTTCCCTTATCAGGTCCACTGTGAGAACTCCTACTCATTTTTTCAATGCTTGCCTTAAAATGGTTCTCTTGGGCTAGTCTCTCTGACTCTCAATGACAATAGTAATTCAGATGCTTTTCTTGATTCCCCCATACTGTTTTTATGTGATCTTAATGCAACTTTTATCTTGATGTGGTCTTAGAATTTCCTAGTCTGATGTCAACTGGATTGTAAGTTTTACATGTTTTGGATATTACGTAAATGGAAATAGATCATGTATGTTTTTTGCCATTTGCTTTCTCCCTTCCCATATTACATTTGGGAAATTTATGCAGGTGGATCTGAATAGATGTAGTTCATGCACTCTTAGTCCTGTATAGTCTTCACTGTATGATTATTCTCTAGTTTACTTATTCCTCTATTGATTAATTATCCTGACAAAGGAAATTTGGGCTGTTTCCAGTGGGGGTTTTTGCTTTTGTTTGTTGCAATCATGGATATACGCGTTTCTTGGTCTACCTTTGTAGAAACGGGGTATATGGTGCTATGTGAATCATCGGGTTTTGGTTTATGTGCTTCTTCAACTTGACTAAATATTTCCGTATTGCTCTCTTATCGGCAGCATATAAACATTGCTGCCATGCAACAATCTCTCTAATGCTGGATATTGCCCAATTTTTAAATTTGTGCCAACTGTGTGGGTGTAGAATGGTATCTCACTGTGATTTTCATTTGCATTTTCCAGATTTTTAATGTTCTCTTACATTTTTTTAAGTGTTTACTAGCCATGTGTTTCTCCTTCTGTGAAGGAACTGTTTACATCTTTTGTCCATTTTTCTATAGTCTTGTTGGTCTATTTTTAATTGAAATAGCCAAATACAATCATGGATTTTTCTATTTTTGGCAGTTCTATTAGGTTCTGCTTCATGTATTTTGGATCTCTGTTATTAGGCGCATGAACACTTAGGATTGTAAATCTTCTTGATAAATTGACCCCTTTAATTTTGTGAAATGATTTTTCATATACCTAGTAATATTTTTACCCTGAAATCTACATGGGTATTAATACTGCCACTCTATTTGATTAGAATTAGCGTGGTATGTCTTTTTTTCATCCTGATACTTTTAACCTTCTTTTGTCTTTATAGTTAAAGTGGGTTTCTTATAGGCAGTAAATAGTTGAGTTTGATGTTCTTATTCAATCTGATTATCTCTGCCTTTCAATTGTTTAGACTCATTTACATTTAATGATATTGATATGGCTGAGTTTAAATCTGCTATCTTGCTATTTATTTTCTATTTCTTCTATCTGTCTTTTGTTCTCATTTCCCTCTTTTTCTTTCTCAGATAACTTATTTTTAATGACTCTATTATATATTCTTTGCTGGATTACTAACCATAACTCTCTGTTTTATTATTTTAGTGTTTCTTGTAGGATTTATAGTATACATCTTTACCTTGCTACAGTCTACCTTCAAGTGGTATTATACTACTTCATGCATATCTAAAGACTCTTACAACAACACACTTGTTTCTTCCTCCCTGGTCTTTGTGGTATTGTCATCATACATTTCATGTCTATGTATATTATAAAATTTATATTACATTATCATTATTTTTCTTTACCCAATAAATTAACTATTAAAGAGATTTGAATAATAAAAAGGAATCTTATGTATTTACCCATGTAATTACCATTTTTGGTGCTTTTCATTCCATTGTGTAGATCCATACTTTCATCTGGCATCCATTGCTGACTGCCTAAAGGACTTTCTTTAAGGTATTGAGGGTTTGCTGGTGATGAATTCTTTGAGCTTTGGCAAGTCTGGAAAAGTATTTAGCCTTCATTTTTGAGATATTTTGGTGGTATAAAATTTTAGTTACACAGGTTTTTGTCCCTTTCATTTTTTAAAGATGTTACTCCAGGGGTGCCTGGGTGACTCGGTCGTCAAGCATCTGCTTTCAGCTCAGGTCATGATCCCAGAGTCCTGGGTTTGAGCCCTGTATCAGGCTCCCTGCTCAGCGGGAAGCCTGCTTCTCCCACTTCCTCTGCTTGTGTTCCTTCTCTCACTGTGTCTCTGTCAAAATAAATAAAATATTTTTAAAAAATTATATATTAAAAAAAAGATTCTTCTTGCTTGCATTGTTTTTTGACAACAAATCCACTGTTTTGTTATCTTTGTTCCTCTAGACATTATATATCTTTTTCTTCTGGCAGCTTTTAAGATTTTTCTCTTCATGACTGGTTTTGAGCAATTTGCTTATGATTTGGCATAGTTTTCTTCATTTGTCTTGGGCTTGGGTTTCATTGATCTGGGATCTCTAGATTTCATTACATCAAAAAATTTTTTTCAGTCATTATTTCTTCCAAAAATTTGCTTGTCCCCTCCTTTTCCCCCCCCTCCTTTGGAGATTCTGATTACATGTATATTATGCTGACTGAAGTTGTCTCAGACATCATGATCCTTTGTTTACATTTGAGTCCTTTTTTTTTTCATGTTTCATTTTAGAGAGTTTCTGTTGCTATGTCTTCAAATACACTAATCATTTCTTATGCAATGTTTCATCTGCTGTTAATGCCATCTGGTGTATTTTTTGTTTCAGACATTGTAGTTTTTATCTCTTGAAGTTTAATTTAGTTTTTTTTTTTTTTTAATTTCCATGTCTCTACATTTACAACTATGTTTATGAGTGAAATTGGCTTCTAATTTTTCCTTTCATGTACTGTTATTTTCTGGTTTTAGAACCAGGATACTCTAGCCACATAAATTGAGAAATTCTTAAAAAAATATTTTTTGGAATAACTTATACAACAGCAGACATTTTTGGTTTGTTTTTAAATGTTTGATAGAGCTCAATATTAAAACCAACTGGCATGGTATTTTCTTTGGGGAACATTTTAACTACTGACTTAAGTTTTTTTTTTTTTTTTTTTTTAAAGATTTTATTTATTTATTTGACAGAGAGAGGGAACAAAAGCTGGGGAAGTGGGAGAGGGAGAAGCACAGGGAGCCAGATGTGGGGCTCCATTCCAGGACCCAGGGATCATGACCTGAGCCAAAGGCAGACGCTGAACCACCGAGCCACCTAGGTGTCCCACTACTGATTAAATTTTGAAATAGTTAAGATCTTTCAGGTTTTTCACTTTTCCTTGAATCAATTTTGCTAAGAATCAAATTCCTAAAATTTGTCATTTCCAAATAATTTTCAAACATGTTTTAATAAAGTTTTAAAAGTAATACACTATTTTCATCACTATAATCTCTACAGTTTCTGTAGATCTATTCCCCTTTGCATTACTAATACTTTTATCTTCTCCAATTTAAAAAAAATATTTTGCAGGGGTGCTTCTAGCTTATTAGACTTTTCTAAAAATGACTTTTTGCCTCTATTAATCCTTTCTATCCTGGTTTGTTTTCTATTTTCTTATTTTTGATATTACCTTATTTTTTCTTATTTATTTGTCTTTGTTCTCCTCCTCCTCCTTCTCCTCTTCCTCTTTCTCTTTTATACGTTAAAGTGAGATACTTAGCACATTGACTCTGAGGCTTGCATCTTTTCTAATGCATGAATTAAGGCTTTCTCTCTAAATACCACTTAGATATCATAATGTTTTCATATTTATCTTTCTGTTATATAGTTTTTAATATTTTCTGGTGACCACCATTATGCCTTCTTTAAGCCTTAAGTTATTCAGATGTACCTTTTTAGTTTCCTTAACATTAGGAAGTTTTTCTTTCTTTCTTTCTTTTTTTTTTTTTTTTAAGATTTTATTTATTTGAGAGAGAGACACACACAGAAAGAGTACAAGTAGGCGTGGGGCAGACTGAGAGGGAAAAGTAGCCTCCCCACTGAGCACGGAGCCTGACTTGAGACCCCTGAAAGCATGACCTGAGCCGAAGGCAGATGCTTAACGGTCTGAGCCACTTAGGCATCCCCCAACTTTTGGACGTTTCTAATGTTCTTTAGTGTTTGAATTCTAATATAACTGGTGAAAGTTTGTCATCTCTGTTTCTCCAAACTTTTGAAATTTTTGGAGACTTTATCTATGGACTAATTTGTGCTCAATTTTCATAGATTTTGTCTTCTTGACAAAATTGTATTCTTCAGTTGTATTATTCATTGTTGTGCAATGTCATATATATATATATATATATATATATATATACATACATTAGATCAAGATCGCTGATGTCTGCTGTCCTTATTCTCTGTTTTTTCAGTTCTGAGAAAGTTTTTGGTATCAAGGTTATTCTAATCACATAAAATGAATTGAGTAATTTTTTTCTTATTTTCTGGAATAATTTCTGTAGGAGTAGAGTTGTTTTTTTTTTTTTTTTTTGTTAGCTTGTTTTGCTTTTTAGATGTTCGATAGAACTTAGATTTATCAAAATCTCCCATCATGGAAAGGGATTTGTCAATTTAGTTTTTCAGTTTCTTAATTTTTGCTTCACATGTTTGGCAACCAGATTCCTGGGTGCATACATGTTTAAAATAGTGCTGTCGTGTAGTGTCCATGTTATCTCCAGGAATGCTCAGTTACCCACTGAAGTCCTTTGCTTTTTGATGGTGGGGTAAGAGCAGGGATATCTTTTTCCGTATTTTGGCTTTCAAATTTTTCTATATTAAAAAAAAATCTGATCTGGTAATCTTTGTCTTTTATCTGAGGAATAGAGTGCATTGACTTTACTGTTATAAGTGGTAATTTATATCTTGTCATACCATCTTATTTTATGCTTTATGCTTTTATTTTTCTTACAATGCCTATGCTTATTTTTTTCTGATTTTCTTACCCTTCTTTTAGTTCATTTATTTAGTTTCCCCCCTCTAGCCTGCCAGTTAAGAGATTAGTCTCTGGGGCGCCTGGGTGGCTCAGTGGATTAGGCCTCTGCCTTTGGCTCAGGTCATGATCTCAGGGTCCTGGGATCAAGTCCTGCATGGGGCTCTCTGCTCAGCAGGGAGCCTGCTTCCTCTCTCTCTCTGCCTGCCTCTGACTACTTGTGATCTCTCTGTCAAATAAATAAATAAAATCTTTACAAAAAAAAAAAAAAAAGGAGAGAGAGAGATTAGGCTCTGGAATTCTGGGTTAGAATCTCAGCTCTGGTTCATGGTAATCTGAGCAAGTTACTTACTTTCTTCACTCAGTTTCCTTATCTGAAAATGGGGGTGATAACGGCTGTTGTTTCATAATATTTTTGTGAAGGGTTAAGATATATATAAAATGTGTAGAACTGAGCCTGGTACAAAACTTTTGCTAGAGGTGCCCTGACTCTTTTTTTCAAGATTTTATTTATTTATTTGAGAGAGAGAGGGAGAGAGAGAGAGACAGCATGAGAAGGGGGAGGGTCAGAGGGAGAAGCAGACTTCCTGCCAAGTAGAGAGGCCCGATGTGGGACTTGATCCTAGGACTCCAGGATCATGACCCGAGACTGAGGCAGTTGCTTAACCAACTGAGCCACCCAGGCGCCCTGGACTCTTCTTTAAAACAATAAATCCCACTTTGGACCTGAGGATACTTTAACTCTGATTTCTCCCTCCCGTGCTTATATGTTGTTTTTGTCTAGTATTTTAGTTTTATTTAGTTATTCTTAATTCTCACAAAATAGACATTATCCTTTTATATGTTAAGAGCTTGTTTAGATTATCCATATATTTATTAATGTCTTTATTGACCATCCTCTCTCTTAGTGTTTCATTTAATATTATTTCTTAAATTAAGTTTCATGCTAACTCAAGTTTATAAACTAAAACCTTTTAAAGAACCAAAATGAGACTGTTTCAGAAATCATCAATCCCTGGTCCCCTTCCATGTTCCTCTCCCTAGAGGAACCCCTTTAACTATTTTAGTTCATCCTTTTGGCATTGACTATGTAGTTTAAGCATGCTTATATTACTAGTTCTTGATTTTCGTCTTGTTACAGGCATAATTTATTGACTTCTCACTGTGAAAAGTGAGGATTTACCCATTTGTCCACTTTTTTTTCCCTTTACCTTCCTCCTTTCACTGATCCCATGCGTGATTCCAATACCATAAAAAGTGGGGAGTTACCGCTAACTTGATAAAGAGTTTTAGTTTTGCAAGATGAAAAGAGTTCTGGAGATGGATGTGGTGACAGTCTCACAACATGAATGTATTTGATGTTACTGAGCTGTACACTTGGAAGTAGTTAAGCTGGTTATGTTGTATGTATTTTACCACAATTAACAACTACTCTTGTCAGAGCACATACTGCAATGTTTACAGATTGAATGAAGGAGCTTGGGTAGATACAAATGAAACAAGATTGGCATCATATTGAAAACTGCTAAAGCTGAGCCATGTATATACAGCTTTGCTGTATTATTCTGTCTATTTTTGTGCATTCTGTCAATTCCATAATAATTTTTTTTTAATTTAAAATTTATTTGAGAGAGAGTGAGAGAGAGAGAGAGAGAGCATGAGCATGGGGGGAGGAGGGGAGGAGGGAGAAAGAGACAGACTGTCTAGCAGACTCTCCACTGAGCACAAAGGGCCTGTGGGGCTCCTATCATGACCCTGAGATCATGACCTGAGCTGAAATCAAGTGTTGGCTGCTTAACCATCCTAGCCACTCAGGCGCTCCCCCATAATAAATTTTTATAATTACAAAAAAATCATACTAGGGGCCCCTAAGTGGCTCAGTTGGTGTAGCTTCTCTTCTTCCCAGGCTCAGGGTCCTGGGGTCAAGCCCTGCTTTGGGCCCCCTGTTTCGTGGAGAGCCTGTGTCTCTCTCTCCCTTTGTCCCCCTACCCCTGCGACTCATGATCTCTCACTTACACTCTCTTTATCTCAAATAAATAAATAAATCTTAAAAAAATACTATATATTCTATTAGTTCAATCTTCATGAAGAACTATTTCCTACAGCCTGTGATCTGCTTGCATGGACTGGTTAGTACCTACATTTGCTGCACAGTTGTATCCTTGGAGGTCTTCTTTTACCACTAGCTGGAAATTTCTCTTTCTTGATTTTTTTTCTGCTGAATTCCTGTTTCCTGGGTCCTGGATTTTTATCTTTCTTGGTTTGCCTAATTGTTCTGGTGAAACTTACTCTCCTATAATGACCAGTCAGACCAGATTTTTTTTTTTCTCAGTATCCAATGAGAGCTCATATGTCTGATACCTTTTTTTTTTTTTTCCCTTGTCACAATTAATGGCTGGAGGGCTAGATTGTTGTTGCAGGCATTGAGGAGTCATTTCCCCCTTCCACCTAACTTTGTTTCAAGCTGGTTGCTTTGTTGTCTCTTTCTCGGGTAGGGTTTGTTTCTTGTTTATTCTTGTACAGGGTGTAGAGTGTTTGCGTTGCCAGCCTGATGTAAGCATGTTCATGGAGGCTTCCCATCCTTGGTAAGCTTTAGACTTCAGCTCCTTTCTGCCTTGTTCCATAAGGCCATTACAATGGCAGCTCACATCATCTGGGCTTGGCAGATGCGCTCAAGACAGAAGCCAGCATCACTGCTCATTTGTGCCTCTGAATCACCTCTCCCACTTTGTTTTTGAGTTGCCTACCATCCCACCAGATCAATGACACATTTAAAAATGTAGTTCCTATATTTCATCCAGCAATTATAGTTGTTTGAAGGATAGTTTAGGGTATGTCTTCCATCTGGAAATGCTAGTCTTACTCCTCATAAAGGACAATCATATTTTCAGAATATGGACATAATTGCATTTACAGAATATCCCTAATGAACAAGTGAATTATTGATTTCACCAAATTTGCATTAAAATACTAGTGAGTACCAGCCATTATATGTTTTGTTATCAAAATTCCAATTATAATGGTTGATTTTATTTTAAATTTTAGTTTCTTTTGGAAACAGTGTTGCTTAGACATGCTTTGTCTAGCTGGTATACATGTAGAATGAAGTGCTCCACATAAGTATGTCTTCCTAAAAAAAAAAAAGTATATCTTCCTGATAGCTGACATACCCCCCTTAAATTGTCATTGCTTGTTTTAGTCACTTTCAATGGAGTGTTTTCCAAAAGGTATCCTAAATGTGTTATGTACATCTTAGGCTTTATAAATTGAGTAGTATGGGTACTAGTTGACTCTTCCTTCATCACTCATTATTACTAAAAGTAGCATAGTTCATTGAATGGACTTGAACTTCAATATCACATAGATCTGGAAATATACCTTCACTTCCCTACTTACTAGCAGTGTGGTCTTAGACAAGTCACTTATCAGTGATTCAGGAAGCCAGCTTGTACTGTTCACCAGTACCTATTGTTAAGCTTTCAGTAATTTTGTGGCCTGATTCTATTTTTTAAAAAAGATATTATTTATTTATCTATTTATTTATTTAGAGCATGCATGGTTGAGGGGAGGGGCAGAGGGTGAGAGAGACAGAGCATCTCAAGCAGACTCTGCACTAAGTGAGGAACTGACATGGGTTCAATGTTATGACCCTGACCTGAGCCAAAATCAAGACTTGGACGCTTAACCTACTGAACCACCTACTTAACCTACTGAACCACGTGCCCCTTGTTAACTGATTCTTAAACATATCCATTACTAAAAATTAAATTATAGAAACTTATAAGGACATAATTTATATTAAAATGAAAGGTAATTAAGGCTCAAAATCGTTACTTCCTCATTATTTTACTAAATTTCATTTATACCCTATGCTCTTACATATAACCAAAAGTCATTGAAGTTATTCTTTTGTCTATATACTATATAATGGTGTGTTATTGCTCATCTTTTTCCCACTCTGCCTTTAGTACCAACCTATTGGTTGCTTGAAATTGGCCATGGTGGAAGTATTTACACTGGAGAAATGGGCAACTGCTGCAAATCAGTATTTGATTCCTTGTTCTGTTGTTAGGACCTAAGAAAGTGATAGAGAAAATGTTAATAATGCAGGGTAAAATTAAAAGTGTGTCATGTCTATAGTGTCACATTGTGAGTAGGACAAACATTTGAGGAAATATTCTTCTAGTTCAGTGAAGGTGTAGCTCATGTCACTGATGAACAAGTGAAATCCTGGTACAGTGTTATGTTTTCCTTTTATTTTGTCCATTAATTTAAGCAAAAATACTAGTTAACAATGACAAGGATGCCCATTCTCACCACTCTTGTTCAACATAGTATTAGAAGTCCTAGCAACAGCAATCAGACAACAAAGAGAAATAAAAGGTATCCAAATTGGCAATGAAGAAGTCAAACTTTCTATCTTCACAGATGACATGATTCTTTATATGGAAAACCCAAAAGACTCCACCCCCAAACCACTAGAACTCATACAACAATTCAGCAACGTGGTAGGATACAAAGTCAATGTACAGAAATCAGTGGCTTTCTTATACACTAACAATGGAAATACAGAAAGGGAAATTAGAGATTCGATTCCATTTACTATAGCACCAAGAACCATAAGATACCTGGGAATAAACCTAACCAAAGAGGTAAAGGATCTGTACTCAAGGAACTGCAGAACACTCATGAAAGAAATTGAAGAAGATACAAAAAGATGGAAGACCATTCCATGCTCTTGGATTGGAAGAATAAACATTTTTAAAATGTCTATACTGTCTAGAGTAATCTATACTTTTAATGCCATTCTGATCAAAATTCCACCAGTATTTTTCAAAGAGCTGGAGCAAGTAATCCAAAAATTTGTATGGAATTAGAAGAGAACCCGAATCACAAGGAAATGCTGAAGAACAAAAATAAAACTGGGGGCATCACGTTACCTGATTTCAAGCTTTACTACAAAGCTGTGATCACCAAGACAGCATGGTACTGGCATAAAAACAGACACATAGACCAGTGGAACAGAGTAGAGAGCCCAGATATGGACCTTTAACTCTATGGTCAAATAATCTTCGACAAAACAAGAAAAAATATACAATGGAAAAAAGACAGTCTCTTCAATAAATGGTGCTGGGAAACGGGACAGCTATATGTAGAAGAATGAAACTTGACCATTCTCTTACACCGTACACAAAGATAAACTCGAAATGGATAAAAGACCTCAATGTGAGACAGGAATCCATCAGAATCCTAGAGGAGAATATTGGCAGTAGCCTCTTCGATATCAGCCACAGCAGCTTCTTTCAAGATGTGTCTCCAAAGGCAAAGGAAACAAAAGTGAAAATGAACTTTTGGGACTTGATCAAAATCAAATGCTTCTGCACAGCAAAGGAAACAGTCAACAAAGCAAAGAGGCAACCCAGGGAATGGGAGAAGATATTTGCAAATGACAGTACAGACAAAAGGTCGATATCCAGGATCTATAAACTCAAACTCAACACACACAAAACAGATAATCATATCAAAAAATGGGCAGAAGATATGAACAGACACTTCTCCAATGAAGACATACAAATGGCTATCAGACATATGAAAAAATGTTCATCATCATTAGCCCTCAGGGAGATTCAAATTAAAACCACATTGAGATACCACCTTATACCAGTTAGAATGGCCAAAATTAGCAAGACAGGAAACAACATGTGTTGGAGAGGATGTGGAGAAAGGGGAACCCTCTTCCACTGTTGGTGGGAATGCAAGTTGGTGCAGCCTCTTTGGAGAACAGTGTGGAGATTCCTCAAGAAATTAAAAATAGAACTTCCCTATGACCCTGCAATTGCACTCCTGGGTATTTACCCCAAAGATACAGATGTAGTGAAAAGAAGGGTCATCTGTACCCCAATGTTTATAGCAACAATGGCCACGGTCACCAAACTGTGGAAAGAACCAAGATGCCCTTCAACGGACGAATGGATAAGGAAGATGTGGTCCATATACGTTATGGAGTATTATGCCTCCATCAGAAAGGATGAATACCCAACTTTTGTAGCAACATGGATGGGACTGGAAGAGATTATGCTGAATGAAATAAGTCAAGCAGAGAGAGTCAATTATCATATGGCTTCACTTATTTGTGGAGCATAACAAATAGCATGAAAGAGAAGGGGAGTTAGAGAGGAGAAGGGAGTGGAGGGAAATTGGAAGGGAAGGTGAACCATGAGAAACTATGGACTCTGAAAAACAATCTGAGGGTATTGAAGGGGCGGGGGGTGGGAGGTTGGGGGAACCAGGTGGTGGGTATTGGAGAGGGCACGGATTGCATGGAGCACTGGGTGTGGTGCCAAAATAATGAATACTGTTATACTGAAAATAAATTTAAAAAATATACTGGTTAACATTCATGTGAGAACTGCACTCATTTGTTAGATTGCAACCATAGTTTGGTTACCAATATAAGGATTTGACAGAAATCTAAAATAGCATTCTCTGAGAATTTACAGTAAAGAATATTGTATATTCGGGGCGCCTGGGAGGCTCAGTGGGTTAAGCCTCTGCCTTCAGCTCAGGTCATGATCTCAGGATCCTGGGATCGAGTCCCGCATCGGGCTCTCTGCTTGGCAGGGAGCCTGCTTCCTCTCCTCTCTCTCTCTGCCTGCCTCTCTGCCTACTTGTGATCTCTGTCAAATAAATAAATAAAATCTTAAAAAAAAAAAGAATATTGTATATTATTTGGAAATTGTATACTATACAACTGTTATGTAAATAAAATTCCTAATAAACATATGTACACATTTATTTATTTATTTATTTATTTATTCATTTATATTTGTTTAAGTAAGCTCTATGTCCAATGTGGGGCTTGAACTCATGACATCAAGAGTTGTATACTCTACCAACTGAGCCATCCCAGTGCCCCCACATTTTTAAACATATAGCCATTTGTCAATATTTTCTAGAACTGCATTGCTTAAAATCTCTGAGGTTAAGCTTCTTCATCTATTAAATCAATTATCTGATACCATGAGCTCCATCCTTGACTAAAATTCAATTTTAATACTCATACCTATTTCATTCTAAGATTGAATATCAGTATTCTTTTCCCCCATCCTTCTAAATCCCATATACAGACATAAACTGAGAGCCATTGGGATGTATGAAACCTTTTGCCTCTAAATTATGACTCCAGAATACAATCATTTTTTAATGTTCATGATTTCTTTGTATGGATACTTAGTATCCTACCCTGATTTCAACTGTCATTTTTGCTTTTGTTGGAGTTCCTCCTTTTACCTGTCTCTCCTGTCTTCCCATGATCCCCTCTTATATTTTATAGTCTATGCTGTCCTCTTGTTGGTCTAAAAACTAGTACCTAATTCAGTTTAAATTGTGCCCAAAATACAAGTAAGTAGATGCTAAATTAGGACCTGAAAGACCTTCCTGTAATTGTTTTAATTTACTCTGTGACCTTCTTCCTTATATAAAAATCATTATGAAATATTTTAAGCACATAAAAAAGGCTGTGTAATAAACAGCTCCCCAAATACCCCTAGCCCCTTTTAAGGAATAAAACATAAGAGATGCAGTCAAACTCCTTTTTTGTTCTATTACCCTTTTTTTCTCCCTGAAGGTAACCACTAGTCTGAATTGATCATTTACAGGCATGTTGTATTTTTATCTCATATGTACATGTTCAGAATATACATGGATTATTTTACATATTTAAAATATACAAGACAGGATAAACATATTATATATATTCTTTAAAAATTGGTAGACTTTATATTTTAGAATAATTTTAGGTTTACAGAAAAATTGAGCAGAACCTACTAAGAGTTTCCAAATACCCAATTCCCCAGTTTCCACTACAAGTAACAGCTTGCATTCCTGTGAGACAATTATTACAATTGATGAATGAATATCAATATAAAACTATTAAATGAAATTCATAGTTTATAAGTTTATAGGTTTTGATAATATATCCACCATTACAATATCATGTAGAACATTTTTACTGCCCTAAAAATCTAAATTCCACCCCTTTGTCCCTGGATACATTCTAATACTCATAAACTGGATGGCTTATAAACAACAAATATATTTATTTCTCACAATTCTGAAGGCTGCAAATCTGAGATGAGAACATTGGCATGGCTGGTTGAGGATCCTCTTGTGCATCAAAAACGTCTGCATTTTCACATGGCCCAAGGGACTGGGGAACTCTGGGGGGTCTTTTATAAGGGCACTAACTCATTCCTGGGGGCTCCACCCTCATGATGTAACACCTGCCAAAGACCCCACTTCCTCATACCATCACATTGGCATTAAGATTTCAACATAAATTTGGGGGAACACTATAGTGGAGGGTTATTGATGCTCTGATTCATTCCCTTTAACTACTGATTTGTGTTTCATCTGTATGCTTCTACCTCAAATTATCTCTTCTACTGTTGATAGAATGTGAGTTGTTTCCAAGAGTTTGTTATTACAGATGTTTCTGTCTCAATGATCTCCTATAATTTCTTTGTGAAACTACATGTGCATTTCTTCAGGGTATGTACCTAGAAGTGAAATGAGGAAGTCATGAGATTTTTAAAACTACTCCTTTTACCATAAAATGGATTCTAACTACATTTTAAGCAAGATCTCTATGTGTACAGATATTCCAACTGTAATGTAACTTTTACTCTCTTCTAATGTGCAACACTCTCTCTTTCTTGTGGGCTTATTTGGATCCTAGCTTCTCTTTTTTTTCTATTTTATTCCCACTCCCACCTCCCAGCAATTCACCTTGATGACCCAATTTTTCCTTGAGGTGTCTGTCTAAAAGTCATTTCTCTAAGAGACCTCCAACTCTAGCTCACATCTGGATAAATGCCCCATCCTTGGTTTTCTGACAAGTCTTTTACCTTGGCTGTTTTACAGTTACCCATAGCTAAGTTCTCCAAAGACAGGAAGCAGAGCAGAGTGCACCAGGTTAACTTCTGTGCTCAGCGTAGATCCCGACATGTAACATTTGTGGAATTAATGGAGGGATGCATGAATGAAGGTAGGATACTAATACGTTAACAGTAGCAGAGACTAGTGCCCTCCCCACAATAATTGACTGGACCATTGCAGGCTCCATTGTTAGTTAGCAGGAGAATAGAGTTCAAGTGTAGAGGGCCAAAGACAAGGTTCTGAGACTCTGTCAGGCACAATAAGGACAAGGCTTGTCAGTCATGGCCAGGAGGAGGTATCTGCAACTCAGACATTCATAAGCTGGGGGCTGCCTCTGTTTACCAGCTGGGAAATCTTCAGAAAATGAACCATGAAAGCCTGCTATGCGGCAGCACTATGAAATAATTTTTCATTTGCCACCAGTCAGCTTCAGGGATCAAGGACAGCTAAACACATAATTCACTCATGCATGCTATTTTAAAGGCATGTTTTAAAGTTATAAATATGGTACATTGAGTTAATGAGGTATGTTCTTTTGGCGACAAATATTTACATTCCACATATGCCTCTTGATGTCAAGAGTGTAACTGTTTCATTTTCTTCTTTTTTCTCAGGAGGCTGGGATGCAGATGGAAAAGGCCCTAGTGTCTGGGACACATTCACCCATCAGGGAGGAGAGAGAGTTTTCAAGAACCAGACTGGCGATGTAGCTTGTGGCAGCTACACTCTGTGGGAGGAAGATTTGAAATGTATCAAACAGCTTGGATTGACTCATTACCGCTTCTCTCTTTCCTGGTCACGTCTGTTACCTGATGGGACGACAGGTTTCATCAACCAGAAAGGCAAGTGTTTCTTAAAAATAGAAGGTTGCAGCTTTAATTCAAGGTTACTGCTGCAGTCTGGCATAATTAATCCAGTATGCTATTCTGCAGTGGAGCTTTGAAATTGCAAGTTTTTAGGGTGATTATAGGATAAATTTTTTGAAATGGGTTTGCATTAGCTTTCTTAATAATATTCTGTTCTCCCTGAATTGGTGATATGTGTTGAAAGGGGACAATAGATGGGCAGGAAAGGGGCGGGAATAAGAGTTTTACTTATGGAAGATATTATTGAGCGTTAACCTGAAGCTGAGTTTCCAAAAGTTATGTATTAAACTATTTTCAGTTGTGTTATGCTGTGAAAAGTGATGAAAAGCCCTGTAGAACTTGAGAAGATTTTGAGCATTTCAAATGGAGCTGAATTAGTAGAGCGAATTAACTAGGGCAGAGATTAGTGCCGAGGCATCTGGAATCTGCTTAACTTGGGATGCAAGGCCAGCTGTATCACTTACTATCTGGAGAAGCATCTCTTGGGCATTTTTTCATGCCTCAGTTTCTCCACAAGTAGAAAAGAATACTCAAATAGTTCCTAGTTCGAGAGCTATTGGAAAATTAAATGAAATAATTTTTGCAAAGTGCTTTACACAATAGCTGGTATATACAAAAGCATTCAAAAAGTGTTAGCTATTATTCATATTAAGTTTTGTAATTAAAAAGACTATGTCCTATTTGAATGCCTGTTATTTATGAGTCATTTTACATACATTTTCTCTAATCCCCACAATCAGTGAAGGAGGTGTAATTAGTTACATTTTACAGTGGTGCGTGTCCAAATCCAGATATTTTGTAAATGGTGGATCTAGAATGTAAACCCAGGGTCTGGCTAGTTCCTTCCATACACCAGAGTTGGCAAACTATGACCCAAGGGCCAAATCTGACTGTTATTTTTGTAAATAAAGTTTTATTGCAGCGCAGTCATACCCATTCGTTACATTTAGTCTGTGGTTGCTTTTCCACCACCATGGCAGAATTGAGTTGTTGGGGCAGAGACCAGAGAACCTGCAGAGCCTAAAACACTCACTACCTGGTACTTTGCGAGAGAAGTTCTATGACCCCTGTACTACAACATAAAGGTTTCTTTCTTTCTTTCTTTTTTTTTTTTTTAAAGATTTTATTTTATTTATTTGATAGAGAGAGATCACAAGTAGGCAGAGAGGTAGAGAGAGAGAGGAGGAAGCAGGCTCCCTGCTGAGCAGAGAACCTGATGTGGGACTCGATCCCAAGACCCCAAGATCATGACCTGAGCCGAAGGCAGCTGCTTAACCCACTGAGCCACCCAGGCGCCCCAACATAAAGGTTTCTTCATAAAGAACCTTTATAGGTACTTTGTCCTGGAAAATATTTCACACTCCTCCTACGGTTGGGACTTGGTGAGGCAAATGATGTGCCTAAGATGCAAAATTTAAGGAGACGTTGACTCTCAGGGTCTTGTAAATGCAAGACGGACACTTGCAGAATCCTGAGGGAGGGTACCTGCTTGCTCACCCTGCTTTCAGGGGCGGTGACTTCCCTAATCCTCAGGGATTCCATTTGAGTAAATCATCTGATTTCCTACATAGTAAGAACAGCCAGTGATAACAACTGCTTAGGTGAGCTTGTGTCCTTGCAATGCTCATTTTCTGTGAGGTGGGGTAAGCTGGACATTGTGGAATGTAGCTGCAACTTATGTGTCCCCCAGATGGGGACAACACAAGATTACCAGGTCCATTGCTTGTTTCTAAAGGCATTAGCTCCCCTGACTAACTGCTGCTGGTTGAATATCTACTTTCTTGATATATTACTGGCCAGTTTTTGTTTTTCTGACTTTGAACAGAAGTTCATTAGTTGTTCAGTGTAAAAGTGAATTAATAATTTCCCACCTTCCTCATCCATAATCTATACCTTCTCTTTTCTCCAGGCCCATCACACCCCCAAGGACTAAAAACTAAGAGTAATCTTTGAATCTCCTCTTTTCTTTGTTTCCTACATCTAACTGGTTGCTAACTATGATCCGTTCCACTTAGGTCTCTTTCACTTCTCCCTCCTGGCCATTTTTTCTGCCTCTGCCCTGCTTTAGAGTTTTATCATTCTCATCAAGGACTTTTTGATATACCCTTGCTGGGTCTACCTATTTTCACTCATTCTCTGTCCATTAATTCCTTGTACAAAATGCTACCCCAGCAATTTGTCTAAAGCTTTGCCTCAGTTCTGTTGGCTTGCATCATCTCCTGTTAAAAACAAAGTAAGATAAAAAAATTTTTTTTTAAAACATCTATTTATTTGAAAAGGGAGGAACGAGGGAGAAGGAGAGAGGAAAAAAAAAGTCCCAAGCAGACTCCCTGCTGAGCATAGAGCCTGAAGTGAGGCTTGATTTCATGACGCCAAGATCATGACCTGAGCCAAAACCAAGAGTTGGTCACTCAAATGATTGAGCCACCCAAGCACCCCTATAAAAAATTTATTTAATCATCCCAAGACTCAATATATAGTGTTCACTCCTTCATATATCATTCCAGGTTTTATTTGACTTAGTTTTAATTCATCTCTGAAGCACTACAGGCTGAAATTCCCCCATGCAATTGCTCCATTTAATTCCCTAAACACATAGCCCACTACATACTAAACATACTATGCAATTTCCCACCTCTGTAAGAATTTTCTTAAGCTCTTTCTTCTGCCTGGAATGGCCTTTCCTTAGCTGTATTCACTGAGTATCTACCCTCCTGATTCTAGGAGTGTGAAGTTTTCACTGAGTTTCCATTTGGATGGTACACAATGAAAAAATTTGAAAAAACAACACAAAACAACCACCCCCTTGCCAACTTATAATATAGGTTCATAACTTCTTATCTGAAATTCTAAAGTCCAAAAGCTTTGAATACTGAATCCTTTTTAGCAATTTTAGGTCTAAAACTAATGTGGCAACAAAAGCTAACCTCAATTGATGGGACAGGTTTTTCTTAAATTGAAGAACAATTGACATACAATATTGTATTAATTTCAGGTATAGAACATAGTGATTTGCTTTTTATATTTATTACTTAATGACCACCACAATAAGTCTGGTTACCATACTAATTAGGTACTGTAATCATACAAAGTTGTTACTATATTATCAATACTGTTCCCTAAACTGCACATCACATCCCCACGACTTATTTATTTTATAATTGGAAGACTGTACCTCTTAATTCCCTCCACCTGTTTTGCTCATCCTCTCTCCTCTATTCTCTCTAGCAACCAGCAGTTTGTTCTCTGTATCTACGAGACAGTTTCTATTTTGTTTTGTTTGTTTATTTGTTTTTTAGATTCCACTTGTAAGTGAAGTCATATAGTCGTTGACTTATTTCATTTAGCATTAATATGCTCTAGGTCCACCATGATGTTGCAAATGGAAAGATTTGATTCCTTCTTGTGGCTGAGTAATATTCCGTGACACACACACACACACACACACACACACACACACACACACCATATCTTCTCTATCCCTTCATCCATTAATAGATATTTAGGTTGCTTTCATATCTTGGCTGTTGTTAATAATGTAGCAATGAACTCAGTGGTTCATACGTCTTCTCAAATTAGTGTTTTTGTTTTCATCAGGTAAATACCTAGAAGTGGAATTGTTGGATTATACAGTAGTTCTATTTTTATTTTTTTGAGGAATCTCCATTATGTTTTCCATAGTGGCTATACCAGTTTATATTCCCACTAACATTGTGTGAGGGTTCCTATCCTCACTAACACTTGTTATTTCTTGATAATAGCCATTCTGACAGGTGTGAGGTGATATCTCATTGTGGTTTTGATTTGCATCTCCCTGATGGTTAGTGACATTGAGAATTTTTTTCATGTGCCTGTTGGCCATCTGTGTGTCTTCTTTGGAAAAGTGTCCATTCAGGTTCTTTGCCTATTTTTTAATCAGGCTGTGTTTTGATATTGAACTTTATTGGCTCTTTAGATTGTGTTTGATATTAAGCCTTACGGGTTCTTTATATATTTTGGATGTTAAACCCTTGTGAAAATTTTTTTATAATCTCAGGTGATTTCACTGGTAAAGAATATTTACATATTTTACTACAGAAATATTAAGGAAGGCTGACCCACACCCACTGGGAGTGTTAACTGAATATATGGTATTTGCTTTGTATTTCCTCTCTAAAAATTCAAAAATTCTGAATACATCTGCCCCCAAGATTTTACCACTATATCAACATATCAAGCTATTTAAAATGAACCTGAGATCACTATAGCACACTGTAGATCAGCAACCTAGGAGCAGAGCAGCAGAAAAGCTGAAGGGTGGTGGTGGGGAGATACTGGGGCCACATGAAAAATGTGGGAAGATCACTCATGCACACGTGGGGATCATGTGCCTCAGCACTGAGCTTTTCATGTTTGGTCCCAGCTTTTGTAAAGTCATAGCTGATTAATATTACAGACTTTTCCATGAACGAGAGGGCACTGGAGGTGCTTCCAGGAGGCAGAATTTCAATAAGGAGTTGCTCACTCTTGTGCAGTGATCTGTTGAAGCAACTGGAACTGTTTTAACTCAGAAAGGCCATCATTTGTTTTTTCTGTCTAAACATTTTCTCAAAGAGCATGTGAAGAATTGGATAACCTTGTCACAATCCTTTACAAGGTACCCCCATTTTCTGTGTGTGTGTGTGTGTGTGTGTGTGTTCAACACTCTATTTTAAAAGCTTGATTAGCGGTTGTTTGGAAACTTGTAAAATTCTGTGTTCCCAAACTGGAAGAATACTTTACGAAGTGGAATTGTTACACAGCTTTTCTCTTTCAAATGTCAAGTTTTCAAGGTTTAACAAGAAGAGATTGAGCTGGCAACTGAAGTCACATTTTTCTGTAGTTCTCAACTGTTCAACTGAATTTTCCTATCTGCAACAAATGCAAGTTTCAGATGATTAATAGGGAACCCAAGTATTGGAAATAAAAAAAAAAAAGGAAAGTTTATGCAGAATTTCTTATTCACTTTAGTATTTAAAATATGAGCCTAGTTAGCAGGAATGGTAAAGTAAATAACTAAAGAAACATTTATTAACCTCCTACTCCATATGGGGCAGTGTATTAGGCTGAATAATAGCTCCCCAAAGATGTTCCTCCTAATTCTTAAAACTGTGAACAAATTTTCTTACATGGTAAAAGAGACTTTATAGCTATTACACTAAAAATCTTGAGATGGGGAGATTAACCTGGATTATCTGGATGGTCCCCTTATAATTACAGGAGCCCTACAAGATGAAGGCAAGATGATTGGAATCAGGGAGAAGATAGAGGAACTGAAACAGAGGTCAGAGATGAGAGAAGATGTGACACTATTGGCTTTGAAGATAAAGGAAAGGGGCGATGAGCTAAGGAATGCAGGCAGCCTCTGGAAGCTGCAAGAAGCAAAGCAATGGGTTCTCCTTAAGAGCCTCCAGAAGGAAGTTAGCCATGCTGCTGTGTTGATTTTAGTTCAACGAGTATCATTTTGGATATCTGATGCCCAGAACTATAAGATAATAAATAACTTATTTTGGTTTAGGCCATTAAGTTTGTGGTAATTTGTTACAGCAGCAATAGGAGACTAATACAGGCATTGTTCTAAAAGAATGTAGGGCAATTAAATAAATTAATTGGTGGTATGAGTCTAGAGGGGAGTGACCAAACTTATTTTGGTTTAGGCCATTAAGTTTGTGGTAATTTGTTACAGCAGCAATAGGAGACTAATACAGGCATTGTTCTAAAAGAATGTAGGGCAATTAAAGAAATTAATTGGTGGTATGAGTCTAGAGGGGAGTGACCTCATTATCATGTATGATACATGATAGACCCTTGACCAAAGTCAATTCTACATGAAGACATTTATGGTTTGACTAGTGAGATTCCAGTTCAGTTATTTTCTGTACTGAAACATCATCTTTGCAAATCCTAGTAATGTCCTCTTCTAAGGGAATTTCTCATTTCTCTGTTCTACATAAACCTGCTCTGCTCCTGGCCATTGCTGACCAAACAAGAGAAAGACCTCTTTCCTTGTGATGTATTATTGTTAACCTCATGGAAAAAGAGAATCTTGCCCAATTGTCTTCACATCTCAGGGATGTTTGGAATCCAGGAGTTGAGAGTCTGAGTTGGTTCGTTTGGAAACAGGACTATAAGGTAGCTTTTCGGCAGATGGGATGGCCATTTTGAGACCACAGCAAATTGGGTGCTAAGAAAATAGGTTCTGGGAGAAGGAGAGGAATGGAGTAGATGTGTTGAGTGAAACTGAAAGGATGAGACTAGTCTTTCTTGAGAGGCAAAGACTTTCTCAGTCCCAATCCCCAATTTTAGTTGCAATTTTCTGTTGAGTATCTGATAGCTGTCTACCATTTCAAATAATGCCCGTATATCCCACACCATCCACCCACTTGCCCTTCATCCTACCTTTATATTTGAGTTAATCTGAGTGGGTTACTTTTCTATATACCTAAAAGAGCTTTAACTCAAATTGCTTTATAATTCTAAAGATCAAACAAGAAGAAATGGGCTTAATTAAATCAGAGAAAGTGGTAGTAACTATGGAAGAAGGCAATTGAAGTTTTAATACTTAAAGTAATCAGTTACGTCTTAAATATCCAAAAGCAAAACAGAGTTCAAATATTCTGTCAGTTTCAAGATCCCTAGATTGGTAACAAATGATCATTTAAAAATATACATTTGTTCAGAGAATTAGTTACCACCAAATTGTGTTGATAAACTAAAGAACTCTTTCATGATTTGTTCTCATTTGATACTTGAAACACTCATGAGGTGGCAGATTAGGCATAGAAGGCCAAGTGATTTGTCCATGATTCCATGATTCTTTGGTGGAACTGTTTGACGCTGGAGCTCTGCTCTTAAAAACCCAACTTCACTGCTTCATGGTAGAATTGCATTAGAGCACCAAACCAGAATTGCTCTGTACAAACCAGAAGTACTCGATTTGGGGATGTTAAATATTAACTATGCAATGCTTTGTTGCTCTGCCAAGCTGATGAGTGAGAAAAAAGTCTTATTTAAAAATTTTTAAATCTTCAATTCAACTAAAGATTATCATGTTGTTGGAATTACATTGATTGCCATCATTAATGATTGCGCCATATCTAATGATGTTTACAAGAGATAAATCACTGATTCCTGTAAAACTTTTTTTAAGAAAAGGATCTGATATTATGATTCAGCTCCAAAATAAGTGATTGTGAAGACTAGTAAAGCAGTCACCATGTTTCTGATTCTGAAACATTTATGGGAAGTTGAATGTCATGGTAGGACAGGTTCAGGCTTTGTAGTGAGATAGAGTGGGTTATTGGGCTTAAATGCTGGGAGTGCCACATGACAACATTATCACTTAAGTCTGGTATTCACTTTCTCTGAATCTTAGTTTTCTTAGATGCTTAGCGAGGATAAAAATGCCCACTTCTTGGGTTTAGGGCTAGGAGTAAACAAAATCTGTGGCATTTGGTACATACAGTATGAATGCAATAAATGGAAGCTGATATTATTTTTATATTCAGAGCCAATGGAAGGAATTGGCTATGAAAACTCCAAAATGATTCCATCATACCATTTTTGGATATTACATTTTACAAGTGAGGACATGTGGGCTTGCCAAGGCTCAGAGATGGGATGGTGGAATGTTCTTTCATTGCAAGAGATAAGAAAAGCTTTATAAATGTTGGTGAATGTATTAGTTTTCTGTTGCTGCTGCAACAAATTATCATAAGCTTAGCTGCTTAAAAAAGCACAGAATTTACACCTGAAAGTAATATAACTTTTTATATAGATTATATCTCAATAAAACCTCACAAATTTATTACCTTAGAGATATGGATATCAGAAGTCTCTAGGCTAAAACTAAGATGCCTCCAGTGTCACATTTGTTTCCAAAGGATCTAGAGACAGTCTTTCTTGGCTCATTCAGATTGCTGGAAGAATTCAGTTTCTTATGATTGTAGAACTGAAGTCCTCATTTCCTTGATGGTTATCAACTGAGGGCCATTTTCAGTTTCTAGAAGCCATCAGATTCCTTGGCAGGTGGCCCCCTCCTTCCACCCTCACAGCTGGCAATAGTGGGTTGAGTCCTTCTTATGCTGCTACTTCCCCTACCTCTTCTTCTATGTTACATATTTTTGATCCACTCCTCTGCTCTACTGTTTCACTTCTAAGGACTTGGGTAGTTACACTGGGCTTATTTGAACCATCTAGAGAAATCTTCCCGACTCAAGATCCTTAAACTTAATCACGTCTGGAAATCCTTTTTGCTATGTAAAGTAGCATATTCACAGGTTGCATGGAGTAGGGCATGGATATCTTCTTGGGGCTGGGATATTCTGTCTATCAAGTGAAAATGGCATACAAATAGTTCTTCCAAGAATGGAGTTTTTAATGTATGATTCACATTATGTTCTGGTTTGCAAAACAAGTGAGCTGTTGTTAAAAATATCCACTCTTCCAGATAGGTAGACAAAATATGACCTTGCATAATTTGGCTTCTGCTTACCCTACTTCTCTCTCACCATTCTTATGCTTTCTCTGCTCAGCTATACATTCTCATTATGCTTAACTTAGAGTTCCCAGACATAGCCATACTTGGCTAAATTACAGTAGACAAGCAAAACAATGGCCAGTCCATATGATAATGAGACTCTGATCTACAAAAGAAACCCAGGGAGCCAAACTACAACCGCTATAGCCATTGGTCCACAATAGTCAGAACTTGATCAACATCTGCCAACTTTGCTGGTTTTTTTTGTTCTTTGTTTTTTTGTTTTTGTTTTTGTTATTGTTGGTTTGTTTCCCTGCTCCCTGCTTCCAACTTAGGACCAACCAGAGATAGCCAAATAAGCAACCCAAAGCAATCTCTTGGGATGTCTGACTTCTAGTTAGCACAGCCTCCCTGTGCCAACAACTTCCATTCAGAAGGTAACTGAAGCCTTCTCCTTCCCTTTTTTTCCCTTACCATAAAAACTTCCCTCTTCTCTGACAGCCTTCGAGTATCTGTCAAAAGCAAGTGATGATGGCTGACTCCCTTGCTATAGCAAGGGAGTAGAATTCAGCAAGTCTGAATAAATAGACTGCTTACATTTAGGTGATCTTTGCTTATTTTCACAACTCTTTTACTCTTTCACATATTTGTTTCCCTTTTTTCTCTTCTTGGATCACCTGTTCTTCCTTGCCTTATATGAGTAATTCATATTCAGCATTTGACTGTCAGCTTAGATGCCACTAATGACAACAATAACAATAATTACTAAAATGATAGGTAACCTGTACTGAGCCCTTACCTTATGCCAAGAGCTGTTCTAACCACGTTCAATTTATCAACTCTTAAAATTCTTGCAATAAATTATTGAAGTAGTTTTCTATTATTGTCCACATTTTATTTTGTCCATCTTATTTTACAGACAGGGAACGATGATTTCAGAGAGAGAAAGTAACTTGCCTAAGGTCACGGAAATAGGTGAACGAATTGGGGTAGAATTTACGTAGCCTGTTGCTGTAGTTTGCTTTTGAAATCATAATGCTATACTGTTTTCCAAATAGATTTTCATAAGTTCTCAGTTTGTAGTGGGTACTTTTTATCATATGCTTAAATGGAATTCTGTACTTGATCTTCACCAATGATACTGTATTATAATTGTTTATGAATTTATCTGTAATCCCTACTAAAATAGAAACTCCCTTAGACCAAGGACAGTATTTATCTTATACATGTCTGGAAGTCCAGCATATAGTAGCTTCTCCATACATGTGCATTTGAGGGATGAATAAATTAATAATTAAATGAAACAAATTTAAAAATCTGATTTATTATTTAATCAGAGGATACTAAGTTTAAAAAAAGAAAGAGAAAAGGACCCTACTTCTAGACAAACTTTGAAAGCAACACAATTCTACATATGAATTTATAATTATTATCCAGGAAATAACCGCAAACTAAGATAGCTTCTCTCTCCTGAGCTTAGGTGTTTCTTCTATAATCTTAGACATAAAATCACATGAAGCCCTAATACTGGTCTCCCCCAGTAAGTCTCTTCCTATTAGGAGTCATTATTAGGTTGGACCCAACATCTTCTTGGCATTGGTTTCTGAGGCAGAGTATCTCTAAGTTAATAACATTTTTCTGAACTCTGCCTCAATCCTAACAATTCTCCCACACACTTGCAGTGCTGGAGTATTAGTTGCAAGCAAGGGGTGGCTATGCATTCTCACAGGACTATGTCAGGATCTTAGAGCAAAGTCCCCGACCATGTTCCTTAACATGTCAAGCCTCTGGCCAACTGTCTTTGTAACCCATGTTCTGGGAGCTCTTATTCATGCTCAATTGGTCTCCTTTTCTGACTTATAAGACTGATATATCTGGAGAAGCACTGAGGCAGCCATCAATTCTTTTACTTAATATTTGATACCACTGAGAACCAGTCATTCATTAAATGAATATTATTGAGTATCTATTGAATTCCTGGTATTGTTCCAGGATTTGGGGAACCAGAAGTGAATTAGATAAGATCCCAGCTATTATGAAGCTTGAATTTTAGTGAGGTTAAGAGACAAATCAAACATACAAACAAATAAAATAATTTCAGTAATGTGGTAGCAACTTGTCCAGAACATCTGTGCTTCATGTCTTCCATCATACCCCCAACTTCCCAATCAGCCATTCTTCCTTGGAATTTTTAAAGGTTCCTCCAAAACTTTACTTGATGATATGTAGGAACTAACAAATCTTATTTGGGGTAAAAGTTATTTAGGAAATTATTCCTGATTCTTTCCTGATCTTTACTTATTGTCAGTGTTCTAAAAATAACTTTTCTTCTTATGCTTCCTTTTTGTTTTTCTCCTAGGAATTGACTATTACAACAAGATCATTGATGATTTGTTAACTAATGGGGTTACACCCATAGTGACCCTTTACCACTATGATTTGCCTCAGGCCTTAGAAGACAAAAGAGGCTGGTTGTCAGAGGCAATCATTGAATCCTTCGATAAATACGCCCGGTTTTGCTTCAGTACTTTTGGAGATCGAGTCAAGCATTGGATCACCATAAATGAGCCTAATGTTTTTGCCCTGCTGGCCTATGATTTTGGAATATATCCTCCTGGTGTACCTCACTTTGGAACTGGAGGTTATCAGGCAGCTCATAATTTGATTAAAGCTCACGCCAGATCCTGGCACAGCTACGATTCCTTATTCCGAAAAGAGCAGAAGGGCGTGGTGTCTCTAGCAATTTTTGCTACCTGGGTGGAACCTGCAGATCCCAATTCAGTGTCCGACAGGGAAGCTGCTAAAAGAGCCATTGCTTTCTGCTTGGATTTCTTTGCTAAGCCCATATTTACTGATGGTGATTATCCGGAAGTCGTCAAGTCCCAGGTTGCCTTCATGAGTAAAAAGCAAGGCTATCCATCATCAAGGCTTCCAGAATTTACAGAAGAAGAGAAGAGAATGATTAAAGGCACTGCTGATTTCTTTGCTGTGCATTATTATACAACTCGCTTAGTAAAGTACCAGGAGAATAAGAAAGGAGAACTGGGTTTTTTCCAGGATGTGGAGATTCAAGTTTTTCCAGACCCATCTTGGATAAAAAGTTTGGATTGGATCTACGTGGTGCCATGGGGAATACGTAAAGTACTGAAATACATTAAGGTAAAACACAGTGTTTCTATTCATGTATACCCAAATATGTAGAAGTGGGAAGACAGATGTATGTGTGAACTTGGAAAAAGGATGATTTTAGGCAGTAGGTTACACATTTGTTGGCTTGGAAAGAGAGATTAGGTGTTCAGCTGGTGAGGAGTAACTAGCTGATAAGGGGCTTTGATACACTGGTTAAAGTTGGACTTCTCTGTTAAAGGCAGTTGTGGGCATAGGAGTAGCTTGGACATATTTTCCAGGCTGATGTCACAACTGTAATTACTAAAAGGCATATTAAGGGCTGAAATAGCTGGATCCTTTTTTGGGTCTCTGTTATCTCGATGGAGTCCAGGTAGCTGAAATTAAAATTTTAAGTTAATGATTTTTAGGACCCTTGCTCTGGGGGGATAGAGAGTGTAGCCATTGGTGGGACCAAGGGGTTAAAGTGTAGTGACAATCAGCAGATACTGATGAAAGGAAGATACTTCTGTCTTCTCATTATGATAAGAGTCATTTGACCATCTTCATGGACATTTGCACAGTTTTGCTTTTCCATTGTTAGTCATAAAAGGTCAGTGTGTGGAAAATTAATTTAATAGGGTCAGTGCAATTTGATGAAAACTAGTTTTGGGTTGTAGCTTAGAGAAGATAGAGGGTAAAACACCTGATTTTATGAGTCTTTTTTTTTTTCTTGTTACATCTCTTTGGAATAAAACTTCAGTTCTCTTGTTCTAGGATATGTATAATAACCCTGTAATTTACATCACTGAGAATGGGTTTCCCCAGGGTGACCCTGCATCTCTTGATGACCCTCAGCGCTGGGAGTATTTCAGACAGACATTTCAGGAACTGTTCAAAGGTACTATTTGAAATGATGAAAGATCAATTGTGCAAACTTAATATAATTTTCCCATGTGCCTGTTTTCATTTAGCAAAGACCAATGATTTTGAAAGCTGAAATTCATGTAAATCAGTGTAAAGCCATGTAATTAAGAGAGAGGAGAAAAAGTATTTAGTAAAGAGGAAGGTGAGGGTTTTGGCCTAGCTTCAACCTCCCAAAATTTAATCAAGTAAAAGTGACTGTCTTCTGCATTTTGTGTGACTCCTGGGTGAAGGTGACATGAACAGAAGGGTGGTGGCTGGTGAAAGAGAACTTTAGTTGTTACAAAAAGATTAGCACTGATCAACTACATCATGCCTATTTGCATATTTTAATATCCCAGGTACCAAGACATGAACTGACAGAATTTTTGAAGGATCAAAATTAAGCATTTACGCAATAAACATTTAAATGGGCTTCGATGAGTTTTGGCCTAAAATGAGTCTTACATCACTATATGTTTCATTTCAGCTGTAATCAAACAGCCCCATTTAGGAACGTGTTTTTGTCATATAGGATCTGTGAATTTTATTTCTAGACAAGATTATTATTCTGGAAACTGCTCTTTCCCCCATGAAATTCTTTTCATATTTGAAAACAAATGTGAAAGAATAATCTTTAACTGGTAACACACATTTCGACACCAGTTAATTTCCCCATTTCAGCATTTACATGGAACACTGTTGCTTTGTAAATTTAATTTCTCCTCCATATAAAGGAATCATATCACAGAAACAAAAAATCCAATGCAAAAATGCGACTTTCAATTTCCTTTCTTACCAGGATAGGCACACTTCTCTCTCATCATTCTATTTGAAAGGTCCAAAATTATTCTATCCAAAATTAATCAGTAATATGCTGAAATCAGCCAGAAGGAATTCTGGAAAGTAACACAAGATGGTCTCTTTCCCAAACCTAAAATATATTGTACTTAATCCCTCACTCTGGCTTGGAGTTTATCGGCATAAGGCAATTTGATTTGAGCCCAGTGAAATAATTATTTTGTATCACATGCAAAACAGACTCTTTCTCTAGGTAAGAAAAAAGGAAATGTCTAGTTTACTGAGATTCCACTCCCCCTTCTCTCCGTAAATGGCCCTATTCATAGTTAATCCATTGATGTTCCCAGCTTCATTCTGAGAGGAAAGTAAGCTGGTTACCAAGAGGCAGATTTATGGATGGTTTGAGGACCACAAATGACTTCTCCAAAATTGTCTGTGTATTTTTGGGAAAAAGAGAGAAAAATAGAAATTGACTTTGTTCATTTCCAGCTTGGTACTCTGTTTAGTTCTAACATGTAAGGGAGTTTCATTGTTCTTTGAAATAGTTTCAAGTACTTTAATACAGTCCCTTAGATCTTTAACACTAAAAACTTGATAGTAGACCCCAAAACTAAGACAATTTAAGCGAGTAGTAAAGTAACTGAAAGTTAAAGTGGAAAATGTGAGAAGATTTGGGTTTCTGAGGGGCAGGGGAGGAGATAGGATTAGAAACAAAATTCTGTTTTTCTACTTGTTGAATTTCAATTGTTTTTTTTTTTAAGATTTTATTTATTTATTTGACAGAGAGAGAGAGATCACAAATAGGCAGAGAGGAAGGGGGAAGCAGGCTCCCTGCTGAGCAGAGAGCCTGATGTGGGGCTCAACACAGGCACCCCAACAGATGGAAAAGATACCAGGCACTTAAAACATTAATTGTTCACAGTATGTGTGTTCTCTTCTGATTTTTAATATTAGAGGATCTATACTTATTGTAATTAACATGTAATATATTTGTTTTACATTTAAAAAATGTAGCCTTGGGGCACCTGGGTAGTTCTGTGGGTTGAGCCTTTGCCTTTGGCTAAGGTCATGATCCCAGGGTTCTGGGATGGAGCCCTGCATTGGGCTCTCTGCTCAGCAGGGAGCCCGCTTCCCCCCTTTCCCCCTGCCTGCTGCTCTGCTTACTTGTGTTCTCCATCTCTGTCAAATGAATAAATAAAATCTTTTAAAAAATGTAGCCTTTCAAATGTGCAGAAATCTACTTATTGACAAAAAAAGACACGTTATCTCTTCTGGAATGGATATAGTGATAGCTATTTCTTATATATTGTTGTAGTAGATACCAATTATTTAATCTTGGTGAAACTCTTATAGTAATCACTCCCTTTTCTTCTATGAAATATCCACCTCTTCTTATCCTCAGGGTTACCATAGGGACAATCCCAGTTCTTCCCTGAGATTTAGAATTTGGGCCAATCACTTAGTTTTTTAGCCTAGACTGGGCAGGGGAATGTAGCCTTGTGAGCCTTTGGTGACTATGTCCCGCCTCAGAAGCTAAGGAGTAGTAAGTACAAAGGGGAGCTGTCTGTGCATCGAGGGAAGGGAAAACAAGAAACCGGGAAAGCTTAGAGTGATTCTTAAGCCTCTAATTCCAGTACTCCTCAGATGCATGCATGATCTTGAGAGACATTACTTTTACTTACAATGAAATGCTTTTTCTGCTTACCTGAACCTGATTGGTTTTCTATCACTTGGAACAAAAAGAGTGTTAACTGATACCATCATATCATTTCATTTTTAAAACAGTGAGACGAGGTCATTGCTCCTATTACACAGATGAGAATACTAAGCTTCAAAGAAGCTAGCTAAGTCATTTGTTTAAGATCACTAAGTGACTAAGTACTATTTCCTGGAACGTAGCAGAATGCATGCATTATTATTACTGCTGCTACTACTATTTTGGTGTTTGATGAGGTCTGTGAATTTAGGGCTTTCTGACCCAAAGTGGTTGCTTGTCCATATCACACAGAACATTTTCCTCATCTTGGGTACTCGGAACTTGCATAGTGTCTTCGAAAGGGCTCCATGCTGTCCCTGCAGGAGCCAATAGGTCCGACGACCTTGGACTCCACTCAGACATCCACCTTACCCTGCATCTCATCAGGGGAGTGGAGCTTAATTTATAATCGATTTCCTGAGACTCCTTTGAGGTAGTGCTGATGATCTCGATTGGCAAGAACTCTACTAGTAAGAAGCACCCCGTGAGCAATTAAAAATAATAACTGGCCAAGAAAGACTTTCGTGGGAAGTGCTGCAGGTGAGAGCTGGTCAGAACCCAGGGAGTCAGATGGATGATGGCTTTGTGGTCCCCATAAACAAAGCTTCCTCTCTAACATCACACATATGGACAGGCACAGAATGACACTATAGTGGGATCAATGACATCTGCCTGGAGGTCTCACTGATCTCTTCAGGTAAAATCCCACAGCAATTAATTGAGCAGTAAAAAGTAAGCTAATGTTTCTGTTTCCTATTGGGAAAGGAAAAAAAAAAAAAAAAGAAAAATGTCATTTCAAGAAAAAAAAAGAGAAATTAGCTAATGCCTTTTTAATCATTGCATTATTTAAATGCCTTTAAATAGGTTGTATTTTAATTAATGTAGATATAGATAAGAGAAAAGCAACACAGGAGAGACACAAAAAACTTGCAATAACATAACTGGCTTACATTTCAGCTCTGCAAATTATTCAATGAGAGGCCTTTGGCAAATTATTCAACCTCCCAAACTCTTAGTTTGTTCATCTGTAAAAATGGATTAACACTTTCCCCTGACAGGGTTCTTATAAAGATTCCATTTAATGAGCTAATATGTAATTACCCTTAACCAGCAATTGCCTCGCACACAGTAGGTCCTCAACCAATGGTAATAATAATAATTATTATTAAATGTGTACTCTTAATTTATCACCCCAGTTATTTAACTTGTTGTTTTACACATGTCATCCCAAGACTTTTTTTTTTTTTTTCCACCAAGTTTTTAAGTTATAGGAGAATTTTCCTACATGTTTGCAGGTTTCTCTATTTTTCTTTTTGGGATGAATGAATGTTGTAACTTTGGCCCTCTGGCTATCTACAGTTGACTCCTGTGGAGTAGAAAGCAACAACCGCCTCCCTCCATTCATTACTTCCATCAGAGAGGTTGCCAGATTAGGTGAAAAATTAAATCATTTGCAGCAGAAATAACCATATGCAACAGGGTAGCTGGAATTGCTCAACCACATGAAGTTTTTGCATAAGTTCAGAAAGCACTGATCTTCAAACAGTTAAGCCTTTCTCATCTCATATGAATCTCCATTATATTCATAAAAATTTTCACCAGTCCTTGCTGCTCCAGAAGACAAGTTTAAGTTCATCTGTAAATATACACAAATGGATGCCTCAATAACCTGAATGTTGCCAGGGAGGTGAGGAAGTGTGTGAAATAGGGGAGGTTACTCCCAATGTGTAATACTCCAGCCATGACCTAAATCCTCCTGAAAGGGGATGTGAGCCTGTGTTCTGCCCAAATCCTGTTGTTTGGAGTACGTGAACTTGCTGGAAGTCAGACAAGACATGGGTTTCAAACCTGGTTCTGGCACTCACAAGCTCAGTAATTTTCAGCCCTCTAATCTTCAGGATGGGGATAATAAGACATCTCTCTTGTAAAGAGTGGTGAAAAGTGAGCAAAGTAATCCTTATAAAGCCTAAATACAGAATCTGACACATTATAAAGCATCTGTAGACGGTGGCTAATTTTTGAAGAGGGTTGTGGACACTCCGTTCTGGAGCTGTGTCTTTTTATGATTATATCATCAGACCTGACTCCCCTTCTGGCATGTAGTAGTGTTCTACACATTTGTTGAATTTGGTAATGTCTATCAGAGAAGAGTTAGCCAATGTGTAATGAGAAATAAATGATTAAATAATTGGGAACTGTATTTTCTTTCCCTAAAGAAATATACCCCATAGAGGGGAGGGAAAAAAAGAAAGAAATAAAGAAAGCAGCTGACTTCTGGAAAGTTTCTGAGCCAGCCCAACTTTCCAGTCAGATCCATGCCTGACTTAGCACAGCAGTAGATGATTGCAGAGAAGGTTTGTTAATGACCAGCTTTAGGCTTTTAATGACAAAACCCCTCAGCAAGATGTCATCGAAGTTATTGAAGACTTCACTGAAAGTGTTGAAGCTGATGCATTGTAACAAGAAGGTTATAAATCTTGCAGTTTGGGTATACCACCAAGACAAGATGCTGAGCACAGAATCACCCTGCTGTTGTCTGTCAGCATCCTCCCTCCCCTTCCCTCTTCTCCTTCCCATGGAGAGCCAGTAAAGGAGAAATACATCCATTTCCCGAAGTAGAGCAGACCTGGCAGCCACCTGCCTATGTCAATTTCAGATCACAGAGGCCCATTTAACTGGACAAAATGTGTTAAGCACCTGTGTTTTTCTCAATGTGCATTTAAAAAATCCCAAGAATTAAGGAAAGATCTCAAAGGTTAATACATTGACCTTTTAGAAAAACTAACCAATTAAAAATCCATTGCAAGCTCAGAACAGAGACCCAAGTACCTACATATAGGTTTCCACTCCCTATCTATTGCTTTATTGCTTCTTAAAGTAAATGTTTGTCAACTTAGCCCCAATGAAGCAGTTCATCTCAGAGCTCACCGATAGCCCACAGTTTTGGATATTTGTGGGGTGGGATATCAGGTCCACTGGGTACTATTGCTCCTGGATGAACTGGATGACAGCTACTCAAGGTCGGAGTAGAGAAGAAAGAACAAGATTAGAAGGCTGTGCACAAGAATTGTTAGTGTGTGCTAGTATATAGACTTGTGGAATTTGAAAAGTCATGAAGAAAACAATTTCCAATGTATTTGTGGTCCACCAGCCTGCATACAGAGACCACAAACCCAGACAGTCAGATATTATAAAGTTCACCTTAAACAGAGTGATGGCCAATGACCTTCCCTGTTTTTTTTCTCCCCTACTTCCATTCAGTGGCACACTTACCTTACTTTCTGTTCATGTAAAGCATGACAAAGTAAAGAGTCTGCAGGGCTTGGAGAGGGAAGACAGACTAAGTCCTCTGTTTGAGTGATGTGCCTTTGGGTCAGTTATCATTAGGACTCTGAATGTTATCTTCCTCACCTGTTAAATGGGACTACTGCTAATTACTATTCTGCCTAACCCAAAGTCAGTTGTGAAATAAAATGAGATGATTTATGTCCCTATGTACTCAAATACCTTAAAATATTAGCTATTATATTCAAATTGACACATTTATTTACACTTGTAAGGACATCTGTCACTCTGGCCAAAATCCAAAATCTGGACCTCAGTATTCTCCACTGTAAGAGAAGGGATTGGTGCTCATTATCCAGTTGCTTCCAAAATCTGCAATTCCCAGATTCTATGGTTTTATTTTCCTGCAAATTGCTAAACTGCTGTGATGATTTGATCTGTGTAGGGGTTTTAGAGAACATGTGCTATGACCAAATGACTTGTGTAGAGCTTGGTAACACTCAGAAACACACACATGTACACAAACACACACACACGGGTGGTGGTTGCTAAGCTCCTTGGCCAGGATTACCTGGGTGAAGCACATGTTGATATGATTAGGGACATAGACCATTTAGCAGACACACCCTCTGAGAAAAAGAACCTGGTGCACCTGCTTCATGGGAATAGGATTCATGGGGCTGCCCAAGTGAGAAGCAGCTCAACCACACCTCAGAGAATCTGCCCTTGTGTTTTTTGACTGAAAACCACTCTTCATCTTCTCCTTCAGTAACATTCTAATACTTACGCTGTGCCCCTACAGATGGACATTCCTTTGAGCTTCTTTTTAATTCAGCTCCACCATGTCTGAGGAATAATTACTTAAGGTTCTCTACTACCTCAAGCCCGGTGAATTTTAAGACTACTCTAGAGCCTTCTAAAAAAAATAGTCAGATTATCTCAAACTTACCCTCTCCACTTTTTATAACAATCTGTCCAGTAGTTTTTGTGTGATGTGGCAGCAAACAGAAGCTCAGTTTCATTTTTATAACTGTAAAAGAGACCTGTAAAATAATTGAGGCATAATTTATCTGGAGAAAATGTACTCTTCCTATATGAAGAGTAGACCTAGTGGAATCTTGAAAAAGGTGAAAAAAGAGGATGTATCTGGTAATGATTTTTAAATGAGATGTATTTGACATATAACATTTTGTAAGTTTGACGTTACAACATGTTAATTTGATATATTTATATATTGTAATATGGTTACCACCCTGGTGTTAGCTATAATGTACATAATTATTATTTCTTTCTTTCTTTCTTTTTTTTTTTTTTTTTTGCTAGGGATAATTGAGATTTTGTTCCTTAGCAACTCTGAAGTTTATAATACAGTATTATTGGCTATAATCACTACGATGTGCATTAGCTCTCCAGAACTTATTTATTATTAGTTCCCAGTTTGTACCTTTAAACAATGTATCCCCAATTCCCTCATCCCTCAGCCACTGATGACCACCATTCTGTTCTGTTTTTTAAGTTTGGCCTTTTTTGATTCCACGTATAAATGATATCATACAGTAGTTCTCTTTCTCTGTCTGGTTTATTTCACTTAGCATAATTCCCTTGAGTGCCATCCCTGTTGTTGCGGATGACAAGATTTGCCTTTTACTTATGGCAGAATAGTATTTCATTGTACACACACACACACACACACATACCACAACCCCTTTATCCATTCTTCTGTTGCGGGGCACTTAGATTGTGTCTATATCTTAGGTTATTGGGAATAATGCTGCAATAAACATAGGAGTGCATATCTCTAGCTATCATCTTGGCAAAGATGTAGAGATAAGAGAACTCTTACCCACTGTTGGCAGCAACATAAGTTGGTTCAGGCATTATGGAAAATAGTAGCGAGGTTCCTCAAAAAATTACAAACAGAACTAACATATGATCAAGCAATTTCACTTCTGGGTATATATTCAAAGGAAATAAAAACATGGGTCTAAAGAGATAATGATTTTTTTAAACTTGTTTCAGGAGAGCACAATGATGGAATATTCATGTGGTAAGGTAACTGTTGGAATTGAGAGAAGGTGAACTTCTGAGGTCTTCTCCTGGGCCAAGGTGAAGTGGTCCTCAAGCATCTGCTTACATTAGCTCTTATTTCCAAATCTCCAAAATAACTTGATTAGTACCTGATTATTACCCACCTTAAGTTATCTTGAGAATGAAAAGGCACTGCTTTGGAATAAAGCTAGTAAAATTTATCTTAGTGTGATTGGCAGGGGAGTTAATAAAGTTAATAATGGTGTTAATAAAGATTCTATTGGATCCATGTGGGTTCATGGAAAGAATAGAGAGAAGTGGATGCCCAGGTGTTAGCCATTCCTACTCAGGAAGCTTAACATAAGTTTCCCAGTGCTTGGAAAGGAATATTCTCCATTATAAAATAATACATCGACATTATGTTTTGTAAATCTAGGTCTTGTGAGTTCATCAGTGGGAATTAACTCTGGGTGCACAAAAGAAATGAGTGTCTGCATTTGCAGTGTTGGTAATTAGATTATAAGCAGTGCTAATATCGCAGCTTTATAGCCTTCCTTTCTTTTTCTTATCTTACCTGTTTATAACTTTGACATGACTTGTGCTGGTCAGTTGCTCTATACTGACATAAATGTTGTGTCTGTCAGCTCTTCCAGATTCGTAATCGGGTGAGTAACTGGTTAACTGCATCCTATATTAGTTTTTCAATAGCAGGCCTGCCACCATGTAGAAGAAAATCAGCAATGTTATGAATAAGGACATTAAAAATTTGGTGCCATCACTGATTCATGGGCTCCTTGTGCAATTGCAGCCTTGTTGCAATTAAGCACATGTTGAATAACACAGTTGAATAGATGGGAGTTGAGAGACACTTTGAGTCTTGAAGACCCATTATAATCCATGGAAGTAAGGAAGAAAGCCATCAGAAGAAATGGAAATTATTAAAAGGTACAAGCGCTCATAGGCAGGATCAGTGTGTATAAAGATTTTATTTACCATTTTTTAAATGACAAAATTTGACCAGAATTAAATTTTTCGAGCTATATACTTAGCATTCAGTGGCCGGTCAGTAAATTTCCTAATGGCCGATTAGGAATTTGAGTCTAAATAAGCAGAAAAACAGAATCACTCCCGGGAATTTGAACCAAATATTAGATTTATACCACCATTTTGCTTCTTTAAAGAAATAGAGGATTGTTTTTGCTATTATGAGAATAATTTTCATGCTTTGGGATTATGCATAGCTGCTAATTATACCCTTTTGATATTAAATTTGTTTTTGCTGTGACAATAATTGAAATCTATGCTGAAGGTTTTTAAACTCTTTATATAAATACACAACTCCTCTGAGCCTCAGGTCCTTCATTAGAAAAAGAAAAGGGTTGAACTAGTTTTTCTTTTGGGATCCTTCCAGTTTAAGAATTTTGTGACCCTCTAAATATCCTTTCAACTCAGGTGTGTCAAGGATCATATTTTATTGGAACTCTCAATAATTTCTTAGGCTATAAAATTAAGTCTAAGGAATTATAATTAACATCTTTTTTTTTTTTAACTTTCTTCATTCTTCTCATTTAGCTCCTTAATTTGAAATGTGAACACCTTTCTTAGTTGAACATAAAATAAGACCTTGCTCTTCAATGAACTGTTTCTATTGCTTTTGATTCAGGTTACAGGTAACATTTTCTTGACCTTCAATTTGGGAGTTTCCTCTTCTCTTCAGTCATATTGAAAATGAACCTTACTTTTCCTTCCCTGAGAAAGTTATCCCTTGGAGTTCAGAGTTAGAAGGGTCACCTCAGATTCAAGTTTAACAAAGTTACTGTAGAGAATATAAAATCTCAGGGAGAAGTAGAATGAACAAATCAGTCCAGAGAATTAGAATAAAATCCCCAGCTGATCAAGTGCATGGCAGTTACAATCACAAGTAGTAGAATCACCTTTCAAAACATGATCATGCCAAGCCCCACCTAATCTATCAAGTTTTAAGACAGTTCAGTATGATTTCCAAGCTTTGCCATAACTGCATAATATAATTCAGTTAGGCAGTGATTTTCACTTTCCTCAAATTTGGCTTGAGCATGAAACTTTTGTGTCTGGGCAAGATCCTGACTTAGAAAGAGAATAAGGCTGCAGCCATTTTCAAAATTACCTTCCCACCATGATTCTGTGGAGACTTCATAGCTGGGAAATCTCTTCTATTTGGAACTTTTAAGCACAGAGTTTACTCTAGTCAGGGTTTCTTTTACCCCAAGTTACTGTTTAGGTGAAATTTTCTTCAATACAATGAAAATATCAGCCTGGTGCTGGAGATGAAAGTAGTTTCTTTCAGAATTGAAAGAAATTCTTAAGGCTTATCTGGAAATGCTATGTGAAGAGGAGGGGGAGGGAGGCCTGTCTCCCTGAATAGGGTCATCTCAGCAACAGCGAAGTCTCCTGTGTGTGAATGAGATTAGCTAATGAAACAGTATCATGGCCGGAGATTACTTTGTACCTCTCTAAAGTTCAGCCACATTCCCCCCCCCCCCTTGTTTGTGAAATTCCATTATAGGAATCACTGCCTGCTTCAGAGATAAGTGAAACCATTATGGGTGGAGGAAGAAAAGGCATTTGAACCTTGAAGAATTGTAATTGGTGCTGGTGAGTGAAGGTGAACAAGAAGCCATAAATGTTTCAAGTGAAAACATTAATGAGCTTGGGGCTAAATGTAGATGATGGGGGGAGGGATGCCTCACATCTGTTGATGCAGTAACTTTTTCTCCCTTAACAAGTGGATTCATTTCTTTAGTAGTATTAAACCCAGCCTATAATGTTTGAAAAATTTAAATGTTTAAATTATTTAAATTTAAATTTAAATGTTTAAATGTTTAAATTTTGTTTCTTGACTAATAACTGAGTCAAATAGGTTTTATAGTTAAAAATAAGCAAAATAACACAAAAATTAGATCACTGCATGAAATGGGGGCACGTGAGTGCGTATGAAGTGTGTATACCTTTATTGGTAGATCATTTTGTTCCATGACTGAGGCTATGCTGGCTTAGTCTTCTTCAAATATTTTTCTTCCAAGAATGTTCAGACTGTGTTGTTGATCCTTTGAATGAACAGTTGGCCTTCCATTTACAAAGAAACTTCAAAAATATTTCATGGCCAAAGTTTGCTGCCCTCATGAATGTATGATAATAATGTCAAGAGTGTCTCAGAAATATCTTTCAGCATTTCTGGAAGAACAAACAGCATGACCCATTGTGGGTAGTGTTGTACAGACAGGCAGCACTTTGTATGAATACTTCTACACAACAAGGATTAGTATATATGACACAGCAAAAGAACATAGTCTTTAAAGACAAATGGTTCTGCATTCAAAACCTGGCTCTGACACCCTTTTGTGCTGTGTGACCTTGGACTTGTTATCCTGACTCTATGAATATCAGTTCATCATTTGTGAAATTTTATTTTTGGTGAGGATTGATGACATACTTCAGATTCTAGAAAAATGTCTAGCACATAAACCCCCCAAATGATAACGATTGCAGTGAATTCTTTGTTACCCAGCGTCTATTAAGTAGGATTTTAGAAAAACTGTGACTTCCTGCACAGTCATCAAGCACTGATAATTTATGCTTCTCTTGATGACCCTGAAATGCATTCTGAATAATTAGAGAAAGATTAAATTATAATCAGTTTAGTTTCAGTGTTAAGTGTATTTTAATTTATTCTCATTCTTTAAAAAATTTGTAACCCTACTGCATGTGGTAACAATTAACAAAAAATATTTGATTAGCTGGAGCACTCTGCTTCCTGACTGTCAGACTAATGAAGAGTTTATTGTATATTGTTGGAACTCAAACTCTGCCCTACAGATTAAACTGGGCATTTGCTGGATAGATTCGCTTCACACGGGTCTGATATTCATTCTCAGACCCAACGTGTTGACTTATTGTCTGTAGGGAAGTTCTGGAATTAGTCCTCCAATATCCTTAAACAATACTCTATAGAACACCCTGTTTTCATTTTTTTTTTTATCACAAGGTCATAATTCTGGTCATCCAGTCTGATTTTGTGCACATGAGTAACTAAATCTGGCCTTGAGGGTTGTCTGTTCTTTTCCTACAGATTTCTAGAGATGAACATCACAACTGACATTAGTAATCAATCTAGCTTGGTGTTTCATCAACCTTTACTCTTATCCAATCATGTTTTAGACTTATTTTTATTGGGCTTTTTAGGCGATATAACCTTCCTGATGAAAACTTCACAGGCATTTTATCATTTCTGTGGTCTTTTGAACTTCCCACATTCTCTCCCCCTCATCTCCACACCCCCCCAACCACCCCACATAAGGTCATATGCTACTTTAAAAGATGGCTTAACAACTGACTTGAGTTAAAAATAGTCTCCTCAAAAAATTATCTCTATTATTGTCCCTTTGTGGTGATCTCAGTTAATAAGGTTCATTTTCAGGCAAGCAGATTGATTTTAGTTATTTAATTGATCACCATAAGACATAGTATTCATTGGTTTCTCTCTGTCCTCATTCTACCTGTCTTTAAATTCCTTCCTTGCCCTGAAATCCCTCTTCCAACACAACCAGTCTTTTCTTCCATAATGTCTTTCACATCCTCAGTACTTATTTACATGAGTTCAACAGTGGCAGTAGAAGGAGGCTGATTGTCTGCCTTAAAGGGAGAGCAAAGCTAACAGAAAAATAGCTGGTGAAGATCTCATTTTGCTTTCCAAGATCGGGCAACTCTTGGCCCTGGAGTGAAGGCAGGATTAGCAAGGTACTTCTTTCAAAATGTCGATGTCTCCCTTGGTAATGTCAGGGCGAGCACTAGGATCCAGAAGCCTGGATCCATAGCCAGAAAGCAACAATTAGCGTCCTACTGTAATCCTGTGATTTCTCTGAGACTCAACTCACTAGGTAGCTGTCCTTCAGTTGGTAAGGTAAGTTTCATGTTATTGTGTGTAATTTCACCCCAAAGTGATTTTTTTTTCCTCATTATATAGACATATATTAAAAGCCAGCAACTCAATGGTATCACCATCACTGCTTCTTTAGCTATACTGAACTTTTATCTCTTTAACTACCACAAACATGTTTCATGTTTGACAGACCATATTTGCATTATAGGGCTATTTTGAATCTTTTGGGAACGATGGGTTTGAACTTTGGTATATCAGAGTGGCTAATTGCAATGTTTTATTAAATAGGCTTTTGTAACAAAATGTGACATTTTCCCAAGTATAGTGTAAGACCACTTGGCAGAACAAATGAATATATGTTAATATAAATGTAATGCTAAAACTTAAGAACATTCACAACATTGAAGTTTAAATATCTTTACTAGCTTTCCACACCAATAAACCTTTAGTCACAAAAATGTCATATTAAATATTTGTGGTGGTCAGTAGTTGAAAGGTGTTTATTTGATGTATCTTATTTTTTTGACTTTTGACATTCCTAATGGTCTTATAAATATGTGTAATTGTATTCACCTGAAGTCTTTTATTACTTTCCTTTTATTTAAGGGAGATTGCTTCTTGAAAAAATTATCGTTAACACGAGCAACGTTAAATTTGTTGTTGAGAATAATGGTAGGAAGAACAGTTAAGTAATGCCAGTTTAAGCTTGTTGTTAATGCCAGTTTAAGTATTAATTTTGGTCAGTTATTGAAGATTGGCCATTTTATTATATTCAGGCTCTAGATAAAAAGAAATACTAGCTCGTAAAGGTGAAGGAGGGAAAAGAAGAGGGAATGCAAACATTCTGCTCATAGATTGTTGACATAAAGGTTGGAAACTAGCTTGTAGTGTCCTGACAGCCAGGTCAAAGAGGACTTAGCATTAGTTACCTTAATTTCAAGTTGTGCTCTGTGGAGTCTCGGGTTCCATGGATATATCTTTGGGGACTGTTAGTTTGTACAGAGGGAGGGTGAGAAAATGGGGCTCCAGGGCACCTCAGCTTTTATTGGTTGTATATATTAGGAATCCATAAAAATTTTAATTTGAAAGGAAAACTCTGTTGCTAAAAAAAGAAAAATTGGAAAGCCGCTGAATAATAGGGAGCTCATTATCAGAGGGGAAGCAACATAGTAGCTCCTTTGGGGAAATGAAGCTTAACTGCCTTTCTCTTTCACTTAAAAAAAAATTATTTCAAACTTACAGAAAAATACAGGTAACTGTGACCCAGTGTAACTGTGTAACTGTGACCCAGATTTAACAAGTGTTCATATTTTGCCACATGTATTTTACATTAAAAAATTAATAAAATCGACCCTGATGAAACCCCTTCGTACCCCTCTTGTCCAGATCTCCTTTGCTCCCTCCCTGACCTTAGATAACCCAGATCCTGAGGCTGATGAGTGTCTGTGTGGGCACAAGATACACATCTGGCTACAAATGTATGTTTCCATAACCCATTTGTATATTGTTTTGTGCGTTATACCATTGACACAATAGCTTCACACTATACATACCCGTTTTCAACAGTACATTCTTGAAGACTTACTGTGTTTATAATTTTAGCTTTAACTCATTATTTTTAATGGATCTATGGTATTCTGATCTATGAACATACCACATTTATTTATTCATCTCTGGCTGGAGGATATTTGGAGTCTAAATGATGGACATTTTTGTTTTGTTTTGTTTTTTGTTTCACAAACAGTATTGCACTGAATATCCTTGAGAAGTTCATGTTTGAAAGGCATTTCTTACATGGGAGTTTATGAAGCAGACCTGCTAGCCCACCTGGTGTCTTTGTACCATATAGAATGAGGTTCCCTTTCCTTGAAACACTTTACATTTCCTGGGAAATGGTCTCAAAGACTAAGCAAATGTGTAATCACTTCATTTTGAGGGTGTCCTCCCTACTTTCGCAAAGTAGAACTTGCATGATCATAGCAATCACCCTGTATGCAGGGGAACCCATACTAAGGAAACCCGCAGAATATAGAGTTTGGGAGGACGAGTGTGCTTAACACGTCGGCAACTGTGATCTAAATCAAAGATTTATGCTTAGTATTTACATGAGATCTTTAACAGCCGAAGTCAGGGGCTGGGAAAAATTGTATTTCCCTCAGAGATAATACGTTGCAAATGAGGAGCCCAGGGAAGATATATAGGCTTCCTCTCTTTTCCAGGTCACAGAGGACCAGCAGCAGGGTCAAGTGATATTGTATAGAGGTGTTATTGTCCAGAACACTGCCCTCAGGCCCCTCCTATGTAGACACATATACAACACAGGCTCCTACCAGGCTTCTTCTGCTAACTCAACACTATGGTATAAGAGAAGGCAAGCTCTCCAGGGAAGGCTTAGATGTCTTTGCTCTGGGAAAGAAGTTTGGATTGTATTGGACTGAGGTGCCATCATGTGAGACTCCCACAGAGGCTGGAGGTACAAGTGCCAGTACACTGAAATGCATTCATGGAAAGTAACTCACTGGCTGGCTTTGCTGGAGGGGAAAACAATCCCACAAGAGGCAGTGCAGTGTGCCCTCTATTGTTTATGAGAGTTTAGGAGGGACAGACTCTGCCCTGCTTTTGAAATCTTAAAAGCATATTTGCTTTGCAAGGTCCTTGTAACTAGACGTTGCATAACAGTCTAGCAGGAAACTCTTATCTGCCTGAAGTTCCCTTCGTCTTGACCCTGTCCCAGGCAACGATGAAATCATTTCATCAATGATTTGGGTAACGAGTTGAGGGAATGCATTTCCAGTTTGCTGATGACAAAAAGTTCATTAGGGAAGAGAGCAAAAACAAGCTTGCTGCTACTTTTATGGTGGTTTGTTCATTTTCATCAAACAGGTCTTAGCTTAAATTTCACCTCTTCACAGACGCTTTCCCTGAGGAGCCAACTAATGTATGACCTTCATTTCCAATCAGTTTCTACCTGTTTTCTTTATCCAAAATAGTATTTCTTAGTTGTTTAATGGTTTCCTGACACATCTCCATAGACTATAAGCTTGATGAGAGAAGGGACCATGCTTCCCTGATGGTTTCTGCGCCCCCATGCCCAGGACATAGTATAGTTCCTGGCACATAATAGGAACTTAATAAATCTTTTTTTGATTGAATGAAAGTCATGGGAATCATTGAAGAATATTAGGCAAGGAAGTATCATGATCATATTCCTGGTTCAGAAATGAAATCTGGAGGAATAAAAGCCTAGTATGCATTATTGAAAATGCTTTATGGAAGAAAACATGTGTGTTGTAATTTTTTAAAATATTTACTCTACTTGTATTCGTGGTATCAGATCTCCTGATTATAAGGTATAATAACATCACTCTTAATTTTGCCTGGAATATTATCTTCCATCCTTGGCACCGTTGAACATTGACATTAATATTAACAACCCAAGTCATACCCGGAAGATATTGTCTAAGATGATCTCCTAATAGGGCAAGGGCTTTTATTTTTTTTTTTTAAATTCTTAAAGAACTATCAGGTATGAGACTAAAAAGATTCATTTTGTGTTTCTGGGGAGGGCAGAACTCAGGCCAGTGGGGGCCCATTCATGAAAGCAAGTTTCAGTTTAACATAAGACACAGCTTTCGAACAATTAGTGGGGCTGAATAAGGGAATGCATGTCCTCAGGAGATCATTAGATACTTGTCAATAGATGGCATGAAAGCAGATGCCAGATGCCCATCTGTCAAAGACGCTGTTGAGAGGACGTCTGCCCCATGTGGGAGGGTCATTCCACAAGTGTGTGCAATTGCCTCATATTTATTGGGTATCCACAGTGCTCTTGCTTCCATGGAGGATACAGAAATATATAAGGCACAGCTGCTGTCTGGACATGATCACCTTCCAATCCTAAATTCTGTGAATTTCAGGCAGTTTTAGCCAAGGACCTAATGGAATTTTCACATCCTCCACATTAGAGCAGTCTGAAGTTATGAAATCCCCAAACATCGCTAACCTACTGGTCACACTTAACCTTATGGCAGCAGGATGAACATGGTGCAGAATACCACTCCATAGCCAAGTCCTGCTTGTGTGCCCCAGCTGAAGCCCTGGCTTTGCTTTTGTGACAGTAAAGATTCTAGCAAATGAAAGTTAGTTTCTTTTCTTTGGTTCACTTCTCTTCTGGTTTTGAAAGTTTAATATGAGTTCAGAGCTCAGGATGACATGTGTTGGCTTTATTTAATCAAACTTTGTCAAGATAAATATTTTTGCATTAGAATTGGATCTCTGTGATTCTCACCAATGACAAAAACATGAATTATAAAGTAGAGACTTTACTGAATTATAAGTAAGCACACTTAATTCTTTAAAGTCATATCTGCCCCAATCAATCACAAAGTGTTTGACTTGGAAACTTCCTTCTGCACAGTAGAGAACATTAATAAATAAACGTCTGGATGGAACAGTTTGGGGGGTTAGATCTGGATATGGTAATGACCTAACATTTTGGTTTGAATTCTTTGGTCTCTGTCAATGACATGAAGTTGGCTGTTGATGTGGGAAACAAAGGCAGAAGAAAAATTATTAAATTTCCTTACTATCTACAGCCCACTGACAAGTCTTTGAAACAGGCAGAGTGACATTGCTCTAGGGACTTAGCAGCCTCAGTGTTAATACTTTGCTAAGGGCACGAGGCAATCCTGGCCCAACCCCCAGAATCCTGTAAGCCTACTTTAACATATAAAAATTCCTGAGGCACCTGGGTGGCTCAGTCAGTTAAGTGTCTGCCTTCGGCTTGGGTCCTGGAACAGAGACCTGCATTGGGTTTCCTGCTCAGCAGGGAGCCTGCTTCTCCCTCTCCTTCTGCCTGCAGCTCCCTCTGCTTGTGTGCTTTCTCTCTCTCTCTCTGCCTCTCTCTTTCTCTCTCTTTGTGTCAAATAAATAAATAAAAATATTTTTAAAAATTTTAAAAATTTAACATATAAAAATTCCTTTGGAAACTTTATTTCTACCCCCTAAGATACATGTTGGCAATCATTCCCCAAACATATGACCCAACAATATGCAGTTGAAGGATCTCATGACTGAATTTTTATTAAGCAGCAATAAATGACCTTTCCTAACAATAGCTAGCCCCCTCAGGATCCTGGAAACCTTGTTTCCAATATACCTAGGTGGGATGGGGGTGCTTATAGTATCCTTAACCCCTTCCCAACTTGCAGGTATATAAATGGGCCACTCCTCATGAACCCAGTGCAGCACTTTCTGCCCACACTTCCTGTCCACGCGCTTTACTAAAACCAGCTTTTTGCAAGAATTCTTTCTTGGACATCAGGTTTGAACCCTAACGTCTTCTCCTACATCAGCTGTCACATGGATGTAGCCTCTCTCTCTTTTACACACTTCAGAAATAAGTGTCTTGGAACCTCATTAATGTAGGTAATATCTGCCATAGTTACTGAGTCACATGTCATCACAGATCTGAGGGATTAATATGCTTCCTTTGGCTATTTAACAGAACCTTGACCCTGAGTAGATTCATAGCCCCAGATACTTAATGTTTGATTTCATACTATGTTTGTTAGTAAATATACAAGGCTTTCATGAACAGTCCTTAAAAAATATTCCTTTGCTATATATTCTGGAGACTTAGTTATTTCCTCCATTGGCCAAAGTCTCTTTATCTGTGCTTACTTTTCATTTGTTGACCTTGAAGTTAATCCAGATTAAAATTACGTTCTCCAAATGTAGTTCAGATTAACATATTCTGAGTAAAGGATATAGTACAGAAGGAGCTCTTAAGGGAGACAGCCTTCCCAAGCCATTGCTTTGAAGTCTCTAAGAATGATTTGCCAGAAGGGCCTCGAGTGTCCATTTAATATTTATGCAAAGACTTTTAAAGGATCTTAGCTGGAAAAGCAAAAAAAAAAAAAAAAAAAAAAAGGGAATTAAAAATATTAAAAAAGAAGTTTGTATATTCTCAGCAGGAAGAAAACATTGCTCCTACATTGCTACCCCACTTTTTGTAAAAAAATTTTATTTATTTTTTGAGAGAGAGCAAGAGAGCACAGGTTGTGGGTGGGAAGGGGAGGAGGAAAGAGGGAGAGGGAGCAGCAGACTCCATTGAGTGGGGAGCTCCATCCCAGGACCCTGAGACCCTGAGATCAGGACCTGAGTTGAAGGCAGATGCTTAGCTGACTGAGCCACCCAGGAACCCCTACATTACTCCTTTTTAATAGTCTAGTTTTGGCTCACTTTAGAGCAAAGTTTTGGAGCACTCCTTCTTAATCTTGGCCCTAACACTGGGGAGATTAAACAAATACACTTGAATTCCACCTCCAGTCGGGGGTGGGGAATATATGTGTGTTTGTGTACATATATATATATATATATATATTTTTTTTTTTTTTTTTAATTAACATCATCATCTCATGTAGTGATTCTTTTTTTTTTTTTTTTCTTTGAATTGATTTATTTGACAGAGATCACAAGTAGGCAGAGAGGCAGCAGAGAGAAAGAAGAGGAAGCAGACTCCCTGCTAAGCAGAGAACCTGATGCGGGCCTGGATCCCAGGACCCTGGGACCACGACCTGAGCCAAAGGCAGAGGCTTTAACCCACTGAGCCACCCAGGCACCCCTCATATAGTGATTCTAATTTAGTTCAGACTTTATTGAGATGTAATTGATGTATAACATTGTATAATTATAAGGTATACAAGGTGATGGTTAGATGTATGTATATATTATGAAATGATCACCACAGTAGAGTTAATGAACACCTCCATTAACTCATGTAATTACCTTTTTTTTTTTTTTTTTTTTTTGAGGTGAGAACATTTAGGTTCTACTCTTTGGAACTTTCAAGTATGTAATATAGTATTGTTTATTGTGGTCATCATGCTGTACATTAGATCCCTAGAACCTACTCATCTTGTAACTACAGGTTTGTGCCCTCTGACCAACATCTACCCACTCCCTTCACCTGACATGTCCTGGCAACCATCATTCTATTGTTTCTATGAATTTGGCTTTTTTTTTTAAGTTTCCACATATAAATGAGATCATACAGTATTTATTTTTCTTTGTCTGACTTATCTCACTTAGCATAATGCCCTGAAGTGCATCCATGTTGTTGTAGTTGGCAGGATTTCATTTTTTCTCAGAGCTGAATGATATGTGATTGTATATGTATACCACATCTTTATCCATTCATCTATGGATGGGCATTTAGGTTGGTTCCATGTCTTGGCTATTATGAATAATGCTGCAATGGACAAGAAAATGAAAAACAGAAATTCTAATTTAGTGTCTGGGGTGTTGTCTGGGCATTTGGGACTTTACAAGTTCCCCAGGAGATTCTAATGTACAGAGAATGCTGAGAATCACTATATATATTTTTTGAAATATTCTATATGAATATGAGAATTGGGAGAATTAGATACATGTGCTCACACTGACAGTTTACCTAAAATCATGAGAAATCTTTGGAGAATACCTTTAATTTTAATTTAATTTAGCTTATTTATTTATTGGAGAATATCTTTTAGATGCAGCTTCTGTTTACGTCCTTAGGATGCAGTTCTAGATGGAAAATTACTGGGTCAAAATTTTGCCCTTTAATGTGTTTAGATATATCTTTTCAAATTGATTTGTAGAAAATAACTTTTTTTCCTTAATTCTTGTTAAGATACCTGTTTAGCCATGTCTTCAACAATACTGAGTGCTGTCTTTAAAACAGACACATACATGCAACATACACTTTGCTAATTTGACATTCTATTTGCATGTATGTTTTCATTTATATTTAATTTCAAAGAAGACCAAATGTTTTATTATTAGTTATTTGAATTTCTTGTCTGAGGTGTCTGTTCATGTTACTTGAACATCCTGTTGTGGTTTTCATGTTTAGCATGTGTTTTAAGAAAATAATAGCCATTATAATAAGTGAATGTCATTTCCCCTGTCCATCCCCAGAAAGTACTTAGAAACAATACTGATTCCAATATATGGGGTAAAGTCTTCAATTCTATTTATATCTTTAAACATCTGACTTATTTATTATAATCTTAGATGCAGTTTTACAGATTTTTAAAAGCTAAAATGAAAATTTGAGGTGTCATTAAGTAAATGACCTCATACGGAGCTTTCTAAAGGAGGATGAAGTGAGAGAGAAAGGAACTGGGATGCTCTGGTTCCATGAAGCATGGTTTAAAATCCAAAGTTTAGAGCTTTTCCTTTCCTCTTCATGCTAATGGAACACTTTGTTACCATTTCATTGTAACTTTATTTGCCTCCAACATCAGCAAATCAAGTGGCCCATAGCTGCCTACTGCTGCAGAGATATATACATTCTGGAAGCCCATTATAAATTTAGTAATGGTGATGAAGAAAAACACACTGCTTGTTACATCCTAATTAAGCCCAAAGTTGTTTTTATGATTCCTTAAATGTAGGCCAAATTTTGCTTTAATCTCACAGACATATCCCAAATCAGAGGCAAACATAACTATATTGCATTATCTTTTTCTGGCTATACATGATTTATGTCCTCTCCGGGTGAAAATATGTTCCCATGATTTTGCTATTGTGATAAATTGAAGGTGTGATATTACAAACTAGGATTGGGAACAAGAAAGACTATGAAAATTAAAGTTTCTGTTTACATACAGTATTCTTTTTTAGTTGTCACTGATTTTTTTTGGTCAATAATCAAGGTGTCTCTGTATAAAAAATGCTGCAACATGACAATTTTCCAAACCTTCGTTTTATTTCCTTTGCTTATTTTATGATGATGCCTTTACTTCCTTGATGTGCCTTTTCCTTTTCTTCATTTACTCTTCTGTGTTCACTGCTATTTTTTTTTTTTTTTTTACCTTAATGCCCTTTCCATTTTAAAATGGGCAAAGTATAAGGCTTGAGGCTCAATTCAGCCTGGCTTGGAATAGCTTTGTATAAATAAGAGAATTGTGTTTTATGCTATTCAATCTTAAGGAGTAAAAATGACTTTCACTTTAGTGAAGAGAAGCATCACCATGTTTTAAAATTATAGGCTTTTAGGGCTGAGAGGAACCATGGAAATCATTGAGTCCATCCTTCTTGTTTTATGGATTAAAAGTGATCATGCAATCACTCTGTCATAGGTAAACTGTTCCCTGTACTCACGGGCATGCTTCATATATCCTGCCCACCTTTCTCAGATTAAGTTGAGCCAGAGGTAGTCTGAAATATATTAGTTAAGAGTGTAAGTTTGAGGTTAGACAGACATGAGTTCAAACCAGTTCTCTATCTCTCACCTTCTAGATCTAGGACAAGTCATTTTACTTCGCTGAGTTTTAGTTTTTTTTCAGTAAAATAAGGCTAATTGTATCAACCACATCAAGTCATTATATGGACAGAATTATGTGGTGTGTGCAGACTATTTTATTCAGTGCCTGGTACAAAGTGAGCATATAAGAAATGGAACTTGCTTTTATTAATATCCTGCTTTTTGTCCGTCTCTTTGTCTCGACTGTGAGTTCTCAGCCCTGTTCATCACCATGTCCTGTTCATCCTCTGTATGTACGTCCTTTAAATTGGCACAGAATCTTATTCCATAGCAACTCCTTACTAATAATGACTTGAGGCTGAAATCTTGGGGTTATTCGTCTTTTCTCTTTCTTTTGTCTCTCCCTTCTCTTTTATCTAGAAATACCTAGGTATGAGGGGCCGATATTTTCCTGGACTAATGACATAGGCTCTTAACTGGTTCCCCATTTCTCTGTCTTACAGCAGCAGAAGTTATCCTCTAAAACGTAAGTCAGATCATATAAATATCCTGCTTAGAGCTCTTTAATGGTTTTCTATTTCACATAGCATAATAGTGAAAACCTTTCTTTTTCAAACTCTTGAATCTTCTCTGCTATTATTCTCTCTGCCTCATTCCACTCCAGCAATACTTGCCTTCTTACTAGCTGTTCCTCAACTCTCCTAGCACATGACTGCCTCGAGTGAAGATTTTTAAAGAAAGGTCATTGAAGTCCGTCCACATATTTTAGACTCTGTCTACTTACTTTCATATAGGAATAGATGTGGCTTAAAACAAAGTTAACATAGTCAATTAGATGGTTTAGTAACAAAGGCGTCACACTAAAGGAAGTTGACTCTTTAGGCATCTGAGCTGGGAAACCGATTAAGACACTCACAATGTAGATGTAAGATTGCTTAACTGAATTCACAGGACTTTTGTCCTGGTTAGCCCCTTTCTTCTTTAGATTTCAGTCTTTAGCTAACGTGTTTCCCTCCTATTTTATTGTCTGTGGTTTCTTTCTTAGCCCAATACACTATTTGTTCTAGTTTTCTGGCTGTTTATCTTGCTGAGATTTTAGTTAGTTCATCCCAGATGCAGCATAGGTTACCCATTACCGGACTCTCGATCATCTCTGTATAGTTTCTTCTTGGGCAGCTCTGCCTGAGGGTGGCTTGAGCCCCACATGGCTGGCTCAGAGTGAAGCATGCAAATATCCCAAAACATACCTAGAATAATTCCTGTGACTGAGCATTACATTTACTGTTGAGTCACTCATCAGCCAGGACGAAAAAGGAAAATACCATGGGCTGTATAATTTTCTTTACCCAACAAAAGCATACATGCCAGTTCTTCAAGAACCCAAACAGTATAATCTCCTCATACCAAAATTAACACTTGACTGTCTGGACATTATCAGCAACTTACTGTGTGTCATGTAAAAATGAGAACTCAAGTTAAGTTGACAATTTATTAAATTAGTATTTCACTTTCTCTACATTGAAATTCTATGTGAAATCTTAGGATCATTGTAATAAGGAAATGGAAGACCCATCAGGGTAACTATAATTTGATTACAAATTAGAGCATTTTACCTTTGAAATGCAATGAAAAATGTCTACAATTTATGGTGGAGGGAGGACATCAGCTGGAATTGGCTATATTTACAAATTTAGTTCACTTAATAACAACCGTGGAGGCGAAAGATGACTTTTTGTGGATATAGTGATAACTTTGATGGTCTTTTGGGACCATTGTGGTGCAATAGAAAGAAACTGAGATTTAAACCAAGAATCCTGGGTCCTGTTTTTGTCAAAAACATGTGACCATAAATGAGTCACTTGATTTCTTTGAGATTCTTTGTCATCACTTGTACAATGAGGACTCACTACAGCTCTTAAGTTCCATATGATGTTTTGACTTTTGACTACTTTCAAAGAAGGGACCCTCAAATTTCAACACATAAACACATCTCCCAAGCTTCTAATTGGAGTGGAGGCTAATCCTTTACAATGAAGTTGACTTTCCTGACTACCATACATTGTTGTTGTGGTTTGAAGGCATGAGCAAAAGGGACAACACCTAGAGAGTCCATCCAGACAGCTGGGAAGGACCCTTCAGAGGACATTATCTTAGCCAGAGATGGCTCTGCTCCTCCACAGTACTTGTTCAGAAAATGAAGTGTTGGGGTGCCTGGGTGGCTCAGTGGGTTAGGCCACTGCCTTCGGCTCGGGTCATGATCTCAGGGTCCTGGGATCAAGTCCCACATCGGGCTCTCCGCTCAGTGGGGAGCCTGCTTCCTCCTCTCTCTCTCTCTCTCTGCCTGCCTCTCTGCCTACTTGTGATCACTCTCTGTCAAATAAATAAATAAAATCTTAAAAAAAAAAAAAGAAAATGAAGTGTTTGTTGTCAGTATTCCCAGAGTATATCAGTTTTTCATGTAATAGACCCATATTTAGCAACTTGCAAGACACTGATAGATAAAACCAAATGCCAATTTATTAATTTATGACTTGAAATACAACTGTCAAGGACACAAGATAGCAATTAATCAACACATTCTCTTTCAGGAAGAAAGCTGTAAGTGAAACAAAGAAAAGCTTAAAAGCTGGCTAGGTGATCAAGGTATAGCAAGGACTAAAAGCATCTTGTAGCCTGATGCACCCATCTCTAATATGATGCTATTCCTCCAAGGTTGGGGATGGGGGTGGAGAGGCACAAAAAACTGTACTAGTTAGTTGTCTAGGGCTTCTAGTCCCTGAATGTGCTGAGCACACATTTGATCCCAAATTCTGCCCAATTCCTATGTTTTCATGACTGAACTTCTTTCTCTTGCTATATCTCCTCTTTAGGTATAACCACACCTTCATTTTGACTCTGGTCAGCTTTGTTCTGTACTGGGGGACAGGGGGACTCTGTTGCTTAAGACCATCTCTGCAGTTGTCTGCTATCACCCATTTTAATACAGCAAGGCTCTTCCGATTCACTGAGCACTGGGCATGCCTTTTGTTCCCTTGTGTTCCACCCACATTGTACTGCATGATTCTCCCTCCTGTGTATTTTGGCAGTAACAAAAGGAATTCTCTCCAGGATCTGCATTCCCAGGATGTGAGCTATCTCTGGGCTAAATGCTAGGGGAGGGTAGAGGAGGATTAGAAGGATGGAGGTGGAGCAAAGTGTGAGGGGAGTGGCTACTCCCAAAGCCAGATCTTTTGTCTTTGCTTTGTCCTTGCTGGGCTCCAGCCAGGGAGAAGGAATGTTTGGTATTTAGCAACACTCACAGTAGTCTGGAGCTCTCTTTTTTGCAGACCTTGAATATTTCTCCCCTTCCCCCAGGGAAAACAGGATTCTCAAGAGTAAAATGAATTATCTCCTTGGCTAATTAGCTAGGATATAACAAAATTCTCTGGAGGATCATCCCATCTGAGAATTTCTATAATGTATGCTTGTTTTTGCAGAAACTCTCTCTTTTCATTCTGTAGCCTGCCCATCCTACAGCTCATTCCTCCCAGAGAAGGCAAAGTTGTCAAGTAGGCAAAAGCTCGTCCTCTTTCTTGAACTTCTCTGCTTTCCTCCTATTTCTCCGCCTTATAACTTTTGATACTCAGGGGTGACCTAAGGCACTGAGTCCCCTCAGGTCGTCCCAATTCTTGCATATGCCTGCTCTACTGATTCTCACTTCAGGAGATGAAAGGCCACCCCCCCAACACCCACCCTCATTAACATCCTCTGCACACTCTCCTCATTGTCTTGTATCAGGCGAGGTGCCACACTTAGCAATCAGTGGAGAGACCAATACCCCAATTAGAAACCCCAAATGGTTTTATACCTTACTCTTTTCCAGTGGACATGTGGTAGCTTTTCTAACATTGTCCCACATTTCCTCCAAGCAATTCATTTGGTCCCCATTTCAGCCACCTAATTTCAGCGAGAATGGCTCCATTATTAGTTTCAAAGAGGAGCTCTTAATTTGTCCAAGTCAATCAGAGAATCCCGTTCTTGAGACACTGTGATTGGGACATAGAAAATAGGTATAACCTAATTAGAGATAAAGAGATGCAAGAAATCATTTGTTGGCATTTCCACAAAGATTATTTTTCTCCCTTCCATTAGAACTATGAAAGGAGATGCTTGGTCTTCCTCATGTGGTATGGGAAAGAAAAGTCTGAGCCTCTGGCCACTATGTTACCTTCACTTAGGGAGAGCCTGGAGCTTCAGGGGCTCTGAGGGAATCCGGAGACTGAAGCAGGTATAAAGAATTCAGAACAGATAGATGGAAAGAACCTGGATTCTTGGTGAGACCATCTGAGCTGCTTGATCAAACCTTACCTTAGGCTGACTTGTCTCTCAACTTAGGTCTATATATTCCCTTCATTTTCTAGGTCTGGGTCTTTGTTAGTTACAAAAGAAAGAGTTCTAGAAAATACTCTGTTGTAATTTTAAAAGGTTTAGTGGAATATAGTAATACCATAATTCATAGATTTCATTTTTAATATTGGAATTACATGCATTATAACAGATTTTCTAGGATCCCTCAGCTCAAAATATGTAGATTATATAAAGGTTAGCTCTGATCACAAGGAGTAAATCCTATAAAGCATATGTCCATTAGCCCCTATATACAACAAGTATACACCAAAACTACTAATTTCTGTCTTTGAGAAGGCTCTAACTCATATGGGAGTCTTATCTCTAAACTCATTCCAGATTCATATTTATGTAATATCCATATTATCCATAGCTGAAACTGAACCCAAGTCCAATACACAGCAAACCAACCACAGAGACATCAGACATACAGCAAGGAAACCATTTGACAGGCAACCAAATGAGAAGATGGAAGGGCAAGCCTCAAATCTGCATCCTCAAGGGGAAGAGAATAAGTTTTGTATAACCATAAGGGTTGAGATTACATACATCTTGATAAAAGGCTAGGGAAATTTAAGATTATTCATGAGGGAATTTGGGGAGAACCTGTATTGAGCAAGCATGTATGTACCATGCATCTCATGTTCACATTAGTGTGGAGACTTAACATCAGAATGAGGCAAAATTCAATCCCTGATATCGGAAGACTATTTTAGGACAAGGGGAGGGGGCTGTGGGCATGCACCAAGAGCTGGAAGAGAATGCATGGGGTCTTGGGCTTGTTAACTCTGGTAAGGATTGCAGGGCCTTGCTTGTTTCTAGGCTGGAACCACATCAGTTGACCTTGAGTCCAGGCTTCTGCAGAGACAGCTAGTGGATTTGTGAGGGGGGTCTGAAAAAGGCACAGTAGCTGATTAGGGGGGGAATCAGTTCTCTGAAAAACAAGCTTTAAACTACCTGTGAGTTTCAACCTCATTAACCTGTGGGGCCCAGTTTCCCAATAGATGATCAGCGATAGCATGGAGTAGTGGAGACCTAGATTTTGAAAGAAGATGTGAATTTTCTCATTTGCTGTGTTGCCTAATCTCTTCTAAAAAGCTGTACCACATTTGTATAAAGGGAACCATGTCAAATTCACAAAATCATTAGGCAATTAAATGAAACAATGGGCAAAAAGTGTGTGCTGGCATGCACACACACATACACACACACACACACACACACCCCTTCTCCGCAAAACAGTGAGAGTCTAGTTGAGTGATGAAGGGTGTAGTGTTAGAGTAGGATTGCCTAGCTTCATACCCTGGTCACTCTGTTTTGGGGATTAATGGGCAAGGGCAAGATAATTATACCATTTAATCCTCAGTCTCTTCATCTATAAAATGGGGGTAATAACAACACTTTCTCCCTGGGACTACTGAGAGGATAGATAAAGTGGAGTGGGAACATGGGGGCCAGAGATGCTGGGAGCAGAGTGACACTGGGAGTGGTGGTGAAGGCTGGTTGCAACGTAAATCTCACTCAGGAGGGGTTGTTTGAGGATTGACTCAGAGGAAATGAGAGTGGAACAGTGCTCCTAGGTGGAAGGAAGCACCAGGACAGAATCTATGAATTGGGATCTGATCTGATATGGCCCAGAGATAGCAGGGAGGGGCAGAATAGCTGGAAAGGCATGGATGAGGGAAAAGTCATTGAGAAAGAAAGGGAACCTGTGTGAACAGATCCCATAGGTCAGGGCAGGCCTTTAATGATATTGGCTTCTACCTTGACTGCAGTCGGAGTCATTGGAAAGTTTTGTACAGAGGACGGCAGTGTTAGATGTGTGTTCTCAGTGAACACCTGGATATTCCACCGGGAAGAGATTTAGGGTGTGTTTTAGTCTGTCAGAACTATCACTCCACAGACTGCGTGACTTAAACAGCAGAAATTTATTTATTTATTTATTTTACATGTCTATAGGCTAGCATCCAAGATCAAAGTGCTAATAGGGATAATTTCTTGTGCGGCATTTCACCTTGGCTTTTCGATGGCTGCCTTCTTGCTGTGTGCTCACATAGCCTTTCCTCTGTGTGCATGGGGGAGAGAAAAAGAGAGAGGACCCTGGTGTCTCCTTCTCCTCTTATTGGGATAGCAGTCTTATAGGATTAGGGACCCACCCTTATGACCTCATATAACCTTAATTACTTCCTTGAAGGCTGAATTTCCAAATACAGTCACAGGTTTAGGGCTTCAACATAAGAATTTGGGTGGAACAAAATTTAGTCCATAACTTAACTACCCTGTGATGGTTAATTTTATGTGTTAACTTGGTAGGCTGCAGTGGCCAGAAATTTGATCAAACACCAATCTAGGTGTTACTATGAAGATATCTTTTAGTTGTGATGACCATAAGTAGACTTTGAGTAAAGCATATTACCTTCTATAATGTGGATGGGGCTAATCCAATCTGTTGAAAGCGTTAAGAGAAAAAGATTGAGGTTCTTCAAAAAAGAAGAAATGTGCCTTCAGACTGTCTTTGTATTTGAGTTGCAATATTAACTCTTTCCTGAGTTCCTAGCCTGCTCAGTAGACTTTGTACTTCTGGTTTTCACAATCATGCAAGCTGATTTCTTAATTCTCTTTTTTTTTGCAGCTTCCTTCATTGGTTCTGTAAGTCTGTCTCAGGCATCCCCTGAATAAAAGCAGTAGCAGGGGTGGAATTAAGAACATAAATCAGGGGCACCTGGGTGGCTCAGTGGGCCTTTGGCTCAGATCATGATCCCAGGGTCCTGGGATCAAGCTCCAGGTCCAGCTCTCTGCTCAGCAGGGAGCCAGCTTCCCTTCCTCTCTCTCTGCCTGCCTCTCTGCCTACTTGTGATCTCTGTGAAATAAATAAATAAAATCTTAAAAAAAAAAAAAGAACATAAATCAGACAGCCATTGTAGGGGTTCATCTTGGAGTCAGATGTGATGTCTTAGAGTATCAGGCTCTTAGAGTTAATTTGTATGATTTTCTACGTATAATAATATTATATCTGGATTTGTATTAAACTACCATAACTTATAGTATTATGCAATTATAATATTGCGGTGTGCATATCGTATTATAGTTTGGGTTATTTACATCCTCTCTATAAGATATTACATAATATGCATACTATATTCTACAAAGGAACTTGGAAACCAACATGAAAGAAACAAAATGGCCCATTTTGCCAAGTGTGGCATATATGGGCTTATCAATATTTTGTCTTGAACTTTGTCCCTTTTGGGAAGCTTTAAAAGCATAAAAAATTTAGTGGATTGTACTTACAGGTTAGAATTACACACTGAGCTCATAGTAGGTGTTCAATTCATATTATAAAACATAAATGGTGGGAGCAAACACTGACTAGAAAGAAATTTCGGGGGACTCTCAGGGTAAGGACAGTTGACATGTTGTTTCTTCTAGGCAGCAGGGGATCTAGTTTATTTTAAAGTTATGAGTTCCCCAACATATATCATTCAATCTCTTTCTAGTCCCTGTATTCAGGATAACTTTATTCTTCAAGTAATTGTGTTGCAAAAGCCTTATCACTTAGCTGTTTTGAAGAAAGAGACAGAATTCCAGGTCCTTTATTCCTTACAGTGAGAATTTGGACCAGTAGCCTCTCCTCTCTAAGACTGAATTTCTCATTTTAAAAATGTAGATGAGGGGCGCCTGGGTGGCTCAGTTGGTTAAAGGTCTGCCATTGGTTCAGGTCATGATCCCCGGGTCCTGGGGTTAAGCCCTGTGTCTCTGTGGGGAGCGTGCTTCTCTCTCTCCCTCTCTCTACCTCTCTGCCCCTCCCCACTGCTCATTCTCTTTCTCTCTCTCTCTCTCTTTCTCTCTCTCAAATAAGTAAATAAATAATCTTTAAAAATGTAGATAGAGACAGAATACTGATTGGTCCTTGCCAGGGACTGAGAGGAGGGGAGAATGAGGAGCAATTGAATAATGAATATGAGGTTTCCTTAGGTTGATGAAAACATTTTGAAATCAGATAGAGATAGTGATTACGCAATATTGTAAATGTACTAAATGTTTATTCACTTTAAAATGGTTAGGTTTATGTTATGCCAAGTTCACCTCAACAGAAAGAAGTGGGGATGAAAACAGTATCTACCTCATAGGGTTATAAGGAGACTTACGGCCATTAAATGCCTAACACAGTGGCTAATATTTAGCACAAGGCTACCAGTCAAAGAATGCCATTCTCTTCTTCCTCTTCCTCCTCTTCATCTTTGTCCTCTTTGTAGTCATTGTTGTGAGCATTTTCATAGCCATTGTAGAATAAATTCCTTCTCAGATAAAAATGCTAACCTGGATTGATGTCACCCAAAGGGGAATACTGGGGGGTAAGGCAAGGAAATTAGGTTGGTATTAGTTTATGCCAACCGAAGAGATCCAGTATGTATTGAGGAGGCAGCAGAGGACCCCTGGAGATGCTTGAACTGGACAATGAAGTGAGTCATACTGTGTTTTGAATCAATTAGTCTCAGGAACATGTGGAGGGGATGAGGCTGAGAGAGGGGGACATAGTTAGCAAGTCACTCTCAACAGGGTCCTCAGACTGCACTTTCTTATTTCCTCCTCAATCACCTTGGATTTGGCTGCCTACATAGCAAACACTTAATAAATACTTGTAGATTAGTTATTTTACACTTGTTTAATGCCTTCCTTTGAAGTACTTCCAGTTGAGATTACTTCTACAAATCACATAATGCAAGATAAAATGCCCTATATATCTGTCAGTTTTCTCTAAGACTGTTTTCTAAGTATTATATGTGCTCAGTTCATGGACTGGGTGTTCAGTTGCTGGAAAAATAGAAATCACCCCATTAGTCATACCTCTGCAAATTTCACATTTTATATTCCAAGTTTTGTGGCGGGTGATATTTAAAGCCTATTTTTTCTTTTTTTTTTGCTGGCTATTGTATCACTACAACTGTATATTACTCATGGACATTTTGTGATCTCAGATCTAAGGAAAATGATGATGTTCCATTTGTTATCACTTTGAGGGAAGCACAGAAAGACCTTACAGTGAGAAACACAGCTTAATTAGCACGTTGCTGATTTATATTACCCAGTGTGAAATCTCCACTGGCACCAAAGGAAGGATCAAAACAAAAGGCATCTTTTGGATTTAAATTTTTTTTTTTTTTTTTTTTTGGTCTTACTCAGAATTCACAACCTTATTTCCGTGTCTCTAATCTGCAAAGCCCACAATGTAACATCATTGTCTCAAAGTTACCACATTTCACAATATCAGGCAAAGGTACACAGCTACTTATTGATTAATTTTGATTAATCTCTGTAGACAAACATCCCCTGTACCATTTTGCGCACAGGTGTATACCTTGATTTATGTAATACAAAGACTTTTAAACATCATAAGATCTTAAAACCTAAAGGACTGTTGGGATTTTCTGACTATACCTTTGCTAGAGATTGCTATAGATTTCTAATAAAAATTAGAAAACTTTTACACTGATTTATATTTTATTTGGCATATTATTTACATATTTTATAGAAATATTTGTATATCTATATTAATCTGAATACATTTTTAAATTCGTAGACCATGTGTATCAGACACATCTCTCTCAGGTACAAAAAATGTAACAGAAACTGGTTTTAGTTACAAAAACCAGAAATAAGGAATTTTATTTGTTCAAGTGACAGATCCAAGGATAGTTCTTCGTAATTGGACTTAATAGTTGAAAGAGATCTAGTTCTTCTCCATATTCTGATTCTGCTTTTATGTGGATTTTCTTCAACCCTCAGACTCTTTCTTTGTGATTGTTGCTGGCAGATTTAGGCTTTTCTCTTCTAGGATCGAGATTCTGATCTCGAAGAGATCAAAAGAGAATAAGTTCCTCTTACTTCTCTGGGCAGTGCTTGACTTAGCTTGATTAGACAGCTTGAATCAGGAGATCGTCCTTGAACCAATCAGTGTGACTTTAGTTTCGGAAAATATTGATTGAACAGAAATAGTTTTTGTGTTAACAACTGGATTCACGGGATATGTCCAGTCCCATCCAGACCATGTATACTGAGTGTAGGCAGTATGATTTCGCCATAAAAATTGGGGTGCTCTTATTAGTGGTTGGTGGGAGGTAAATGCAAGGTAGGCAAAACTGAGAGATGCCCATGAGGACTTCACAGGTGGGCTCCAGGATACGGTGCAGTAATAAAAGGATGTTAGGTGATATTAAGAGGAACCCCTCCCCAGAGGACTGTAGGACTGCAGATTAGGAACACTTTCTACCTTGCAGCTCTTCCATGAGGACATAGTCACTACAAGTGAAGTGACTTACTCATCAAATCATAGTTAAAAACGAAGAGGCAGCCTAGAACCATTCCAGTGCTTTTCCTATAGATGAGAATATTTCTTAGGTTAATCATACATGATTTTAAAAACAGTTCGTTTTTTGAAACTGTTATTTTTGCCTTTTAAAAATTTGGAGAACCCCCAAGAACAAGTGAATATGACTCTGTGAGAAAACTGTTCAAACTTTCTGTGTTGAATTGTTTTCAATTTAATTCTGTAAAAGGTGAATCATGTAAGCTCTGTTTAATCATTCCCTCACTATGGCTTTTTTTTTTTTTTTTTTTTTTTAATGTAGAAGATATTCACTGGGGTGTTTTCACAATTTAAACTGTAGGCCGAGAAAGCTGTATTTGCAAATTCCTCAGTGAGATCTCTCTAGAATGCTGTTATCACATAAGAAGCAATGGTAGGGTAAGGGGCTTTTCAGGATTTCTCGGAGCCCTTTAGTCTGCCTTCGTTTTATCAACTGGTTGTCACCGTTCTGTGGGGCAGGGCCCCAAAGAGTGACCTCTTAAGTGTGCTCATGGGAATGCTCTCTTCATACGTGCCCTACCCAGTATACTGGTCCAGGAGACCTGGCTCAGTGCCCACGTCTTCCTGGCAGCTTCAGCCCACACCATGGCAGGCCACTCACTCTGAGGCCCCTTGCTTTAGGATCCTCTCCTTCATTGAATGACCCTTCTGGAAGCGCTTAAATCCTTCTGTTTTCTGGCACTTGTTCACAAAGAGGGGTTTTCTCAATCTTTGCTCTGGTAAACCATAAAACCGTATGCATACAGGCTGCCCCACAACACTGCCTATCATTCCTTGGTCATCTTGTTCTTGCCCTTGGTCCCACTGCCACACTGGGAACTCGGAGGATCCCATTGCTCAGGACTTCAGGCAAGAAATGATCACAGTCCCTGACTTTGCAGAGGTGGGGAGGACATTTGAGTCCCTTTAATATTACAGAAAGAGATGATGGAGAAGTCTAAGAAGAGAGGATGCTTGCTGCTCTACACACTCGTAAGGTGAGCGCTCTCTCCTCCTGGTTTTGCTTAGATCTACTGGGTTGGGTGTAGGTACTGGTAGTGGCTGTGGTAGCAGGTGATGAGCTGAGGTCTTGAAAGAAACAAGTTCTTAGTGGCTGCTACCAATTAATGGCAATTCCCCGAAGTACTCTTTGCTTGCTCCCTGGTGCCCCACTCTTTCCACATCAGCCAGATCAGACTATGCCACTTCTTTGCTCAGAGCATTCTAATGACTTTCCATCTCACTCTGCATGCAGTGCACAGACCTTACTGTGGCCCAGAAGATCCTACCTGATCTCATCTAAACATCCCACTTACTCCTGCTCTACTACTCTCTTCTTTCATTCAAATCCAGCCTGGCCTCCTTGTTGTTCCCTGCACGTGTCAAAAATGGTTTTACCTGCTGCTTCCCCTGCCTGGAATGCTTAGCTTGTATATTCTCAAGATTTGCTCCCTTTCTCTTGTAAATCTTGTCTCGAGTGACACTTTATCAGTGAGGTCTGCCTTGACCATTCTACATAAAATAGCATCTTCTGACAATCTTGACTCTCACCCTGATTTCTTTTCTCTATATCATTCACCAATACCTGATATATATGTGTCTGCACTTGTTTATTGATCATCTCCTCCCAGAGACTTTTCTCTTGCTTGGTTCATTGCTATACCCCAGCAGTGAGGGCCATGCCTGTTACTTGGTAGCTCTCCGTAAACATTTATTGACTTAATAAGTGAATGTGTAATGAATTCATTAGGAAGCATATGGTAAAATTAAGGCAAAACAAAGAAACTCACTTTGATGTTTCAGTGGACTGGTTTTAACTAAACGCAAATTTCAAATCTCCAGCTGAAAAGCTGGGGAGAACAACCAGGTACCTGCACAAACCCTGAGAAGCCCCACAGGCATTTGGCACCATGTGTTCATTTCTTCTTTGCCAGAGGGAAATCTTTTTGCCTCCTGCATTTCCACTCGCACACTCCCATGTGATGGAAGCTCTAAGACCAGACTAGGTTACCGGTAAGGTCTCTTTTTGCTTTAAAATGTGCACCCTATGCATTTCTTTTCCTTCCATTCCACTTTGTATGCGCTTTAGAGCAGACATTGTTCCTTTTGCCTCCTCTGTATTGTTCATCTGCTCATAACTTGTAGATGAGGCTATTGTGGTACATGATTTGGAAGACTGGTCTCGACTATGTCTTTCAAATACGAACTAATGGAGGCTGCAGAGGCTGCTAATTTAGGAACATGATTCAGGTAGTGTGGATGATGCAGTTATTGTTCAGGTTAGGGCCCTACTTGAGGCTATCAGTTTTCATCTGTAGAGCTCTGTGTAGTTCAGGGCTTCAGAAACCATTAAAGATGGCTTCTTTCCCACTAGTTAAGTACATTTCCTAAGGTGATTTTACAATTAGTTTCCAAAGCACTGTTGACAAGGAACAAGGGGACACAGCTTTTTCTATAAACATTTCTCACCAGAATTTTTCTAGCCTCTCATTCTTGGTATAGGATTTTAGTCCCACTTTTGCCTAAAATCAATACGGTTAAATTTGTCTGGGTCTGGTAAGGTTGTGTGTGTGTGTGTGTGTGTATTTGTTTTTTGTTTCTGTTTTCTTCTCTCTTTTTAATTCACATAGGGTGGAAGAAAAAGGATTTTGTGGCTAGACTGACAGAATGTTTATGTTAAGTACATTTCCAATGAAGAATAGAATAAAAACAAAAGCCCTTGTTTGGAATAAAGTTTGTTTAGAACTGGAATTAACCTGTCTTGAACATGATAAATGCCATACTTTTCAAAGGTTTGTTATAGAATTGATTTCTTTCTGTATGGTTCTGGTGGTTTAATTTGATTGGCATAGCAAAATATTGCTATTTGACATAGGAAAAGTTACTTTTAATGCATAGGACTATAGATGTAAATTTCATTTGTGTTAATAATACTGAATAAACTGCTTTTATGTGTTGAGTTTATTTCTGGTTACTGTAGTACTACATAATTTGATTGTCCAGTGTTCAGACATGGATTTAAATCTTTATGCAGCTGGGAATTAGCTAGTCACATTGTATTTGCTTCTGCTTGTGAAATCAGGAAAAGGACCATGCTAAAGAAAGGAAGCCATTTCAGTGTTTTCTTTTCTTTCCTTTTTTTTTTTTAAAGTACAAAATTATTTCCGTAGAAGCCTGATAATGAAGAGTAACTTAACTCTTTACCTAAGTCTGTTTGAATGATAGGTCTCTTTACCTAAGTCTTTCCATTCAGCTGTTGCCTATGCTTAATGAAAGATGTGACAAGTTTTTTCTTATTTTTCTTTTAAACAATTAACATATTATTTTTATACCTTTAAAGATGAAATTTAAAAAGATTAGATAGAGTTGGGTATTACCACATTACAAAGTTATTATTTCTGATATTTACCTTGAAAACTATAACTTCTAATAAATCATCATCAAGTACTTAAACCCATACAATGGCTGTTGGCTTAATGTAGTTTCAATAATATGCAAGCACATTATTTTTATGAATACTAAAATGGTCTTGACATTTATCAGACAATAGGATTGTTTGACTGAGTTTGCACAACTTCAATGACAGTAACAGTTAATTTAGGCAGAACTTCAATTGAGTTTCCAGAGTCTATTCTACTTCTTAGGCTAATTGTTGCCCAGCTGGAGGGGAGTTAAGACCATGAAAGCTTTAGTATTCATCTACTTTAACTTTGTAAAGTCCTCTTAAATTAAACAACTATGATTCATGAGTAGAATAAGTTTTTGCCTTAGTTTATTTTATTACTGTTTTGCCCTATGGATTTGACTGTATGTATGTCTAATTTGACACCAAATCATGAATAGAGATTACATTTATTGGAAAATTTCAATCTCGAAGAATTAAGTATTTTGTAGTCGGTAGTAACACACCAATATTCACTTCAGCTGACTTTCATCAGGAATGACAATTTACTCAAGGACATCAATAATAAACGAATATCTACTTAATGTTTGGATGGTACTGGGAGGCATGTAGGTACCTGGAATCTGTCTTCAAGAGCATGAAATTGAACTGATGAGGTAATTAATGCTTAGGTGTATGAAAAGTCACTTAGTGACACAGTAATGCAAACTAACAATACATTATGTCTTAATTGCCAAATGAGGAGGATAGCAGACATCACAGATACCCTGAGTAAATATATTACTAAAACTTGAGTAATCAAACCTGAGTGAATTTATATGGATTCCTCTCGGCTTTTTACATTACATTCTTTGGAATAAGGTGGGTTGTTCTACATAAATAAGCAAGGGCAGAAAACAATTCCAGATAACATTTACTGAATAGTTCCTATGTGCTGGGCACAGGTGTATTACTTCATCTGAGCCTTCCAAATCCCATGAACGAGGCCCTATAATCCTCATTTCACAGAGGAGGAAACTGAGGCCAGAATAACTTGCTGATGTCCACATAGCTGGTAAGTACCAGCTGTACCACCAATGGCTGTATCACTCACTGATCCATTCTGCCTCTCCAGGACCCTCATTCTGAGGTGCACCAGAGAGGAATATGGCCACAGAGAGCTAGCTTCTCACTGCAAATTTACTTTTACAGGGCCCCAATTAGTACACAGAAAGAGCTCATTTACTAAACGGGCTCTGAGTAATTGGCTAATGGGCTTTTGGTGAGTAGTGTCCTCCAGAGGGCTGTTTCCACAGCCTGATGCATTGGGCAGTCAAGCCTAAGGTTGTTTATCCCGCTCCAGGACAGCACAGCCCAGCACAGTAATGCTGCTGGAAAATGGTTCCCTACTGAAAACTCAAACTGGATCAACAGAGACTGGTTCTAGCTTCCAAAAAGCAACACTAGCAGCCCATCTAAGAGGTGCTGGATATCCTTGCCTATAAACTCAAGGAATTGGGGGTGCGGGGGGAATGGTTCTCTTTCATATATGGGTTAAAACAATGAGGACCTGGGTCTGGATTCCCCTAGACCACAGGCTCAGAAAGAAACCTGATGTCTGGTGAAGAATGCAAGAAGAAGAAGAAGTCAAGTCATTGACTTATGGCTCCGTGGTTCTGCTTGCCATGGCACTTCGATCTGCCACACAGGGAAAATGGTAATAGGTATAACCCAGCTGATACAGCTCACTGCTGTATCATCTCCTTGTGCCCTATTAGCTTCTGCTGTGAAATGGAGACAACAATGCCCACCGAGCATGGTTGTGGTGAGGAATCACTGGGCTGATAAATATAAAGTTCTTGGAATAGAACCTGGGCCCCACATACATTTGCTATCATCATTACTATTCTGCTACTATTGTTATGTGTGTTGGATTATATAGTGGAAAGAAAATGGGATTTAGAAAGGGTTTAAGTTCTAGTTCTTCCCTCTACTACTTGTAGGAGCTTAAACAAGTCACTTGACCTCTCTGCTAAGGGCTCCCATCTGAGATGAGGATAACCCTCAGAGGGATGTTTAAAGCACTAATAAAATTGTATCTGTCAATTTCATTTGTAAACTGTAAAGTCCCTTGTTCATTCTTATTCATGCCCCAAACCTGATTCTTCTATTAAATTCTCTCTCCTATTATCACAGTAGACATAGCTATAAATGTGGAAGTCATATTACACTCTTCCAATTAGTTGGCAATAAGATTTGATTCTTAATATCTCTGGTATCTGGTCCCTCCTTATCCCACTGCAATTTTCTTGAATAGAAGGCTCTAGAAGCCTCCTAACTGGCCTCCCTGACTCTAGTCTTCAGTTCTGGAAGACTGTTCTAAAATGCAAACTCAGTCTTCTTATTCCCCTTCTTAAAACTTCCTAGTGGTTTCTCATTGCCTTCAGCATCAAATTGCAATTTATTAGCACATGGCAAGGAAAGTCTCCCATGACATGGCTTTTTACACACTTTTGACACACTTCCTCAGGGTTACCCTCGCCCTTTTGCCTTTATCAATGCTTGTGTCATACCAAATTAGATATAGTTCTCAGAACATGTCTTTTTCTTGTACTTTCTGGCCCTTTCTTCCTCATTATCTTCTATCTGCCCTTTAAGATTGTTCTAGCATTATCTACACTAAAGAAGGTCTGATGTTTCCTTTCCCCAGTACCCTTGCTGAGTCAGGAGTTTCCCTTCTGTGCTCCATGACATGCAGTATTTATTCTGATTGCATTGTTTTATAACTACTTTTTTTATGTATTTTTTTTTTCTTTATAAGACAGAGGAACTCTTTGAGATTTTGATCTCATCCTACTTGTTTCCATATTTTTGGTGTCTTGGAAAAAAAAAAGCTTGATTGACTGAAAGAATAAATATTATATTCAATATAAAATTATAAAAATATCCAATAGAAATAAGATGATGTAGTTATCCTTCCAGAATCATTTCCAAGTTACTAAAGCACTCTGCTCCAGAAGAAGTTTACAAAGGAGACCATATTTGAGATGTATTATCACATGCGTGACCTTGGGTAAATGACACAGCCTCCCTAAGTCTCATTTTCCCTCTGCTTTAAGATGAGTATAACAAGAGTATCTACCCTGTTGTTGAAAAGGGCAAAAAAGATATGCATATAAAGCTTTTAAAACAGTGCTTGGTAGCCAGTAAGCATGAAGTAAATGTAAATTACTACTTTCTTATTAGCTTCAAAGTAGGAGTAAATTTACCCCATCTTTCATTCATGAAAGTTGTTCTTCATGGTGGTCAATCAAAAATTGTGTGAGGGAGGTGGTCTGTAGCTTTTCTGAACCTCAATGAAGTAACTCATAAATAGATTCATTAAAATTCTAATAAAGTCAATATTTATCAAGAAAAATAATGGAGTTCAAGGAACATAGAGTTCTACCATAAGCCAGAGGAAAACCAAAAAATCTGTTGACTCCATTCTCTCTTTGAATGATGGTTTTTTTTCTGTCTATAGTTCATAGAAAAACAAAACTTTTCAGTTCTCTACTCTCTCTCCCTTTCTGCTGACACCTGTTAGGAATATTTTTGTCTTTTTAATTCTCAAACCAGAAAAGACTAACTGATATACGACAGACAGTGAGGTCAAATAAAAAGAGACAACTTGTTGGACCTGCACCTGTCAGTGACATGCTCAGTGTCAGGATACCTGTTCAGAATTCCTTTGGCACTTCATGGGCTATGGCCACCTACATGGCTGTGATCAACAGTCTTTCAAAGCATAGGTAGGACAGGGACAAAAATGGCTAATCTCTACCTCCTGTGCAGGGGTTTCAGGAAGATGACTTAGGAAGAGGGTAAAATAGGGTCTTGAAAAGAGCATGGACTTTGGAGGCAGATTACTGGGTCTTCATCCTTTCTCTGACGACTGTTTTCTTGCTCACCTTGAACACACTTAACTTTGAACTTTATTTTCTTTATCCATATAATGGACATAATAACATCAGTCTTGCAGGGTTGCTGTGAACAACATGGTGTTTAGCAATATATCATAGCTGTCCCTTTTTCTGTGCGCCTGGCAGTATCAGGTGCCATCTTTGTACTCCTCTGTTGTTCTCCTTGAATCTAAAAAGCCTTGAGAGATAATGCCCTGGCTACATACTATGATTCATTGTTGAGAGCCTGGAGATAAAAACAGTTTAGGGACACTGTTGTTATAGTAAGTGAATGTTTCTCTGCCTTCCTCCCTCCCTTACCCTCTCCCCCTGACTTCTTCTGAACTCCTCTTTCCCTCTTTGCTTCCTCTTTCCTTTATTCCCCCTCCCCTCCCTCACTGTCTCTTTTCTGTTTCTCTCTTTTATTATCTCAATGCAGCTGTCAAATAACGACCTGTGGTCAAAAACAAACAAACAAAAAACTCATCTTCTTGCATATTACTGATGGCATCATCAGCACCTCTAGGAAGCAGCAGTTACTTTTTTTCATCTGTCTCTAGGTATACATGTAATTTCGCAGTCAAAGTCTTTATTTCATCTATCATTATTGGTCCTGTATTCCTGAAGGCTGAGTCTGATGTAATCCTATAATACGATCCAAAGTCTCTTTTGATGCAAGACTATAGGTTCAAGGGGAATAAGAGGATCTTGGCATAAGACTCAGCCACTCCCTCACACTGCATAATGATCAGGCTAAGCTATCTTGTGTAAAATCTACTTCTAAATCCCAAGATATATCACTGTGCACTGTTTCGGGGTAGAGAAATAAAAAAGGTCCAAATTTCATGTAGACTCTTAGTTCAGAGAGAACCTTAGAAGGATTCTAGTGCCAATAGATCTGTAAAGAACTTCGGTTCTCAACCCATCATTGGATCATACGAACAATCTCAGAGACACATGTCTTGTTAATGCTTAAGAGGATTAGAGGCAAGGATAGAAACAGAACTCACGGCCCCAAATGGTACCACAGTGCTTGTAGCCTTGGGACAGGCCATTAAAAGTGATGTGTGGGTAGAGTTCCCACACTGATATGGCTCATACTTTCTCTTACTTAACTAGCTAGTGAATTATTACCTTTCAAGTTTTGACTCAAATGCCTATTTCCCCGGAAAGCTGTACCTGAAGTTCCCAGGAGAGTTAAGTGACCCCATTTTTTTGTTCCTTTAATGTCTTTTTGTATTTCCAAATCAGTTTGTTTTGAGTCTGTCTTCCCAATGAGACCATCAACTCCCGAAGACAGAAATTATGTGTTGTTTGTTGCTGATTCACCACACCTCGCTTGGGGAGTCTATACAGAGTCTACATAATTGCTGCTCAGTGAATATTTGTTGAGTGAATAATGAACAGACTGTGCATCTCAAATATTTGGACTGGATGTAGAGTCACAGTCCTCACTTATAAAGGGAAACTGTTCATGCTCCCTTCTACCCCTGCCACTGCTGATGAATGAAGCCCAGCCTAAATTCATGTCAAATGCTCTCCTGTCTTTGCAGGGCTGCATGATTGAGCTGCTGCTATTCCTTTCGGGCATATTGGAAGGTTCTTTATGCAATAATGTTGGAGTCCCTAAAATTTAGGAGGAGAGATATTTCATGACCCTCATGCTGAGGTCTATAAAGAGTTTTATTTTCTGAATAAGTATTGATCGCAGCTTACAAAATACTGCAAACCTATATAATTAAAAAGAATGAGACCAGTCATTGGTGGGCAGTGCATAGCTAAGTGTAAGAGAAGACAAATTCTTCAGGTGCCTGCGATTTTATAATTGTACTTGCTTGGGAAGCTTATTAAAGCTTTGCAGGTGCAATGTTTCATCACAGAGTAGTGAACCTTTGAAAGATATGCATAATAAACAGAGTTTGAAATATGTTTTTATTCCAGGCCATATGGTCCTGTCTGGAGCTTTCCTGGATCTTTGGGTCAGTTCATTGTTGAAAGATGGGCTTGCAAGGATCCACCTCTCAGAGCAGCTGTCAGAGCCCTATCAGAACGAATCTGCTTTTGCATGATTATTTATTTTATGTGGGTCTCTGAAATGAGCCCAGCCTTGCTCAGTAGCTGAAATGTGCTGAGCAAAGTCTCTTCCCTGAACAGCTTGTGGCCACATCACCAAGCAGTGTCCTTCCTTGTCCTTAAAAAGCAGACTAGCGAGACTTGTACAATAGGCCAGGACAGGCAGTCTGGGTGAGGTGTACCCACCTGGGCTTGAACTTGGTGCCAGCAATATGAACAGTTACACAGGAGCATTTTAAAGAGATGCCATTGCTTTTTCTTCTCTATTACTTACTTTCCTGTATCTCCTGACTTTAGGCCGTTTTAGTGGCCACTGTATGCAAACACTTAAGTATTTTTGTGGTGTTAACTGTGGTGAGGATAATGCTAAGGCTTGCTTCCTCTTGTTTTGTCATTAGCAAAAGGTGGCATTGACTCCTCTGAAGATAGCTTTTTTGAGGGGTATTTAATATAATTTATTCAACATTTATTATATATGTATAAGAATTTCAGTAACTGACGAGAGATGGTCCTTGTGATGACACAAAAATATTCTAGAGTACAAAATGAGCAGTAATTTGATCAGAGTGGAAGAAGAACTTTCTTCTTATTTGGATAAGATGAATTTAGAGCGGAGTTTTGTTACTGTGACCAAGAAAATAATCTCACCTTCTTGAGAGCTACCCTTTCTCTGTTCTTATACTGGTGACATTATATTCAGTATTCTATATTCATTTGTAGCATTCATACCTTTAAACAATATTCTATTAAACACCTACCCTTCACCAGGATAAGATCCATGAGCTTAATGCCCTCATGGAGTTTAAAGTCTGGAGTAGAAGACAGAAAATGAACAAATAGTTTCATGTCTTACTGATGTTACAACAGGGAAGTTAAGGGTGTTGACTGAGTGTGCAAATCAGAGAAAATATGTGGGGGTTTTTCTCTTCTACTTGACTACTTGACCTTGAGGATAAGGTCTACATCAGAATTTCCTTTCCTCTATAAGAATGACTCTGCCTATAACAATAACTTGCATTTAGTAGATGCTTAATAAAATATTTTGTGGCTGTAAGGGAGGAATTAAAGAAAGAACTAAGAAGGAAGTGTTAATATTAGTCTATATGTTCAAGATTTGGTTTAAAAAATTATAGTTATAAAGCCCTAAATCAGTTTCAGAACAAAAGTACACATGATTTATTTATTTGTGTCCTCACAGGCAGTTATACTACTTTTAATCAGCCATAATGCTTATTTTTCCACTTTTAAAACCATAGAACCTAGAACTTAGCCTTTCACCTGTGTATGGAAAACCGGAACTCTGATAATTCTATTTGGAGCACCAGTCACTTTCTTTGAGGGCTATTCTTAGGTGGCTATAGTTATTAGAAATGGAATATTTCTATATACAAATAGATCAATATATTTTTTTAAGATTTTATTTATTTATTTGACAGATAGAGATCACAAGTAGGCAGAGAGGCAGGCACAGAGAGAGAGAGAGAGAGAGAGAGAGAGAGGAGGAAGCAGGTTCCCTGCTGAGCAGAGAGCCCAATGTAGGGCTCCATCCCAGGACCCTGGGATCATGACCAGAGCTGAAGGCAGAGGCTTTAACCCACTGAGCCACCCAGGTGCCCCAATAGATCGATATTGTTATGGACTAAAAGAAAAATGATGTTATTCTAAAGCACATGCCTCAGGCCTACAGATAAGGTCATGAGGTGGGAGATGTTTTCTCCTAGGGCTCCACTCTGGTTCCCTAGGGGATTTCTGGGACCAAGGGCCATCATTCAAGCTCCTACTATGTCCAGGAGAGTGGAGTGATATTGCTTAAGAAGGTTGAGAGTTCCAGAGTTCTCAAGAAGGGAAAACACTCTAGGGGACTATGCCAGACATGCAGCTAAGGGCCAAATAAAGAGTTCTTTGAGGAATATTAGGAATTAGAGGTGAAGTGTGGTAACAGCAGGTGAGATAGTGGAGAAGCTTTTGGGGAATGTCAGAGAGTAAGAGGATAATGGAAAGTGATGACGAATCTCAGGTCTGAGTGGATGGAGACTTGGAATCAACAGTTTGGGACTGGAAGCTGAGGCTCGATAGAAACAGTGTAGTAACAGAGATTCAGATTTTGGGTGTGGATTTGGAATCAATACCCACTGAATCTTGGTTGTTCAACCTAAAGATGTTATGATTCAAATATCCAGATGATAATAGTGAGACCAGAGTCTTATTAAGATCCTATTAATATGACTCCTTTCCCCCTTCATTTGTTCATTTGTTCATTCATTCCTTCCTTCTTTCCTCTCTTCCTTCCATATATTGTCCTCCCCTTCATTCCTTCAACAAGTGTTTATTTAGCATCTAATATGTGCTAAGTACTGTTCTCAGGATTGGGCATATTGAAAGCAATAGACAGATGTCCCTTTCTTATGGGATTTTCAGTCTTCTGGGTAAGACAGACAATAAAAAATAAGTAAATACATGAATAAGACATTTTCACTTAATGATAAGGGACACAGAGAAAATAGTACAGGATGATATAAGAGACAATGGGTTGGTTGGGAATAAAACTTTAAGTTGGGGCATCAGACAAGATAGCTTATGGAGAGGAATTTAAATTAAGACCTATTGGCAATAAAGAGCCATAAAGTGAGGACCTAGAGTAGTGATCCAAGCAGAATGAAAGTAAGGGTAAAGATCATGGAATGGAAAAGAGCTAAGCAAGTTTCAAGAGGAGAAAGAAGCCCAGTGTGTCTGGACAGTGGAGGTAGAAGACAGCAACGAGAAGACAGAAGGGAGCCAGGCAAGGCCAGATCTTAAAGAGCCTTAAAGATCATATAAAGATGTCAAATTTTGCACTAAGTAAGATAGGAAACCATTGAGTGGAGGAGTTAAGCAGGAAGGACATCAGTTAAATTGGTTTTTCAAAAATTTACACTTTCTGGCTACATTGTATGTAGGAGTTGTGGCAGGTGACTGGTAAGGAAGCTACTGTGGCAGTGTAGAGGGATAGAGAGGTGGATGGAGGCAGAGCCAGTTACAGATTGGCAGTTGGACAGCATACAGCAAAGGGAGAATCAAGGGTGACCTCTAGGTGCCTGGTGTCAAGAATTAGATAGATGGTGCCATTTGCTAGGATTAGAAAATCTGGGTTGGCAGTAATTGCACTACTGTGTATTTACCCTAAGGATACAAACATAGGGGTCCAAAGGGCACGTGCACCTGAATGTGTATAGCAGCAATGTCTACAATAGCCAAACTATGGGAAGAATCTAGATGTCCATCAACAGATGAATGGAGATACACACACACACACACACACACACACACACACACACACAATGGAATACTATGCAGCCATCAGAAGAAATGAAATCTTGCCATTTGCGATGATGTGGATGGAACTAGAGGGTATTATGCTTAGCGAAATAAGTCAATCAGAGAAAGGCAATTATCATATGATCTCCCTGATATGAGGAAGTTGAGAGGCAACATGGGAGATTTGGGGGGTAGCAAAGGAATAAATGAAACAAGATGGAATTGGCGGGGTGACAAACCACGAGACTCTTAATCTCACAAAACAAACAGGGTTGCTGGGGGGAAGGGGGTAGGGAAAGGGTGGTTGAGTTATGGACATTGGGGAAGGTATGTGCTATGATGAGTGCTGTGAGGTGTAAACCTGGAAATTCACAGACCTGTACCCCTGAGGCTAAAAATACTTCGTATGTTAAAAAAAAAAAAAAAAAAAAAAAAAAAGGAAAGAAAGAAAAGAAAATCTGGTTGGGAAGGGGGGAGGGCATAGTTTTGAGGAATGAGTTAAAAATCAAGACTTCTATTTTATACGTATTAAATTGTGTATTTATTTAAATCGATTTAAAATCAGTTTTTAAAATTTCAAAATTAAAACTCATAAAAATAAAATATACCATTTTAACTATTTTCAGGTGTATAGGTCAGAGGCACTAAGTACATTCGTGTTGTGTAACCATCACCTGCATCCATCTCTAGAACATTTTCATCTTTCCCAAACTAAAACTGGGTCCATTAAACAATAAATCCCCATTGCTTCCTTCCCTCCATCCCTGGAAACAACTATTGTCCTTTGTCCCTGTGAATTTGACATTGTACGTACCTCATATAAATGGGATCATACAATATGTGTCTTCCATGTTTAGTTTATTTCACTTAGCGTAATGCCTTCAAGGGTCATCCATATTGTAGAATGTATCAAATTTTATTCTTTTTTAAATACCGAATAATATTCTATTGTAGGTGTATAGCACATTTTGTTTAACCATTCATCCAGTGATGGAGGTTTGGGTTATTTCCATCTTTTGGCTATTGTGAATAATGATGATTTGAACATTAATGTACAAATATGTATGTTAAAGTTTAAATGTCATTTTGAATGAAGGGGGGAAGTCAATTAGTCAGTTATATAGAGATCTTGCAGGTAAGGGAGATGCAAGAGCTGAAGGTATAAATTTTGGAGTTGCCATATGATATTTGACAAGAGGACCCATGGTCTAACTTGGGTCATGGCCCTTCATTCTCTTCAGAAGTTTAGTGAGTGAGGCTGAATCATGTGGCATAGGTTTTTTTTTTTTTTTTTTAATTTGTTTATTTGACAGACAGATCACAAGTGGGCGGAGAGGCAGACAGAGACAGAGAGAGGGGGAAGCAGGCTTCCCGCTGAGCAGAGAGCCTGATGAGGGGCTCCATCCCAGAACTCTGGGATCATGACCTGAGCTGAAGGCAGAGGCTTTAACCCACTGAGCCACCCAGGTGACCCATAGTTTTTTTATTTTATTTTATTTTTTTCCCCAGGTCTTAGAGATAGGTTAGTCTAAAGCCCAGAGTTAAAACAGGCTAAAAACCCACAATTTTTCTTAGAATAATCTTAGGATCTCTGAATTTATCCTTCTAATAGGATAAAAACCAACACCACTATATCATACCCTAGGAAATAGGACCAGAGCAGCAGATAACAGGAGAGGGTGCAACCCTCCCCACCACCACCTGCTTCTGTCCTGGGCCTAAGTAAGTCAAGAAGCTCTAGGCCTGCTGTCAAATAGGATAAAGAGAGATTGACAACAAAGTACATGCCTTGGCAAAGTGTGTTCCAAAGGGAAAGAATCCATGCTATCCTAATCACTCTAACTTCAGGAGTGCATGAAAGGGAGACCCCTACCTATGTAGGTCATAGCTTCATAACCTGGTCCCCCAGCAAAACCTGGGTCAATTACTGTCCTCTAAAATTGAGTGCTACTGTTTCTTACTGGGGACAAGTTGTTTTTTTTTTTAATTAAATTAATTTATTTATTTTCAGAAAAACAGTATTCATTATTTTTTCACCACACCCAGTGCTCCATGATATCCATGCCCTCTATAATACCCACCACCTGGTACCCCAACCTCCTACCCCCCTGCCCCTTCAAAACCCTCAGATTGTTTTTCAGAGTCCATAGTCTCTCATGATTCACCTCCCCTTCCAATTTACCCTAACCCCCTTCTCTCTAACTTCCCATGTCCTCCATGCTTTTTGTTATGCTCCACAAGTAAGTGAAACCATATGATAATTGACTCTCTCTGCTTGACTTATTTCACTCAGCATAATCTCTTCCAATCCCTTACATGTTACTACAAAAGTTGGGTATTCGTCCTTTCTGATGGAGGCATAATACTCCATAGTGTATATGGACCACATCTTCCTTATCCATTCATCCATTGAAGGGCATGTTGGTTCTTTCCAGTTTGGCCACCGTGGCCATTGCTGCTATAAACATTGGGGTACAGATGACCCTTCTTTTTACTACATCTATATCTTTGGGGTAAATACCCAGGAGTGCAATTGCAGGGTCATAGGGAAGTTCTATTTTTAATTTCTTGAGGAATCTCCACACTGTTCTCCAAAGAGGCTGCACCAACTTGCATTCCCACCAATAGTGTAAGAGGGTTCCCCTTTCTCCACATCCTCTTCAACACATGTTGTTTCCTGTTTTGTTAATTTTGGCCATTGCTCCAGCTCTTTGAAGAATACCGGTGGAATTTTGATCAGAATGGCATTAGAAGTATATATTGCTCTAGGCAGTATAGACATTTTAACAATGCTTATTCTTCCAATCCAAGAGCATGGAATGGTTTTCCATCTTTTTACGTCTTCTTCAATTTCTTTCATGAGTGTTCTGTAGTTCCTCAAGTACAGATCCTTTACCTCTTTGGTTAGGTTTATTCCCCGGTATCTTATGGTTCTTGGTGCTATAGTTAATGGAATCGATTCTCTAATTGCCCTGTCTATGTTTACATTGTTAGTGTAATTTCTGTACATTGACTTTGTATCCTACCACGTTGCTGAATTGCTGTATGAGTGCTAGTAGTTTGGGGGTTGAGATATCACCTTACACCAGTTAGAAGTTTTTTGGTTTTGATCCTGAATCTTTCCTGTAGTAATAGAAGGGGATTTTGAAAGGGGTGGAGAGGACTTGAGAAATTTCCTTACACTGTAAGTACTAGATTTTTGCTGTTAGGGTATTGCTTTAGGGTATTGATGTTATAGGTGCTTATCCAGTTCATGCTCTCCATGGTCTGATTATGTTCCCATTGTGGCTTTGAGCCTTGCATGTCACCTACAGTCTTGGTTTACAATCTTTCCATTCCATTCTGATAGAAGGATTGTGGACTTTGGAGTCAGACTGCCTTAGTGTTCATTTCCAAATTTTCCCTCTTCAGCTGTGTGATTTTGGTCAAATTATGTCTACAGAAAGTATCATCTATGGTTGTATCAGGTCAAGGATATAGAATATTTCTGGTCCTCCTGCTCAATTTCCCTTTCCAGCTTATTTTTAAATATTTGACTACCACAAGGCTTGTGCCAATCTCTTATTTTCTTAGTCTCCAAATTGTGTTTGACAACCATGATTTCAATTACCTCTTTTACTTGATGACTCCAAAATTCACATTTCCATTTCAGACTTTACTCTGACTTTTTACAATTTTTCATTTGGAGATTAAAAAAAAAAAAAACCCAAAAAACCCCTAAAGTCATCACAACCAAAGCTTGATTCATTATCTTCTCTGCCTTTCCTCCAAAACTTGTCTATGCCCAGTATACCTGAACTCAGAGACTGATAATGATATCCTTTAAATCGTGTTATCTTTGCTACCTTATCTCCTTCCCCACTGAGCTCCAGTGAATTGTTCAATCCAGTTGATTTTATCTGAATATCTATTTAATCCATCTAATTCTCTCTTGTCTTCACTACTCACACCACCTCAGACCAAGCTCCCATCATCTCCCTCATGCTTTACTGCAATCACTCTTAAATACTCTCTTGGATTCCATTCTTGCTACACTCAAATTTATTCTCCACAGAGGTCACAGTCTTCTAAAAATGCAAATTAGCTAAAGTCACTTCCTTGCTTAAACTCCCTCAATGACTTTTAATGTGGTTGGGATAAAGATCAAAATCCTTGAAATCTTTATAAGGAACTACATGTCCCCTGCCTTATGGCTCTCTCTCCTCTCTCTCCATTATTTTTTTTTTTCCCTTCAGCTTTTTTGAGATATAATTAAAATATAATATGGTGTAAGTTTAAGGTAAACAGTGTGTTGTTTTGATACATTTATATATTGTGAAATGATTCCCCTTGTAACATTAGCTAACACCCTCCGTCACCTCACATAGCTGTTTATTTTTTTGTGGTGAGACGATTTAAAATCTACTCTCTTAGCAACTTTCAAAGTTCATAATATAGTATAATTGTCAAACTAACTATAAATACCACATAGTACATTAGATCCCCCAAATTATTCATCTTATAACTGAAAGTTTGTGCCCTTTGAGTAATCTCTCCCCAGACCTTGGTAACCACTGTTCTATTCTCTATTTCTATGAATTCTTGATAAGTCTCTATGATCCATTGAACCACCTTCCGGGAGTTCCTTAAATATGCTGTGAAGTTTCCCATGTCTGATCTTGCACATACGTGGTTCATTTTTCTTGGGTTTCTCTTGTCCTTGTTCATCTAGTGAAGTGGACAGCTGTCATGTTTTCTGGCTGCCTAGCACCTGTTGAACACCCTGGCTACATCTGAGAGTTTTGTCTGGCCCAGGTAAAGAACGATTTTCTCCAGGTTTTGTCAGGGCAGGGCACACACATGTGATCTAGTCTCTGCCCATCAGACTTATCCACGTGAGAAGATAATATGAAAGTGAACAGCTTGAGGCAGGCAGAACCTATCGTGCTGGTGAGCAAAGCAGCATGGGTATCCCCCTTTTGAGAATGACTGGTTATAAGGTGCAGCTTCTGGTGCAGAAGCTTCTGGCTGGTCGGCTTGCAGGAAGTTAGTTCTTGGCAGCAGTATTCTGCAGGACTTGGTGCCCATTGTGTCAGTAGCCATTAAGGAACTTTCTTCCTTCCACCAGTTCTGTGTTGTGTTTTTGGCTGGTCCTGAAAGCTTTGTTTGAGTCTGCTTTTCCAACTTGACCCTTCTATGCTTCATCAGGCAAGGTCAGTTTCTGTCATTTACGGTTATGAGAGAACCCTGGCTGATGGCAGTAGATAACCCCAATGAATGCTGAGCTCTCAGCTCTAGTTTGCTCCAGGAGATGGCTCCATTCCCCTTCTTCTCCCACCCTTGCTGACTGAGCTAGATCGTCCCACTACAGGGGTCAGGACTCAATGGAGTATTGTGGCTCAGCATGCAGCCTCTGGTTATCTCTCTTGGATTCCGACCCCAACTCTTTCCCTTACTTGCTGTATGAATCTTGTAAATCTTACCTCACCTCTCCATGCATTAATTCCCTTATCTGTAAAATGGGGACAATAATAGTATCTATCTCATAGGTTTATGGTAAAGAGGAAATGAGTTCAGCGTACACAAAATGCTGGAATCAGTACCTAAATGCTCAATAAATGTGAGCTGATACGTTGTTCTTTCTCACAGTTCCCAAGTCTTTCCTTCCATAATACTCTTCACAGATTGTAATTAAAGGCTCACGGGGTGGTAATTGGATTAAGATATGTCTTCCACATGCGCTGTTAAGCTCTATAAAAAGAGGGGTTGTTTATTTTGCTCTCCATTATATTCCCAATTGCTAGCACAATATATATTTATTTAATAAGTGTGGGGTGGCTGTTGTAGGATCCTGGAAACACTGAGCGATGTGGTCCCCACCTCGTCCCCACCTCCCAGCACACTGAGGCCAGGAGGCTTCTGCAGCATGCGGTGTTCCCGGTGGTCCGCCCCCCTCCCCCAAGGTCCTTGTCTTTAGTGATTTATTTTTTGTGACCCACAATTGACCCTTTCCCACAGAGCACAAACCCTGGCCCAGATGCTGCTCTTTCCCTTGATGCCCTGATTTCTCTGGTTCTCAGCACTGAACATTTTTTGCTGACTCTACACCCTCTGAAAGCTGTTTGAAGCCAGATGGGAGGCAGAGATAAAACAGGTTTCAGTCATTGCCCTTCCAGAGAGAAGAAACAACCGTACCATACCAACAAGTAGAATGTGTTGAGTGTTGACTATAAACTTAGTATTATTCACAGGTTTATATGTATTAATTTATTTAATACCATAATCCTCATAAAAAGATTTTGTTAGCCCCATTTTACAGAAGGGGAAAGTCCTGGAAGGAAAGTAAGAAGGGGTGGAAGGAAGAGGGAAAAGGAGAAGGAAGGAAGATTTTCTGGTAGAAGAGAGTTTCTTTCTTTCTTTCTTTCTTTCCTTCCTTCTTTCTTTCTTTCTTTCTTTTAAAATTTTATTTGAGAGAGACTGAGTGGAGGAGGGGTAGAGGGAGAAGCAGGCTCCTACTGAGCAGGGAGCCAGACGCAGGGCTCGATTCCAGTCCCAGGACCCTGGGATCATGACCTGACCTGAAGGCAGATGCCTAACCGACTGAGCCACCAGGCACCCCTAGAAGAGAGTTTCACTTGCTCAGAACTTTGGGTTTCATAAGAACTTATCTATTTCACATAGGTAACTGTGAAAGTAATACTGATGGAGACATTATAGAAGGTGACACTGAGTGTATATCTATCCTCAGATCAGTTTTATAGCTAAATAAAAATATATTTTTTAATATCTTTCAACTGCTTGCTGTTTGTGGCCTTTTTTTCTCCCAAATCTAATGTAAGTAACAGGAACAATACAGATAATTAAGAAATCCTTACAGTGTATTTCTGGTTAATTGGCATTTTCCTATAAAATATTTAAAACTTAGCTTTTGGTTTTCAGGTTCTTTTTTCAGAGAGTCATAGGTTTTGTTACTAGGAGTTCCTATGTGCAGGTGGGACCTCCTGTGTTGGGATTATTTGGGCCTTTTCACAGATGCTGTCTAGCCATTGATACTCACCTGGAGTTGGGGGGGGGGCTTAGTGTGCATTTTCTATGTTTAGAACTTCCTGGTGTTGTTCTACCTTATTTTATTTATTTATTTATTTTTCCGAAGAAAGGGAAAGACAGTGAGCCAGTTTCCTTGCAGGCACTCTTATCCTGCTAAAGCTGTCCTCCAGTTATGGGGCTCTGTGCAATTCATCCAAGCTCAGAGAAACACATTTGCAAGGTTGGTGGGGGCAATTGCCAGATAATCTGCTTCAAACTGTGTCCTGGGAAGGATTTCTCTCTCTTTGGCCTTGAGAAAAGGTTCTCACAAGCTCTCAGCAAGATCAGGTGGGTGGTTTGGGACTTGGAACCCCGTTGGCAACTACTCTACAAAGAGTATGGTACTTGATCTGGTGCTGCTGTAACAAATTACTATAAACGTGCCTTAAAACAACATTTATTCTCTCACAGTCCTGGAGGCCAGAAATCTAAAATTAAGGTGCCAGTAGGACTGGTTCCTTCTGGAGGCTCTGAGAGAGAATCTGTGCCATGCTTGTCCACCAACTTCTGGTGGCTGTCTTGACATTCTTTGGTTTCCAGACTTATCACTCTAATCTCTGCCTGTTTCTTCACATTACCTTCTTCCCTGTGTGTCTTCTTCCCTTCTCTTCTCTTCTAAGGACATTGGTCATTGCATTTTGGACTCAACATTATCTAGGATGATCTCATCATGAGATCCTTTTCTCTTTTTTTAAAGTTTTATTTATTTAACTAATCTCCACATTCAATGTGGGGCTCTAACTTAACCTAGAGATCAAGAGTTGCATGCTTTTCTGACTGAGGCAGCCAGGCATCCCTCTCATCTCGAGATCATTTTTAACTACATTTACAAAGTCCCTTTTTCCAAGTAAGTTCACATTCATGGGTTTTGTATGGATAGATCTTCACGGGGAGACACCAGTCAACCAGTTACACATAGTGAATTGGGAAGGTGTCTCATGATCCACTTGACTAAGGTGAGGCTTTGATTAAGTGGTGATGACAGGCATTTGGCACTCTTGAACTTGCAGGATTCCCACCTTGATCTCTCAGTGGTCTCCTATTTCTGAAAGGTAGGGTGGCCTGGCCTGCACACTGTGGTGTCTTTTGGCATAGGGCATCTCTGGCTATGAGTGTTGAGGGGCTGAGGGAGTCATCTACATTTATAACCTTGAGAGGGATACCTCTGTTCAAAAAATTGTAGTGGACTATTAGAGCTTATTCTAGGCTTAGTAGTCTCAAACCTGAACTGTTTGAAAAAATGTAACAATCACTCAGGTTGTTTATTAAAACAGAAATTCTCAGATCTCAACCTAGTTTGCTCAGAGCTGCCATAAGAAAATGCCACCAACCAAGTGGCTTAAACAACAGTGATTTATTTTCTTGCAGATCTCTAGAAGCTGGAAGTGTAGGAGTGAGGTGTCAGCAAGTTTGATTTCTCCTGAGCTTTCTCCTTTTGGCTTTCAGATAACCTGTTTCTCACTGTGTCCTCATTGGTCTTTCTCTGTTCATACATACCTCTGGTGACTTCTCTCTTCTTAGAAGGACACCAGTCCCATTGGATTAGGGCCCACCCTAACAACTTCATTTTAACATAATCACCTATTTATTTATTTATATTTTTCCAGTGTTCCAATATTCATTGTTTATGCACCACACCCAGTGTACCACGCAGTACGTGCCCTCCTTAACACCCACCACCAGGCTCACCCCATCTCCCACCTTCTCCCCTCCAAAACCCTTAGTTTGTTTCTCAGAGTCCACTCTCTGGTTTGTCTCCCCCTCCAATTTAACTTAATCACCTCTTTAAAATCTTTATGTCCACATAAGGTCATATGCTGAAGTACTAGGGGCTGGGGCTTCAACAATATGGATGTTGGGGCTATAATTAGCTGTATTTATTGGGGCTATATGAGCTATAATTAGCTCATAACACTACCCAAGTGATCTGATTTTTAGTTGGTCTGTTGTGGGGTTAACACATTTTTTTTTTTAGCTACGCCCTAGGTAATTCCAAGTGGTTCAGGTGGTCAGAGTCAACACTGAGAAACAATGCCCTGCTGGATTAGTAATTATACTGATGATTGCTTTGACTCCATATTTTTTCATCAGCCCAGTTCTTCTATGTGCTACATATTCAGCAATAAGTTAATGTAAATAGAAAATACTTCATGACCCTTTGCAGACACTCCTCAAGAGTGCTCTGCAACTTCTGTCTTTGTCTTTGATCTGTTCCCATTCTATGTCAGAGACTTCGAATCTGAGCTTGTTTTGCGTCCTACCTTTTGGACTTGTTACGATATTGACTTAGCCACATACTACTTAAGGTTTTTGACTCAGGCCTATGCTATTAGTATTTTCCATATCTGGGATCAGATTTGCTACCCAAAATAAATCCCAGGATGTACCTGTTCAACTAACATCTTAAAAGTTTAAGAGCTTGGAAACCTGAAATTCAGGGTTGTAGGGGTCTCTGAACTGCTTCCTGGGATGCAGGAAAGCAGGAAGCCGCAGTGACCTTGGGATGTCACCCTGGAGAAAGAAAGGAGTTTCTTAACTAATGTAAGAAGCCCTGTTCTCAGATTTATACAGTCAATCTATGCCTCTCCCTTTGTCCTTACACTTTCTTAGACTTAAGTTTGTCCTTCTGACTCCTCTTCCCCTTTTACATTATCCCAGATACTCATTTAAACCCAGTTTTGATTTCATCAAAGTATCTGGATTGGTGGAGAGAGGGCACATCAAAATATATTTTTACTTTGGGTTCTGTATTCTCCTAAGGGCTGGCCAGAGAAGAAAAGGACTTGGTGAGGTATTGTGCTCATTTAATCTTTATAGCAGCCCTAGGAGTAGATATTCGTGTCTAGATTGTACTCATGAGAAACTGGAGGTTCCCTCTGCATCTCAGATTCAAACCCAAGTGATGGTTTCCTTACTCAAATTTGCCACATCATTTTTTATGGGTTCCTGAACCTTGAAGATATTTCAAGTTTATCTCTACAATATAAACATAGTGACATGGATATTTTATAGCCTGTCTGACAGTTCTAATAACTGATTTCTTTGTGGGTCTGTTTCTGTTGTCTGTTGAGTTTGCTGGTTTTCTAATTGTCATTGTTTTTCCATGCCTTTCTGGTTATTTTTGTTTTGTTTTGTTTTTTAAAGATTTCATTTATTTATTTATTTATTTTGAGAGAAAGAGAGAGAGAGAGTGAAAGAGTGGGATAGTGGGGGAGGCAAAGGGAGAGGAAGAAGGAGAAGTAGACTTCCCACTCAGTGCGGAGCCTGATCAGGCTCATTCCTTGGACAGTGAGGTCATGACCTGAGCTGAAGTCAGATTCTTAACTGACTGAGCCACCCAGGTACCCCTGTTTCTGTTGTCTGTTGATTTTGTTGGTTTTCCAGTTGTCATTGTTTTCCCATGTCTTTCTGGTTATATTGGATAATGAGCTGATGATTATACTTAAACATATTTGTGCTAATGGTTGAAGGTTTAGAATATGGGTATTTCCTTTCAGAAAGTATTTAAATGTGCATCTTCCAGGCACCTGGGTGACCCCAGACCCCCTCTATCCGACTTCTGGACTTTACATTTTCTGAACCCTCAGATGGCTTGAGACTTTCAGTGACTTCTTTTCTTCTGGCTCACCCTTCCCCTGAGGGATTAGTCTTTGGAGATCTTAGTTTTATCTGTGTGGGGTCTCAGATTTCCTGTTACGTATCTCTGGGCTTTGACACTTAGCCTCACATCCCGGGAAATAGGAAAAGATTTGGATTTCCTAAGGCCGGAAAACTCCATGAAGTGAAAGTAGCTGCCATGCCTAGCAATCTTCATTTCTTCATTTTGCTTTGGCCTAGTAATTCCCTATGAAATTGTCAGCTTTTCATTGTTTTGAAGGTCTGCTTTTAAAATTCTATGCATCATGCTTACTTGTTTTCATTATGAGGACTTGCTCAAATAATGTCATCTGCCATTACCAGAACATAGAAATCTAGGTGCTTCTATTTTTTCTTCTCACTCCTTCCTGGGGTTTTCTCTCCGTCATTTTTCTACTGTGGGACTGCTGCCTAGAACACTGTTTGGAACCTTTCCACTGGTTCTCACCACAGCAGCTTAGGTCTGTAGATGAGTCATTTGTTTGATAGTTGAACTATTTTGCCATAGTCATGTATGTCTTATACAGTCCTAGGTAATTCTGAAAACAAAGGCTATCTCTGTTTATAAATTGTTGGGAAAAAAATCCCAGTGAAGCCAAGTGCCCAATTTTTAGTCTTTTGTAATGTGACAAACACTGGCAAAACATAGCACTTCATAAAGCAATAATATGAGAAGATTCTGCTCAGCATCATGAAATGATGAGCTTCTAAAATAGGTGTATATATCTGTGTATGTGTACATGTGTGTGTAGTAAAGAATTGGGTTTTGTCCAAATAACAACTTGGTCTTTGTCCTCAGCTTTTGGGGGGAAAATCTATGTCATACCTGAAGGAATGTTCTTGTTAAGGGTGGGGGCTATTAACATCAGAAAGACCAACAATATGATTGAAGGTGGGGTTTGAGGTAACATGGTATCACTTGGCTTGGAGTCTAAGTTCATTCACATGGACAACCAAGTAATCCATCATGCCAGTGTAAGTAAGTCACCATAAAAACTCTGGACACTGAAGCTCAGGTAAACTTCTCTGCTTGGCAGTGCTCTGTGCATATTGCCACATGTCCATCCCAGGACTCCTCGGCGAGGCGATGATGGAAACTTCATGTTTGGAGTGCTCCTCCCCACCCCCACCATCTCTGACCTAGCATCTCTTCCTTTGGCTGATGTAAACTTGTAACCTTCGCCATAATAAGCCACTGTGAGTATAGTGGGTTTCAGAGAGGTTTGCGAGTTCTTCTAGTGAATTATTGAAACTGAAGATGGTTTGGGGACCCCCATGACCTTGTAGTTTTGCCAGAAATGAGGGTGGTCTGATGAAAGGCTATTCCCTCAACCTTCTCAGTTTGGCTAAAACTGGGCAGTGTGTGTGTGTGTGTGTGTGTGTGTGTAGAACAACTCTGGCACAGGGTTCTTCTAATTAGAACAGACTTTACTATATTAGCAAGTCTTAGACATTTTTGCCTTGCATCTTTTATGCAACATGCTGACTGTGAGGCTTTTCCCACTGGCCTTTGTGTCCCAAACCAAACTCTGGCTCTGTATGTTTTTAATTTTTATCCCAGTGTGTTTGTACCCACCCATAGTCCCTGCCAGTCTGTGTATACTTCGCCTGCTACTCTGGTTCAAGATAGAAAGTGAACACGCAGAAGTTATTTTTCCCTTCTCAGATGTGGGACCTCGTAAATCACACTGACAAGAATTGTGATGATGGTCTCTTTCTGTTCTTGAGGAGATTGGAAGAGGAGAGGCATGTAGGCTCTAGCATGGTTTTGTCATTTTTCCCTGTGGTAGCACAACAAGAAGGATTCCAGCCGGCCAGCTCCTCAGCCCTAACCACGTAATTCTCTATTTGAATGTTCTGCAATGAAAACGCAGAGACACCCACAGTGTCACTGGGGCAGTTTAGTACCTGCCGCTGAACTCCTGGCAGTTAACAATGAACTTGTCAGCGTCTCCCTTTTGTTCCCTTGCAAGCAGGCTAGGCATCATTTTTATCCCCTGGTTGAGCATATGAATCAATCCTTTGTGCGTGTTCCGCGGTACTGTGCATGTTTGCAGAAGCTGTCTGGCTTTCTACCTGGCAGGCTTTTGTGTTGGGCAGTAGTTCTGCAAATGAGAAAAAAGCTATGCAAGATTCTCCCATGTCTCCACACTGAATTCTAAGGCAGTCAAAGGAGATAGTTGTTTTCTGACCTGGTACTTGGTTTTGGTTATTTTAATTCTGAGATATATGCCATGTCAAACTCAAGTTAGTTATAAAATTATTTTTAAGAATTGGTATTTTGCGGGGCACCGGGGTGGCTCAGTGGGTTAAGTCTCTGCCTATGGCTCAGGTCATGATCTCAGGGTCCTGGGATCAAGCCCCACATAAGGCTCTCTGCTCAGCAGGGAGTCTGCTTCCTCCACTCTCTGCCTTCCTCTCTGCCTACTTGTGATCTCTGTCTGTCAAATAAATAAGTAAAATAAAAAAAAAAAAGAATTGGTATTTTGCAATTGTGGTTGACAGAGAGGGGAGGAGACACAAGTGGAAATGTGGACCAATAGAAGAAGGAGTATCTAGGGGCGCCTGGGAGGCTCAGTGGGTTAAAGCCTCTGCCTTCTGCTTGGGTCATGATCCCGGGTCCTGGGATCGAGCCCTGCATTAGGCTCTCTGCTCAGCAGGGAGCCTGCTTCCTCCTCTTTCTCTGCCTGCCTCTCCACCGACTTGCAATTTCTGTCAAATAAATAAATAAAATCTTAAATAAATAAATAAATAAATAAATCTTTAAAAAAAAAAAGGAAGAAGGAGTATCTATACAGGGTTTAATTCCTACAAAGCTTGATGTGCTCGAATGTTATATGTTTCATTTTCCAATCATACTTTATTTAAAAAGAGCCAATCTAGTTTGGCTGAATTCCTGCCTTGAGGCCATTCATAAGGCACTCTCTAAGTACAGCATTTTGCATGCCTCCATGCACAAAGGTAGAGGGATTAGGCACCAATTAACTGCTCAGGAAACTTTTGTCTATGGAGTATCAGTAGTTAAATAAATAAATAAATAAATAAATAAATTCCAAAATGATTCAGAATGTACACATGTGTCATGGTTTATGGATATAGTTCCTCTAAGAGATCCCCAAAGTACAGATGTACAAAGAAAAAGGTAGAGTGGATCTTGCTTTGCTAATGCTAGAGGAGTCATTGTGGTTGAGAGCGACCCCTAATACTGTTAAAATTTAGTATATCATACGAAGGCTCATTTTCACCCAATTTATTTAGGAGTATGTCTATCTTATAAGGGAAACTTGTCTTTTTATTTAATTTCTGTATTGGGAAATAGATTTTAGTGCATCCCATATATGGAGTTTACTTATTCTGGTTTTAAAAGAAATGTTCAATGCAACAATTCATGCGACCCCAGAGGTTTTTCTTTCCTCCCCCCACCAACTTGAAATATTAAATTAAAATACTAATTAATAAATATTAATGCAAAAGTAATATTAGTAAAGTGCTTAAAATACTAAAAAATGAGTTAAATTTCCTACCATGATAGAAATCAGTGTAAAGCCACTTAGAAAATTCTCCATATTTTGACATCTTACTATAGGAGTTCCTGGATGAGATTTAGGGTATCCACAGTTCCATTCATGTCATTAAATGGTAAGATTGCATTTTTTTGGTGGCTGTGTAATATTCCATTGTGTGTGTATGTGTGTGTGTGTGAGTGTGTGTATGTGTGAGTATGTGTATGTGTATATACCATGTTTTTTTTTTTTATCCATTCATCTGTTGGTGGACATCTGGGCTCTTTCCATAGTTAGGCTATTGTGGACATTGCAACTATGAATATTGGGGTACATGTGGCCCTTCTTTTCACTACATCTGTATCTTTGGGGTAAATACCCAGTAGTGCAATTGCCAGGTCATAGGGAAAGTCTGTTTTTCACTTTTCGAGGAACCTCCATACTGTTTTCCAGAGTGGCTGCACAAGCTTGCATTCCCACCAGCAGTGTAAAAGGGTTCCCCTTTCTCTGCATCCTGGTCAGCATTTGTTGTTTCCTGTCTTGTTAATTTTAGCCATTTTGACTGTTGTAGTGTAGTAGTTTTGTAGTTTTGTAGTTTTGATTTGTATTTCCCTGATGCCTAGTGATGTTGAACATTTTTCTATGCTTCTGTTGGCCATTTGTATGACTTCTTTGGAGAAATATATTTTCATGTTTTCTGCCCATTTCTTGACGGGATTATTTGTTTTTGGGGTGTGGAGTTTGATAAATTCTTTGTAGATCTTGGATACTAGTCTGATAAGACATTTACAAATAACTTCTCTATTTCTGTAAGTTGTCTTTTGGTTTTGTGGACTATTTCCTTTGATGTGCAAAAACTTTTTATCTAGATGAAGTCCCCAAACTTCATTTTTGCTTTTGTCTCCCTTGCCTTTTGTCTCGCTTGGAGACCTGTTTAGCAAGAAGGTGCTGCAGCTGAGGTCACAGAGGTTGCTGTCTATGTTCTCCCCGAGGATTTTGATGGATTCCTGTCTCACATTTAGGTCTTTCATCTATTTTGAGCGTCTTTTTTTGTATGGTTCAAAAAATGGTCCAGTTTCATTCTTCTGCATGTGGCTATCCAATTTTCCCAACACCATTTGTTAAAGAGGCTGTTTTTTTCCCCATTGGATATTCTTTCCTGTGTTGTCAAAGATTAGTGGACTATAGAGTTGAGTGCCCATTTCTAGGTTCTCTAGTCTGTTCCATGAATCTATGTGTCTGTTTTTGTGCTGGTACCATACTGTCTTGATGATTACAGCTTTGTAATATAGCTTGAAGTCCAGAACTGTGATGCCACCAACTTTGGCTTTCTTTTTCAACATTCCTCTGGCTATTTGGGATCTTTTCTTACAAATTTTAGGATTAATTGTTCTAGACCTGTGAAAAAAGTTGATGGTATTTTGAGAGGGATTGCTTTGAATATATTGATTGCTCTAGGTAACATAGCATTTTCACAATATTTGTTTTCCCAATCCATGAATATGGAGTGTTTTTCTATCTCTTTGTGTCTTCCTCAATTTTTTTCACGAGTGTTCTATAATTTTCAGAGTACAAATCCTTTTCCTCTTTGGTGAGGTTTATTCCTAGTATCTTATGGTTTTTGCTGCAATTGTAATTGGGATAGATACCTTAGTTTTTCTATCTTCTGTTTCATTCATTGTTAGTGTATGTAATGCAATTGATTTCTATGCTTTGATTTTATATCCTGCCACATTGCTGAATTCTTGTATGAGATCCGGCAATTTTGGGGTGGAGCCTTTTGTGTTTTCCACACAGCATATCACGTCATCTGTGAAGAGTGAGAGCTGAGCAGTGTCTTTAATGAATATAATTCTAGGTACTAGGGAGAAACTCTATGTGTGTATGTGTTTCTTTGTGTATGAAAAGTAGTAGATATTGAAAAAGACATTTATTGAGTAAATGAATGGATGAATAAAATATTCATCAAATGAATGAATAACCAAACAATTAGAATGATATGTAATTTAACTTCTTGAATGGAACCCCTACTTGGTGAAAAGAGAAAATTGGAAAAGAGAATTGAGAATTTTTTTTTCTCCTGTGATCCTCTGCAAGAGAAAGATCTAGTTGTCAGCAATTTTGTATGTTCACGAAAACTTCCCAAAGATATAATTTTTCTCCTTTTTTTTCTTTCCTTTTCTCTCATTTTTTTTTTTAATTAGCTATCCAGCTTGATAAAGTCAATTGCAAAATATATTGTGTATGGTCTCTTCTGGATAATTTTGAGTGGATCCAAGGGTATAGCAGCCGGTTTGGTCTCTTCCATGTTGATTTTGAGGATCCTGCTAGACCCCGAGTGCCTTATACATCTGCCAAGGAGTATGCCAAGATCATCCAAAACAATGGACTAGAGGGAACATCCATAAAAGATGGCTGACCCACATCTCCTGGAGAAGAGGACTCTGGTTTTGGAAAAGAAATCCGCTTTGGTGATCTTTTAGACAATCTCAAATTGCCTTTGTAATCATCTCCTACCAGCTGATCCGTGATTATGAAGTCTGAGTATGGAATGCCTGGGGATGTATTTAATGATAGCCTTTACTCTATTTGCATTTGGATCAATGAGGCTTAAAAAAAAAAAAAACCAGAATAAAAAAACCACTGAAATTGATTTTTATATTAAGAAATCAGATAGACTTGAAAACTTCAATTTAAATCCTTAGAATTTTTCTAGAAAAAAATAATGCAAAATTCATAAATATAGTGTGTTCATGATTTGCAGCTCTAATAGCAAGATCACATATAAGAATACTTATTTATGAGTCTAGCTTTTCTGGTTATGTCAGCTTTGTTTTGCAGATCCATTTTCATGTGGTCCAAAATTCTTCTACTGTTTAATCTAGTATAAAAAATCAAAATTAAATGTTAGTCACATTATATAGTTATGCATTCTATTCAACAAAGGGATTAATTGATGGCACGTTTAATAAAATGGATTTGTTGATGTATTTGGCACATATTTTCTCTATGCATGAGCAAGTATATCTTTCTCTTGCCTGATGAATTATTTTTGAAAAATAATATATTAATAAAACAAATTAGACTCTGAATGAAAGAAAAAGTATTTGAGTGGATATTTAGCAAAAACAGGATTCCTACTCCAGAGTGACACCAAATGAAAGGCAAAATAATAAGTAGGGCATGGTCTCTACTTTTGGGTATTTTTTTAAAGTTTAAGATCTATAACAACATTGATGACTCCCAGGAAATACATGCATAGCTTGAAAGACCTACATGAGTGTGAGATGTCTGCACATATCTGAGATGTATATGGGGTTAGATTGGAGTTGAATATTTTATTGAGCTTCCTCAGTTGGGGTCAGTAGTAAATGTAGGGTTTCCTCTGGACGTAATGTGTCTACACCAGGAAACCTTTCACAATCATATTTGGACCCTTACCTCCATATTGGAGTAGCATTTACTCAACATTCATTTGTGTATCATCTGTGAACCTAAGAGATAAATATTATCACCCCCATTTTGCATAATGAGAAACTGAGGATGCACTGATGTGAATTTTCCTCAGGTCATGTAGTCGGTACTTGTTTCCCAAACCCAGAATTTCTTTGGCATCAGCTCTGTGCTCCAGCACACTGTAGGTCCAGATATGTGTAGAAATCTTTTCTCCTTCTTTTGAATACAGGAGCCAAAGAACAACAATAGCAAGAGTGTGGGGTTGCCTTAATCAGGAGGAAGTGGGGAAGTATTTTTCCGTGTTCTCATTTTGTTTCCTTGAGGAAATTACCCATACTTTGCCATTCCCTAAGGCCTTTGGCCCTGAGCAGACACTAGGTCATTTTTAAAAAGCACTGTGGTCAAATTCTAGATCATTTTCGTGTTCATAATCAGGGAATTATTTGCAGCAAAGAACACTGTCTTGGTACCTTTGGACAGAGTGAGAAGGAAATGGTCGTAGTAGTTCAGTAATCGTGGAGGCACTAGGGAAAATTATATTAAGATTAAAATGGTGTACACAGGAAATTCTATTACATCTTTGCCACTGTTTTGTTATTTTTATTGTTCAGTGAGACATTATCTCACAATTTGTGTTCATTTAAAAAGCACATTTCCAAATCTTATTTCATTCCCCTCCTATCCAGTCTGTCTTTTTCATTTTTACCATGTATCTTACTTACAATTTATGTACCCTCCTTACATTATCTTGCAAGACAACTGAGTTTTCCTTTTAATTAGGATGTTGTTTGGATATTATTTATCCTACGGGGCATATTTACAAGTTTTACAACAATACAAATGAGCACTGTATTTTCGTTACCAAAACCAGAAAATTAATATTCGTGCTGTAAATAAAGTGATCTGTCACGTTTGGTCTACTAGGTGTGCGATAAGCATCGTGGCTTCTGTAGGCCCGGGATTCCTCACAGACCAGGCGATTTCTGCAGCTCTCAGCTGGGTTTCAAGGGCCAGCTCTTCCTCCCAGAAATGGATCAAACCAAGGGTGCTTCCTCAATTCGACCCGCAAATTAGAATCCTCATGAGTTTCAGTGAAGAAAAAAAGCTCTACCACCCACGCTCTAACAGCTCCTGTAGTATTTTAATTAATGTTATTTGTAATTGCATGTATTAGCATTTGGAAACAAGATTGATTGGCTTTTGCCTGTCAAGGAAACAGAACCCCGATTCTTTAAATGGAAAAACAGAAGTCGTTAATTATACTTAAAAATCCATAGATATCTGTACTCAGATGTCTTAAAGGTCATCTGAGGCTTGTAAAGTACATGTTTTATGTCTGTTTTATCTAAGGAGAAACTTGGCTATCACAATGATGGACTGGATCTACTTGTATTTCCTTCTACCTTCCTTCCTTGCTTTATTCTTTCTTTCTTTATTTAGTTTTATTTTAAGAGAATGTGAACACATGTTATTAGCATCCTGGGCATCGCTTCTAAAGAATTCTGGGATTTTGTTTTGGAGGGGGGTAGTTTTTATTTTAGGGTAAGTTATTTCTGAATTGCTAAGAACATACAGAAAATAACAGAAGCCCATTTTCATTTTGATGTGTAGGGCTTTAGTTTTATAACTCCTGTGAACACTAGCAGGAAATGTCCACCTAAGCCCTTTATTGAATGAGAAGGTATGAGTTCTCATTAAGAAACCCGTAAACTAAGAAGCTGGCAACCTTGGTATTTGGCGGTGGCCTGCCAGTCAGGCTTTTGTGCTCTGGGAATTTGTGTTCGGCCGTAGCTTTTAATTATTTTTATGAACGAGGGAATAATGAATACATTTGTAATATACTGAAAAAATTCCCCAACACTGACTGACCAAGAAGTAGATTTATATGATAATCCTTAAACACCAATTCTATTGCTCAGTGCTAGGCAGAGAGAAAATAGAATACTGAGCTTCATTACTGAGAGAGCAGAATAAATCAAAGCTGATGGAATTAATACTGTTTAATTACTAGCAATACACCTTACCTGGAGAACACATATTCATCACTGATGACAATATTTTAGGCTCTAGTTGTCCTGGGAGGGATATAGTACTTAGCACAAAGCATGATGAGCCTTAAAGAATGAAATTAGAAGAAAATTTGACATAGAGACACTTTATGGTGGCCTTCATGAAGTGAGAATACACCTTATTAATTGTGGCAGCGGTGAGAGGGGGAGATGTTGTAGAAGCACTGGGTTAGGGTCATTGGAAAGAGTGGTCCCTAATGGTGAGAGGTAATGAGTGCTTCTTGTAGAGAGTGAATGTCCTATTGTCTTAGGTTTTCCCAGAGTTTCACCTGACACATGACTGGCTTATGTGACCTTGCCCAAGAGGCTACTGGTAACTGGTATGAGGTAAATGTAGTGTAGGTATTAACAATGTGGGCTCTGGAGCTGGTTCATCTGGATTTAAATCCTGGCTCTGACATTTACTAATCAAGGCACTTACTGAACTTCCCTGTACCTCAGTTTTTCTACCTGTAACATGGGTTCCTCTTAAAACTATTGGGAGACACGAGTAATCTGATAAATCTAACATGCTTAGACAGTTCCCAGAACATAGTAAGGGCACAGTTAGTGTGGGCCATTGTTTTTTACTTTCTGATTCGTTCACACTGATCCTCCAGCAATTTGTCAATTACAGTTTAGGTTTTTCTTACTCTGGTTCTACCTCCGTGTCCTGCAGACGTTTCTGCTCTGGTCAGTTGAGATTCACTGTCACTCTGATTTTCTCTCCCTCCAGTTGTTGTGGCAGTGGTTTTCCTTGTGACCTCAATTCTTTTTTTTTTTTTTTTTTTTTTTTTGTGACCTCAATTCTTGTACTGATCTAAGAAGAATGGCTAATTTTCAGTTTGTTTGGCTTTTTTCTTGTTAGGAAAGGAGCAGTAACTTCCAAGCTCCTTACATATTGGGCCAGAAACAGAAAATTGCCATTATTTTTGTAATCATTAGAATTGAAGGTTTCTAGCAGCCCAATCAGAACATATTTATTAAACTAAACTGTGTAATAGGTTGTGGAGATACAGAGCTGCACACAAGACAGAGCTTCTTCCCCAGAGAAGTTCACGGTTGGGTTGGAGGACTAGAACGGAGACATGAAACGGTAACAGATGATGCCAGGAGAATTTTCTAGACAGTAGGAGTAGGACGAACTCTCTGCTAGATGGGCAAATATGGCTTCCTGGACAAGGGAAATAATATAATATTAAAAGCAGGGGTGCCTGGCTGGCTCAGATGGAAAAATATGTGGCTCTTGATCTCAGGGTCCTGAGTTCAAGCCTCATGCTGGGTGTAGATTACTTAAAAATAAATAAATATTTTAAACGTTAAAAATATTAAAAACAATATGATAATATAAATAATGCAAGTTAAAACATGGAAGTGGAAAGCACGAAGCCCTGGGTATGGAAGGCAGTGCCCAGGCCAGTTCACCTTAGGGAAGGGAATGAGAAGGTTGGATGTGGACAGTCTGATGTTCTTGGTCTTGGTTTTCTCTTGGAACAAGATGAAGATTTTTGAGCAGGATGGTGAAGATTTAAAAGCAATATTTTGAAAGATGGCAAAGAAACTAAGGTGTAGGAACCAGTTGGAAAACTGCTTATAGCAGAATATAGTTGATGTGTTCAGGGCTTTATTTAAGGTAGGAAGTACATATATGAAAAGTTAATATATAATTTTAATTAATGTAAGGATAGTATACAGGATCTTAAATGCAACATGGTCTCTTGGATCAGATCCTAGAACAGAAAAAGAGATTAGTGGAAAAACTGGGAAATTCACATAAAGTCTTTAGTTTAACTAATGGTGCTTTGCCATTGTTAACTCCTTAGGTGAATAAATAAAGCATGGTCAAGTAAGATGCTAATGTTAGAGAAAGCTGGGTGAAGAATGCATGAAATACTCTGTACTCCTTTTGCAACTCTTCTGAGTTTAGAACAAATCTAAAATTGTTTCTCCCAAAAGCCTGGAAAAATGTACATGGAAGAGTTAATAATATATTCAGCGAATATATTAGGTATAAGAATATATTATAACCTACATATACCAAGATAAATGACAGCTTGCTTTTATAACCACTATTATAACCACTGTTAATGCCCTGATATGTCCTTTTTTTCTCTCTCTTGGAGTTGTCCTATTATGGTTAATTTTTTTCTTCCCTATAATTTACTCTTAAAATTTTGTTAGCTTCTGTTTTCTTTTATTATTAGAAAAAAATTTTTCCCCTAAAGATTTTATTTATTTATTTGAGAGAGCAAAAGTGAGAGAGATCACGGAGGGAGAGAGAGAAGCAGACTCATTAGTGAGCAGAGAGACACAGGGCTTGATCCCAGGACTCTGAGATCACCCCCTGAGCTGAAGGCAGACACTTAACTGATTGAGCCACCCAGGTGACCACAACTTGAGGTCTTATGTATCTTAATATTTCCAGTTCCTTGCATGATATCTGGCAATTCTCTGCAATTTATAAATGTGTATTAAATAACTAATCCGTGGTTGTTAGGTAGTCAAATTCTTATTTGCAATGGAAACCCAAGATACAGATTGACTTGCTTAATCCTTACAAGAGCCATATGAGGTAAATTCTATAGCTAATATCCCTGTTTTATAGATGAGTAAGTTGAGGCAGAGAGACATTAAATAACTCATCTAAGCCACAGAGTTAGTAAACAGTGGAGCCAGCATTGCAACCCATGTATCTGTTTCCAAACATCAAAAACCTACTTCATATTCTTTCCTGATACCCTTGTGGCAGAATCAGGCCTGGTTCCCTGGCTATTTTCAATAGGCCATCTTGACACATAATTTAACCAAACTGCAATGTTTCAGTGTAAATCCTCCATGTCTCTAAAAGTTCAGCTGATTTTCCATACCTACTCATTTCATAAAGTGGTAGATGTGTAGTTTCTTTCTTTCCTAAGACTACCGTTGTCCATATCAAACGTTTTCTTTGCTTCTGCACTCATCCAGGCCATGTTGTTTTTGAATCCTGTCTTCTAAGAAACTGGTTACTCTTCCCAGCAATGGCATTTACCAAAATAAAATTTCTCCCATTAGAAATGGCATTTACCAAAATAAAATTTCTCCCATGATAAAGGTGCTGAATTTACAATCAAAAACACAGTGAGGTATTGCCTCACAGCTGTCAGAGTGGGGTCAGGTCCAGAGCTGATGACCAAGAAAGAATTCTTGTGATGGTGGTGCCTGGGTGGCTCAGTTTTTAAGTGTCTGCCTTCAGTTCAGGTCATGATGTCAGGGACCTGGGATGGAACCCCACATTGGGCTCTCTGCTCAGCAGGGACCCTGCTTCTCCCTCTCCCACTCCCCCTGCTTGTGTTCCCTCTCTTGCTGTCTCTCTCTCTGTCCAATAAATAAATAAAATCTTTAAAAAAAAAAAAGAATTCTTGAGACATCTTTGGTGCAAAATGGTGGTTTATTAAAGCATAGGGGCAGGACCCATGGGCAGAAAGAGCTGGTGCACCAGGATCTTGAGGATTGGTGATTACATACTTGGGGATTGGGGGAAGTAAGGATAGGGAAGTTTCAAAGGAACTCTCATGTGCTAAAGAGGACTGACCTACAAGTTACCTGTGAGATACCAGAGGCCTTGCCATTGTTAAGTTAAGGTTAATCTCCTCTCTAGCAAGGTATTAACATTAAGAGAGTTGGGAGATTTCTGGAAGAATGTCACACATGTTCCATCCAAGAGTGAGGGAGGTTACAGGGTGTTGGCTTATGCTTTGTCCTTAGTTTGCCTTTTGTTCCCTCATCAATATGATCCAGTGATTCCTTTCCCATGTTTTTTTTTTTTTTAAATTTAATTTTTTTTTTTAAATTTAAAGATTTTATTTATTTATTTGACAGACAGAGACACAAGTAGGCAGAGAGGCAGGCAGAGAGTGAGAGGGGGAGGCAGGCTCCCTGCTGAGCAGAGAGCCCGAGGCGGGGCTCAATCCTAGGACCCTGAGATCATGACCTGAGCCAAAGGCAGAGGCTTTAATCCACTGAGCCACCCAGGCGCCCCTCCTTTCCCATGTTTTGATGAATTTTTCCTTACTTTTCTGACAAAAAGTAAATTAAAAGCTATATGTAGAATCCAGCTGCTGCTGCTATGTCTCACAGAGGCAGTCCTGCATGTCTGCTCAGATAAGTACCTAAGAACTTTATTTCAGTATGAGACATCAAAAGCCTAATTCAAAAAGATAAATGCTTCCCTATGTTTATTGCAGCATTATTTATAATAACCGAGATATGGAAGCAACCCAAGTGTCCACTGATAGATGAATGAATAAAGATGTGGTATACATATACAATGGAATATTACTCAGCTGAAAAAAAAGAATGATCTTCTGCCGTTTGTGCCAAACTGGATGGACCTAGAGGGTAGTATGCCTAGTGATGTCAGCAAGCCAGAGGAAGACAAATACCATATGTTTTACTTGTATGTGGAATCTAAAAAACAAAACAAACAAACAAACAAAAAACTAGAAACAGAATCATAAATACAGAAAACAGACTCGTGGTTATCAGAAGGGAGGGAATTGAGGGGATGGACAAATAATTGAAGGGGATTAGGAGGTACAAACTTACAGTTGTAGAATAAGTAAGTGACAAGGATGAAAAGTACAATATTGGAAATACAGTTAATAGTATTGTAATAATGTTGTGTGGTGACGGATGGTAGCTAGTCTCATTATGGTGAGTATAGCATATTATATAGAATTGTTGAATCACTACGTTGTACACCTGAAACTAATAGAATATTGTGTGTCAACTATACTTCAGCGTAAAAAAGGGGGGGGGGAGGAAGTGTCTCATTTTCAGTCAACAATTGGGCAGATATGGGGGTTAAGCACATGGGTCGAGACAGATAACCCCGGGATTCATTGCAGTTCTAGAATTTGTGAACTGCAGGACCTCAAGCAACTCACTCATATCTCTGTTTTTTGTTTCCCTCATCTTTGAAATGAGAACTAAAATAAACTAGCTTGGGAGCACCTGGGGGGTGCAGTTGGGTAAGTGTCTGACTTGTGGTTTCAGCTAATGTCATGATCTCAGGGTAGTGGGATCAAGCTCTGTGTCAGGCTCCTCACTCAGTGGACAGTCTGCTTGGGATTCTCTCTCCCTCTGTCAACCCCCCTCCCATCCCCCTGGCATGCTCGCGTGCGCTCTCTCTCTCTCTCTCTCAAAAATAAATAAATCTAAAAAAAAAAAAAAAGAATAAAAGTAACTCCTTTATAGGGCTGCTGTGAAAATTAAGTGAGATGATATAGGAAAGATAACTTAAAGCCTTCTCCACTAGGTGTTAATTACAATGTCTTATAAATGGTAGCTATTATTTTCTGTTAATAGTAATGTGAAGACTGTAAATCAGGGAAATGATTTCAGGCAATGCATTCTTGCTACATCCCTATCTTCCTTCCTTATTTCTTCCCTCTGTACTAAAGCAGTGATTCAACAAAGGGAATCCACTGGCAGCTTCCAGGAAGCAGCTCATCCTTCCTGCAATGGAGGCTCCTTCTTCCCTGAGGTACAGTTCATTCCAGTGCTCGCTTCTCCCATGACTTTTCTAGGCCCACCCTGTACAGGAGATAGCGGGCTGCCTTCTAGAAGAGTGATGGCCTTCCCTGTGCTGCTGCCTGCAGAGTGACGATTTGGGAACTGTCCTGCAGCCAAAGTAAATGCTGTCGTGGGTGCCATGTGCCCTTTGTGCCCTCCATGTCACACAGAACGGAAAGCACTTTACTTACCATGCACATCCCAACGAAGAACTGGCGGAGAGATCCCATTGTGTTTTCCATTCTCCCAGAAATCTCTCTCTTTTTCCTCTCTGTAAATTATAGTACATGGTTCTTATTACCTTAATAGACTGTGAATTGATGTGCGTGAGAGATGGAACCAGCGAGAGGATTTGGCTGAAAATAAATTTTTTTCTCTTCTCTGTTTCATTTTTTTACAGTAGAATGCACCCCTGAAAACCTTCCAGATTTTCTACCTTCTGATCATACTGTCTATTATAATTCCGCCCGATGGCAAACTTCTCCTTATTGACTCTAAATTACATTTAATCCTGTTAGGATCACTTTTTATTGAAAGGCATGTGTTGTGATGGCGTTGACGGGAGTCCAGAAGCCGAGATGCCCAGCCAGAGGAAAATAAACTCGTGGAGCTTTTGAATGGCTGTCATTTTCATGCTGGGCCCAGCTGTGTAGCCTCTTGAAGGATGTAGAGGATTGGGGTGTTCGGTGCAGATAATGGTGGGCTCCCGGGTGGTGTGGAGAGCTCTCCACACAAGAAAATAATCTTTTGAGCCCAGTGGACTAAGAACCAAAGGCCATTTTGAGCTAAGACAGTATAATTCTATTAGTGAAAAGCCCTTGCAGGGGGAAATTGCCTGTGCTAAAATCTGTGCACAAATTAAAATAACAGGGCTAAGGGGGGAAATATCTCTATAAAAGGCTTTATGACTCTAGTGGATAATAATATCCTTGTCACATTAGGATCTGGGGACCTAAAGATATAGAAGCTTTTTTACACAGCATATGGGCCTTCTTTACTCAACTTTAGCCTGTGCAATAAATCCATTCTTGGGTGCTTATTTGATGAATTTGAATGCTGTGCCAAAGCATACTTTTGTTCTCATCAGGAAAAAGTAGAAAGTAGGGTCTGCATATCATTGCTGTGTGTTGACACCTTATAAGATTGCTGTCATCTAAAAGTCCCATTTTGGCTAAATGTATTGCATGTGGAAGTTCTCTGTAATTTGCGTGGGATTTTGTGGCGACAAGTACTGTTAATATTGCTGTTTTGATATGGCGTGTAAAATTTATCTAAATGCGTAGCATGGTTTAGAATAGATTCATTAGAAAGGGGTGAACTGGGGAAAAAAAAACCTGTCAGCACAAATGCTGTTCATTTTCCAGGGTGACAGAAATCAAAAGTCCCAAGGACTGCAACTGTTGAATAGCTAACGTCAAGCATCACAGCGTTATCTGAAGGGTGGGCCCTCCTCAAGATTGGACAGCAGCTGCAAATTTAAAGCTTATGCTACATTTCCCTAATTCCATGACAAAGACATGAGCAATGGGCTGCCACGTATTTGAAAATTGTGCCGTGTAAGTAAATAAAGACACAGTTCATAATTCTATAAAAGGATGATGGCAACATTTATTCTAGAATTAAACAGTAATGAAACAGATGACTCTTTGAGATCTAGCAATAGACTAGGGAGTTTAGTACTAGGACCTCTCTCTCTTAAACTACCGCAAAATGAAGATAGTAACCAACTGCATTTGTCTCCTGTCTTTCTGCCTTCTCTCCCTGCCTGCTCATCTCTACCCCCAATTCTCTCTCCTCCTTTCCTCCCTGTCACTTTAACTTTTCTACCTCATTTTCTTCGTCCTGCTCCATCCATCCACTCACTCACTCTATTCTTTCATGGAACATTTCCTACAACCTAACTTGGCTCAGGCATTGGGACCATGCTGTGACTAAGACTGATGTGGCTTGATCCTCATGAAACTTACAGTTTATGCGGAAATGGGGCTGGCTTACCTAACAGGAAGACCTCTGTGCTTAGGGCACCAGCAAAAGAGGAGTAGCCCCCACCTCCCTATTTAAAAAAAAAGTATGCTCAGTCTATGTTATTTGGAGGAAAACATTGACGTAGTCATCATGGGCAATATCAAAACCTGTTGGACACCTTCAAACTTATTTGAAAGTTTTGATGTTTTTCCTAATTTCAAAATCCATATGGTGTTGGAGGAGACACCATTATCTTGTCAGAGCTTAGGGCCTCTAAAAGTCTTAATAGAGAACATGTGGAGAACAAGTAATTAGACAGTGACATTGAACAAGTAATTAGAAATGTGATGAGCACTGTAAAGGAGAACTAGAGAGTGCTGTGGAGCATATGACAGGGGAGCCTAACCTCCCTCTATTTTCTCGATGAAATCCAAGACATGCACATTTCAACTAGTGGAAAAAGCCCCTGAAAAAGAAGGTGTTTACGGTGTGCCTGGAGTAGGTGAGTGGTGGGAGAGGGAGTCACTCCTCTGGCTGTGCATGAATTGGATAAAAACACTATTCTGGGCAGACTGAGAAGGACATGAGGACCCTTGAGAAAGGACTTCCATAGAATAAAGGTTTTGTTTTGTTTTGTTTTGTTTTTTGGCAACAAAATTGAATAGTTGGACGATCTTGACTTCAAGAAATGAAAACCACTTCCTTTATTCCCAGATGATAGAGATAGCAGGGAGAAAAGCTGCGAGAAAAGGCCATAGCGCCTGCATAATATGGATGAGCTTTAAACATTCTGCTCCCTCATGGCTTTGAAGTCTTCTGGAAAGTCTTAGAAGGACTACTGATAGAAGATCTGTCTCTGGGATGACTTTATGATACCATATATGTAGGAATTGTATGCCAGTGGTTCTCAAACATTGGTGGGCATCAGTATCACCCAGAGAGTTTGTAATAACCTGGATTGCTGGGCCCCGTCTGAGAGTTTCTGACTCAGCAGGTCTGGGCAGGCACCTGAGAATTTCCATGTCTCACGAGTTGCCAAATGCTGCTGCTGTTGCTCCATACTTTGAGAGCCTTTGGTATATGTCGTTGAGTCAACTAACCTCAGTCGTAGGGACGTGGAAACAGTATTGGTCTAAGAATCAGAAGACCTAAGTAGATTCCCAGCACCACTGTTTAAATCTCTTGGTCATCTTTTATTTATTTATTTGAGAGAGATAGAGAGAGAGAGAGAGGGAGGGAGTGCACAAAGGGGAAGCAGGGAGGGGTCATGGAAGGAAGAGGGAGAGAGAGAATCCCAAGCAGGCTCCATGCCTCAGTTTCATGACTCTGAGATCATGACATGAGCTGAAATCAAGAATCTGATGCTTGAATGCCTGGGTGGCTCAGTTGGTTAAGCGTTTGTTTTCGGCTCAGGTCCTGGGATGGAGCCCCACACAGGGTTTCATGCTCAATGGGGAGACTGCTTTTCTCTCTCTCTCTAGTGCTTCTTCTGATTGTGTACACTCACTCTCTGTGTCCAGTAAATAAATAAAATCTTAAAAAAGAAAAGAAAAGAAAGAGTCTGATGCTTAAACCACTAAGCCACCCAGGAGCTCCAATGCCTTACTCATCTTAATCTTGTCATTGAATGTCTCCAGATTTTTTCCCTCATTGAAGAATGCATGTTCTCATAATAAAGTTGTTACAAGAACCAAATTGTATATCTGAAAGCCTTTTGTAAATTTAGAAAATAACTTCTGAGATTTAAAACTTTTGCTTAACTCCCGTCATCATTATATCGCTCTATCAAACATGTCTGAAAAACAGAGGTCCAGAGACTGGATAATGCATCCTAGAGGCTGGGAAGAGCAAAACTGTAACCTCCAACCACCATGGTTATTGGAAGAATTCAGTACAGACTATCAATATGCTACAAACAGACATTAAAGAAATGTGGGTATGGCAATTCTGTGGTGTTTCTAGAAGGTCATATCTTTGTTAGAGTTGGCAATCTGTTAATTTTTTGGGAATCAGAGTTGCCCATATTCTCAGTCAGATTCAGTTCTGGGTGAATGAATGAAGCCTATTGGCCAAGAGTGGTTTGTCCTCCTTCAAGAGTGGTAAAGTGCTAAGAAGGAAAGGTATAATTTGAGTAGTTAATGTTGCAGAAACAAAAACAAAAATAAAAAGCAAGAAGCTATTGTGGCTACGTGAGGTCACTCATTCCTGGTAGCTGAGGAATCCCAGGGGTCCTTTTATTTTCTGGCATATTTACCCAATGTAAAGTTCCTTTCATTCAAATTTACTAAGGCTTTAAAAAAAATCAGACCTTATATGAGAATATTTTTGTGCCCATTAGTGAGAAACAAGGCCCCATATTTTATTGACTGTCAACTTCCTAAGGTGCTTTGTCCTTTGTCTCAGCTGAGCCCTGCCAGTGCTGAGATGTTCCAAGAGAAATAGACAATTCTGAGCCCTTGTGGAAATTTGAACATCGATGTGTCCTCGAAGAATATCTGTGAGATGTACTGGGAGCACAGCAAAATTGAGAATCCCCTCTATGGGGTATCCAGAAATCCTTTATTTGGCCATTAAACTGTTCATAGAACTTATCACTTCCACGTGGTGACAGAAAATCATTGAGAAAGGTCCCTCCTGTCCAGCAATGACAAAACAACATTCCTGAGTATCAGTTGTTCTGATGGTGGTTGTTCTGAGCCCTGGGTACATGCCAAGTGGCTTTTCAGGAAGCCCCCAAGGTTTGACTTGAAATATGGTTTTCCCTCCAGCTTCAGAGGTCCATGTTTACTTGTGTTTTAATAATTACTGCTGGAAGATTTCCCGCAGGAGACTGAATTGTTATTCTATAGCATTTCTAAGGGAGAGTAATAGACAAGGGAAGAAAACATGAGAAAGAGTCCAGGACTGAAGGACTCTCAGGAGATCACCGAGGGCAGTCCTTCTCTTAGAACAGCATACACCAGTAGCTGAAGATGCAAGTCCATGTTAATCCCTGGACTCCAGAGGCAGACAGACAGGGTGAAAGTCCCTGCTCTACCACCTTCTAGGTCCCTGACCTTGAGATGCAGAACCTCAGTCTCTTCCTTTAAAAAAATTAGCTTAAAAATATTTCTTTCCTCACAGACATCTGGTGAAGATTACATGAAGGGATGTCTGTTAATTCCAACTAGGTTGCATATTTCTTTGGAAAAGGGAGGAAGGTCTTTATCCATTTATTAAAAAATCTTGTATGGAGCAACTACTGTGTGCTGGACACAGGAGGTATCTTCCTCCAGGATGTTATCCTTTCCCACTGTGACTAGTTTTATGCTAGACATGCACTTAATATTTCAGTATACTTGCTGTATTAACCAAATGAAATTTTCCCACTTTGCTTTTTAAAAAATGGCATTGTAAGGGTCTATTTAGCCAGAGCGATTCCATCTCAGTTAAACAGTGATTTTGTTGTTTATGCAGTAAAACTTAAACTGACCCTGCCCACCCCTCCCCCCTGCCCCCCGGGGAACTTGCTTAGAAGCAAGTCTGGGAAACCAGTAAAATATGGTTGATCAGTCCCTGATAACAGAGCCCCAATACAAGGACAAGTCAGGCCAGGTCTAGACATCCAATCAGTAAAGCACCTCCCTAATCACCAAAGAATGTGGGCCCTGCCTTTTGGGTGCCTTTTGGGTACCAATTCTGACCAAGGTGATAAGCTAGTTCAAATAGCTACTATAGGGTAAATTGTAATTCAATTGGCCACGCAATTGTAATTCAATTGGCCACGCGTGTGTGACCTAGCATGACTATGCAACTTTCTCTGTGTGTTACAATCTCATTGGCCACCTGTGTGTGGCCAGGCTCAACCACATGGCCTTTGCTCTATAAAAGTTAGTCTGTGAGGCTGGGAGGGGTCACTCTGTAAGAGGCAGGCCCGACCAGTCTGTTTGATTCTCGATGGTGGTGCAAAATAAAGTTTTGCTTGACCTTCGCTTTGTATCAGTCTCGCTCCTTTGATCACTGACCCTAACAGTATGGGGTAGCTCAACTCCTTTATTCACCTCTCAGACCGTCTTTAAAATATTCACAACCTTTAATTTGGACACCCTATTATTAAAAAGATGGAGTGGTACAATTTCTTCCTAGATCATCCATGCCATAGTATTTCCTGGGGACATTCTTGATTAAAACTTGACACAAGGAAAGTTTTATTTTATACAGGATGAAATATATGCAAAGGGCCATGACTATGTTACTATCATAGTTTGTATTTTTGAAGTTTGGATCTAATTTTTGATTTAGGCATTTTGCCCCCAATGAAATATTATATGTTACAATGTAGCAGCTAATAAGATCTGATACAGTGACTTTAAATTGAATTTCATTAAAAAAATAAGAGCATAAAATGTCTTCCTAATAGTCTTAATTAGGGAAAATGGAAGATCATAGTATTTCTATATTAATGCACTAACTTAGATAATTGGGATAATATGAAATGCACAGTGAGAAATAAGGAAGTTCGGAGGCCAGGGAAAAATAACCCACTACTTTCCAGTTTCTAGTATTTTTGTTTTTTGACTAAGGAAGCTCACTAAATGTCAGGCCTCATGTATTAAACTAATTATTCTTTTTCACGTGTACAAGTCAGTATTGTCCTACTGCAGGACTTGTTTTGTAGTGACTACTTCCTTGGGAAAGGCATTGTTCTGAATCTCACTGCTTCATAACGACTGCCACTTGTCCTCCTGATTATGGCATTGTATGAAAACAGTGCATTCATGGCAGCGTCCTCCCTAATCTCTCTCCTTTCATCCAAAGTCTCCCAGTTTCTCAGAGAGCTCTGCCTTTGCATTTTTAATCAAATGCTCCTAAAAGTTGATATTCATGTATTCTGCTTGCCTGAAATCTGTCCATGCTTCACTATGAAGGTCTTATCTGTCTCTTTTATATTTCAGTCTGGTTGGGAGTGAAATTAGGCTCAATTCTCTAATTGGAAGCCACATGGGGCATCCACATGATGATAACTATACCCGGGACTCAATAGCTACCCAGCACTCTGAAACAGAAGGTCGCCATTTTGTAAAACCATAGAAAATGCTACTGGGCATTTTACAGAATTGTCAATCAGGATAGAATGGACACTAATTGCTTCTCCCACAGCTGTTAACATTCCTCTTCGGTGGCCAAGCAACCCTTAAGACAGGAACAAACTCTCTCAGACATCTGAAATTTTTCTACAGACCTAAGTATAGGTTTCCAAGGTGACATCTGTGATGAGTTGTCCACTGACTAACAAGAATGAAGAACTAACACTTCTGAACAAATAAAATATTTTAGACAGAAAAATCTGATCCTATTGGAAAGGATATAGTGATCATACAAATAAAATTTTATCTTTACAACTTTGAGAGTGTTTATGTTGATCTTGTGTGTTATTCTACCACAGTGACATGAGCACATCAGGGGACGGACAAACAAATCCAGTGAAGTCCATACCCATAAAAAGTTATTAAAGCTTACCTCTGTATTTATTTTTACTTAAGCTTTTTTTTAAAGAATGTAAACTTTTTTAGTAATTAAAGTAAAAGTGTGTAGGAGTGCATGTTTATAATTCATAAGTAAATATACATGCATTGGGACTGGACTAGACACTCTAAAAATATTTACTAATAGGAATGTGTGTTAGTTATCTCTTGCTAGGCAATAATTATCCCAAAACATGACGTCTTAAAAGAACAAACATTCATTATCTTACAGTGTTATGGATTAGGATCTGGGTGTAATTTAGTTGTCTGCCTCTAGCTTGAGTTCTCTCATGAACTTGAAATAAAGCTGTTGGCCAGTCCTGTAGTCCTATTTGAAGGATCAGCTAAAGGTGGACCCATTTCAAGTTCACTTATCTTGCTGTAAGCAAGATCCAGTTCCTTGCAGACTGTTGGACTGAAAACCATAGTTCCTCCTTAGCTGTTGACTAGAGATCTTTCTGCTTTCCTTCCCCTTTTCAAGGGTCAGAAACATGGCCATATTTCACAAAAGGGCAGCTGGCTTTCCACAGAGTGGGGGACTGAGAGAGGCCAAGAGAACATCCAGGTCAGAAGCCGGTCTTTTTAATACTTAATCTTAGAGAAGACATTCCATCACTTTTGCCATATTCTATTCAGCACAACAGAATGGAAGCAAGTCTGTTGAATAAGGTAGAACGTAATGGAATTGAGTGGAATGAAAGGGAATGTTATCGAATAGCATAGAATAGAAGTGAGTTGCTAAATCTAGTCCATGTTCAAGGGGAAGAGATTATACAAGGACTTGGACACAAAGATGCAGGGATCTTTTGGGACTACCTTTGAGGTTGCTTAGCCCAGAGTGCATGTTCAAAAACTCTGGAGACTATTTCTTTAGAGCATGGGTTCTGCAAACTCTTTTGTAAAGGTCTAGATTGTGAATATTTTAAGCTGGGTGGGTAACATATAATCATTGTTGCATATTCTTGTTTTTTTATTTTATAGTCTTTAAAAATATGAATATAAAGACCATTCTTAGCTTGAGCACCATGCAAAAGTAGGTGATGGGGCTTTTTTCCTGCAGATCATTGTTTGCTAACACCTTTTCTTAGTGAACTGTGAGATGATTTCAGCTCAAATTCAGGAAATCTCCAATGGTCATTCAATGATAGAAACAGTTTGCTTTAAAAAATGATATGAATCCTTTGGATAAATACCTAATAGTGCAATTTCTGGGTTCTGGGTAATTCTATTTTAACTTTTTGAGGAACCTCCATAATGTTTTCCAGAGTGGCTGCACCAGATTGCATTCCCACCAACAGTATAAGAGGGTTCCCCTTTTCCCACATCTCTACTAGAAATGTATCCAAAGGATACACACAGGGGCACCTGGGTGGCTCAGTTATTAAGTTTCTGCCTTCAGTTCAAGTCATGATCCCAGGATTCTGGGATCAAGCCCTGCTTCGGGCTCTCTGCTCAGCAGGAAGGCTGCTTCTCCTTCTCTTGCTGTTTCTCTCTCTCTTCTCTCTATGTCAACTAAATAAATAAATAAATAAAATCTTCAAAGAAAAAAAAAGGATACAAATATAGTGATTCAAAGGGGCACATGTCCCCTTGCAGCACTTAGTTGAGTGCTGCCCTAGAAGATGGTCAACAAATGCCTCTGGACTTCCCTGGAAAAATAAATAAATAAATGAATAACCCACAACAACTAAACTATGGAAAGAGCCCAGATGTCCATTCACAGATGAATGGATAAAGAAAAGGTGGTGTGCAGATAGATAGGTAGATAGATAGATACACAATGGAATATTACTCAGCCACTAAAAAAGAATGAAATCTTGCCATTTGCAATGACATGGATGGAACTAGTATTATGCTAAGTGAAATAAGTCTGTCAAAGAAAGACAAATACCATATCATTTTACTCACATGTGAAATTTAAGAAACAAAAACAGATGAATATAGGGGAAGGGAAGGAAAAATAAAATAAGATGAAAGTAGAAAGAGAGGCAAATCATAAAAGACTCAACTCTAGGAAACAAACTGAGGGTGCTGGAGGGGATGGGGGAATGAGGTAACTGGTGATGGGCAATTAGAAGGGCATATGAAGTAATGAGCACTGGGTGTTGTAGGCAATTGAAGAATCACTGAAATCTACTTCTGAAATTAATAATACAGTGTATGTTAATTCAATGGAATTTAAATTTAAAAATAGGATAAATCACTTCTTCATAGAATTATTGAAGCAGAGTTACAAAGTTCTCTTTTGCTAGGTGAAAGGTAATTGGTATTGAAGGATAAAGCCAGGAAAATGGACCCGTTGAGCCCTTCCCAGGTCAGAATATTTGTTCACAAGATGGGGCTTGGTAAAAGGGCCCCCTGGATAAATAAAGTTGAAAATGATATGTGCTGTATCTGATTTTGAGAGAAACACACAATTTTAGCATGTTAAAGTCTTTGAGAAATAAAGAAACTTGCTTGATTCTGTTTTTTCCAAACTTTTTCAACCTGTGCTGTGCAGCGCTGGTGGTTCAGGGGTGAGCATAGCTGCCTTCCAAACTTATTCGACCAAGGAATCTCTCTCACCCCCTTTTGTTTTAGTAACATCCATTATTTTTATTCCATGAAACAAAGTTAGGAAACATTAGATCCAACAACATACATGATCTCTTCCAACTTCCTTAGTTTATGATTCTAAGCACATAAAATATGATTTGATTTTCTTATTCATAGTTTCAGGTATATCTGCTTCCCTAAAATGTTCAGTTCATCTTAATATTTACCAGGTACAAAAATTAGGTCAGCCCCTCTTGCTAGGCATGGAAATGTAAAGATGATATAGCTTTTGTCCTCAAAAAGTGTATCAATGTCTTTTAGGCTCTGAACCTTCCGCAGTGCTTTCTACACAGAAAGTACTTAGGAAAGGTTAGTTGTGTGAATGAAGGTTGAAAAAACAGGGCCCTTTGGGCCATTTGGGATTATGGAAAATTCATAGGCGAACTCAGTAAATAGCCATAAAATGAGTCAGTGAATTCTAGATGAAAAGTAACAAGGCATTCAGTTACCCTGGTGTTGTTATAAATCTGGAAATATGTTCCTGAGCAATCAAACTAAGTCCATCACCATTATAAATTAAAAAGCTTAAACTAAAATTGTACTCCTGAAATTCAGACTCCTATTAGAGTCTGCCACTTTAAAAATAACCCTTGCAGATTCGAGTTGGCGTCTTGCGACTAGATGGTTTGATATGACTGTGGCTTTCATCTCTGTATAATAGAGTATTATCTGGTTACAACACATAATTCAATTAACATTATCCTTTAAATTTCTCCATCCTTTGTTGAAATGCTTAAATTTATTCCTCTTTTATCCTTGCCTCTCCTTTTTCAATCTGAGAAACTACTGTCATTAATCTATATCTTTTGAGGTTATCATCTTACTTTAGCGAGGCACTGTTTCATTCTTATCATCCACAGTGCATCATCTGGGCCGTTCTTCTCTATATTGTGTATTGCCATCAATATTCCATCCTTATATATTTTTAATCTCAGCCGAGAATGTTGTATCATCTTCAATTCTGGTCAGATAAAATAAACGTTCCATTGGATATGTAAATGATCCTGTAAGCCAGATGAATTAGGAGGTTTTGCTTTCAGTGTTGAAAAAAGATCTTTATCCTTAAATCAGACATTATGGAAACAAACGAAATGTTACATGCTGGCATATTTTTAAATGCTAATTTTTTTTTTTACCTCCCCATGAAGAAAAAAAATGGCATTTGTGACTCAGGATTTGCTCTGCGAAATGAAGTCTTTTCATTTATTTACAGAAAAGGAGGATCAGGAGCACTTAGGGAAGCTTTTATTCTTTGTCTATCTCTCCAGCTGTCAGGTTATAATAGCATTGGCCTCTGCTTGCCGGGCTGGAAGCAAATGGATGATCCCAAAAGCAGCCTGGGAAATCAAATTTCAGAATGTTTTAACTGGAGGAAATCTAAAATGATAGTTGGTCCATCCCTGTTTTTATAGTTGGGGAAACCGGGCTGAAGATGATTATATGCATTATTCAAGGCCACCCAGCCTTCAAGACGTACCCGCCTCCTGAATTCTAACTCAGTGCTCCTTTTACTTCATTGCATCATGATAACTTAACTTCTTCAAGTTTTGTTGAATATTTAAGTGAGGACTTCATGAATAAATCAGAGTACTTAATAACTGATGCCCACTAGAACCTCCCCCCACCCTGCCCCAGTTGGGAATGTCAAGCCAGAAGGTCTTAAAATAAGGAAATAAATGGAATTCTGACTTACAACTAGGTAATCTATGATAAGGCGAAAATATAAGCATGGGAATTATTGGTGGCTGGGACCCTCATAATGTCAAAATAACTAGTTGTATCAGGTCAGAATAAAGTCCGCAGCAAGGGAAAAACATAAATGAAGGAGAATGTTTGAGAGTTTGGGGTCCTTTGATGCTCTTCTCCAGAAGCCTACTTTATACTCATTTTAGAAAGGTATTTAAGATGTTTTCAGATGTTGAAAGAAAGAAAACAAGTGATTTAGACGACTATATACATGTAGGGTACTTTGTTATCTTTACTTTTATTTATTAAAGATCCAAGATTAAATTCAGAGAATTAATGGAATATAAAAAAATGAAGAAGATCGGCAAATAAAAAAAAACAACAAAGAAAATCATTCTGATATTAAGATGTAAGTTACAGTAAAAAATTTGGATTATAGCAAATATAGTAATTTCCATTATGAATAGGTTCCCATCAAAACTACATCATCTGTATGTGATTTTAGGCCACAGACTAGCTTCTGGTAGTCTTACACTCATAACCTTGTTTCCTCCCCTAAACCTCCATATTTCCAGCTATGGGTGCTTTTGCTCATATTGCCATAAGGCCTCTGGGCCTGCAGCTTCATGTCGGGAGATTGGGTTAATTGTTATTTTGGGTGGGAGGAATTCCTTAAAGCCATCCTCACATCCTGATGGCTCACAATAACGTAGCTATACACAGAAGGGACTGTGAAGCCAACCATATCAACCTAGCCCCTTAAACCCACGCTAAATGTGTCCTCAAACAACGTCTCCGTTTATAAAGAAAAGTAGAGCTCTGGGGAAGGTGAACTACACAGTTTTGCTCCCTCGCTAATCAGTCTGGCTTTTAGTTGGTGACCTTTTCTCCTGCTTCATTCATGGGTGCCCAGGGTTTTCCTGGGCTTCCCACTACACCTCCTTCTGGGAACGGGGGCAAGGAAGACCTTGGGACTCTTCATAGTTTTCCAGATGGAAGATTAGCAAAGTTTCTTAAAAACAAATTTTTCATCACACTCACTAGAGGGAAGATGTTCAATGGGTTCCCCTAACTTTGTTGGTAAAGTTGCAGGAAGTTTCTTCTTTACGGAAATTTAAGTCGTTTACAGTCTGGTCCCTGTCCCACTCACTGGTCTTCTCTGTTGTACTTTTCCTATGTATACTACAGATTTTCTTTGTTAGGAATTTTGCAGTTTTCTGTTGTTGTTGTTGCTTTTCTGACTTGGCTTTTGTAAGTGTGCGGTTCTGTGTGGCATGTCCTTCTGGTTCTTTTCCTGCCTGGCTAATTATTTCTAGGTTCAGCTTGGGATATAGATGAAAATGTTGTATATCCCTCAATAATTTTTCATTTTCTGGAAAACTTTGTATGCAACACCATGTGCCTACAAAATCGCCTTCAAATATGGCAAATGATTGCATTCAAATATTACCTCTTAGTCCTAAGTGGAGGCTGAACCAATATTCCAAAGAGATGGTTTGTAGTTGGTAGGCAAGAGAGTGCAAGCCAGCTCTTGTTTTTAAATGTTATGCCCAGAAGAGATCTTTGAAATTTTATAAACAGATGGATTCTTTTTGCTTGATTCACTAATGTTTTACAATTAACTAATTAACAGGTTTATTGCCAAAATTAGCAATAAAAAGTGTTCAGGAGCTTCGACCAAAGCAGCCTTTTGCAATTACATAGATACCAAAACAATCTGCATGATAGTTTGAGGCTAAACATTGCTCAAATCAGAATTTCACCTGCTGTTTTCAAATAAAAGTTGACAAATACAAAAATGAACCCTGCAGATTTCCACACTCCTTTCATATACGCGAATCTCTGCCTTAATTAATAATAATTACAGGTAATACCAACTATAGTCAGAAGGCCTAAGTGTACCCAGATTGCTTTCAAGTGTGCAAAAATGCGTAGCAAACACAGTTCTGGAGGACTAGCAGGAACCTGTTTATGGCAAGTCTGTTTGCTGTCTCCAGCCTGTAGGACCTTAGATGACCTATTCAGCCGTCTCTCCTACGGCTCCTGCCTTGAGCCTGGTCTTTCTCCTGTCCTGGGAGTCATTACTGCACTGCTTCTTGGACCCCACCCCTCTCTTTCTAGTACCATCTCCTCTTTCTAGTACCCTAAGCCTCTGCGCTAGTCAGATCCTGGTAATTCCTGGAATATGCCACGCTCTGTGTTTTGCTTTGGTGTGAGCTATTGCTCTGCCTGGCGTAGCTCCTAGGCTCCTTTGCGATTTAGTTTGAGCATCAGCTCTTTTGGGATCTATCCCCCGGTCAATGCCCTATTCCTGTCTCCAGAAGATGGAATTAATTTTAGGAGAAAAGAAGGGCAGCATAATTTCTCCTTTTGGTGTCGCTTTGTGGAAACTGTAAGCAACTTGTGGTGAAGAAATAGGTTTTGATTAAAAGAGGAAGTAGAGGTTTAATGAATACCCATTGGAAGAAGAAAAGAAAGAGGGGGAGGATGGAAGGCAGGAAGGAAGAGAGAGATAAGAGCCAATCTTCTGCTCCTTCCTAGGTCCTCAGGCCCAGACTATTCCCTCTGTCTGGGATGCTTTAGTCCACTTTTCTCAGCTCATCTCTCAGAAACCCCATGGAAGTTTCGGTTTGCACCAAACTACTTACTTGTACTTTTGTATAAGCCCTTTTAGCCCTCTGTTCTTTTCCAACATGAAAAATCTGCTGCATCCAATTAGGTTATAAGCTTCTTGAGCAGGGGGGTGGCAGAAATGGGACCTCAGTATTCAAAGGGACTTAGGGAAACAGGACCCATTCTAACCCCTTTTCAAGGTGAAAATCCCACTGGACACAGTCCTGGCACTTCTGAAAATTATCTTGAAGCTTCTTTGATGCATAGCCCTTGATAAATGTTCATTGTGCATGATTAATCAGTTAAACATTCCTTGTGCTTAACAAGATTAAATGCTGTTCCTATGATTTTATTGATTTATTACATTAATTACTTTCATTCGTATACCCTGCCATGTTCCGCAAAATACATGCCATTGGATAAGAATCAGTTATGATCTCTTAACCTGAGGTTATAGCCTGAGCAGTGAGTTAAAATACAGTATTTGCTTTTATTTCCTAACTCCCTAGGCTCACTTCACCCGGCATTTCCTCCTAGAAGCCTTCCCTGACTTCTCCACCATGAGGTAGTAGCCCTCCTGTGTATTTCCAAAGCACCACTCTGTGTACTGTTATCATGACACTTAGCCTTTGTAGAGCAATTATTCATCTCCTGATTTTACCTGCCTTCCCCACTAGGTTTCTGTCACCTGGAAGGCAGTGATAGTGTCTTTTTCTTCTTCTGTGTGTGGTCACTCATCCAGGGCCCACAGCATGGTCGCCTTTCACACAATCCATTCCCCATTATGCTGCAGGAGCTCTCCCCTGTATAGACAAAAGCCTGTATGCCTGCCCCCTTGCATGCAGACCTCTGAAAACCCTACATCTTCTGCAGGAGAAAGTACTAACTCTGCAGTGTGGAGTAAATGGCTCTCCTACATGGTCCAATTGCCTCCCAGTCTCATCTCCACTCTCATCCTCCGTTATAGGCACTCAGAATCTTCCAGGTCTTACATGTCCATTTACCCTGTGTTAGTGTACATTTTAGATGAAAACAAAACAAAACAAAACAAAACAAAACAAAACAAACTTTCTTTCCATTGATATCTGTTAGCAGAATATCTCTCTTCTTGGAAAGGTCCTGTCCTTCCTTAAAGATTCAGCTCAAATATTACCTACGTCTTGGGATTCTGAAAGCACTTTGGCTCAACCTACCTCACCGCCATCTTCCAACTAACATTGGAGTAAGCACCTGCCAAGAGACAGACAACTGGGAAATGGAGACTCACTTCACTTGTTGGCTTTACTCACCCAATGAGGCAGGGATCTTGATCATCTTATTCTCTTTTCTCTCTAACAAAACACAGGGTCTGATCAATTATGATAGTTTGGATGGATACACGCTTGGGCATTTCTTAGTTGTCCATTATCAACCTGATGTCAATGTTGCATCTTAATGACTAGTCATTTTACATATAATTTATGAAAATGCAGATGATGATAAGTAGCCCTTCCATGAATGAATGATTTTTCAGAGTGCTACATTAGGAAACTCTGTTCTAAAAGGAAACTTTTAATTCTAAAAGCTGAAGCTATCTTCTTGCTACTATCTTTCTAATCTGTTCATTTAGAATTCCATTCTTTCACATTTGTACTTTCCTGTAGTTAATTTTCACATTAACATTACGTTTGACATTGTATTAGATATAATGCTTTAATTTTTTAGCATAATGTATGGAGAATTAGGTATACAACTTCTCTACTGATAATGGGAATACTGATAATGGTAGTTTTAATGTTCAAACTCCCTGCATATTTTATTAAAATGTATACTGTTATTTTATCCTAGTTTCTTCAGGGAACTGAACAGACACTATTCAAGCAACTTTAGAAGAAACACGAGCCTTATTAATTATCTTTGTTGTTGTTGTTATTAAGCAATAACCTGTTGCTGTGCTTTCCACGGAGTAACAAATGTGGTATACAAAGAGACAGAGCTCATAAAGCTTGAAATTCAGTATGCATGCAATATGAATGACATGACCATATATAGAATCTAACATCTTGCAATCGGACGAACCCAAATCCAAGATTCAGAGTAGTTTCTGAGAAACCATACCAGGAGCAATGATTTCTACTGGATCTTCTCTTCTCTCTTCTCTTCTCCAGGGAGAGCATATCCAAATAGTTTCATATGCTCAGAGTGGAACCACTCAATTGACTTATACTTAATCAAATGGCTGGATTAATGTTTTTCTGGATTGATTGCATTAATTGACGATCTCCATTCCTTCTCATAAATGTATGTGCTGACAACCTATGCTGATTAATAGACATGGCACTTGAAGTACTCAGAGTTGGCAGGTCACATTGTAAGTCATTTTCCTTATTTGTTTATTTATTTACTTATTTATTAGTTTTTTCTAGTTTTATTGAGCTATAATTGACAAATAAAATTGTAGTATATTTAAGGTATACAATGTGATGCTTTGATGCTCATTTCCATTTGTAAAGGATTTCAATAATCAAGTTAATTAACACATCCATCAAATCACATCCTTACCTTTATTTTAGCAGATTTATTTTTGGATGAAATATACATAAAAAAAGCATATTTAAAACATTTTGGATTCCTTTAAGGGTCGCCTGGGTGGCTTAGTGGGTTAAAGCCTCTGCCTTCATCTCAGGTCATGGTCTTGGTGTCCTAGGATCAGGCCCTTCATGGGACTCTCTGCTCAATGGGAAGTCTGCTTTCCCTTCTCTCTCTGCCTGCCTCTGCCTACTTGTGATCTCTCTCTGTCAAAATAAATAAGTAAAAAAATATGTATATTTTGGATTCCTTTAAATGATTACAATAAAATAACTGCTTGGGTACGCACCATCAGCTTTAAAAACAGAAACCTGGATTCCCCCCATCCTTCCTTTGTATCCCTCTGGCTGTTCCTTCTCCCCATGTACTCTCCCTGGGATGACCACTAACCTGAATTTTCTCTGAATTATTCTAAATTTCCTTTATGATTGGATATATATACCTAAAAATATGTTATTTCATTTAACAGCTTTCTGATCTATGTGTTGGTAAAATAATATGATTATATACATAATTTTTCTCATTTGGTTTTCCTTTTCTATATTTGGATGTTATGTTCTCAAGTTTTTTTTGTTGTTGTTACTCTTACACCTTTAACAGACTTATTCAACCAGCACCACCACTTTATCATCTTCCCAGATATTCAATACTTGGCCAACTTCTTTTCCCCAATTTAAGTCTTACTCTTATTCTGTATTTTAATTCTCTTCTAGTTTTCTCCAGCAATTAAAAATTCTTGTAGTTATTTTGAATAGTCAATGTTGATTTAGATTTAACCAAATTTTTCTCAATCTTATTCAATTAATTTATTTTTTGTTCACCATTCTATCTCAGATATTCTGTGATCATTTTCCTTTTGTGTAAAGCACATCTCATAGACTATAATCTAGGGGGGATCTTTGCAGGTTAGCCTCTCACATATTATTTATCTGAAAATGTCATTATCCTCTTCCTTGAACAATAGTTCAACTTTCCTTTTTTCTTATAACATTGATGGTGTTATTTCAATATAATCTGGTTTTCATTATTGTAATCAATAAGTCATCAGTCAGTCTAATTTCTGTTCCTCTGTGGGTACTCTGTCTTTTAAAACCTCTTTTTCTTTGGTGTTCTTCAGTATTATGATGATGATTGGGGTTTGAATTTCTTTTTATTTAATCCTCTTGGGATTTGTTACACTTCCTAGTTCTGAGAATTGGTGTCTTTAAATAGTTCTGGAAAATTCTCAGTAATTCTTGACTTGAACATTACCTTTCCTCCATTCTCTGTTATCTCTGTGGAAAAGACAATTTTTTGAATGCTCCAGGCACAGAATAAGAGTAACTGGGATAGCCTCTCTTTCAATTAGGTTAAGACTATGTGACTGAGCTATAGACAATAGAATGTGGGTGGAAGGGATGGCTCGCCCATCTAGTTTTGGCAGACATACTAGTGGTGCCCATGGTCATCAACTTTGTGTGTTCAGAGGAGTGACTATCTCAGTTTAAAATGTGTATGGATTCAAGGGCATATCTGATTATCTTGGACAGTTGGGTCAGATGTCTGGAATGAGAAAGAATGGAATACTAGGAACAGGGTGATCTGGGATAGAAGCATGCAGGTGAACATATGGGGTAGGGGCTTAGTGTAAATATATTTATTAGGACATATTAAAACCCATCAGAGAACATCCTCCATGAAAAAGATACTAAACAACCAAGTATTCACAATGACTTTTCTGTCTTTGGCATCCTCAGTGCTGGTAGATGGACATATGAATGAGGTGGCCATGGTAACAGAGATGGAGGCCACAAATGGCTTCAACAACATAAGGTTGAACTTACCAAAGCTGATGTAGCTATTGCCACTGTCTAATGTCTGATTGATCAATAACAGATACCAAGGGAGGGCTTCAGATATCGCACCAATTTTTGAGGAGACCAATGGACCACTTTAGTGGAAAGTTGACTATATCGAGCTCTTTTTTACCATTAAATGTCCAGTGATTAATTCTCATAGGAACAGATACATATTCTGGGTGTGCATTTTCCTTTCCTGCCTATAGGACCTCAACCAGCACTACTATTGAGGGTTTTACATATCTTTGACTCACTCATCCACCCTCACATTATATTGTGTCAAACCAGGGAACCCAGTATTTAACAAACAAATGTGCAAGTGGGTTTACAACCATAACATCCATGCATTGTATCCTGTAATGGAGAATGGAGACATTGGATATCAGTTGTGGCCTAGAAACCGTCTGCTTCAGTGGTAATTGTCTTTTGTTCCACTAACCTTCTAATACATTTTCCCCTGGGGAGAGAGGCTTACCGGAGTCGTAGAGAAGCTGCTATTCAACATGCTGAGAAGTACAGTGGAGAAGCACAAGGGTAGAATGGGATGGACAAGAGGTTTCGTCTAGATCTCTCTTAATAGAAGGACTCACTCCCCTGTTTCTGGAGGTTCCATTAACAGAGACCCTTCAGGTAACAGCCTCCCTACAGAACTCATTGACTGTAGTTAGCCAGCTTTCACAAAGACACAAACTTCATGGGTATCTCATATCCAATGACTGATCAATACTGATACATAAATAGAGGCATTTTGGCCCAGCATGGGACAATTTTTTAGGACCATTTTAGTTCCAGAGTTCCCTGTGGGGTAGGCTGAAGTTGTCATGGGCCTCTAATTTCTCAGTCTTCCTGTCTTTCCTTCAGAAAGATACACACTGAAATTTATATGAGTCAGAAATACATTTGTTTTACTAAGCTTCTAAAATTTGGGGCTTACTTGTTGCCGCATTATAAATTAGCCTATTCTGACTAGTATGTTCTCTTTCTGGACCACCAGTTAAGGTTTATGTCAGACATTATTGCTCTATCTTACCTTCTTTAAAGTTTCACATTTCTTTTTAAGATGCATTCTAGATAATTTATTTGGATTTGTCTTCTTACTGTTGCCTTCAGCATCCTGTTTATTTACTCATTATAGGTTTAATATTAATTAATTTATTTTTCATGTCTGGAAGTATAATTTGCATGTTTGCAAATCGACTTCAGTGTTCTTTATAGTCTCCTCTGCATTTTCAAGCTTTTCTTTTATTTTTTTAAACATATTACATTTGTATATTTTATATTTACTACCTTATTATTGCAATCACTGAAGACTTCCACTTTTGATCTTGCCATCTCTTTGCTGCTGCTGGCTGTCACTTTTGTGTTTTGTGATTTTTGGCTACAACCTACTCATTTTAATTGACACTTTGTGAGAATTTCTTGAGGCCAAAGTTGTAGTTGGATTCCTCCTGGTGACATTTGTATGTGTTAATGCTATTGGGAACATTAGTAACCTAGCTCCACTTTAGTTCACTGTAGGGTTTTGGTTGTTGGTTTGTTTTTGTTTTTTTTAACAAAAATGAAAGCATGAATTTGAATTGTATACTTCTATAATGATTGTTTAATGATAGCATATTCTCAAAAAGGGTTTTTTTTTTTTTAATCTCTTCACTTAGCATAGAACCAATAAATGTAATAAATTAATACACGGAATTTTCTTTTCTCTTTTTAACTCAGTCTTTGGGGGCTGAGCAATAGGGAGTTTGTTTTCATAGGCTCTATCCTTCGGCAGATCTTAGATTTTAACTCCACGCCCCTGTACCTTTTCTAGCACCAAAACAGAAGCTCAGGAACTCCAATGTTTACCAAAACCTCTACATATAAATTGGTTTTGGAATCCTCTTATCAGTCAAGGTTCCTGCTTTCACATTTTCTTTGGCCTCTATGAATTACTTCCTTTTGTGCTAATTTAGCAATGCTTTTTAGAAGATTGAATATATGTTTTATCTAAGACTTTAGCTGTTTTAGCCAGGAAGGTTGTTCAGAATTATCTAGTCAGCCATACTGTGAGAAATAAGTCATTTCTAGCCACTATAGTTATGCACATATACTGCTACCTGTCAAGTTGTATGTTCACCAGAATTAGACATGTCTGTTGCCAAAGTTGCTTATTACAGATTTTTTTTAGCATAACTAATTATTTTATGGAAATATTATCCTAACTAATTAAATAGTTGAGTAAGAGAGCTCTTGTTTGTTATGAAATAATGATGGCAAGTCTCAGCAAAGGAGAGTTGTTTAATAAAGCAGCATTCAATTAAACCTGGGGAAAACAACAGTAAAAGTTTTTAGAAAATTTATAAAAACCAAGAAGGATTATGTACTCAGGTTATTTTGAAATTGTCTTTAATTTCTTGCTCTACTTTAGAGAAACCAAAATGAAACTAAAGTTGCATTATAGGCATTATAGGTATAGTTTTTGTAAGAAAGATGGCAGGGAGGCCAACTGTAAGAACTTCAATTGATGAAAAATTATTGGATTCACATAAAACGGTAGTAGATAAAAATATTTTTGATATGTATGTAATTTTTTATTTCTTGATCAACCTGTTCTCCTACCCTGGTAAACCAGTCCTAACTATGGAAGAAAAGAGAGTTGATAGTAATCTTTAACATATATAAACATATTAGTTAATATACTTGGTATTAGCAAAGTTTTCTGGAGAAAATTTTTGTTTGTTTTTTTCCCCAATTTTATTGAGGTATAATTGATAAATAAAATTGTGATATACTTAGAATGTATAATGTAATGATTTAATACACATATGCATTGTGAAATGATTCCCCTAATGAACACATCCATAATGGAGGTGTTTGTTTTGTTGTGGTTTTGGAAATAAAAGGAGGGGTTGTATCTCAGAGTTGTCCAGCAAACAACTTTTTTTCAAGTAAAATTTTTTACTATTTCAGTGTGAAGAAGGTCTTCAATCCCATTAATGATAAAATATGCAAATTTTAAGTTATCAAGTACAATATTTTTCAAAACTTATTGGCAAAATTTAAAGAGTGACAAGACCCCATTTTGGTGAACAAGTAGAAAAAAGTCGCTTTTGATTTTATACCAACTTTATTGAGGCATAATTGACAAATAAAAATTGTATATATTTAAGAGGACAATGTGATGATTTGACACATCTATACACTGTGAAATGAATACCATAATCAACTTCATTTACACATCCATCACTTCGTATAGTTTACCTTTTTTTCTTTTTCTTTTTTCTTTTTTTTGGGGGGGGGGTGGGGGAGATGAGAACATGCAAGATTTACTCTCACAAAATTTCAAATATAGCATACAATATTAGTAACTATGGTCAACATGTAGCAAGTAACTTTTAAGTGGTTGTTTCATATTCTTCATTTTTGGAAAAAAGTTGTTGGGATAGTTTTTTAATAAGCACTTTGTTGTTGTTTGGTCATTACTTCCTACTTTCTTCATAGTTTCTACCTTTTAGAGTTTTTAAAAATTTTTTTTTGTTTTGCCATTTTCCACTTCTGGTCTTGGGTCTTGTCTATCTCTTCATAGTCAAATTGGACATTGATCTATTTTACTTAACAAAATACAGTTCTCCTCCTCAGAAGAATTTTATCATCAACTTCAAAAACAGTTAACATTTTTTTCTTAATGATTTTTATCATTTATCTGTATCATTATGATTTGCTAGGCTCTTCCATATACTATCTTATTTAAAATTATATAACAACCCTGTCAGGAAGGTATTATAATCTTTTTCTTTTTAATTATTAATTTGATAGACAGAGATCACAAGTAGGCAGAGAAGCAGGCAGAGAGAGAGAGGAGGAAGCAGGCTCCCCGCTAAGCAGAAAGCCTGACGTGTGTCTTGATCCCAGGACCCTGGGATCATAACCTGAGCTGAAGGCAGAGGCTTTAACCATCTGAGCCACCCAGGTGCCCCGGTATTATAACCTTTATTTCACAGTTAAGAAGATAGAAGATCAAAGAAATCAATATGTTCAAGGCCATAAGTTAGAGGCAATTGAATTCAATCTTGAAACTAGGATTGCTTAATTCTTATGTTCAGGTTTCCTTATTATAATGTTGCATGATGATTTAACCCATGTGGTATCATGTGAGCCTAATCCAGGTACATCTAGCTCTAAAACACAAACATTGTCTAACTTCTTTCATAGCCCAGCTAAATGTACTCCAAACAATCCACTTTTCCTAACCTGTTGTGGGAGGATTTTGAACTAGTTTTTTTTTTTTTTTCCTTTCCAGGGAAAGGGAACTTCAATAAAGCTTCTTTTATAATTTTTCTATAAGATGACTTTAGTTTAATTTAGTCATTCAGTTCTCTCTTTGGCCATTCAATTCTCTCTTCAGCACAATCACTAGATTGTCAGCTCCAAGATGACAGTTTTGTGTCTTTTTCATCTTGAGTCTCCACTATTTTCCCATGTGCCCAACATGTAATCAGCACCCGTATTTATGCAACTGAAGAGCTCCCTTCTCCTTCTTGTTACAGCTCAAACCTTCCCTTAGACTTCCTTTCCAACCCTCATTTAGTCTAATGGCCATCTCCTAGGGTGATTTGGCTCGTGTTGTAGTATATGTCTAACTCAAGAGTTTCACAAAATTCTGAAAAGTCCTGATCTTCCATAAGAGGTAGTTATTAAAGGAGAGGATACTAGAAATCTGAAAAACACAAGTTAAAATAAAAAAATTATATTTAACCTCTCAAGTGATCAAAAATAGAAATACAGATAATACTTTGTACTGGCAGGGTGGCATGAAAGGAAAAATCTCATATATTGTTGGTGAAACTGTAAAATGGTATGGTCTTTTTTGGAAATAATTGCTCAATATGATGTAAAACTTACTGACTTACTAATTCCATTTCCTAAATGAGGAATATCTTTACATGTAAAGATGATCACCATAGCTTTATTTGTAAGATTGAAAACTATAACCACCAAAATATTCAATAATACTGAAATTAATACACAGTGTATAGTAATTCATATTTTACAGCCAAGCAAGTGGGAGTGAGGCATTCTCCAACTACTCTTGCATGAAGCTCATGAAAGCCTACAGGGAACTAGCCACTTCTGCAGTACTTGGAACGAACGGAAAGATTGAGGAGATTATGTAGTGACATACAAGATGTGCTCGTTATACTGTTATGATGTTGGGAGAGAAATATAAGATTTAATGCTACATGCTCAATTGGATCTCAATTGATTCATGCATTCAATAATCTGTTGAGTGCTGAAGTGGTCCCCAGGCTCTATGAAATCAAAGAATAGGACAAAACTCTTCTCCTTTTGGAAGCATACTTTCCAAGGCAAGAGGAGGGTCTGGGGACAGGGGTGGGGTGACAGACAATAAAGTAATAAGTAAGCAAAGGAGTTAAAGTTAAAGGAGTTAAAGATTGTGGTTAGGTCTAGCTAGAAATGAACAGACATAAAACAAATTGACAATGCTTTAAAAAAAGATTAGGTGAAAAGATACCAAATATTATCAGTGATGATCTCTGAGTAACAGAACTTACTCCATAGCATCTCTGTGTTTTCCAGATTTACTATAATGGGTATAGATTTCTCTCAGTAAGCAGAAAAACCACAGTGAAATTATTCTTAAAAGTTATTAGAAGAAAATGAAATCATTCCTCATTATCTTGGTGGCTCCTGGAAATGACTTCCTATCTCGTTTTGTACTTGGTCTTCCTTCTGCGTGGCTTTGGATTTTGGGTACTCCGCCTCCAACTTGTTTGTCACAGCCTTTTTAGAATTTTCACAGAAGGGAAGCAGATGTATAGGTCTGTAAAGGTGTGTATGTGCACGAGAATGAAAAGAAAATCCCCGAAAACAAGGACATTTCCAAAGTTGCTACGTTCTTAACAAGAACCTGGTGAGCCAATGGTCCTGGAATATTAAACATACCCCATTTGCTACTGGTTAACAAGGCCAGTGATCCATGAAGTTGCTTCTTTTTTGGGTTTTGGTGTCTGAGGGTTTAAATTAATGGTTTGAAAGTAAAGTCTATCACTGTATGTAGCATAGACAACAATTGCTTAAATTCAGGATAAACTATGAATAGACTTAGGTTTTCAGTTTTCAAGGTGCCCACATTGCACAGCGATTGGCAACTCAACATTACTTTCATGCTCCCCGTTACAAGGTGTCACCAGAAACACAAATCTATAAGGGGCTCTGCCGCTTACCATCTGCTTGATTCTCAGGGTCTCCAAATGGCCCCAAAAGGTGGTGGCTGTTTGCAGCGCTTGGACTTTTGAATTGCATTAAGTACCAGTATGAATTTTCTGTTTGGCTGACCTCTAAAGAATGGCAGAGGAGACCAGTGCAGACATCAAGTGCCCAGAAAAGGAACCTTCCGGGACAATTCTTGCTCCCGTCCCGGATGCCAGTGTGACCAATTCAGCAATTGTGTCTTTCCCCAGGATAAAATGAATATTATGTCAGTGAAGCTAGAATCATAGAGTGATGATCTGAGAATCAGTGAGAAGGAAGACGCTGACCTTGGAGAGGTTTAAGAATGCCTTATGAGTAGCTATCTGGAACATAATTAAAGGCATTTTAACATCATAAGCCTTGAAGAATGCGAACCATCACCACTGCACACTGGGGAGTAAAAGATATTGCTTTTATAGCTGCAGAGCTTATGGTCAGAAGTGATATGAAATATTAGAAATGTGACAGTTTTATAATAATTTTATTCTTGCTCATTGTGATAATTTTCATTTGCAGCTTTTTACCTTTGAATATCTTGAATTGCATTAAGCCTTTCTCACTCCATCCTTGTCCTGTAATATTAGAAACTGTGGTTTTTTAATCTGAGGAATTACAATAAATGCTACAGGCACAAGCAAACAGATAATGGTGTTTATGATGCCTGTTATTTGAAGAATTAAAAGTTCTGAGTGAATTTGTCTCTCAGTTAATAAAAGCAATAGAGCTCTGAGTGAAATACTTCCTCTTCTTACTTTTAATTGCATCACTATGTCTTTTTGTATCCTCTTCCTTTTCTTAGCTGCTTTTTGTTTTGAGTATAAGAGAAGGAGGAAGAATCCTTTCTGTCAAATAATTTGCTCTGTTTTTTTTTTTCTTGTCTATATTTTTCTTTCAGATACCATCTGTAGATTCTTTACTGAATAACCCCAAGTTAGAATTAGTGCTAGAGATCATCTGGTTTAAGTATTGAAATATTTCCCTTTGTCAGAAAAGGAAACAAAATTACAAGAGGGACACCTGGGTGGCTCAGTTGGTTGGGGGCAGCTGCCTTTGGCTCAGGTCATGATCCTAGCATCTTGGGATCGAGTCCCACATCAGGCTCCTTGCTTGGCAGGGAGCCGGCTTCTCCCTCTGCCTCTGCCTGCCACTCTGTCTGCTGTGCTCACTCTCGCTCCTCTCTCTCTGACAAATAAATAAATAAAATCTTAAAAAAAAAAAAAATTACAAGTCTCAAGACCAGCAGAACTAGGACTATAGTCTATGTCCCCCGACACTGCAAAAGCCATACCTAACTCTCACTGAGTATTTGGTAGTGGGTAGGCAAAGCTTTAAGAACTTCATATGTATTAACTCTTGTGTGTGTTCCAATAAAACTTGATTTAAAAAACAACAACAACAACAACAATAGGAGGTGGACCAGATTTGGGCTGTGGACTGTAGTTTGCAAACTCCTAATTCTTTTAAGACTCAGAGTGTCCATATGAGATAGGTCTGCTGTTATTGTCACCTTCATTTTACACAAGAGTAAACTAAGGCACAGAGTAGTTATCTAACTTAACCCAATGTTATATACTTAAAGATTGCCTCCATATAATGAAACAGGTTGTCTGACCTGAATCTGCACACTTGGTTGTACCCAAGTGTCTGATGATTTTCTCCATATTTTTTTCTTTCTCTTCATTTCCAGGGTACTTTATTGAAGAGAAAATGGTGGGTTAGCATGCAGAATCTCATCTACATATATGTACTATAGGCTTATATTGATGATGATTTTTAACTTATTCTTTTCCTGTGGTTGACAATGCTATTTAGCACCTTGCTTGGCCATTTGAGAGGGATCTAAAAGAAGCAGTTAATGTGTTTCTTCCCTTAGAAAGGGTTAAAATTTAGTTTGGAATCAAAGAAATTAAAATGTAACCAGGTAAACATTTACAGAATCCTTACAACATAGAGTAGATAGTCCAAAATCGTCTTTATCTTATGATCAAGTCAGGATCGAAAAAGCTGTTCATTAGCTTATTTGTTCTGAAGTCCTGGGATACTTGAAAGCAATCTCTGTCAGCCTGTTTATGTAAAGTTTTGTAAAAGAACTGTGACTATTTGACAGTTCCTATTTTTTTTTAATCCTCAAACATTTCTCCCAAATAGCCTTACATTTTTATGTTTTTTAATCAAAAATAAGTTGATAACATGATGTGGCTTCAGACATGCAATTAATTAGTGAGAGACTTGATCACCACATATTACGGGACCATACCCAACCATCTGTTGATGGCTTGGAGATTGATTCACTTTTACCCAAGTGAAAACCTCTGTTAATACAAAAGTTTATAAATTGAATGTTTTTAAGAGAGGAGGTTTTTGGATCATACATTAGAGGTGATACAAAGATTACAAAAATATTCCAAATCAAGTTGCTGTCTTTAAGGAATGGAGAATCCATTCCGAAATCAGGCATAACCACATTTTTAAGATCCCTCTGATCATTCTATGATTCATGCAAGGGTTAGACTCCTTTCTAATGACTACAATCATTTACAATCTGTCAGTTGGTGAGCTGACAAATGAATGGTCTAGATATATGGCGTGTGATCACAGGGGGAGAATTGCCTACATCACTTTCAGGCAGAAGAATGGGTTTGAAGTGAACCCTAAAAGATGGGTAAGATTTAAAAGGCAGGTAGAGATGAGGGAACAGATTGACCATACCATTTCTTTTTTAATTTTTTTTAAGTTTTTACTTAAATTCCAGTTAGTTACCATACAGTATAATGTATAATGTATATACTCTACCATACAGTACATATCAATACATTATATTAGGTTCATGTGTACAATATGGTGATTCAACCCTTCCATGTAATACCCATCACAAGTGCACTATTTAGTCCCCATCACTTATTTAACTCATCCTCCCTTATGCTAAACTTAATTTGTTCTCTATAGCTAAGAGTCTATTTCTTGGTTTGTCTCTCTCTCCCTTTTTCCCCCTTTGCTCATTTGTTTCTTAAATTTCACATATGAGTGAAATCATATGACATTTATCTTTAACTGACTGTTTTATTTTGTTTAGCATACTACTCTTTAGCTACATCCCTGTCATCGCAAACTCCAATATTTTATTCTTTTTTTTTTATGAGAGAGTAATATTTCTCTCTCTCTCTGTGTGTGTGTGTGTGTATCACATGTCCTCTATCTATTCATTAGTTAATGGATGCTTGGGCTATTTCCATAATTTGGCTATTGTAGATAATGCTACTATAAATATCAAGGTACATTTATCTCAGACTTAGTATTTTTGTATTTGTGAGATAAATACCTAGTAGTGCAATTGCTGGATTATAAGGTAGTTCTATTTTTAACTCTTTGAGGAAACTCCATACTGTTTTCCACAGTGCCTGTGCCAGTTTGCATTTTCACCAATAGTGAAGAAGTTTTCTTTTTCTTCACATCCTCACCTAAACCTGTTGCTTTCTATGTTGCTAATTTTAGCCATTCTGACCAGTGTGAGGTGATATCTCATTATGGTTTTGATTTGTGTTTCCCTTATGATAAGTGATGCTGAACATCGTTTCATGTGTCTATCTTCTTTGGAAAAATATCTACTGTCTATTTTTAATTGGATTATTCATTTTCTAGGTGTTGAGTTTTGTAAGTTCTTTATATATTTTGGGTATTAACCTTTTATTGGGTATGCCATTGGCAGATCTCTTCTTCCATTCGGTAGGTTGCTTTTTTTTTTTTTTTAAGATTTTATTTATTTGTCAGAGAGAGAGTAGCAAGAGCGAGCACAGGCAGACAGAGTGGCAGGCAGAGGCAGAGGGAGAAGCAGGCTCCCTGCCAAGCAAGGAGCCCGATGTGGACTGGATCCCAGGACACTGCGATCATGAGCTGAGCTGAAGGCAGCTGCTTAACCAATTGAGCCACCCAGGCGACCCTGGTAGGTTGCTTTTAATTTTGTTGATTGTTTCCTTTGTTGTGCAGAAGCTCTTTATTTTGATGTAGTCCCAATAGTTTATTATTGCTTTTGTTTTCCTTGCCTCAGGAGACATTTCTAAGAAGAAGTTGTTACCACCAATGTCAGAGAAGTTACTGTCAGTGGTCTCTTCTAGGATTTTTATGGTTTCAGATTTCACATTTAGGTCTTTACTCCATTTTGAATTTATTTATTTATTTTTGCAAAATACATCATCTTAAAGCCAAATCTCATCCTTCAGAACATCAGTGGGTTGGCTGGAGTGGAAACTATCACTCCTGACACTACCCCACAGATCATATTAATTACAAGAGCTTCATCTTCTAAACGTTCTACAAATAATCTCTTCAAGCTTTAGTTAATGCCAATTTTAATGGTGCCTTATGATGCCTATCTCAGTAAAGCAGGAGGATTCCAGGATACAGAGCCAACACACCTTCTTCTTTACAGATACGGAACAAGGCATGAAACATTCTTCAGTATTTTATCTCTTTAAAGTGGACATCAATGCTTTGGTCTTGAACTTGAAGTTGCATTTTGGTCAGGTCCTCAAGGAAAGTTCCAAATTCAGCAACAATAGAGTCAAGGCTGCCATATACAAAGGGTTTCCCATTCAGACCAAAGACTTCGTGGCTTAGTGTCCTGGTGGTGCTCAGGCTCATGGGAACATCAGTCTCCCACTGTCTAAAATACCATGGCAACCCCAATGTGGAAGCACCGAGACCAAGGAAGTAACAAGCTCTTCACCTGGGCAGTGGTGGCTCAGGCGTTCCAACAGCCCCACCTCAAAGCCTAAAAAGAAGGTCCGAAATAGGAGATGAAAACATTAGGGGTCTTAACAGGGGAGTGGGGCAGGCTACAGCAGACCATGCATTTCAATGTCAAATCCAATTATGAGATGAATAGTAGCCAGAGCAATCTTGGACTTTTCCACTGCCACTACCACATCCCTTCTGTACTTGACACCAAGGAAGTATGCTAATATGATTGCTGATATGATTGATCAGACCAAAGCACTTCTTGGAACCACACTGTTTTTACAGGTATGCTTGCCATCATTGAAGGTGGGAATGGTATCTTTCCTTCTCTCTTGTGATTTCTTTTTCTATAATGAGCAGATCTAGGCAGGGCCCATCATCCCAGAGCCATGGTTACTTATTTTTTCATATCTCTCAGCATAAGATTACATGGGTAATTCAAGTCAGGGTCAAGGACCGTATTTACACATTCCTTTTCTCTCTCTTCTCTGAATGCTCCCTTCTGTGTTCCCTCCCCACCTGCCTCCCCAACCCCCACAGATCTGAATGTATATAGCTGTCTCAAAATTTATATTTGAAGGAGGAGGGAGGGAATTTAAACACATACCCCCAAAAGCAAACTTACTCCAATTCTGCCATTTAACAGAGTGAAGTGGTAGGAGAAGGAATCTCTTGCTGCTATTACTTTAGTGGTCGTACTATGCTAAATAGCCTGCTTCTGTATTTTGCAAGTATCTCTCTTGGAAACCTTATGGGGAAGTAAGGACATTTGTCAGGGTAAGATCTGAGATTTCAGAAACGTTTGGCTACCAAACACTTACCCATATTCCCAAATATTAATACAGGGCTTAATCTGGAAGAGGCCATCTTTCTGGAAGAGTTTATCTTTCCAGTAGGCATAAAACTATTAGGTGACTTGATTGTAGGAGTTTGTTGGTATCCTAAATTATTTAACATTTTCTTTACATTATGTCTCTGATATACTTGATAATTCATTTGCTAAGAGATTGAGATGATATACTCTAATAACTTTGCCTCTGTTGAGTCACTGGGCCGGTGTGTGTGTGTGTGTGTTTTTATGTGTACAAACCACATGTCTCTCAACATGGTAAGTTTGTACTGATTTTTCTGACGTCTAATCATTGTATAACTTGGCATATAAGATTTCAGTTTTAAAGGAATCTTTTTTAAGGCCAACTACACAATTACTTCCAAAGACTACATTTTATAACTTAAAGTTGGAAAAGTAGATGCCAACCTAATAGCATCTGGATTAGTGTTTTTCAAATTACGATCTGTGATCTGGTCTACCTGCATCAGAACCATATGGGCATGTGTTAAAAATGCAGAGTCATGTACTTTAACTCAGATCTACTGGATATATAACTTAAAATAAGACACAGGAATATATGTGCATATATATGCAATAAAATCTTTAATATACATATATTATATTAATATATGTATATTAATATATGTATATTAAAGATTTTATTTATTTATTTGACAGAGAGAGACACAGTGAGAGAGGAAACACAAGCTGGGGGAGTGGGAGAGGGAGAAGTAGGCTTCCTGCCAAGAAGGGAGTCTGATGTGGAGCTCAATCCCAGGACCCTGGGATCATGACCTGAACCAAAGGCAGACACCTTATGACTGAGATGCCCAGGTGCCCCAAGAATTCATATTTTTAACATGCTCTTTACATGATTATCATGACTACCCAAGTTTGAAACAAATGATTCCAGATTATGATTTTGCTGAGCCAATGCATCTATAAGTGTAGATGTAGCCAAGACAGAGACCTTGTACAACTGGCTAAGCCACAGACCTGACACCACCCTTGGGCCATACTGCATGATGGGAAATCTGTCTAGTCTTATTGGACAGTCTTTCCAATAACTTTCTTCGTTGCAACCATAGTAGCTTCTACCACATCTGCAATCTGACCATTTGCTTGAGGGTGATGGGGTGTGATGATGACAGTTTTAATAAAGTCTCCAAACATTAATCCCTTGAACTCAGCAGATTTAAGGCAAGCCCACAGTCCAAAGTAGAATATATAGTAATTCATGAGTTGCAAATAACTGACAGAGTTCACAATATTCTGCAAATAATTAAGCAAACTGGAAGAACTTTGGGACTTTTCATCAAGTCCTAGAATGGTCCTGATGAATTGATCTAAATTCTCATTTCCCAGGGAGTGGTCAGTTTATTTGACAGGAAAATGCCAGATATGTTTTAGTTTTTCGTTGTGCTTTCTGTCACCATTATCAGAATCGATTTGAAGCCATAGCTAAAAGCTAAGCCAACATTTTATGTAGTTTGCCCAAGATAATAAGATGTCTGCTTGCTGTAATGTTGATTCTTGAACATATTGAAAATTGATTCACAGTGCCTTCTATCACCCAGCTTTATTTTTATTCATACTAAAATGCAGCGCTTTGGAAGGTAACAAGCAGATGACCAGCAATTTTTGGAAAGTATGTTTTATTAAATGATAGAATGTGTACCAAGCACTCAACAGAGAGCCTGATGTGTGGTAGAATTGAATTAAATAGTAGTTACAACTACTTTTTCAAAAAAGTAATTAACCCTAACCTACTTCCTCTACAATGCAAGAGGACAACTCAACAAGCAGTTAGGATATAAATAAGCACATTTAAAGAATAATTTCACCACTAACTTATCCACATGAAAATTATAGAAAGTTGAAGAGGGTTCCTGCAAAGATTGATGCCTAAAAGCCTTGCCAACCTGCATCTTCCTTTTTTTTTTTTTTTTTTTTCAGAGTCCACCTTCCAAAGCCTACAGAGAATAGAAATAAATGTCAGTTCTTTGCTTGCTTGGCCTCCCTTGCTGTTAGGGCATTGATATGTTCCAATACTGACCAATGGTACCTGAGACCAAAAGTGATAAGGACACCTGTCAAAGCATTTTCACCTTTAGGGAAGATGAAGAGAAACAAGAAGCATATCTTCCTCCATTTTTCTTACTTTGCATATTAATTGTGTGAGGCTGTGATGCTTGGTACTATGGCAGCCACTTTTAGATCATGGGAGGGCCAAGGACATCACAGAGAAACTGAAATTGCTGAACCACTGAACGAATTCTGGAACTATTCAGATTCCTTTTGATGTGAGGCACGCAAACCTTTATTTCAAAGCATCTTTGTTTCTGTTTTTTCTTTTTCTTGAGCCCAAAAGTATCCTATCTGACATACCTTTATAACAGCTACACTTTCCTTTTAGAATGCAAGCTCCATGAAGTCAGGGACAGATTCTAGTTTATTGCAAATGCAGTGACTTCAACACAATGGAAGGTTATTTTTCTCTTAAAGTCTGAGCTGCTGTGATGACCATGTGGTGTTGTCATGCAAAGAGCCTCCATTATCTGGTTTCTTTGCCATTCCTAGGGGGTTGCTCTCATCCGTGAAGTCTAAGATGACTCCACACCATGTCTACACTTACAGCCAGCAGAAGAGGGAAGGGGAAGAGGAGAGAGGGCCCCTTATTTTCAAAGGCATCACCTAGGAGTTGCCTGCATCACCTGGTTTATTACCCAATTGGTCAGAACTTAGTCTACTAATGGTAGTTACAAACATAGCTGAGAAAAGAAGTCATTACTCTGCACTGTCCTGTATTCAGCTTAAAATCCCATTATTATGTTTGAAAGAAAAAGTAGATATTGGGGAACAAGTAAGTTTCTTTCATAGCATCATTGGTGAGAATAATAGGTGTAAATAGTTTTGAAAGAAAAATATATATATATATATACAAAGAATACCTAATTTGTACTAGTGACTCCACTAATCTCTTTCACAGAATTATCTCATTCATTCTTTACATTAAACTTTCTTACCTTTTTTTTTTTTTAAAGGTGTTATTTATTTATTTTACATAGAGATAGAGTGCCAGGCAGGCAGAGTGGTAGACAGAGGCACAGGGAGAAGCAGACTCCCTGCTGAGCAAAGAGCCAGATATGGGCCTTGAGCCCAGAACCCTGGGGTCATGACTTGTGCCAAAGGCAGACACTTAACAGCCCGAGCCACCCAGATGCTCCCCCATTAAACTTTCAACATAGAAGGCATTCTTATCCCCACTTTGCAGATGTGGACAATAAAACTCAAGGACTTCGAGCAAGTTGCCCAAGGTCATATACTGAATAACTTACGGCACTTGTGTTGAAATCAAAGTCCATGCCGTTGACATTTTATCCTTGAAGATCTGGCTCACTACCACCTGTCCCCGTCCCCAGCTGCCTTATCCTAATCTTACATTCTGTAATATGTTTACTCCCTCCTCAAATTTTGCATATGGATTCCAGGGGGTTATTTATTTATTTATTTTTGCTTGTTGCCTTTCATTCCAGTGTTTTCCAGTGTCTTGCTCTCGACGCTGTGCCTTTAAATGAGCACCAACTCCAAATGATAAACATCTCTTTCTCTTTGTTACCGTCCAGTGTCAATTATTAAGGAATTGTTGCTCCACTCCACACGGAGCCTTCTGTTCTTTGTAATACTGGCACTGGGGCTCAGCAACCACCATTCTGCTTTGCCCGCTGCTGCCCGTTAAGGTGTGCCGGGTGGAGGGAGCTTAAAGTGAGACTGAGAGCAAGACTGGAAGGGAGAAGGAACCAGCCACTTCCCGTTTTTTTCCCTTTAGTTTTATTCAACTTCCCCTTCCTTTCAGTATACATCCAAGGGGATGCAGCAACTGGATGCACATTAAAGTTTTTCCAACATGTCCAGGATCTCCCCCTTCACATACCCTCAGATACCAGCTCCAGCCCAACAGGGCTCCCTCCTCAAAGGACTAAGTTTCAGCCTCTCCAGGTCAGGGTTCTGTTTTAATGATGCTAATCTTTTACCTAGGTTTTCTGAGCCTCTGGGTGGTAGTGACTTAGTGCAATTGCTGACTTCATAATACTTTACAGTTATTAAAATTATGCTAAGTCAGTTTTGGTTTAACTTTTTTCCTTCTCAATTATACATTGGCTTAATTTTACTCTCCTGGGTTGATCCATGTTTCCATCTTCAGAGAAATCAAGAAAATTCATAGACCATCTTTGATTGAGGGCAGGATCCCATTTCTACAACTCTATTCCACACAAAGGTGGGCAAGGTCTGGGAAAAACAGCAGGAAATTGATAAGCACATGGAGATGAGTGATTTCACTTGTGTACATTCCTCATCACCCAGAAGCTGACGGAGTTGTCTTTGACTGAGTTGCTATCATGCTTGTTGCCCTGGTAAGCGAAGTACTTCAAACTTGAAAACACTCAGGTATCCCTCTGAGGAAGGAAAGGGGCACTTAGGATTCTGCCCATTCAACAGGAAGGAAAACTGAGGTAGAGCAAAGAAGTTGGCTAATTTTTCAACTTAAACTGCCACAGAGATAAGAGACACTTTAATTCTTGGCCTGCTTTTTCCTCAATCTCCTAGACAAGGAAGGACAAAAGTGACCTTTGTGGGCAAGGTTGTTCCTTCTTTCTGACCTTTCTCAGTGGCAAGTACAATCCTTCATTTTCCTGGCCTGCCAGTCTGGCACTTTCCACAGGCATAAAATTCACTCGAGAGAAGGAAAATAAAAGTAAGATCAAAGACTTGCATAATTTCATTTCTCGGGGGGAAAAACCTTGTTCTGGCAGCCTACTTCCCAGGAATGATCCAAACCACCCAGGCTCTGTTGTCCACAGTGAGTTGGAAGCAGTGGAGAGGACTTGGCATTTTTTTCTACAGTCACTAATGACATCAGGGGTGGCTTAGACAGCCAAGATAAATAACCCCTGGGAGGCACTGAGGGGTGAGAAGGAGCTGTGGGACTCCCACCAGGACGATGGGGTCTGCCCATCTCAGTCCTTGCAAGTTGTGCAGAGTCAGAGCCCTATATTTATTTGGTTTGAAGTACTCATTTAGGTGTTGGTAGCCAAACAGCTATGTCAGACTCACACCAGGTGATATCTCCTTGTTGGTGTCCAGCACTGTGGGTACTATGGCTTCATAATTGACTGATGGCACCTTCAAGCCTAATATTTTTTATTTTTATTTTATTTTTTGACAATAGCAGATCTTGCCTCAGGAAGGGCTGGCTGATATGATAAGTTGCTTTGAAGATTGAGTGATATTTAATATTTTGAGTGACTGCTTCTTGTTGAAGTGATTGGGTTCTTCAAGGACACGCTATACATGTTTAAAATGGGATGTCTGGGGCTGCCACAGCATAATCGACTGTGAAATAAGCCTGTTGGAAAGGACAATTACTTCTGGAGCCTCAAATGCAAGTCAAGTCTCCCGTGGCAGTGAGAGGGAGGGTCCCGGTTGGTTCTAGTCAGGAGTGAAAATGACTGTTGCTTTACCCCTTAGCATGGGCTGGTGCCTGCATTAGACAGTACTGGAGACGTATAGGTACAGCCCACACAATCAACCAGCAGTGGCTCCCAGGATGCGTAGCTGTTGTGAACAATCCATCTTTCCATCCCCACATTGTTAATATCCAAAACCAGTTATGGAGAACTTACTACGTGCCACATATACACACAGGTACTAGCAGCAAAGAGATGCCCAGTATGCTTTTTAAGCACATGGTTCAGTAGAAAAGGAGAGAGAAAGCACACACTAACATTTATTAAAACAAATACTGTGAGGCGCCTGGGTGGCTCAGTCGGTTGAGCATCTGATCTTGGTTTGGCTCAGGTCATGATCTCACAAGCCATGGGATCGAGCTCCGTGTCAGGTACCATGCTCAATGGGAAGTCTGGTGGAAATTCTCACCCTCTGCCCCTCCCCTCCTTCTTCTCTCAAATAAATACATCTTAAAAAAAAATACTGCATGTCAGAAATCATATATCTTGTTAATTCTTTCAACCATCTTATAAGATAGTGTCATGTCCATTTTATAGAAGATGAAACTGAGGTTTAGAGCAGTGAAATAACTAGCTCAAGATCACAAATCTGGTAAGGAGCAGCACTGAGATTCACTGCAGATGAAGATACATGTCCTTGCCATCCTAAGAGGTGCATGGGACAGAAGCTCAGCTAGGATGTAGCTCTGAAATGATGGACACCTGCTTCTTCCACTGTCACAAATCTTGAAAGCCTCACTACTAATGCGGCCATTTTTATTTCATTCTATTAAGGGAGAAACTTTTTCTCCTTTCCTAAACTAATCAGGGATTCTAAAAGCTGTTCAGGAGGTTTTAGTGAAAGGTACATGCTAAAGTCACATCAAATTAGACACACAATTACAATGACAGTTCGCCAATACCCAAACCTGAGGCACCATATTGAACAAACCCCATAGAAATTTAAGCCAATGCTTGACCTAAAACTGCAGCTGATATTTGAAATGCCGAATGAATTCAAGAAATCCCGTGGATGGCTCCAGGATTCAGCAAGTCACAGTGTAAGATGACAACTGTAGGTAGTCCTTCTGAGCTGAGGGACACTTTTTCCTTATCAGTACTTCATTGTTCCCTTCTGACAAATGCCCTTATCAGTCATATAGCAGTTTTCTTACACACATGCACACACTCCAAAGCAGGAAAGATATATTTTTTTCAAAAGATTGTTTTTGGTCATCAATAAGGTCTCTGATTAATATTTAGTCCACGTTACAAAATAAATCCTTTCGTTTGTTTGTATTAGTTTTTCTGTTTTCACATTCTGCTTCATTCATCCTGCATTTGACTAGCAGGTAAAATTTCTTGAGCCGTCCCTTTTTTCATCTGCATTTTAACACTGTAATAGGTTTTCTGAATATTGTGCTTTGGATTACTCAGACCACTAGCTTTCTTCTAGTTGAAGAGGTTAAAAAAACTGAAAACTATATTAAAACTATACTTCCTGGAATTCTTTATGGATAAGGCTCTAGATTTGAGTTGGATTCTACCACCAAGGGGTTTTGTGCAATATTTGGAAGGTGCTGGCTTCCTGACCTTCTTGGACAAGGTCATGGGCAAATAGGTGTTTCTGTAGCCATAGTTTCCCGAACATTTGGAGGCCATCAAGGTGGAGGAGCCAAGGCAGTAGTAGTAGCTTGGCAGAGTTTGTGTTATCAGCTAGACTAACTCTCCTGGTGCCCAATTCTAGACGGATCCGAGGAGATGTTCCTGGAAGCCCAGCCTAGAACCCACATATCTAGCAATTCTAAGAATCCTGTAAGTTTTCAATCCCCTATATTAAATCCTTTCCCAACTAAACACCTAGGGTGGCTTCTGTTTCTGTTTTGCACCCCAAGTGATAGTGAAGCCAAAAAAGTCAGGGTGGGATCATGTGCTTGGGGCTGCTGTATGGCTCCAGCCGATTTTTTCTGTTCTCAGCATTAGACTTGTCTCCTAATTTTCACTCCATGCTTTTTCTCATTCCATTTTCTCTGCTTGGAATGTTCTTTTATTTTCCCTTCAAGCTCAGTTCTGATGTCACCTTCCCCAGAGAGTTTCGTCTTATAGATTTAGGGGAAAGTGAGATATTTGTACGTTAGGTGCATCAATCCTTTTGGTTGTGATGACTCAGTGGCCCAGGGATATGGAGATGAAAGTCAGCCTCTGCTCATAGGGGGCTTTTGGTCTAGTGTGGGAGATAGGTCAATAAATGTATTAACCCAGAGATAAAAACTACACTAACACAACAGTGTATCTCTTGGAGGTGGATATAATGTTGATGTAAATAAATATGTGCCAGTGTGGTTTGATATGACATATGTAGGTGAAATTACATACAGTGAAATTCACATGGCAGCCCTTGATGCTGTGAAAGAAACACCGTCAGTTCCACTTTTTGGATTCAAAGTCTACATTTCATTTCACCAGCACTAGGATAATGATTTGCCTCCTGCTTTGATCCCTGAAAGCCACTCTGATTTCTTGTGGAAAGAGAATATTCTGTTTCCTTCCTTTCTACATAAAATTTGACATTCCTTGAATTAATTTCTTTCAGAAGACATCCCATAAAGCTCCATTTGAATATTTTTTAATGTACCTAGTTAATTCTAAGATTAGAGCCCCTCCCTCAGTGAAGAAAGAAAAAATGTTAATAAGTGGGGACTATGTCTCACTGTCTTTGTTTAGTACAGTTAAGTGTATAGTCACAAAAGGTTTAAGTTGAGGTTTTATTAAAACAAAAGCAAAAAGGAAACCCACAAAAGAAAAAAAAATTTTTTAATTCTTGAACTTGTCTGCCTAGGAACATGGCCATCTGCCAGACGAAGCCACCGTCAAACACACATACAATTCGGAGTGACTTACAGTCTAATTTCTTTAGGGCTTCCACCTGTGCTCAATTAATGAACTGCAGAACTTGAAACCTGCTTTCCTTGAATTTTCTTTGTTTTTTTTTTGGGTAACCTGCTCTCTGCCTGGCTAACGGAATGCCCAGGCAGTATCCACTGAATATGGCAACTGTCCTCACTGCCCCCAGCTGTACCTGTTTAACTCTTTCTTCCCTTATTACAATACTGGCTTATTCTCTGATCCCTCTTTTCCCTCTTCCAATGTGGCAACCCTCCTTGGGGCTACCAGATGGCTCCAGCTTAATTTTTAGTCTTTACACCCAGTGTATTCCATCAACCCCATCTACCAGTGGCTCTAATCCTTGGATTCTTGATTTTGTTTTTTGGCCAAGACATCACCTCAAACTCAAACCTGGTCACTGCTCTCCTATTTAGCAAGACACCAGGAGAGTTCAGGGCTGAATAATTCCTATTTTGTGTCCCTCAGAAACTTGTGTGGAAGTCCTAATCCCTGGTTCCTGGTACCCAAATAGGGCCTTTGCAGATGTAATCAAGTTAAGATGAAGTCATAATCGATCAGGGCTCAGGTAGGTGTCCTGATGACTGGTGTCCTTATAAGAGGAGAAAACAGAAACAGCAGGAGGAGAATGCCATCTGAAGACAGACACATTGACACAGAGGGAAGGTGGCCACGTGAAGATGAAGGCAAAGACTAGACTACTGTTGCTGTAAGCTGAGGAACACCTGGGACTACAGGTAGGTTGAAGAGGTGAAAAAGGACTCTTCCCTAGTCTCTAGAGGGACCATAGTCTTGCCAACCCCTTGATTTTGGACTTCTAGCCCCTGGAACTGGGAGAGAATAAATTTCTCTTGTCTGAAACACCCAGTTTATGGCAATTTGTTACCACAGCCCTAGGAAACTAATATAGAAACTCAAACAAGATGTGGCCCAGTTGGCCCTGTGGTTAGGCACTGAACATCAAGAAAAGCAGAAACCATCTGTTCCAGCTCTCTGTTTGGAAATACTTTCTTGTATTTCAATACCACATCCAAGTTCATAGAACAATTTCCACATGCATTATCCCCACAAGACTTTGGGTTTGATATGAGCCCCTGGATTTTACAGTTGAGGTAACTGAGTTTGGACATTGAGTGACTTGATCAATGTGCCATGGCTAGTGGACAGAGGAGCCCAGTTTAATCTCGATTCTTTTGACTAAAATCCAAGGCACTTTCTCTTGGCCCGTCGTGCATACAAGGTGTAGTGAAAGAAGTCCTTGATTGGATTTCATTTCAGTCCTCACTATGGTTGATGTGTATGCTGCTGGACAAGTAACTGAGGACTGAAATTAAGAATTTGAACTTCATCAGATCAGTGAAAACATGTGCCAGCCAGGCTGACATTGCTGAAAGAGAATATGGCTTGAATACTGTCTACCTCTCTCATCTCTGTGGCTACCATCCTAGTCCAAGTCTCCATCCTCTCTCGACATGGCCACAGCACTGGCCTCATGCTGGTCTGCTCCCACTCTTTCCCATGACAATGCTCTCAAAGCCCCTCAGAGATCACTGAAACACGTAAATCACATGTTAGTTCCTCACAGACCCTTCCATTGTGCATGGGACTATACTTACCTTGGAACACAAGGTCCTGCCAAGGCCTCTGATTCATCTCTTGTCTCTCTTATCCCTCATTCACTATTTTCCAGACTCTGTGGTCCTCTTCTTTCTCTCCAACCTGTCAAGTCCATTCCTGTGATCAGCCTTTGCCCCAGCTCTTTCTTACACCAAGCATTTGAGTTGGAGCTCAGATAGTTCCACTTTAGAGAGGCCCTCCCTAGAGGCCTGCTTGAAGTAGTTGTCCCCACCCCAAATTCCCTCTACCGTATCCCTTCATTTCATTTTCATTGTTGAAATTCCTTCTATGTCATGTGATCTTATTTACAAATTTATTTCTGTGTTGTCTGTCTCCCTTCCAAGTATCTAAGATCCATGATGATCAAAACTGTGTCTATCTTCTGCTATGCTTCTTCTACATGTTTCTGGAGAAAAAAAGGGCTGCTGGGTAGGTAGTAAATACTCAGTAAAGTGAAATCCTCACTGTAATTAGCATTAATAGCCATGCTTTACAGAGCTTCCTCTGCCTCAGGTACTAATATGATCTTTACATGGATGATCTCTTCATAGCAATCCAGTGAGTTAGAAATGATTCTTATCCCCCCATGTTAGCGATGAGACTCTGGGGCTGAGAGAGATTAAAGGCCATGCCAAAGGTCACACAGCTTCTGAGTGTCTAAGGCAGGACTGGAACCCAGATGTGTGAATGAGAATCTTACTCTCTGACCCCAATGCTCTGTTCAGACTCTGTACAGATTCGAATTGATTCTTTCATGGCCGGCAATGGCCATTGCAGAGAGCAAATGTTAGGTATTAAGGCAATGATTTTTTCTTTGTTATTGGAGTTGACCAGTCCAGGACTCAGATCCAGAGCCACAGTTTAGTATGTGGAATCAGGAAAATAGCTCCATTCTTGGCAGTCCCATAGCTTTTAGGGCACCATTCTGATGTCGTTTACCTCAGTGCTTTATAGATCGGGGGGGACACAATCCAGACAAATCAGTGGATCCCCTGACCATAGAGGATTCTGAGAAAGAAAGAGAGTCACGGTAGAGCACTATTTGAAGCTTTCCTCCTCCTTATATGCCTCCCATTAATTTCCACTCCTGCGCTAGCAAAGCTGGCTGAGACACAGGCTCCATTTGGAAAAACGATGAAACACAAACGTTTATTGAGTCTGTGCTTCGAATCAACAGGGTTTTCCTTAGATTGAGTTGCCGCCAATTATCCTCCATGCAATTATGGCGATCCCAGAAGCAAGCAGATGGGGAAGAGTTTTGTTTTCAAATGGAGGAGAAACCAATATGTAGGAAGAAAAGGCAGCTTGTTCATTTGAACAGACTCCAGGTGGCTGGTCGCCAAAAGGCAAAGAGCTGGGGAGCCAGGTCTGGCCCTGGATCAGTCTGGCCGCCCACAGACCAGAGGAACCACCGACACAATGGGGCTCTGCCTCCACTCATCAGGCTTGCCTGCCGTCGGCCAGCTTGTCTGGGCAAGAGGAGGTCGAGGAAGAGAGAGCCCACAGAGGCCTTTCCAGGTCAGGTTCTGACCTTGATGCCTTTGGAACATCAAGTCCCGCTATTTTGTTGTTGTTCAACAGCGACATGATGGTTTGTTTTATCAGAAAAAAAAAAAAAAATTAAGAAAAGACACGAGGAGTTCAAGCCATATGGCAAACCTCCTTGGATGGCTTTGATCATTTGGAATTTCACACAACCTAAAAGGCATTTCTCCTTTCTTAAGGATTAGATGATTGAAAATTTCTTGCTGGACCCTAATTCTTGAGGTTACCATTTTCAAGAGAACAGAGGATGCTGTTGAGTGATGGCTATAATTGTTTCTGTCTGGATTTTTATTTATAATTACATGGTCACATAGGACTCCATCAAAAACAGTCAATATTTGCCAATTTCAGGATCGTCAGTGCTTAGAGGGAATTTCTTTCCTCTTTGACACAAAGGGACTGTTATCAAATCTAAGGCATGTGACATGGGGAATGGGAAAGATTGACTTACTAAATTAATGGAGGTAAGAAAGGTAAAATTGGTGAGGGAAATTCCATGCAAAAATCAGTCTGACCCATAATCCAAATGAAGCTTGCTTGAATTTTAGTTATCAACCACATAGCAAATAATGACTTGCTATCCTTTTTCCAGAAAGTAGCCCTTTTCCCTAGAAAAATAGGTGAAGAAAAGTTTATCTGACCTCAGTTATAGTCCCTATTCTGTGTAGCTGTGTAACTTTAGTCAAATTACCTGCATTGCCTGAGACTTGGTTTCTTCCTTCAGATTAAAGTAACACTCCCAAATTCTGGGATCAGTTTCACTAATGGATCCAGAAACATGCATTTTGATTAGGAGGGAAAAAAAACACCCAGATACATTTTGGGTTTTTTAAAGGGCTGATTCCTTCTGTAAGCAGCTAAATGAAATGGCCAGAGAGCATGTTGATGATTTCACAAACGATCACAATTGCACATCTCTTACCTGAATGAATATTGCAGGGATATACTGGGATATGCAAAATAGAATCTGGCCGTACAGCAACATGTATGAGACGGATGGTACCTGTTTTGATGCTAAGGGGAAAAAAAAAGCCCAGGACACCTCTTAGAGGCAGGGAGCAATTTTGGAAGTACTGCAAAAGACAACGATATTGTTCTTGGTTTAATAGGTGATCTACCCCATGAAATAAAGCTGCAGGGCCACGTTTGTCTTGGTTAATAATGTCAGAGGAATGAGGAGGTTTAGCTGTAATAACAGTAATAACTGTGTCGATGTAACTGCTGGGGCTGAATTTCCATCTGCAGCCTCGTAATATATGACCTTTGTTATGTCTCTACCTGTTGATTTTTTAAAGGCAAAATTGGCTTGTCTGTTCTGCTCAGGGGATGGAGGCTGAAAGAGTCCATTTTTCCCCAGATAAATCAAGGTTTTTGTAAGTGGTGATTTAATCTCCCAAGTGTCCTTTTGAACTTGATTAAAATTGCAGACAAAGGAAGTCAGACTTTAACAGATACATTGTTACTTTGATTCTGAGTAGATGGGCTTACAGGTGGACAGTTTCATTTACTTTTTGTCTTTCATCAGCTCCTTTTTTTTTTTTTCCAGAAAAAATACATACTGACACCTGTGTTTTCATCCTATGCCATTCCTTTTGACCTCCCTTGATAGAATTAATCATTCCTATTATTGGAATATGTCTCTCTTATTATACTTGTCCTGCTATTTCAAAAATCATTTGTTAACCCATCTTATATTTATCCCTGGCTTGTGAGTTTTTTGAAGGTCAATACTAGGTCTTGCTTACCTTCAGATCTCTAATATCTAAATTAGAGCCTTGGTTGATGTGTCATACTTCCAGAAGTGCAATGGGATATTCTGTCTAGTGCATTTTTCCTCCAAAATGTTTTCACAAGATATGTAGTCAGTTTGTTCACTCAATCATCTGATGCAGTGGTCAGGAGAGGTAATGAGCAGAAGCAGCTTAGATTAGGTGAGGTACGTTGATTGGAAGTTGGTCAAATTGCTCAAGATTGCCTAACAAATTAGTAGTGAACACAGGGTCAGAACTTATTTTTCTAATTACTAACCTTGAGCTTAGGCCAATCCATGTGGGGTTACCAAAAACCCATGGGACATGTGCAATTATAGATACCTTTGCCATGACTGCTCCCTCTCTACTATGCCCAGGCTCATATATGATGTTTGTTTATTTTTCTTTCTATCCCCTCTTTCTTTCCCTCTGTTAATTTTAATTGACTTAACTTATTAACTAATTTATTTTTACCTTCTTCCATTTTGCTCCCGTCACCACCTCTTTTTGGTCCTTCTTTTCCCCCATTTGTGTGTTTAAGGCTGTGACACATACTGAAACTCACTGCTTAGCTTAAATAATGCCAAGAATTTCCCTGGCAAGACTTATATCACATAGATTTGTCCTTCTCAAACTTGGGAGTCTTAGGATTGGGAGTTCTAGAAGTCCCAGAATAGGCACATTGTACTGGAAATAAGGAATGACAATATATAAGGAGTATATTATTAGGGAAGAGGTATGGATGGTGGATTCTATGACTTCAGATGACACTGAGCTCATTATAAGGACATGGAGAGACCTGTGGAGGAGGGGAAATGGTGGTTGGACCTTAAAGGATCTAGCAGAGCTGTGGGGTCAGCTGGCTTGGGTTTGAATCTTGCCTCCAGCACAGATTAGCTGAGTGAGCTTGGGTAAAGTTATTATCCTTTCTAAGCCTCAGTTTCTCCACCTGTAAAAAGGAGATAATGACAGTAATTATCTATCTATTTCATGCTATGAAAATTAACAAAGACAATATAAGTAAAGTGCATAGAACAGTGCCTGGCTTATGGTCCCTGTTCCATATACATCAACTATTGCTCCTAAAGTGCTAATTTCCTATTATTTTTTTGGTGCCCCCATAGGCACAGGTGCATTATAGAGTGTAACACAATTCACTTGAGTTTCTGTGGTAAAACAAACCCTTAGAGCTTTGAATTTATTATAATAGGCCTCAGGGCCTGGACACTCAGTCTAATATCCTCTGACCTGATGTGTGCTTTCCCTTGGAATGGTTTAGAAGCATAGACCAGGTTAGGTAAATCACAACTGAAGACATTGAAGGGGGGTGCCTGGACCTCCTGGATGGTTGACCAGATGTTTTAGAGAGAATGCAGTCCTACTGGGTAATTCCCGGTTGAGTACAATGGACACCATCTACGGCAGTCCTGCTTGTAAAGACAAAATGATGGGTGGCACCCTAGTCCCCAACTTTCCTTCTTTGGAATCTCTGATATCTGTAACTCAAATATACAACTCTCTTTAGCGGGGAGGGCTGATGCTATTTTCTTTACCATGATGGTAACCCACCCAGCTTGCTCATCTAGCTTAGGGCGCTACCTACCCATCCCACTCTCCACCTCTATCCCTGCCTCTAACTTCTTTATCCCCAAGAGGAGTTTGTAAATCTGGTAAGTGAATTTTTGATATGTAACCAATAAGGATACTACAACAGATTATGTCTTTAAAGGAATAGAGTTGATTCTTCTTATTTGTGGTAGTTATGCCTATAAAGTGGCTGTGAACCTTGAGTTGGAGAGCACTGAAAGATTACTCGTAGGGGGACACACAGTGTTAGGTTCTAGTGAGCCTCTGGTCACATTTTTGTCAACCGATGGATATGTACCTGGTTTCATGTGTTTCTGTTTAAAGACTCCTTATGTAATATATATTGCTGGTTCATTAATATTGAACTCATGGCCAACTGCACAACAAATCTTGCCTTAGTGACATTTACCTAACATATGTACTTTCTCGTATCATAGCCTTCTTGTGCTTAGGAACACTAGACAGAACCTTAGTGCTACACTTGGGGACCATTTTCAACCACAAAATCACCCACCAAAAGCACAAAAATGTGAAGATCATGGCACTATATAGACCGTGAAGAGGACACTTGTTTACAGGATGACAGCTAAAGCAAGAAGGCAGAGCACTATTTTCTTAGACCTCAGCTGGGAGCATTGTGTGTCCCGCGACTCCAATTTTTTGTCGCTCTGCACATGTCTGCAAATGGCCACAAAAGCTCCACAAGTATTGATCTTAGCCTATAAATTTTAGCTAGTGGGAAAATTTGCAAATACAGAGCTTACAAGTAATAAGGATTGATTTTATATACATATGCATTTTCATAGAGTTCAGGCAACAAAGGGAATGCTCTTCTGGACTATCAGGGCTAAACACCCTTCAAGGGCTCAGTGACATCGTACTTCAGGGGGAATGGTGGTGTTCAGTTTCCAGTGTGCATATTTGCTTTCTGGTTAAGACTACAGGGCTCAGAGTCAGTCATATAAGCCTCCCCATGATTAGCTGTGCAGTCTCAGGCAACTCAGCATCTTTGAATCATGGTTCAGCTATGAGATATAAACTATTGGGAACTTATGCTAATATTTATATTCATCCCTCAGAAAGTGTTCGGTAAGACTAAAGAAGACACCTAAAGGACTACCAGGTAATCATATCTGGACATACTGGAAGTATTCGATAATGTAACAAGTATATTTGGTCCCTGTTTTTGATTGTCTTCTCTTTTCTTCAATAAATAGCTAACCTGACCTGCCCTTTAAAGTCCAGCTAAAGCCTTCTCTTCCAGTTTCACTCCAGAGTCCCTCTGGAGGGTTCTGTGTCCTCTGCAATCAGGGCACTGATTACCTGTATCCCTTGCTAATCATATGTTATCTTACGGAATCACTCACACCGTCATTTGCTTTTTTGCCCATTTTTGCCTTGTTTTCCCCATTCCACAGACATGAGACACATGTGAATATCTACAATGTGCAGCAAGCACTCCATGCAATGCTCTGTGGGTCCCTGACCTCAAAAAATTCAAGACCTTGAAATCATGTCTGAGTATTTTCATATTTGTGTAGTGCTTTCTAGTGGCTTTTCTAGGAATCTTGCCTCGTTTGTTTTTCCACATTCAGGTCTCTTTACACAATGGCCAGGACTGAGTCCGGTGTGTCCATTTCATAAGTGAGTGGGTGGACCATCTGAGAAGTGAAATAAGTTGTTCTAGGTCACCTGAGATCACATTCCTTGCAAGGAGACATTTGTTGGGGATCTGATGTTTGTGTGAATTCTAATGAATGAGCTCCAACTTCCCTGTGAAAGGCCTTGAAAAGTTCTCTTCTATTCCAGGTTAGCCATCAGTTGATGTGTTGGTGCAAGTGTATCATTACCACCCTGATAGGACAGTGAAAACCCTAGCAGGGGGATCTGCCAAAGATCCCAGCCTAAATCCAACAGTAATTATTTGAAATTCCAATTCTGATGCTGATTTTAGCTATAAAAACCCAATTCAAACATCATGGACCATTGCACAGTAAGAAAGAAGGAGGCCAGAGACAGATCGGGGACAGCAGGAAACACAGCAGGAAAGAGTTATGATGTAAAATATTTGTATCAGATGCCTCCAGTCATTCCTTTTTGAGCTCATATTGACAGAGTTTGCTCTATTTCTGCATTCAGAGTTTTGTACTCTTCTAATAGCAGACATTTAAACCTTTGTTCCAATTTAGGTCAAAATTACTCAAGCAGAACCCTGAGTTAATGTGCAAAATTTCCCCTAGGGTATCCCTCATTTTGGAATGAAAGGCTTAGTCCCATCTTTTCAGGAATTAGTGAGGAGGCTTGGGGGTGGACGAGCAAGAACTTTCCAAGAAAATATCATGCATATCAATAGAATATACTCTGCTTTGTCCTTTTGGACTCTCAAAGTTTGTGATATCCTCTATTATTCAACCATCTGTCTCTTAGTCTGTCATTTGTGAAGTAGGGGAATGGAAAAAGATTTAGTTCTCCAAGGCCTATTTTAGTCTTTACAGGGTGGTAGTTGGGATTTCTCTTTCCTTCTTATCTACTCACTATTCTTTCCAAACCTGCAACACCTTTGTGTTTATGTTATTATTATTTTTAAATGACTACTCGTAAGGGTTTTAAAAAACAAAAAATTCTGTCTCCTTATTTCTTCCCCCAGTCCACTCTTTGTATCCATCATGGACCATGTCTTAAATTCTCAATCTTAGCAACATCTGTTGACACCCTCTCTTCCCACATCTATGGACAGGTAAGAGATTAGTTTATTATCCACTTGCTCTGCATTTCTTTTCCCAGTTTTTAAATTAGAAAGATATTAATCTTCTGTTTGTCTATTGGTTATTCTTGTAAATTTAAATAATATGCTTCAACTTCTTTTTCGTGGTCTGTCAACTCTGGTAAGACAAGGAATCTTGTTTTGGAAGCCATTGACAGAAATTTGTCTTGACTAGCTTTGTCTTGGTAAAAGACCAAGCCTACTTTTTACACTGGAAGATCAGTTTACCCAGCAAAAGTACCTGTCACCACCCGTTGGTGATAAAAACTCAGGGACAAAGACACATTGGAAACCAATATCATAGAAGGTTTAGTAAAGTTAAAACTGATAAACTCAGGGTAAGAAAAAAAAATCAACATGATAAACAGTAATTGGGAAAATCGCTCACTTAAAAAAGAAACACTATCCAACAATTAGCCGAATTAGCACCTCTATTGATTCTTGGAAGTATTTTCTCCCATTTAACCTACTCAGATCAATTAGCTTGGCATCTGCCTCCAACTTCATATATCAATAGAACTGTTTTCTCCCCAGCCTAACTGCTACTTAGGAGATAATGGGAGGGGTGGACCATTTTACAAGAGAATAACACGGTTCCTGGAGAAATAAATCTAGAGACTAAAGGAATCAGATTTATTTCCAAAGAAAGTGGTACATCCCTCCTGTGGTGCCTAATACACCGGTGGTTAAACAATTAAGTTTATTTTTGGATACAAAGTTAATTACTTTGAAAAGTCAGTGATACTGCCATTGACAAATACTACCCTTAAAACCCTTAGAAATAACAAGGCAGTCACTCAGAACAGCTAAAATGGCAACATTTGACATTTGTTATTGCAGGAATTATGGTCCTTCTGCAAAGTTACCTGATCTTTCTCATCTTAATTGAACCTTGGCAGGGCAGGCTTTGGAAGTTACCTGGAGGTGGAGACTGAGAACCCCATTATTTTCCTTGTTAGGCCCAGTGAATATTCCCCAAATGCCTAGATTAGCTGTCAAGTACCTTTCTTTCAATTGTTAAATCCCTTGATTTTAAATTCTATTTAGGAGCGAGGCAGGCTCCAAATGTCAGAGAACACCATCATCATGGCCAATGAATGACTTGAAATTTGGTTTGCCTTCTGCAAAATTTAGATCCTTGTGAGAAGCAAAGGATCGCAAACAATAGGAAAGTAATTGAACACTTGTGTTATACAAAGTAAGATTTATGTGGCTATTAAAAATAATGTCTGTAGATAATATTTAATGATAATGAAAAATGCTGCAATATACAGTTAGGTGTAAAAAGGCAGGAAACAAAACTATCCCAGAAATCTAATTTTATTTAAAACAGCTGCATGCAGATCATCAGGGGGAAAAAAAAAAGACAGGAAAGAAATATACTATGTTTATTTCAGAAAGGTGGATCTATGGTGGGTTTATGGATGGCTTTTATTTTTATTTTTTACATTTTTCCACATCTTCCAAATATTCATTTAACACACTTATCTTCTAAATCTCAAGAAGAAAACTATTTTTAAGGAATTGAAAGGCCTCTGAAGCTTTAGAAATTCAAGGGGTCCAGTCTCTTCTGCCTCACTCTTTTTCCACCTACTCTTCCATGATGTACCGTCAACAAAGAGCGGGATAGCTCCACATTTCTCTTCTTTGTGGTTAACAAAGGCTGCCATCTGCTTTGCCATAGAGGGACATAATGAAAGATGATAACATTTATCACTTTAGAGAACAAAACATTTATCTATTCTTCTAATATTGTGGTTCCTAAGTGATGATGGGTCAGTTGGACGCCCAGCAGGAGACAGAGGATATGTCCACAAGGATCACTGACTAAAGTTTCATGAAAGGGCTATTTACAAAGATGGCAGCTGACTTAAGGGAAATCAACAGGGATGGTGGAACCGGGGAGCAGTGAGCTGTAGGGGAAACCTGGATGACAGTAGCCACTGTTGGTCTTTGTTGTGACAGGCATACAATGGCATACTACAAAGCAATTAATTGTAATGAACTATTGATAGACTCAACAACATAGATAAATCTCAAAATAATTATGTTGAACAAAAGAGTTCATATTCTATGACTCCATTTCTATTAAATTCTAATCAAAGTAAAACTAATCTATAATGACGGAAATCAGATCAGTGGTTGCCTGGGGCTAGGAAGGCAGGGGCAGAAGGCATGGGGAAATTAGGTAACATTTTGTGGTGGAGTTTTCTTTTTTGTTTGTGGTGGTGGTTGTGTGAGAGTATACTTTTGTCAAAACTCTTGAAACAGGGAAAATAAAAGGAGTTTTTGTGACATGCAAATGAAATTGGTAAAAGCAGGGGTGGGGGTGAGGGGTGGGGGTGGGGGGAGTGGAAGAAAGAAAAAAGGGAGAGGAAGAAAGAGGAGGAGGACGAGAGAGAGAGAGAGAGAGAGAGAGGCCACTTCTAACAGTTGGACTGGCAGGGAGGAAGCTAGGAGATAAAATGCCAGTCTTCCTCTCCTCCCTGACCCTTCCACATCCCTCTTGCCCATCTCTTGGTGCTGTCTGTCACAGTCACCCTACTCAAAAGCTGGAGGACAAGGTCTGTTGAGGAAGACTTGAGAGATCAGCCTGCTGGGGGCCAGAGCAGAATGGAAGATGGATCTGTAAGAACACACGGAAAACCCTCAGCACAGAATGTTTCTACACTGTGTGAAGCCTTTAAAGAACAAGCAGGAGAAAAATATTGAGAAGAAAAGTACTTCTTGGTTAAAAGACTTATAAATGGTATAAGTGACAATACCAGGTAATTTGATTGAGGGACTCTGCCTCTACTAGGAAAGTCCAGTGTAAGATTATAATAAAAAGTCATCCATGGTATGCCTCTTTCCTATCCCTACACTTAGAAATAAAAGCCCAATTATATGCTCAACTGTGGAAACATCTGTTTACAACTCCCAAGGGACATGTGGAGCAAAGTCACGCCCATTTTTCTGGATGTCAAGGTCAAAGTTAGGGGCTCTTTCACACAGCCTAGTGTCCTTCAGTGATCCATTAGGTGTCTGTGATCCCTTTACATGCATTTATTTAATACTTTATTTGCCTACTATCACTAAGAGTAATTTATATTTGAATTTGATGACTGAAAAATGACATTATATATAATTTTTAATGCCAACTAACAATAAATTTTTTTTTTATGGTATGGCACACTTCCAAGTTTAGGGAGATAAAATGTAAAATGTAATTTTTAGCATCTTTAGAAAGATTCCATTTAATCAGAATACTGACGCACTTCTATAAAATAGTGATGTATACATAGATACTATTGGGATATGCGGGACTTCCTACCCCTTCATTAATAATGATCTCAGATTGTTCTCATAATTTTCTTAAGCTTTTGTCAAATTCATTGTTATTCGTGTTCTCTCTTTCAGACCAGTGCTTCCTAATACTCCCAGTTTGCCTGACTATGCAACTATTTGAACCCAATCTAGGGAGGACTGAAATATCGAATCTCAATATTTGTTAGAGTTGTATGTAAACTAAAGGTAAAGAGGCACCTAGAGACTAAAAGATACACATTTTGATAAATAAGTTTGGTAACGTTGATTTTGCCTTTTACTAGACTTTTTTGTTTTAAGGTTTTCTGATACACTCTGGATTTTTAACCCCCCTTCAGTTCTGTATTTCTAAATTTCCATTTCATTTCATCCCATCTCTCAGGTTTGCAAGTTTCTTATATTTATTACCTGTTTTACCAGGTTATGTTTTAAGTTTGTTTTTCTCAAACTGTAAGTGATTTTGGCTTCCATATGTGTTTGGGGGATGTGGAGAAAAAGCCCGAGATCTAAGCATATCCCAGTTGATTTTATAGATCTGATTATAGCTTTGCTCAGTCAGGAATTCCTACTCTTTGAACATAAATCACTTGCTTTTCCGTGGGACCCTCATAACTGTCTATATTTTTTCCATTTGATGATTATAATTAAGGAAGCATGGCAAATGAGATCATAAATATTTTTTTAGCTTACTTAGACTAATAATTCTGAATCTGGGGTTTGGATCCTATAAATCCTTAAAAACATAGATATCCTGAAACCTATTTTATATTGAAAAAACTGAGGGCTTGGAGACATTCTTTTTCACAACTTCTAGATGTTTTATCAGTTAGTAGAGAGCCAGGATTTATATACAGATTTATCTCTCTTTGAAAAGTAATTGTCAGTTTAGGGACACATGCGTGGCCCAGTTGGTTAAACATCTGACTTCGGCTCACCTCATGATCTCCAAGTCCTGGGATCGAGCCTTGTGTAGGGCTCTATGCTTAGGAGGGAGTCTACTTGTCCCTCTCCTCTGCCTCTCCCCCTGCTATTGTGTGTGCTCTCTCTCTCTCAAATAAATAAATAAAATCTTTAAAAAAAATAGTAATTACCAGCTTATTAAGTTCTCTTTCACCCAGAATTCTGTTCAGGGAGATACCACATGGAGACACTCATGAGTGTGTCAGGAAGACTGAGAGTGCCTTCTAGATTGGAAGGTCCATTTTGGAGTCAGGGACTGTATTCACTTTAGGACACAGTGTTATCAAGAAATTTCATTAATTGAATAAAGAATCCAATTTTTATATTGATGGTCTGTAGTTTCAGATTTCAGAGTAAAGCAAAAGAAGTGGCTTGAATAAATCTCAGATTTCATATGTTTGAATTGTCAGTAAATAGTAAGAAGCTATTCATTTGGTTACTCAAAGAAATTTATTGAGCACCTACATCAGTGCATTAGTTGCTGTGTGACCAGTTATCCCCAAACTTAGTGTCTTAAAACAATTCACGTTCATTATGTCAGAGTTTCTTTGTGTTAGGAATCTAGAAATGGATTTGCTGGGTGGACCTGACTCACCGTCTCTCATAAGATTGAGATCAAGGTATCTGGGGGGGCTGCAGTCACCTCAAGGATCAAATGGACAAGGCTCTGTATCCAGGTTCACATCCAGGTTCATTTACATGGCTGTTGAGCAGCCTGAGAATACCCACCGTCAAGCTCACTGTATGGGGATACTTTGGGTTCTTTTTTTTTTTTTTTCTTTTTAAGATTTTATTTATTTATTTGTGAGAGAGAGAGAGAGAGAATAGAAGCAGGGATGAAGGGCAGAAGGAGAAGCAGACTCTCACTGAGCAGGGAGCCTGATGTGGGGCTCGATCCCAGGACCTTGGGATCATGACCTGAGCAGAAGGCAGACACTTAACTGACTGAGCCATCCAGGCATCCCAAAGAGTCAGGTTCTAACTGGACATCAAAGAGAGACATTAGTTCCACACAACGTGGGCCTCTCCTTACGGCTACCCAACATGGCAGCCTGCTTCTCTCAGAATGAGAGTTCTGAGAGAGAAAAAAAGAGAAAGAAACAAGAGATAGATGACACAGAGAGAAGATGGAAGTCTTGGTCTTTCTGTAACCTAGTATTGGAAGTGACATATTTTCACTTTTACAGTATTCTATTCTTCAGAAGGGAATCACGAGGTCCAGGCAGCACTCAAGGGGAGGATATTATGAAAAGTTCAGAAATGGTAGGAGGTGGGGTGTGCTGAGAGCTATCTGAGAGGCTGCCTACCACAATCAGTCCTACTCAATTAACAAGTAGTTGGTGATTGAGGACCAACATGGTACCTAGAATTGATAAGGATGTTCTGTGTAGCGATGATGATTACGCTCTGTGGTGCCAGAAGATGAGTGTGAGTCGTTTTCTCTTCCCAAGAAGATTGCAGGGGAGTGGAAGAGCTGGCCTCTAACCAGCAGAAATAGTTAATTAATACAAGCCTGTATGTAATTCTTTGTAAAACAAGTAGATCTTGCCTATTACGGAAGAAGCATGCATCTGAATACCTATCATTTAAACTGGAAGATCATAGGTCCTGCAGGAAGGAATTCGTATAGGAGTACAGGGAAAGGGAAGATGTCTGCAGAATTCAGGGACTAGTTACACCTAAAAATTTACCTGAAGACATAGTCATAGTTTTTGGATTTCAAAGAAAGCCTCCTAATCACTTTCATAAATTTTATTTTATTTTATTTTTTTGCTTTCATAAATTTTAATTCATTAAGCATTTACTCTGTGGCATCTGTGTGTGAGGCACTGTGCAAATATTACAAACAGAATCTTCTGTTACGTACTTAATAACGGTGAAGGTAGTTATTATTACTCCCATATTTGCAGATGAGTTTGCTGAGATTCAGTTATTCATTAATAGTAGAGCTGAGAAATGTTAGCCGTGGTGTATTGTCTGTACAGTATCACTTATTCTTTTTTTCTCTTTATTTCTATTTTTTATTTGAATAAAACTATTCCAGGATCTATTTAAGGCCTCAGAGATACAGAGATGAGCTAGGTAGAGAGTGCTCTGAGAACTTACAGTTTATATTCTAGTGGGGGGGGGTTGGGCAAATGGGGGGGAAATATATATATATATATATATATATATATATATATATATATATATCCAGAACGAAATACCAGGCAGGGATAAGTGATTTATCTGTCTTACCTCACTGGAATGTAAACTCCTGGAGAACAAAGACTTTATCATTCACCACTGTATTCCACAGTGCCCAGAAGAGTTCTCAGCAAGAGTCAGAGTTCAATCAATATTTGCAATTGACCAAAAATAAAATAACAAATAATAGAATGTACCAAGTAGAAGATAAAATGATGACGTGATAGAGAGGGACTGAGGTATTACTTCAGATTAGGTCGTCAGAGAATGGTTCCCTGAAGAGCCAAGTTCTGAAAGACATAAAGCCAGCCAAACCACTATCTGGATGAAGGGCATTCTGGACAGAAATGAGCTGCTAGTGCAAAGGCCCTGAGGTGGGAACAGCCTTGGTACTTTTTAGCAACAGAAATAAGGGGAGTATGCTGAAGCACAGGGAGTAGGGCCTAAAAGAAGGCCAGAGAGATGGGCAAGGCAAGGTCATGAGGTCAACAGGTAGAGTATGGATTGTATTTTAAAGGCAATAGAAGCCACTAGAAGGTTTTAAATAAGAAACCAGGAAAATGACACAGATTTTTTTTTGCCACAGTCCAGGCAAGAAGTAATGGAAGCTTACATTAGGGAGTAGTACTAGAAATAGACAGAAGGGGGGCAATGGTCCTCATTGACAGACTGCTTATTCATGGTTTGAGTATGGGACAGGGTGTCAAACAAAGTTGATAAATTAAGGATGACTCTTAACTTCCTGACCTTGTTTTTTTAAGGAAATGGTGTTCTTTCCTCAATTATGGAATACAGACTAGAACCGTATTTAGTTTGCTAGGGCTGCCTTCACAAAGTACTCTATACCAGGTCTCTTAAATCACAGACTTGTTAAGGAGACTAGAAGTCCACAATCAAGGGTGCTGGCAGGGATGGTTACTTCTGACAGCTGAGAGGGAAAATCTGTCCCACACCCTCCCTTACCTGCTGGTGGTCTGCTGACATCCTTGGCATTCCTTAGCCTGTGGACTATCACCCCCCCTCTCTATGGCTATCTCCACAAGGCCTGAGCAGGGTGGAGGCAGAGAGGGGAGCTCAGAGTTTCTCTTTTGATTATGTTGAACAAGATTTAACTATTAGAGTCCAAGTAGGAGAGCAGAGAAAGAGGCAGGTCATAGCTGGAAGCTTTCACGGAGAAGGGCAGAGGGATGGGTAGATTTGCAGGCAACATTAAATTCCAGGCTTCCCTGGCACTCCCACAGCATTGGGATAGTACAAGGATAAGCAAATCTCTTATTTATTTATTTATTTTTTAAAAGATTTTCTTTATTTATTTGACAGACAGAGATCACAAGTAGGCAGAGAGGCAGGCAGAGAGAGAGGAAGGGAAGCAGGCTCCCCTCTGAGCAGAGCCCAACAGGAGGCTGAGCTGAAGGCAGAGGCTTTAACCCACTGAGCCACCCAGGCGCCCCAAGGTAAGCAAATCTCTTATAACCACAGAGAAGCCTGTATTGTTTCTCCCTTCATTAAGGAAAAGACGGCTGAGGAATGATTCAACCTATTCTGATAAGTAACGTTAGCCATTTCCAGATGGAGCTGACATGTTGCCTGTAGGGAGCACAGACTTCGAAATGTCTGTTTCTTCCCAATAAAAGCACCTCTCTTACTGTCTCTGTAAAGAGAGAAGGTCTCCCCTGGTATTGAGTCAGCCTCATCATGTCCAAGAAAATAAAATGAAGAAAATGGAAAAAAATAAAATCACTGGATTGGGAATGGCTCCTCCCTGTCACTTGATTTGAGGGATTTACTAAAAATTCTAGTCTGATCATGTTACTTCCTTGATTAAAGACCTTTAATTGCTTCCCACTGCTTTAACGCAAAGAACACCCTAATTCTAAACTTGGCCTAGAAGAGCTTTCCTGCGCTGGCTCTGCTAATTCTCTCCTCTGCATTGTGGCCTCCCAGGCCTTTCTTTATTTCCCACTCTCTTCCCTTTTGCCTCAGGGATTTAAAATGCAAGGGCCCTTGGGGTAAACATGGGTTTTCTTACCCCAAACCTTCCTCCATCTTATTAATTCCACTCATCCTCCAGATGATGAAGTGCCTAAGCTTTTAGCCGGCGCTGGAAACCTGTTTCATCTTCATCATTGGACATTCTGCACTCATCTGCTGCTCTTTTTGTAGTAACTTTCAGAGAAACAGGTCGGTTTCAACAATAAGTGATTTATTTGCAACCCAGGCAGTTTTGGGATATTCCCTGCATCACCACTAGGGGGAGAGCTACACTGCCCAAGTTTTCTGCTTCAGAGCTTTGTTTCTAGGTTGCTTGATGGAGTGGAGCTCGGAAGAGTAAGTGAGGGGCGGATGCCCAGCTGCAGGGGAGAAGTGGGAAGTGAAGGCAGCATTGATGCTGGAGGAGAACAAAGCCAAACGACGCAAGACAAAGAAACCAGAGAGGAAAAACCGTTGGGGATCACGGAGGTTGGAAGTTTATATAGCACTAGTTTAAAATTTAATAGTGAAAATTCTCGAGAGGAAAAGACATCTTTGCAGGGGTTTCTGCTAGAAGCTTTGGTGCGCGGGGGTCTTTGCTTACTACTCCTTGTTGCCTGCACCACAAGAACGGTGGAGATAAGCAGAGGCTCAAATGGGAATTTTACTACAGGTAATGTGCAGATTCGAATTTTGCTGCTCCTCCCAAGAGGGTGGTGGTAAAAAGCTCAGGCTGTGGTTCTGGAATCTCTAACTTTGACTCCCCGTTTTATCACCTTCTAATTGGGCTACTTTGGACATATATTTCTCTGTGCCTTGGTCTCCTTATCTGCGATTGAGAATAATATGAGTCCTAGAAGTATTACGGTGAGAATTCACAAGTAAAAACAATATTGTGCGTTTTTACATCTCAGGTGTTATTCTAAGGGCTTTAAGTCTGAGTTCTTCAGTTCTCAAGCACCCTTCTGACGTAGATACTATTGTCATTATTAGGATTATTCCTGTCACAGCTGAGGAAATGGAGACATAGAGAGGTTTAGAAACTTGCCAGAAGTCACACAGCTAGATGTGGCCAGAGTCAGGATTTGAACCCACCAGGCGTCTAGAACAATGCCTGTTCAAGTTAGGTACTCCAAGAGGGTTAGATATTCTGCTGTTTACCAGGAAGCCCCTGACGGGCTGTGTATGGTGGCTCAGGAACCCTGTATATATTTTTCATGATGTGATTTTGTATGAGAGGAGGTAGGGAGAGGGGTGAAGGGCAGCAGGGGAAAAACTCCGAAGCCTGTAGGATCAGCTTCATAGACTGTTTTTTGTTGATGTGTGAGAGGATTCTGGGAGGTCTGGGGCCTAAGCAGCACAATATCAGAGTCTCTTTGTGAGGAAAACCCAGGAGAGTGGGGCTTTTCTTCATTTCTATGTGGAAAATGGTGTAGAACCTACATTTTGTGAGGCCCAAGGGTCACATTTTGCTCTTGAGGTGCCCCTCAGCCCCTCAGCTCACAATGTGGGGAGGATGTCTCTGATTCTCAACTGAACCATCTTTTATCCCACTGAGGACCCTGGAGGCAACAAGAGTGGGAGAAGCTTCTAGAAGAACAGAATTTCAACCCTGGTCTAGAGTAAAACAACATGCCTGACTTACAAGGACATGTTACTCATCCCGGAGACCTTTAGAAATAACTGAGGGAGAATTCAGAGCGAGGGAGTCCGATATCTTTAACATGCAGGTGAGGTCAACAGGCACCTAAGAGTGATTACTCTCAAAGAGTACAATTCCAACTTGGTCTGTTCCATTTGGTGTTACCGGAGTAATAGGGATCAATTTCCTTTTCATTAAACTCGGTATTACAGAGAGGATATCCCTGTTATTGTACAGTATTTATTCCCTAGGACATCTTTCCCGCGTTCCTCAGAAATCTGCATCCTGGAATCACAGTTTGATTGATGTGAGAGGTAGAAGCTATAGACAGGCACCAAGTTATAATTCAAGTTCAATTTATGGCTCAGTCTTGAAGCCAAATTGTAGTCAACACAAGTTTTAAAAACATGCTCTCTTAGGCAAGGATGTAATGCCTTTCTATAGGATATGCTACATAAATAGAGACTATAGAAATATGTCTTATAAAAGCCCAGTATTTGTATGTTCTATTACTGAGTCAAAATCCACCACATGGGGCAGAAATGTATGCTTGAAGTCGATATGCATTCAGAGTATGGGTATCTATATAAGGTCCTGGAGGGCAGGACTACATCTGCCTACCTGGTTTTATATGATGCCTAGAGCCTTCCTGGTGTAGACGGATACTCTATTGATGTTCCTTGTAGATACTGATGCTGGTAATTTCTTTCCGCTCACTCACCAGAAAGCACAATTGCAAAAATATATCTAGCTCTCCTAAGAACAAATGGCCCTATGAAATGGGAAAGATTTAGATTCTCCTGTTGAAGACATGGATCAGAAGAATGGGGTAACCAGCCTCAGAGGTTAGAGGGATGCCTGTGTGTACTGTGGTTGCTAAGAATTAACATGAATTCTGTCATATTTATTATAGGCTGGTCAAGGTTAATAAATTTGTAGTTCATTTCTCAGTGGCATACTAAAGATGTAGAACAACAAACGATCATTTCTACCACCTTCTTTAGTAGATATAATAGCAATAATTGATTCTGTCATGTGACAAATAATGGTCCTGGAGGGGGTGCTGTTATATGACATGATGAGGGTAGGCTGCCACAGGAGAAGTTGGTAAATGTTCTCCCAGCTCAGGAAGACTACTTGTGAAGGCATTTTCAAATAATTACCCTTCCCCAGTGTTGCACGATTTCTCAGTGCTATAAACAAGAAGGGATGTTCTAAAGTCTGAAAACCTTTATTAGAGGTATACAGAGAAATGATTAGTGAGGTTGAATCAACAAAGTTTGGAAGGTTTCATGCAACTTTGCATGCATTCCCAGAGCTATTTTAAAAATAATAAAGTTCTAGTCCTTGAGTAGAACAGACCTAAACGGTTCTGAGGGCTTAGATCTGGGGAAGGAAGGGTGTGGGGGAACCAGAATTAACCAAAAACTTGTTATCTTTGCTGCTTCTAATGTTGTACAACATTAACCAAGCTGGATTTGCAGCTCTGAAACTACGCATTTGGCATTCCATTGGATGCTGGAAGGCCAAGTATGGGAAAAAGCAGGTTGCTTTATGTAACAATAAAGTGCTAAGGCTTGATTATGGGACCGGGGGTACAGTTTAAAACAGGGTCAAGACATAGATAAACAGATTAAAAAGAAGTAGTCATGGGATTCAACCACAAACATTTTAATATTGCTATGCTTTCTCTAAATTTTCTTTTCTCAAATGGAGCTCTGTATTTGACAGCAGAGTTTTATTAAAGATAAATAAGTTTGGAGTTTAGACTAGAGTAGCATAAAGAACAGTAGATTGAATCTAGTCCTTAATGACCAAATGGCTATGTGAAAATCAAAATCAAGTCGGAATGTCTCTGGGGTAGAATTTCCTTATGTGTTGAACGTGGAGAGATGGCGTAGGTGATGATTCAAACTGGATTCCATGATTTCTGATGGGACTTCATACATATTCTTGTCAGCTTGGAACCCAGCAGCCGTGCTACTCTAACTGTTTTGCTGAGACATCTGACAGTCTTCAGATTCTGTGTTTCCCAAGAAGCACCTCTGTGGGGACACTGACCCACTGATTAATATATCAGAGGAGCAGTAACCCAAAGAGGGAACACACCAGACCTTAATCCACCACTGGAAGTGCAAATACAACATCCCAGGCAGCGAAAATTTGGGTAGAGATGCTTTTTTAAAAAGCTTAAAAATAGGGCTCTTTAATGCAGTGAACTAGACATTGCTAACAGAGGGAAAAAAATCATATTCACATATATAATAAGCTGGCAGGTTACAAGTGGGTGGGGAGAAGAGATAATTTAAAAAAAAAAAAAAAAGGCAACATCCAGGGATGAGGACGAGGATGGGGAGAGGAAGGAAAAGACAGGAAAGGGAAGAAGATAGGAAGGGACGAATCCACGAAAGGGAGGAGACCACAGTCTCTGATGTGGTACCTAAGAGAACAGCTTTGCAACCAATGAGTTAACTCTTAACTCTGTCTCCTACTAATTATGTGACTTTGGGTGGTTGCTCAGCCTCTCTGAGCCTCAGTTTCCTCATCCATAAAATGTAGCCAGTGATGCTTGGCATCTCAATTACTTTCCAGAGGGCATACTTCATCATGATGTCATAACACAGGTGAGACTCCTGGTCAAATCTCCATAAGATTTAACTGTTATTATAGTGCTGGTGGTAATAGTGAGGATTAACTGGTAAAATGTATCTGGAATTCTTTAGAACAGTGTCTGGTACCTGGTGAGCAATACATGGTAAAAAGCAAAAGGAATATGAATAACATTTAAGAATGTATTTTATGGCCTTTACTTGTTGAGCACAATGCTGTCACCACCATGACCCTTAATAGTAGGGGCAGAGGGACAGTCACCTGGTGTAACCATCACTTTCCCTTTATGGGTGAAGTTCCATAGGGTGCTGGTCCACAACTCTGCAGCTGGCAGGGGCGAGGGGTGTTCAGAGACGTGATTCTCTTTTACTGGAGTATAGCTCCAGTAACTCAGAGCTAAGTATTCTGCTGTTCACTTAAAAAAAAAAAATCCCAAAGAGAAGATGTAGGCCCATAATTCTCAGATTCCAAAGCCACACTATTTTTCCACACTAAGAACATAAAAATAATTTATTTATTTGTTAGAGAAAGCAAGTGCAAGCAAGGGGAACAGTACAAGAGGGGGATGGAAGGGGAAAGCAGGCTCTCTGCTGAGCAAGGAGCCCCATGTAGGTCTCAGTCCCAGGACCCTGGGATCATGACCTGAGCCAAAGGCAAACACTTAACTAACTGAGCCACTCAGGTGTCCCCAGATGAGCATTTCGTAAACTTTTGTGTAGCTCTCTGCAAACCACCCGTGTCCAGTGAAAATATAATGCCAGCCAAGAATATGAGACATGTGTGTGATTTAAAATTCTCCAGTAGCCACATTAAAAAAATAAAAATGCAACCGTGAAATTCATTTTAATAGTATATTTTACTGAACCCAATATACCTCAAATACTTTTACTTAAACATGTAATCAATATAAAAAATGATTAATGAGGTATTTTACATTCTTTTTCTTCCCTTGTGCTTAGTTTTTGAAATCGGATATTCATTTTACACATATAACACATCTCAATTAGAACTAGCCACATGTCAAGTGCTTGAAATCCACAAGTGGCTCGGGGCTACCATATTGAATAGTGGAGTCTTAGACTATTCGTCTTTCAACTTAGATGATTCTCCAAGCTCTGGAAGGCTTTGAGGTTGGTAGCCACAGCATATAAAAAAGTGGACAAAAGTGATCAAAGATTTTTATGAATTAACCCTGTCAGTGAAATTCTGGATGATTCTTGCTAAACCCACAAAAAAGAGGGTAACTTCTTTTGCCCCAAGGGGGGAGATGATTTGTTTGTTCAAAGTAGGAATTCGGGATGGTTTTATGTTTTTATAAACAATTAAAAAAAAATATTTAGGATTTCATGGGGGACAGAAAAAAAAATATTTAGAATTCATTTACCAGATATTTAGGGAGTACAAAACAGGGAGATGGGGGAATGAGACCTGGAGGATGTCATCAAAGTCTTTTATCAGCAAAGCTGTCACCTTCTAGACACATAATCTGACAGGCACGATGCTGAGTTTGCTTTGCCTGAGAGCTCGTACTTCTAGGGTAATTTTATGAACTCGACTCAGAAATTCATGCGAAAAAGCAAGAGACGATATCCCATGTTTCTGCCTCTTTTATTTACTTATGTCACATGAACCAGATGTCAGAAATCTTCAATTTAGAAATTTTTAAGGCCCACGACGGACTGGAGAATGGTTAAAATTGACAGTGAGGACTAAGGAGTTCACGAGAATACTAAAGCTCTGACATTTGGGAACCACAGTTATAGAATTCTTCCCTGGAGGGTTTGATGGTTCCAGAGAGCCACAAGGGGGTTCTCAGAGCTTCCACCCCAAGCCTGGACCAAAATCAGCTTCATTTTTATGTTTGGAGTTCAGCTGACCAAAAACATACCCGTTTGTGCCTAGGTTATATGTTAATAACTTTGGGTGTGTCCCCATGGAAATATCATTTCCTCATTTTACATTCCTCTCTTGATATATTTTTTTCATCTACACTATTGCTTTATCAAACTCTCCTTATTTTTATTATAATCCTAGAACAATTAGAAATACTAGTAATTAAATTGCTGCAATCTGCCTGCGTAGAGTAAGAACATTTCAATTCTATCAGTATGAGTGTTAATTATTTTAGGCAAGCTGTCATTTAGGCTTTCTAAAGTGGATTTTGTTCTTGCAGTCAAGAACATTGCTTAGTGCAGAATTAATTAATCATTATAAATATAAAACCTGCAGTATCAGCTCCTGTGTTCAGAAAGGTTTCAAGAGGCAAGGTTGAAAGAGTCAATAGGCTGCTGAAGGGGAATCTTATCATGTGCCCCCACCCCCAATCTGATAAAAGGACAATTAAGCTATGTACTTCGTTTTTAATATAGGCCCTTATGTCAAGTATCAGTTCAAAAGCTGGTAAGGTCTACTTTTATCAACACAAAGGATTTTTTTTTAATTTTTAAATTTTTATTTTTTATAAACATATAATATATTTTTATCCCCAGGGATATAGGTCTGTGAATTGCCAGGTTTACACACTTCACAGCACTCATCATAACACATACCCTCCCCAATGTCCATAATCCCACCCCCTTCTCCCAACCCCCCTTCCCTCAGCAACCCTCAGTTTGTTTTGTGAGATTAAGAGTCACTTATGGTTTGGCTCCCTCCCAATCCCATCACAAAGGATTTTTTAAAAAGTATCTTCTTTTAAAGAGATTTTTAAAAAACAAGGTTGACAAGGAAATCACTGAAAATTGGAATTTACTTTGGCAAAAACAAGATTCCCCTCACTGCTCACTCCTCCCACCAAATTTCATCCTCACGTAATGGTGACAAATCGGACCTATTTCTCTTGTGGGTTCTGCATTTTCCCAGATACCCAGTGGCTACTTAAGAAATGTTCTAGATGACGGCCAGAATAATTATATTCCTTACAGTAATGCTCACAGTCATTCTGCTCCAAGAGAAAAACCTCACATTGTCTATCACCTTTCCTACTGTGTTTTAATAATGGCTGGATGATATTGTGTTATTTTCCTGCTCTATAATGGCAGCCAAATTCAACCAAGTTATATGGGAATACACTGGCCCAGACAGGGAAGTCATGCCTCTATGGGTAAAGAAACCGGTGCCCTAACAATCTCGGTAATGACGGTATTAACTAACATTTAATAAGCCCACTAGATGATAGCTACTTTAAGTGCTGTACATGTAATTGCCTTGGATAAGCACTTTATACGTAATTGTCTCATTTAATTCATACCACTCAAAGCCAAGGGGCCCCCAGTATAGAAAAATGTGCTTACTTTTCAAATATAATTTTGCTAATACCTCAGAATTTTAAAAAGCATTTATTTTAAAAATATATATTGAGAATGGGTTCATTTCAAGGCACTTTCCTCAGAACAACACAGAGTGCACTGCTCCTCAAACCCGAATGTCTAAACAAACTCCCTGAGCATCTTGTCACACTATGGGTTCCCAGGGCGTCAGTCTGGGTGCAGCCTGGGATTCTGCATTTCTCATAAGCTCCCAGGTGGTGGCTATGAGTTTGAGGACCACTTTTTAAGAATAAGGACAGAGTCTGTACTTAAAGCAATTTTGAAGGCATAAAACCCAAAGGGCTATGTCATCATGGTCCTGAAGAGTCAATTAGTAACTACAACTGAGGGAGTCAGGGTCGGCTTTGTCAAAAGAATTGCATTTGATTGGGTCCTCGAATAACAGGTAAAAGTAAGCGGAAGGGAGGGTTGCTTGGTATGTTTTCATAGGTTAATTCATTTTTAGAAAAGATGTAGAATAGTTCCTATACTGTTGGGACATCTCTATGGCTTTTGGCTCTCTCAGAAGAGAACCAATAGGGATATGTATGTTTTACTGGTGTCCCCTGCATGTGAAATTCTCTACCAGTTGTTCTTACTCTAGTCTAGTCACTGAAGCACCTCCCCACATCAGGGCAGGTGGTGACTGAAAAGTCTGATGGAGTCTATGTGGTACCTACTATTAATGATGCAAGCAGCCCCACCCCCCTTTGAGTTTATTTTAAAAAGATACCATTTTATGATTTGTATCACTACAATTATGTTTCTAATGGGACTTTAATTGATTTTGAATCCAATTAAAGAAAACCTATTTTTAAAGCATGTCTCAGCTGCTGCCACTAGGAAGTCACATCAGGCTGGCGCAGTATAAGTCATCGGAGCATAATTTGAATGCGTTTGGTGTGATCAACCAGGGGGATTTGTCAGTGACCTATATTTAATGTTCTTTTAAAAAATGGTCTTTGTGTCTTTTGTACTTCACAAGATTATGTCTATGCCCTAATGATATAAATAACCATTTTTACTAAAGAAGAGTTCTATCATCTTTTGGGTAAAAGTTATTGGTTCTAGTTTTGAGAAAGAGACATTTTTCTAGGACAGAGTGCCCCTTTGTCCATATATTGTGTCTGTAAATTATGACCCCCCCTCCCAAGTCACATCTATTCTGAGCTCCTACAGAGGGCTGTTTCAGACCATGAAGTTTTTTTCTAGACTTGGTTCAGTTACATTACTCACAAACCTAATCGTTTTAATGGTTCCTCCTTGTCTATTGAATAAACTCTACAATCATGGTCCCTCGCAGTATGGTTCAAACCTAAACTTAAGTCAAATTCTAGGACTTGCCATCCTTCCCTCCCCTCCTACATGCTGTATATTCATTGTTACTGCTCTCATTCTTTCTGCCTAGAATAGGCCCTTTAATAGTGTAGTTTGATAGGTTTTGAAAGACTAGTCAGAGCCAACTTGAAGTCGTGTGGTGATTGGGAACAAGCAGGGGAGTGGGTCAGTGACATGTAAAGAACAGGTAGCCTCCCCACAGCCCTCTCATTGAATCTGTATACAGGTAGTTCAAAAGAGATGGAAAGTCCCAGAATTTTAGACAACAAGTCTAACAATACCACTGTGTAGCTACAACAAACAAATGCTCAAACCTTAAATGCGGGTGGTCTATGACCCAGGGGAACTTTTTACCCTTTGCATTTTTAAGTGCTGGGCTCAAGTAATGTTTAAAGAACAGTAAAAGTGACATTTTTTGGTAAAGTAATCAGCATTAAGAAATGTCAACATACAGCAGTTTTGCCCTTTTTGAGGTGAGCCTTAACTGGAATGAAAATGTCTTTTGTAACTAATCCTTGTCTCAGCTGAGTCTGTTAGGCTAGTCATTCAAAGAGACGCACATACTTCCAAGCTTCCTAACTCCTGCACAGCCCCATATAGCCACCCAACTACAATAGGCTGATTTGTTTTCCTGGTTCTTCCTGCCACCAATATAGGCCAATGTCTCCTGGAGCCTTGCTCTTTCCAAGGATGGGTTTGACATGTGAAGAGGCAAGTCTGTCCTTCAGAGGTCATCAAAGCTGTAGTTTGGAGAGAAGGCAGGCCATCACATATAGACAAAGAGAAGTTTCTGTTGTCTAGGAAAGCTAAGACCTCTGGACTCTATGGTTGTTCAAATCAGAGAGAGAAAAAGGGAGAAGAAAGGAGGGGGAAGGGAAGAAGAGGGAGGGAGACAGTGAGAAGAAAGAGGAGAAGGGGAAACAGAGGAAGGGAGGGGAGGAAGAAGATAGTGAACCGCAGACACGAGTTCAGAATGTGCTGGCTTTCCTTCTGGGAGCAGTGCCATAGTTGTGGCTCATGAAAATACTTAAGGAGTAGGAATTGAGGCAGTCTGTTAGAGTCCCTCAAATTTCAGTGAAGACTAGAGATAGCAGTTTAGAATTCCCAGGCCCCATCAGGTTGTAGGGAAACACTGAGAAAACTAGGTGAGCAGTAGGGGTTTGGGGGTTCTATGAAGATGGGCAGTTTGTGTGGATAGGTCACAAAAGATACCACGGGCCACAGTGGCACCTGTTAGGGCCATACCTAAAAGATTCCAGGGTATCCAGCCATACTAAATGGATTCTGGTGCAGGACATCCTGTGACCTCATGGGACAGTTAGAGCACAGTGAAGGCCATTGTAACCTGTGGAGGAAAACAGACCTGACAACTGCTCCTACTGGTCATACCATGGTAGCAGCACCCTTTGGGATTTTAGATCAGGTCTAGGGGGAGTGAGAAAGGAAGAGTGTGGGCAGAGAGCCTGAAAACAAAACAATGGACAAAAACCAAAAACACTCTGCAGATTTGTTTAAAACAAAAGAGAGTTAAACTAAAAGATTAAGATTCCCTAAAAAATGATGGAGCAACCTTGAAATAGCATGATTGAATCTGTTGGCCCCCTAAAGGTAGACATCAGGGCTCCTGAGCAAATTGAGTTGAGTCATAGAAAAATAGTTACATGAGTCAGTATGTAAACTTCAACCCACCCTGTCCTATTTCAAATGTCACTTCCTCCCTGAAATCTTTTCCATTCCCTCAGCTGAATGTTTTCTCGTACTCATAAAGAACTTTCCAATATAACCTACTTTTGTCTTGTCTCATAAAAATTGTTAATTTATAGATTCACAGATTAGCAGAATCAAAAAGGATCTAACAGGCCATCATCTAAAACTCTATTTTCCTTCCCACAAGACAATACAATCCCTGAGGACAGAAAAATACTTCATTTGTTTTTATTTGGCTCAAAGTACCAGTGCAGATCTTTGATCATCCTAGGCTTATACAATCTGTGTTTGTGTGGCACATGATACAAACGTATGTGGTTTTCTCACAGGTAAAATAGAGATAATATCTCTTATAAGTGGACAATAGTGACTCTTCCTTCAACTTACCTTAATTCCTGTGCAAGTAATTTACCTTTCTTGGTGACAGTAAGGACCAGGGAGAACAAAAAGGGAAGTTTTTAAATTCTGTAATGTTGGGGAGGAAAACTTTTCCTTTTCTCCTTCTAGGTTCTTTGGTTAATCTATCGCTTAATAGACATAACACAGATTAACAAGAGGAAACAAATTTAATTTTGGACATATGGGGGGCCCCATTAAAACTATGAGACTCACAGAAGTTACCAAAGGCAGCTTTTATATCTTTTAGACAAAGAAATGATAAGTTTGTGAAGAATTGACAATGACGAGAAATTTGGGCTTAGGATAGTAAATTGGTGAAGAAGTAACAAAGTTTCTTTATCCAGCCTTCTCAGTCCTAAATTCCCTATCTCTGATGATGAGGCTGTTTCTCTTCCTCCTCATGTAGGGGGGTACCTTTCTCGTGGGAGATTTATCACCTGTTTTCAGGGGGACAGGGAAAGGTCAGAGTGTCCTTCTTAACACTGGGTGTCTCTCAGGTGATTTTAGTTCAAAATAATCAATATGTCCAAGTGGCATGTACTTGGGGTGACATATTCTGTTCCCCATCGGGAACTTTGTTGATTTGTTGTTGTTGTTGTTGTTGAAACTCACCTGGGCTGTGCTGAGCCTAGTCAATCTGGGATTGAATGAATGATTTCTAAAACTGACTTTGAACTTAGAGGTTCAAGCAGGTAATGATTAGATTATAAGAAAATAACTATTTTCTCCTTCAAAATTTTATTTAAATCCTAGTTAGCTGACATACAGTGTAATATTGGTTTCAAGAGTAGAATTTAGTGGTTTATCACTTATGTCTAACACCCAGTGCTCAACACAACAAATGCACTCCTTAATACTCGTCTCTTATGTAGCCCATCGCCTCCACACCTCTCCTCCAGCAACCCGAAGTTTGTTCTGTATAGTTAGGAGTCTCTTATGGTTTGCTTCTCTCTCTCTCTCTTTAATTTTTAAACTTTTTTTTTTTTAAAGGAAAGGACTATTTTTATTTCTAGTTAAAGCTTACTTCAGAATAAGCAGATCTACAGTATGCTGACTTTTTATCTCACAGTATTTGTAACAGTCTCTTTATTGTTTCTTTGTTGTGTTTTCACCTAGAATTTCAGTGGTGAACTGTATGGACACTAATATAATAAATAAAATGATAAAAAAAAAACAAAACTTGAAATTGCATAGGACAAGTAGGTTCTACTGGAACACAAAGAACTATGTTTTAGATTTGAGCCTTTAAGTTGTTCCTGCTGGGTATAAAAAGTCACAGATTTGTGGCTCCAATTGTGTTTCTTTTCTCTTTCTTTGCTTCTCTTTTCTCTTTTCTCTGAATTACCTATGGAGAGGTTAATGGTAGGATTCTGGAAGAACCAATCTCTTGGTTCCATGTGGCTTCTTTATGGAGTTCTAGAGTCATTAATTTTCCCCCTTTCCCCATCCTGTTGTTACACTTTAGTTCTAGACTTACTGGTTATGGAAGGTTCTGACAATTGTTTCTTATTGCAGATTTCTGGACACTGGCTCCAATCATGGGAGACTAGTGTGTTTGCTTAATAAACAGAAATTAATGGTGCTCTTGACCATTGGAAAAGTTTCTATGAACAAAGCAGAAGTTGTATGAGATCATCACAAACCCAAAAGGGTACTCATGAGAGATGGCTTTTATCTAGAATGTCTTCTTTTTGAAATCAGGTGAAAGTGGGAAGAATGCAAAGATCTGGGAGAGCAGAAAAACAGAGTTCAAGATGTGTTAGATGAACATAGAACCAGAGCTCAGGAAATGGGTTTATCTCTGGAAACAGCAGAAAGAAAACTAAAGTAGAACCAAAAAATGAAGACAGAAAAATGGCAGGAATGGTGAGAAGAGCTCTATAATCACAGAGCACAAGAGGATCCCCAGGGTCTCACTCTTCTTAAAAGTGTCATTAGAGGGGCGCGTGGGTGGCTCAGTGGGTTAAGCCGCTGCCTTCGGCTCAGGTCATGATCTCAGGGTCCTGGGATCGAGTCCCGCATCGGGCTCTCTGCTCAGTGGGGAGCCTGCTTCCCTCTCTCTCTCTGCCTGCCTCTCTGTCTACTTGTGATTTCTCTCTGTCAAATAAATAAAATCTAAAAAAAAAAAAGTGTCATTAGAAAAAAGCACAGAAGAGTTTGAGAATTTGAAATTCTAACTCCACTTCTAGCTTAGGATTTTTGTCTAGGTAGAGTGACAAGAATACTCTTTCTTTCTGTTTGTTAACTTGACTTTAACTTCTGAATGTATAGACAATGGCATGAGGACATGCATTTGTAATCTTGCTCTGAACCCACAATTTTTTGTGGTAGGCATGACCGAAAGCATATAATCTAGAAGTACCATTTTACTATCTCAGTATTATCTCTTCTGCTTTCCTTGGATTGTACCCACTGCTGGTCAAGGGAGGGTGTGTAACGTTACTCTTGAGGCCGGACATTGGCTTGTTCTCTACATTGTGTAAATGTGGGGATATTGCTGTGATGATCTTGTGTGTCCTATTGACTTCTCAGTCTTTTGAGAGGAAAGGGCACAAAGGAGACTGTATTGAACACATTCTTTGTCTTGAACTAATTCCTGAAGGAATCACCTGCTTTCCAGGAAGTGCAGCTCTTGGAGAAATGCATCAGAGAGAGATGTATCTGGATGAAATGCGGCAGAATGAGATTAATTTGAAACCCTGATCTCAGAATTTTTGGATTGTAATATCATTGGACACTAACTTAAAAGGAAAAAGAATTTAATTTTTGGACTGTAATGTTTTTCTAGGAGTGTAAAGATGTAGTTTAAGTCAGACCTCTTTTAGACTGTGACATTGTACTGTTTTAGTACCTGTATATAGTTTCATGATGACTTTGTATTAAGGGTTGAATTGTGTCCTCCCAAAATATACATTGGAGTTCTAACACCCAGTACTTCAGAATACCTCATTTGGAGATAGGGTTGTTGAAGGAACAATTAGTTAAAATGAAATAGGTCTTACTGCAGTATGGTGGATATAATCTTCTATGACTGGGTCCTTATAGAAAGAAGAGGGAGGAATGACAAAAAAGAGATCAGCATGTGATGACTCAGACACACAAAGGGAGAAGGGGAGAAGCCATGTGATGATGGAGATAGAGATTACAATGCAGCATTTATGCTAAGAAATTAAAGGATTGCCAGCAAACACCAGAAACTAGAAGCAAGGAAGAAGAAATCTCCCCTACACATTTAGTGGGAACATGGTCAGCACCTTGATTTCAGACTCCTATCCTTCAGCACTACAGGAAAATAAATTCCTGTTGTTTTAGGCTAACCAGTCTATGGTAATTTATGACAGCAACTCTAGAAAACCGATACACTTTGTATAACTTTGGTAAACTCTATGGGATAATTTACTGTACAGTATTTTGGATGGCAACTACTAGGAAACGAATTTGCAACTGTGGTGGAACTTGGTCTTGGTGTTTAATTAATTTTTTGTTTTGATAATTTCAGAACCTTCTCTAAGGAAAAGTTCAGTTTCCCTCCAACTCCTCCAAAGAGGTAATGGTATGGGGAACCACCTCATGAAAATGGGAGTACGAGTGCCCCGGATAAAATGATAAGCTTCCCTAGTTCCATCCAGAGAGGAAATTAGTTACATTCTGATTGTCATAGTTGGAAAAATATTAGAAAGTGTTCTCCACTCCTTAAATCTCCATGACCAGCAAAGTGAGGAGTGTTGTGGTGGAGGAGGGGGAATTCACCACACTTTCCAGAGGGGATCATATTAGAAGGCATGCTTCTGATCTTTCTCCACCAGTTACCCACTCCTATCCTTTGGAGAAGTGTGACTTTTCTGACACTGAGATTAGGAAGAGGATGCTGAACATGTGTAGATAAATCCATTTCCAGTTTCTCCTTTTGGATTGCCCATAGAAATCTGCTTTTCTGCTTTGGTCTTCCATATAATTAGTGCATGTAGATCAGGGTGTGAGCTTGGTTTCCAAAGGATGGCCATGAGTTATAGCTTTTTCTACTAATAATGAAAAAGTCATGTAGTTCAAAGTTTCTGAGTAATGGGGTCTGATCTGCATACCTACATTTTACCTCAGGTAGTTTTTCCAAGATCTAGATTTGTGTGTTGGGGGGTAGTACTGAGAAGTTTTAATGTGTCTTCACATTGAAACCAGCTTCTCCCTAAAATGAATGAGATGCTTGTCTTCCATCTATCTAACTTTTCTGTTTAGTCCTTATATCTGCCTGCCAGTCCGTCTATCCGTCCTTCCTTCCTTCCTTTTTCTCCATTCTTAAAAGACAAGTGCCAGAAATAGATTTTATTTATTTATGACCCCAAGTTCAAATATATAGTAAAGAGTTTATTTACTATAAAGTATGATAACAATATAGGGGAAACATGTAGTGAAAAACATCATCGACTTTGGAGTCAGCCCTGAATTCAAATCCTGCTTCTTTGGCTAAGTAGTTATTGATCCCACTATTCAACCTGTCTGAGCCTCCATTGTAAAATGTCAATAACAAAATGTATCTCACAGGGTTATAAAGATTAAAGGATCTAAGATCTATAACCTACTTCATTATGTCTGTATCACTAAGGTTGGCATATAGTAGAACTCTATGCATTATTTTCCTCATTTCTCTCCTCTTAAACAAGTTACATTTATCTTCCCCCTCCACTTCCATATATACATCTTCCATACGTTCATAACCCTATTTCACTTCATCATACTCATCTGACCTATTGTTAAAGAAGGAACATGTTTGTTGGGAATGCAGATGACCTAGTACAGTATCTATCATCTATACACTGAATGAAAATTAGGCTGATTTATATTTTCCTTACCAGACAGCCCCATTGAAACCTTGGCTTTTTCCTTATCATGTCCCTGCATTTTAGAGTGTGACAAAAATAATTAAAAACAATCTAGTCTTCTTATTTGTAGAATTATGGGACTGTATCATAAAATTGGTTAAAAACCTTTTGTTACAAAATTCTATAGTTATGTAAAAGTGTCACAGTGTTATTGCTCTTGAAACTATTTTGTTTGGGGCACTTCCTCCACATAATTTCCCTAATAAATAGCCAAGGCTTATGTTTATAGTACTTTTATATTTTCTTTCATTCTATATAAGAATAGACAAAAAAGGAATTATTTTCCTTAATCAGCAAAACCACAAAAAGTATGACCTCAGTGGATTATTATAAAACCATATGGAAGCACAAAGAAGTCTATTTAAATATGCCATTGTCTTGGGTTAGGCCTGTATTGATTAATTATTTCATTCAGTTCACATTTATTCAGCTCAATTCTACCAAGTCCAATAGCTACTGGGGCCATGGAGATGAATGAGGTTTGTTCCCTTCTCTTACAAGGCTTCTGATAAAAAAAAAAAAATAAAAAAAAAAAATAAAAAGCAAAAGAAAGTGTAGATGCCCACAGAAAGCATATCACCTTGGTATTAGTTCATGCTCAATTAGAGAAGCAGAACTAGTAGGAAATACACAGTAAGAGATTTATTACAAGGAATTGGCTTATGCAATTGTGGGTACTGTCTAGACAAGACCTAATCAGTAGGATGTCATCAGGATGGGCCGCTGGAATTCACTTATGACAGACAAAGCTGCTGAGCACAGGTGGAAATTTCACTTCCATCAAGGAGGTCCCAGTGGCAATGTGGGCCTTTCAGTGGACTGACTCAGGTCCACCCAAATTATCTAAAACAAATTCTCTTACTCAAAGTCAACTGATCATGGACTTTCATCCTATATACATTATACTTGCAGAACAACACCTAGATTACGATTGGATTGAATAACCTCAGGCTAGCATCAGCCAAATTGACACATAAAACCGATCAGAACAATCATCATTTGCAAAATCCTCATGAGTCAGAGATCTAATGTAGAGCTCTTCCAAAAATCACAGACAACTTCTGTTGAGCAAATATTTTGAGAATCTGTTACCTAAAGTGCTAACAATTTTACCTTGAAATGATAATCACTAATTTTACCGTATCTTCAGAGGTTCAGGACTTGCTGCTATTATATCTCTAGATAGGAATTAGGTGGAGAAATGAGTTTTATATTGCTCCCTCTAACCCATGTGTGTAGAGTAAGAGAAAAATACAAGTATATAATATTTTTAAAAGTAAGAAATATAAATGCCCTCTTCTAATAAAACATACTTCTTTGTTACTAGGTTCACTGGATGTTCCTGGGTCTGCTGTTCCTAAGGTAGGTTCTACAGAACATAGTCTCTTAAGATGAAATGCCTGTTTGCACTATCATTATCTATATAACTATCTGCATTTATATATGCATTAATATACAAACATATTTTATAACATATGTAAATATATGCAGATACTTTTATATACAAATAAGTATTTTATAAATTTATGCATTATCAGTGAGTGTATATATATATTTACATATAGAAAAATTTCTGTAGCCAAATGCATAGGGAAAATGTTGGAGCAAGTTTTAAAAGTCTTTGCTGCTTGATTTTTCAGAATCTTCAATACGTTTACATCGTTGTCATCTTCAAGAGTGAGATCTGTAAGTTAGCTGCAGACAAACTCATCTGACCATGGGACACCTTTATTCATGGACTAGTTCTTTGGATTATTATTCATTCCAGTGCACTTTTAAGAATCTGTGTAATAAAGTATTCTTTATGAGATGGGGGATGGGAGTGAAGCAGCTATTCACACTCAACTGAAAGTTCTGTAAAACTCCTGAGAGGTGGAAGACAGCTTCAAGGTTGTCAAGTCCAGCCACTCATCCAATGGATAATACTTTTATTTTCCTTTGATCACGTAGCTGGTCAATACTTCATGTAGAAAAGAAACTGCAGAGTCTGACAACATGATCCATTACATTGTCTCTATCATTATTCTGATAATGCCATTTGTCATTGTCAAAGGTCTCCAACAAAAATGTTTCTAAAAAGAAAACCAATGGACTAAGAGCAGAAGCAGTGCCATGTGAGCATGGACCACCAACCATTAATTGATGGTCTCTTGTAAGCAGGACATACAGAGCTCACCATCGTCTACCTGGAGAGATGGCCCTGCCCCAAAATAAGTAATATATTGCATCACAAACCTTGTCCAGTTATAAAAAAATTGGTAGAGAAACCATGGGCAAATGAGGCCATTTCTTCTATCTATAGAATTGCAGGGCTGAGGGACCTTACAGAGGTTATAACTTTTGAGACTGCCTCCTTTGGTAAGTAAGACCTAACCAAATTGAGTAAAACATGAAGGGAGTTCCATACTACAGTGCAATGAATGAGGGAAGACCTGGGAGTGTCAGAGATTCAGGGATGAATTGGGAGATAGTGTTCAATGGGCTCAGAGCCCAGGATGAGTGTGGTATGGGGGATGGGAGATGTTCTGGGATGGACTCTGTCCCCTTCTATAAAATTTATACGTTGAAGTCCTAACCTCCAAGATCTCAGAATGTGACCTTACTTGGGGATAGGGTTTTTACAGAGTAATCAGGTGAAAACGAGGTCAATCCAATCTAATATGACTCGTGTCCTTATATAAGATAAGAAAAGGAGATTTCCAAACAGACCCAAATAGATGGTATGAAGAGACACAGGAAGAAGACAGCCATCTATTAGCCAAGGAGAAAGGCCTGAAACAGAACCTTCTCTCTCAGCCCTCAAAAGGAGCCAAAACTTGGCCAACAAGTCAGCACCTTGACTTAGGACTTCCAGCTTTTAGAACTGTGGGACAGTAGATTTCTGACATGTAAGCCTCTGGGTCTGTGGTCTGTCATTCGGGCAGCCCTAGGAACCCAATACAGGAGTGAAGCAGGAGTGTAAATTGAGGCTAGACCTTGAGGGCCCTGCAGTTGTGTGTTTAGCAGTCTGAGCAGTGGGGACCTCCTGAAGTCCTCAGAGATGCAGCAGCCCATTAGGAGGTATAACAGGCTAAGTGTGCAGCAGGAAGTGTGCAGCAGGAATTCGGGACCGGTGCTTCCTCCATGGGCCAGGTGAACTAGATCAAGGGCCTAAATTAGTTTGGCAGCTTTGGGCAGGGTTTGCAGAACGTTGCCTTGGCAAACCTGAGTAATGACAGAACATAGCTAACAAAGAAGGAGAAATCAAGACAGCCACCAGTTTTATAGCCATTTCCTGCTGACACTGAACACAAATGGGTAAGAATGCCTAGATCCAAAGACAGTGACTCTAAGCCTCCTGTGGCCCCTAAGGCTTTGCACATGCACCCTTGCCCCTTCTCCTTCATGCACTGTTGTGGCTTCTTTTGCGATCCATCAGTGAAGGGGCCAAATTCGTTTGAGCCAGGCCTTTGCCTTTGCCAATATTACTGCCTGAGAGACTCCCCCATCATCATTTCCCATCAGCACCACCTGAGTGGGTCACTCCCACCTTCTTGGCTTCGGTACCCATATCACCTCCTTAGAAGAGTTGCATCCTTTTCCCAACACTCTGCCTCCTGGGTCCCTGGAGACCCCGCCCCTTTTATTGTTCTTCATAGCTCTTCTGCCCTGTAATCAGATTGTTTTTTTCTCCTGTGTTTACTGTCAACTCTCTTCAACTTCACACCCCCTGCTTGTATACAAACTGGTATAGGGACCTTGTCTATGTCCTTCTACTGCTTCTCCCTGGAGCCCCACACAGTCTCCAGCACGTAGCAGGTGCTCAGTAACTAGCGGTTGGATAAATGAATGAAGGACTGTGTTTGAAACTGAAGTATAGCTTTGCAATTTTCTGAAAGTTGAAACCACTTCCACTTCATAGCATTTCACTTTCACTCAAAAGGAATGATATTCTGATTAACAAGTATACAATTAAAGTGATCATTTCTAATAATTCTTAGAAAATGACAGGAATTTCATGGTGATGTAACAACATGTAGCAGTGAGTTATGGAAGAGGTGAGTTTTTGCTTTCATATTTTATCATTCAAAGTATCTTAAATCATTTAATATTTTAAATTTTTTGCCTAAAAGTCTGAACAAGATACTGGGAAAGGAGTTTTGTGATTATCCCTGTTATTCACTCTCCCCCCTTCAGCAATAGAAGCCTCTGACTCACAGTGGGTTGTACAACAGCAAAGAGGGCATCCTCTGACCTTTGGCTTGCTTAAGCATTTAGACACCTGATGGCAATCTTTCATTAAATTTGATGTAGCAGCATCAAATCCTACCATGCTGGCAGGTAGGAGAGAACACAATTTGTTTTTCTTCAGCAACCTTCATACCAAATATCTGAAAATGTTTCCCGGTGACAGACAAAACCGAGAACTTAATGTTTTTTCCAGATGAGCCTGGTGGTTTTCATCGAGGGAAAATGATGTGGGTGGATGAGGTTAATGAAAAGTAGAGAAAAGAGGAAGGGAAAATGAAGTTTATGCATGGTCCAGATACATTTAGGGACTTGGGCAGACTACTTAGAGGGAGAGCAGGATGTGATGCTAATGGGCAGGAAACGAGTTCCGGGAGATTTATGTTGTGTTAAAATGCAGTATAATCTGGTGAGCCAGTGTTCCCTCCCTTCTTCCTCCTTCCTTGGCTTCTCCCCACTGCTTTCCACTTGCCTCGGGCTCAGAATAAAAGATACAGTTTTGGGAGAAGGGTGGATATTTCTCCCCATCAAGAATAAAAGGGGAAGAACTGAATAGGAAACCTTTCCCGTAGCTCCTGCCCATTCACCGGGTCAACATTTTCTGTGACCTTGAGATATAATATTAGTTAATAATGAGCTAGATTTTATCAAGCACCTACTATGTGCTATGACCTTGTGCCCTAGTCTTCATATAATGAAGAAATGAAAGTAGAGAGAAGTTAGTCGTTTTGGTGGTTAGGTGGCAGAGTATGGATTTGATGCCCAAGCACTCACCACTAAATGTACGGCCCTCCACTGTGCTCAGTACCTGCTTATCCCAACCACTCCCCAGCATGATATGCCATTGTGGTGCCAAGGACTCCCTGAAGAGGCTCAGCCTCAGCATCTCCTGGGCAAGACCTGTCCACGCAGCTGCCTAATGCCATCTCCTCCTAGGTCGCTCACCCCCAGCACCATCACAGTTCACTCAGGACTGAACTCTGCCTCACCTCACTCAAGTCCTCCTGTGTCAAGAAATAATGCCTTGTCTACCCAGGACAGATGCAAAAACTCAGGAGTCATCCCTGAGCACTGCCTCAGTCCCTTGCCAACAATAACATGCAAATAATCACAAAGTCCTGTCCCTTCTGACTTCCTATGTGTAACACACCTGACCCCATGTTTTCATCCCCACCAGCTTAGATCAAATCACCATCCCCAGGACCACTATAATAATCTTTTCTTAACTCTTTATTTTTATTGTGAAACAAAATGTATGCACACACATGAGCACACTTGCATGCACACACACACATATTTTATTTTCTATAATAGAGGAGTCTAGAGGACTTGAAACTATTGTTTGAAAATAATAACGAAGTTACATCCTTTTATCTACCAACCAGTTTAAGCTTTAGATTATCACCAGTGCCTTTGAAGTGTCCTTGATTACATTTATTCTCAACACCTGAGAAAACCACTATCCTGTATTTTGTTATGACCTCCCTGCCTTCTGTATAGTTTTGTCATAGGTATATGCATCTCTAAGTTATGCTGTAATATGTTGCAATTTTGCTTGGCTTTAAGATGTAAACAAAGAGAATCATAACCTGTTTTATTGCAGCTTGCTCTTTTCATCAACATTAATATTTTTGGTTATTTAAAAATTATTATCTATACAGGGTTGGCAAACTGTAGCCCATGTTCCAAATGTGTCCCTCTGTCTATTTATATAAATAAAGTTTTATTTCAAATGTTTAAAGTTAAGTTTTATTTAAAGCCATATTATCTGTGGCTGCTTTCATGCTACAATGATACTGAAGAATTGCAACTGATACCATATTGTCTGCAAAGCCTAAAATATTTCATATCTGGCTCTTTGTAGAAGATGTTTGCTAACCCCTGCTGTAAAGAGATCTTGCCCGTGAGCATTAGGAGGCATGTATAAGAGCATTCACAACTTTGTTTATAAGAGTAAAACCGTTGAAACAACTCAAAGCTGAGCAACCGAAGAAATAGCTGTATTGTGGTATATTTATTCTATGAACTACAATACAACTATGATAATCAAGTAGCTACCTAAATCAACAAGAAGAAGGCTAGAAAACATAATAGTATGGTTTTCACGGCCCCAAGGAAAATATTATGATCCCATTTGTTGAAATTTCAAAACCAAGCAAAACTTAAATATACTATGTATAAACACACATATGTGATAAAAGTATAAAGAAAAACAAGGGGATAATTACCACATTACAGAATAGTAGTTTTCCTGGTAGGAGGTACAGTCAATCAAGGATATGTGTGTGTATCTTACCCAGGTTTGTGATTTATTTCCCCCTGTTTGAGAATTCTTCTGATGAACTAAAGTTTATAATTTTCACAGTCAGATTGGTCATTTCTTTTTTTCTACAGGTTGCTCACCTGTGTCTTATTTTAAAAATCTTTCCTTAAAAATGAGCATGCTTTTCTAAGTAATTTTTTTAATTTTAAATATTTCTTTATACTTTAATTTTTGTCTATTTTATTTTATTTAGGTACATTTTATTTTTATTTTTTCCTGTATAGATAACCAGTTGCCCCAATGTCTCTTACTGGATAGTCTTCCCTTTTCTTACTGGCCAGCAACATCCATTCTTTGATCAAATTTTCATGTATGCAATGGGTCTGATTCTGGGGGCTGTACTCGTGCCACTGACTTTAACAGACGTTTTAACTAGGTCTCCCTAGTTTCACATCCTGTTCAAATTATCCACCACTCCGAAGCTGGGGTGATCTTTAAAATGTATATGTGGATGTGTGTGTGTGTGCGCATAGTCTAGATGTATTTGTATCTATGTATGTGTGCATGTGCTATTCAAGACTTCTTTGGAATTCCTTATTTCTCCCTTGTTATTTTTTTAACACTTATAAAACCTTCCCCTATACATACTGTCACTTTTTAAAAAAATATTTATTTATTTATTTGAGAGAGAGAGAGGGAGAGAGAGAGTGGGGAGAGGGGCAGAAGGTGAGAGGGAGAGGAAATCTCAAGCTGCCTCCCTACTGAGTGTGGAGCCAAACTCAAGGGGCTGGATCCTCAGAGCCTGAGATTATGACCTGAGCTGAAATCATGAGTCAGGCACTTAACCAACTGAGCCATCCAGGTTCTGCACCGTATTGTTATTTTCTCTTTCCATCATCTCTAACTATAGATAAAGGAAATGAGGCTTAGAAAAGTTAAAGGAACTTTTCATTGTCTCACACAAAAAGAAGCAGAATCTGGGTTCATACCTACCTCCAGAATGCAGGATGCCCTTACTCAAGAGTTTTTCTTGAAAGTATTCTCATTCCACAGTTTTTCTTTCCCCATTTTCTCAAGTGTTTGGCTACTTTCCCCTGAGTGAATCGCTTCTGTATTTAGGGTTTTTGTTTTGCCTTCTTTCTCCCTCCCTTTCTTTCCCTCCCTGCTTTCCTTCTCCTTCCTTCCTTCCTTCTTTCCTTCCTTCCTTCCTTCCTTCCTTCCTTCCTTCCTTCCTTCCTTCCTTCCTTCCTTCCCATCATTAATGTTTTTCTCCAAATATTCCGAGTGTCCCTCCTAATTTTTCTTTTCCTTTTCTGGATATTTTGCAAAAAAAAATTGGCTTTTCCAAGGCTTTTCGTTCATTGTCAAAGAGTCTGCATAATTTTCCTTTAGTGTGTTGAGCATCTTCTGCTTTATTTCAAGACCCCTTTCCTTGTGCTCCAGCCCCCAACAAAGCCTGTACTGTGTCTTCTTTTTATTTTCCCTCTTGTCTCTCATAAGTTCTTGCCACATTAACTTCTCAGAGACAAATTCAGACCATCAGAGACTTTATAGTATACCCTCAAATACAACGGTCTCAATACCTAGCTTTCACTACATATAACTAAAAATAAAAGATTTATAAACAAGGCAAATATATATTTCAAAATGAAATCAAACATAATTTTATCCTTAAATTAACATAAGCTCTTCATAGATTCTCTGACTTTTTTCTCTTTTTTCTTTCCTCCCCCACATGATTACCTCTTCTCTGTTGTTTGCCCTTCGCCTAGTGGGAATCTGGCTGGCACTCTCCCTGCCTTTGTAGGCGTGTAGCCATCCTTTAATTCAGTGGAGGCAGCCTTTGCCCTGCTGACATTTCTCCCCACTGCACTGTGCATGATTCCTTCTCATCATATGTTTCTCTGTGTGGGAACCCTTTACCCACTGTACCAATGGTTATATTAAAAAAATTGCAGATCCTTAATCACCTAGCCCCAAACATTTCTTACCTGGGTCTCACAACCCTTTCTCTACACAGCAAAACAGGATACCTTTAAATGTGCAAACTGGTTTGATCTCTTATATGGTCCTTCACATGTACAATAAAATGCATCTCTAAGCTCCAATTTACAATCAACTGCTTGCATTTCCAACTTCATCACTCTCTTTATCATTTTCAAGAGCTGGTCTGAACAACAGGAACTTTTTCTCGACACAGGGCCTTTGCATAGACTTTTTTTTTCCATTTAGCATGCCTTTCTCTTGATGGTAAGGATCACTGACTCTTCTCAATTGAAGACTCAGGTATTGAAGACTCAGCTTCAATATCTTCTCCATCAGAGTGGCCTTCTCCTCCTAGTCCCTCTAAAGAACATATTCTGGCATTTCACATCAACCCATCTTAAATTTCTGAAGAATCCTCATTGGTATCTGATTTTTTCCTGTATGTTTGTTTATTATATATTTTGGCCCATTAAGATATCAGCTTTATAAGAGCAAGGACCTTCTCTATTTTTTACTATTATGAAACAGGTGCTTAGAATAGTACCTGATATATTGGCTGAATGTATAAATGAACTTGATAAATTCTTCTCTTGTCATTTCTTTTAAGTTCACATATTTATTCTCCAGACTAGATCCCATGATGATTGCTAGAAAATCATAATGAAATCTATAAGTCCACATTATAACATGTAACAGGTAAGACTCTCTTCTGTTGTTTTAATTTCTGCAAACAATGATTATTTTCAACTTTGATCTACTAGTTTTTTCATCTGAAAAAGTGTCATTGCCTTCACTTGGTTGGATAAATCAGAATATCTAGGAATTATCCTTAATTCCTCTTTCTTCATTATGGCCCACATTAAGCCCATCACCAAGTTCTACTGAACATGTGTAATTCACACATTTTCTTCTTTCCCATGGTTACAACCCCAGTTCAATCTCCCATTAATTCTTGCCTAGATTCCTGCAATAATCCCTTCCTAATTTTGCAAGCTTTGCTTTTCCACAATTTTTATCCAAAATATAGTCAGAGAAATATTTCTAATAATGCAACTCCACTGCCTCAGCTCTTCAGTATTTTCCCGTCCATTAGGATAAAGTCCCAAGTCCTTAAAAGGAAGTACAATGCATGGCCTTCTTGGACACGGCAGCAACTGCTGCTCTTTCTTCAGCTGAGATGGTCACGTTGGCTCTTTCCAAAGAGTGTCAGTCTTTAAATGGGAAGCTCATTTGGTCTCTAGAGCAATTCAGTGAAAAAGGCTGATGATAATTCCCCCCATTTTACAGATGGTAAATCAAGGCCTATTGCATTGATAGGTTTGGTCAATATCAGAATAACTGAGAAAGATCCTGAATTTCTCTTTCTTACTCAGTCAGCACATTTAGACAGTCATCAAATTCTACTGATGTCATTTCAGTGTCCCAGACAGTTACGAACAACTCTAGGAACCCAACCTACTGATTCCTTGATCATCTTTAATTTGCATCTCACTGTCACCTGACTTCTTTTTCCTCTGCATGTGTCCAGGACACCAAAAGGTCACTGTTCCATGCTAACCAGATCCTAGTTGCTTTGCAGATACACAAAATATTTCTGTGTCTATACAGCTAGAAGACAGTGGGGGAAAATTGGAGGAAAAGTTAAGTTTTCTGCAGGATGAGGATCTTACGCAAGACTCTGATCATATTTCATTGACTTTATCTTGCCTTATATCAGCCACTATCCTAAGGGGATGAAAGATATACAATACTTTTTTTGTTTGTTTGTTTGCTTAGCGATTTTTAAATTTTTTATTTTTTATAAACATATATTTTTATCCCCAGGGATACAGGTCTGTGAATCACCAGGTTTACACACTTCACAGCACTCACCAAAGCACATACCCTCCCCGATGTCCATAACCCCACCCCCTCTCCCAACCCCCCTCCCCCCAGCAACCCTCAGTTTGTTTTGTGAGATTAAGAGTCACTTATGGTTTGGCTCCCTCCCAATCCAATCTTGTTTCATTTATTCTTCTCCTACCCCCTTAACCCCCCATGTTGCATCTCTACTTCCTCATATCAGGGAGATCATATGATAGTTGTCTTTCTCTGATTGACTTAATGGATAAAGAATATGTGGTATATAGATACACAATGGAATACTATGCAGCCATCCAAAGAAATGAAATCTTGCCATTTGCGACGACATGGATGGAACTGGAGGGTATCATGCTACAACAATACTTTTTAGATAAAATTTGTTGATGTCTTTCAATGTTTCAAACATAGGTGTTTGGATTTTTTCCTGTATCTTATTCAATCCTCACAACAACTCTGTGATGTACTATTATTATTCCCATTTTATAGATAAGGGGAGTCAGGAATAAGGAGATTAAGAAATTTGCCCACTGTCTCACAGGAAGTAGAGGAACTCATGTATCAACCTAGTTATTTTGTCTCTCAACCCATGATTTTGTCTCAGTCCATGACATTCCAGAGCTTCCAACTGAAATACAATAAAATCCCTTTTTACAAGGGTTTTATAGTTGGTGTGTAAGGGAGACCCATAAATACAAGACTGCGTGATAAGTACTATGTTCCATTCAACATATCTTTCCAGTGACTGCTTTCAAGCGGATATTTTGTAATGTGTTTTCATTTGCAGAGTACAGAGCAAGCAATATGTAGACGGAAGTTAGAGAGTTTTGTTAACTGTGTTACCTTGGGAGAGTTATTTAACTTTTCATTATGTTTTCCTCATAAATAAAACATGATTACCAAATATCTATTTCAAAGTTTTACTGTTGGTGTTGAGTAGATTAATGTGTATCAGATATTCAGAACATGGTAGGCCAATAAGAAAGCTTTTATGATTTGTAGGTATATTAATGAAAGCTCTGTGTATAAGGTGACAGATAAGCATGAAAAAAGAAGCTATTAACCTGGCTTGTGCTCCCCACAGCTCATGGAACCCTTGAGCTGGGACTGGAAAGATGTCTAAGAATTATTTAGACTGAAAGATAGCCTATAATTTTATTCCTTGATTTGACTTATGAGCATTTATATTTGTCTCTGAGAACCACTCTTTCTTCAAAGTATGTGTGCTCCCTCCCATGTGGATACATTTGCTGCTAATATTCATCCTATTACCCCAACACAAGCCTCCCAGATACCAATAGATACTACAGAAAACAGAGAAGAGAAATGGCATGAAAGCAAGCTCTGGCTAATGCAATGTACCATTGGTTCAATCAAATATGAATCCTGTTAACCTCTTGACTTCCCAATCTGTGGACTAATATGCAGGCTTCACTGTTAAAGCCCATTTGAGCTGAGTTTTCTGTTGCTTGCAATGGATCCTTCTCCTAACTGCAGGGATTTCTGGATAGGAGGGCTGCATGTGCAAAGGCTCCCAGAGAGAAAGGAGAGAGCATGATGGGCTTGGAAATATTACATTGAGAAATGAGGCCAGAAGGTGGGTCAGTGCCAGCCTTTCAAGGGCGCTGACTTCCATTTTAATGAGCTTGGACTCTAGCCTGTAGGCAGTGGGGAGCAACAGTTTTTGAGCAGAGAAGTGACATGATCAGATTTGCATTTTAGAAATATGACTCTGGCTGTGGAGTTGAGTTTGGAGAGGAGTAGCAAAGTCTGAAAGCAGAGAAAAGAGTTAAGAGATAACTATGATGGAATGAAATAAAGATAACTGTAGGAGGGCTAGAGAGGCAAGGGCCTGGTATCATTTTCTTTTTAGATCCATCTTATTATTACATACTTACTTTTATGGATTCTCCTTGGCTTTTAATTCTGGTTTTGCAGATGCCTCCCCAGTCACAGCTGCAGACTGGCAGACAGGGGACTCTTGTGCTCCAGGTGCACTGCAGAGCCTTCTAAATCCAAGACTTGAGACATAGAAGCCTTCTAACTTTTTAATATTCCCTTGCTGTACTTATTCCTACATCATGGTTGTGCTTTTCAGCTGGACATTAACAAATGGTACCAAAACGCCATGAACATCACAGACCACAGATGAGGAAGCCAGTTTAAATATCCTCTGAAATCCTAGATGAGTCCCTAGCTCTTTCCCTTTCAGAGCAGAGATGCCTCAGCAGGGAGTACCAAAATACTGTCATAAAATTCATGTTTATTGCCCCTTTTTCCATACCAGAAAACCTCCAACTAGTTATCATGGAGTTAATTTTGCTTCCCACTCTTCTGAGATCTTTTCAATAAAAGAATGTTGGAATGGTATGGGGGCAGAGATGCTTAAACAGGTGGGAGTTTTGTTTTTAAGTATATACTTAAAAAAAAAAAAAGCAAAAAAAAAAAAAAAGCAGGTCTTCATGTCCAGTTCCCTGGCACCATGCTTTCATTTGTTGCACGCAATTTGGTGCAAGTCTGAATGGTCAATTAAACATCTGTTAACAGGACCAGGGAAGAGTTCACTGTTCCATGAGTATGTACCACCTAGGCTAGTTTTGCTAGTCGCCTGCTGAACTACAAAGTCATAGTTAGAATCACACTGGGGAACTTCTAGGAGTTTAGGCCAGGAAAATCCATGTCCAACCTTCTCCTTCCACTCCCATCTCTAATTAAAACTATTCCTGTGCCTTACCATGGATAGATGGCACAGTGATATCATTTTAAATTTCAAAATTATAAGCACTGGAAAGGACCTTAGATATCATCTATTCCAGACTTATTAGTTAATGAGTTTGGTTATGTTAGCTGAGGCTAAAGATAACAGAAACCACATCCAAAACTGTGGAGCTAGAACCCATTATGTAGGACTTGCCACAAAGGAGGTGCTCCAGGTCCTCATCTATAAGATGGAAATAATTAGAGTATATCCCTTCAAAGGCCGTTTGAGGATTAGGTAAGTTAATATATTTGAAGCACTTCAAATGCTTCTGGCACATATAAAGTGCCAAATTAAGTGTTACCTATTATGATGTGACTGTATGGAGACTCAGGTTTGCTGTGAAGTTACAGCATGTATGGGCTGACTGGCGGAGTGCTCAACTTGTTGAGCAAAGGTGAGTTTACCGCACAGGGCAGCAGGCACTTAAGTTTGTCAGAGCAAAGAAAGAGTGAATATTTCTTAAATATTTATGTATCAATATATACATAGAAGAGAAGACCACTCCAGAAAGAGAGACCTGTGTGGAGTGTCTTAGTTCTTGTCCAAAAGAGGTGAGCAGATCTAAGCAAAGAGAAGGTGGAGCTATGGCTCTTAGAACTGGAGGAAAGAATTAAGCGTTGGCCAAAATAGGGACAGAGTCACCTTGTCTCTGAAATTGCAGGTGAGGTCCCCTGTGATGGAAGGACACTAAATGACTTCTGAAAGCATCACAAGAGAGTTGGTTGTGAACATCTGACAACTTCAGAAAAAGTCAATGACAAATCAACATGGTATTGTCAGCTAATAAAATGTCCTTCTCCATTTACTCTCTTCTCTCATTTTCTTCAACAGTGGGCTTTGGGGGAAGCCATCAGAAACTTTGAATTGCAAATTGGAGAAGAGGGAAAAGGTAAGTGGTAAGAGGACAATCTAACCCCTTTCTGACCATAGGCTTCTACTTCTTCTTTTTTCTTTTCTTTATGGAGCAGTCTGAACTGGAGGAGAAGACACTTTAATTTTAATTGAAAATATACTGTTACACAGAGCTACACATTTTACTGAATTGAGACAGTATTTTGTGACTTAAAGTGACAAGAAAAAACTCTTTGTATGCTGAAGGATGACCAAAAAAAAGAATCATGAGTTTGGCAGAAGTTCCTGGCAGACCTAGCACCACGAGAGTAGTTTTAAAGGGACATAAGAGACAGAGTAAGGTTATTTTGTGATTGCATACTGCGCGTTGTGCCTGTTCAACATAATGGCTACACAACTAGCAAATATTTATCAGATGCTACTACATGCCAGGCCCTGCACTGGATATAGCAATGAACAAAGACAAATCTCTACTATCGTGGAAATTGGAGTCTACAGGAGGAAATGGATGGCAAACCAATAAAGAATTGATTGCGTTAAAAAAAAAGAATTGATTGCATAAATAATAGGTCTGGGGTGGAGTAAGGGCTACTAAGAAAACATGGAATAAGAGAAGAGGAGTAGGAGAGGGGAAATGTGGCAGGGACATCACTAGGAAATTCTATTCTGATTGTTTCTATTTATTTTTAGTGCACTTGGAAGTGACATCATTGAGGGAGTGAGGAGGGGGCAGAAGGTGTTGGAATTTTAAAGCAAAGTGTGAAATTGTCACTTAGAATCATGGGAGAGAAAAATGCATTGGGAATTGTTAGGCAGCTTTGAGGACCTTCTTGAGAGTTGTGGTAATGATTTTAAGTGACACGAATGAGCATTTGTGTATGTTTTTCTTCCACCAAGTTCAAGTACCCTGGTGCAGGCATAGAGAAAGTGAAGAATTAAGGTGGTCAAGGTTGGGGGTTGGCCAGGAAATCATGATGGAGGAAGGGAGGGGAAGGGACATGAGCTTATTTGTAAGGAGCCATGAAATCCAATTTGGATATGGAGGGAGATGAAGACAAGAGAACAATGAGTGCTAGCCTTGGTGGTTTATAGACCCGGTGGTGTTTATTAATATTTGAGTCATGACACAAGAGTGAGTGGGCTGTACAGAAAGAAGGTATAGTATGAGGTGAAGATACTTCAAGTGGAAATTGTGTAGATGACAAAATTCAAGAAATGTCCTGAGGATTGTGTGGCTGACATTGAGTAGACGGTATCATGGATGGGGGAGAACAAGAAATTTTCCACCAAGAGGCCAAAGTGATTAAAGAACTGTTGCTGTGAATATTAAAAACTCACCAAGAATCATGATAGGAATAATACCAGAAACTAATAATAAGCCAGGTGCCTCATATGGTAAGAAATGAGGAGTGGCTAAGGGCTAGGTTAAGCAGGAGGGTGGTACTGATAGTATAGTCTAATTGAGTTAAGTTCAAATCTGGTAGTTTCGGTGATAAGACGACAATGATCTAGACATGACTAGGAGGTATGAGGATGGCACCCTACCTCGAGGTTCAGTGGTACAAGGGATAGGGAAAGAAAGAAACCATTACTTAGAAGACCTTAATGAATCCAGTGTCTTCAGCATAAAGAAAGATTTCAGTTAGAATAAATAAGAAAAACAGAAAGGAATAATGATCAAGGGAGGGGTTTACTGCCAATGGACCATGAATTCTAGAAGGTTCATTGTGAGGAATGGTAGATGAGGTCAGAGAGGAGGATATGCAGAATTACAGGGTGATGAAAGGGGACCAAGGAGATGGGGCATTTGATGTCATGAAACTATATATATATATATGTATATATGTATACATATATATATATATATATATATGTATACACACACACACACACACACACACACACACACACAATTTATCTATCTATCCAACTCCAATCTATTAGAAGCTTCCTGGTGTCTTAGGGTAAGGAAGGACTGCGGGCAGATTAGTGAGATCAGCCATGGACACATGAGGAAGAAGTGATTTACAATTTGTAAGTGGGCAACCTTTCATTTTTACATTTTTGGAAAACAGAAATATGAAAGATAAGCAATTTGCTCAAAATCACAGCTATTTAATGAGCAAATCAGACCCACTCTACCAGGAATACATGAAAATCCTATTTAGGTGGCTCTCATCATCAAATAAATGTGATTTTGTACTTATGTTCAGTTGATGAAGGTTAGTAATACCGATACTGAGTCCTGACTCTGCCACTAGCTAGCTGTATCACTCTGGGCAATTGATCTGACTTTGTGTTAGTTTGCCTTCTCTAAGAATCAGATGCTAAGATTGGGTTAGTTGTGCCAGAGATTTACAGAGGGCAAGTGTCAGTGACGGATAAGGTCATGAAGAGCACTTGTGGGTGGGAGAGTGAAATAGGAGTCTGACATGGGAAAGAAGAGGAGATCGTGGCAGTCTGTGGAAGGAACCTCAGGTTGCAGTTCAGTGGTAAACAAACGCTTCATGCTCAGTGAGTCCTGCTTTGGGCAGACATGGACAGCTCTAGTGCCCCTGTTGTGCTCAATCACTGACTGGGGACAGCTCACAGAAAGCATGGCCCTGGGGCATAAATACTGTTGTGGGGGGAGAGTGGGGAGTGGGAGTCCACAGTTTGGTGGCTGGAGGCTGTCAGCCACTACCTTTCTCGCCACCAGTCCTCTTCCAGAGAGGTATGAGTGGTGTGCCTCCATGGTCATTATAGATTCTGTCTCATTTGAAATTCAAAAACTTTTAAAATTGAGGTGAAATTCACATAACATATAATTAACCATTTTAAAGTGCATAATTCTGTGGCATTTAGAACATTCATAATGTTGTGCAACCACCACTTCTGTCTAGTTGCAAAACATTTTCATCACCCACAAAGGAGACCCTGTACGCATTAAGCAGTTACCCCCCATTTCCCCTTCCCTCCAGCCCCTGGCAACCACTAATGTACTTTCTGTCTTTATGGATTTTCTCATTATGGACATTTCATATAAATGGAATGATACAATATGGGATGTTTTGTATCTGATTTATTTAGCATAATGTTTTTGAAGTTAATCCATACTGTAGCATATATTAGTACTTTGTATCTTTTTATGGCTGAATAATATTCCATTATATAGTTTCACCACATTTTGTTTATTCATTTATTTATTGATGGAAATCTGGGTTATTTCTACTTTTCGGCTACTGTGATTGATGCTGCTCTAACCATCTGTGTATACATATTTTTTTCAGGATCCATTTTCAAGTCTTTGGTGTATATATCTAGTAGTGAAATTGCTGGGTTATAAGGTAACTCTATGTTTACCTTTTTCAGGGACCACCAGACTGCTTTCCCCGGGTTATGAGTCTCAATTTTCTCATCTAGAATATGGGGTACACAAAAGACACCACCTCATAGGATTGTCGGAAAGTCAAGGAGAAAAGTATTACAGCTTCATGATTTTTTTTTTCCCTAAACAGTGAAGTTATGAAGTTAAGAATATTCTTTACTCTTAAAGATAAATGGAAACTGTTTTGACTTTGTTTACTGTGGTTTGTGAAAGTAAATCCCTCAGGATTAAAAGCATGATCACAGCTTGTGCCTATGGCTTTCTACTGGGGATGAGTTTGTGGTTCTATCTCTTGCTAATCACCAGGGTCTCGGCAAAAGATTCCCTCTGGTAGGGCAGTTCTGGAAATACTACTCTAGTTTGCTATGCTGTTCACCACCTCTCTCTCACATGTCACCAACTTTGGGCAGACTCTCACTCTCATTTTGACACATTCTTTTTTCCCCAGGGGTACAGATCTGTGATACAATAGTCTTTTTTTTTTTTTTTTAATTTTTAAATTAAAAAAATTTTTTTGAAGATTCCATTTATTTATTTGACAGAAAGAGAGGTCACAAGTAGGCAGGGGGGCAGGCAGAGAAAGAGGGGAAAACAGGCTCCCTGATGAGCAGAGAGCCCGATGTGGGGCTTGATCCCAGGACTCTGAGATCATGACCTGAGCCGAAGGCAGAGGCTTAACCCATTGAGCCACCCAGGCACCCCTGTGATTTAGTCTTACACAAGACCCAGCATTCACCACCACACATACTCTCCCCACCCAGCCACCCCATTTCTCTCTCTTCCCTCAAGCAACCCTCAGTTTGTTTCCTAAGTGTAAGAGTTTTATGGTTTGTCTTCCTTTCTGGTTTCATCATGTTTCATTTTTTCCTCTCTTGCCCTATGATCTTCTGCCTTATTTCTTAAATTCTGCATATTGGGGAGGTCATATGATAATTGCCTTTCTCTGATTGACTTATTTCACTTAACATAATACCCTCTAGTTCCATCCATGTCATTGCAAATGGCAAGATTTTATTTTTTGATGGCTGTTTAGTATTCCATTGTGTATATACACCACATCTTCTTTATCCATTTATCTGTTGATGGACATTTGGGCTCTTTTCATTTTTGGCTATTGTGGACACTGCTGCTATAAAAATTATCTATTTTTTTAAGGGATGAGGAAAGGAAGTGTTAGATTTAAAAAAATCAGTTGTAGGGGCACCCGTATGGCTCAATCGGTGGAGTCTGACTCTTGGTTTCAGCTCATGTCATGATCTCAGAGTCATAATCTCATGGTTGGGAGATGGAGTCCTGGGTCAGGCTCCTTGTTCAGCAGGGAGTCTGCATGTGATTCTCTTTCTCCCTCTCCCTCTGCGCACCTCCCCCCCCAGCTTGTATGCTCTCTCTTTCTCAAGTAAATTAAAAAAAAAAAAAAATCAGTCATCTTGGTGTTTCCAGGGAGTGAGAGAAAAAGAATAGAAGGCTAATTTTTCCACAAGTGATTTGGGGAGAGCAGGGGGATAGAGTCACTAAAAGTGAGATTTCCTGGTGACTGGTGTGGGTTATTGAGTAATGTGGTCATTACACGTATTCAGAATACTTAAAACAATATCAAAAGCATCTCACTTTGTTTCCAACATAGAAGCTTCACCTTATTCATAGTGATTACTGACACCATGACAATATAAGTCATGACACTTTGGATGGACAGCTGCTGTCCTTGCCATCTTTCTACTTTTGTTTGTTTTCTTACGAAGCTATTGTATCCCAATCAATGCTTGGCATATAAAAGGAGCTCCATGAATAGTTTTTGAACAAGTTTCACCATTAATGGCTGCCATTTTCTTTCCTTGTCAGCTCTCAGTTATCCAGAATTTTTTTGGAGTAGTCAAGCAGTACATGGGCTCTGGTATTGGACTTGATGGGTTTGAATTCTGGCACTGGCACTCAGGAGCAATTTAGTCATTTTAGTACAAATGAAGATAATATTAGCTACTCTCTTAAGAGATGTGGGCAATAGATGAGATACTTCCTGTGAAATGCCTGAAAAATGCATGACACATAAGTTAGATCAGTAGATATTAGTTACCTGCATTACAGTCTGTCTGGACTTCCTGCGGTTTATTATCCACTTAAGTCTTATTTCTTCTAGGGAAGAGTCATGATATACTGGCTACTTGCAAAGCAAATACATATGCATACATGTAAATCCTATCTGACCAATACATAGATATATAGGTCTAAAAATGGGTTGTAAGGGCAGCTGGGTGGCTCAGTTAGTTAAACATCTGCCTTTGGCTCAGATCATGATTGCAGGTCCTGGGATCGAGCCCTGCACTGGGCCACCTGCTCAGCATGGAGTCGGCTTGTTCCTCTCCCTCTGCCCTTCCCCCTGCTGTGCTCTCTCCCTCTCAAAAAAAAAAAAAAAATCTTAAAAAAAAAAATGGGTTGTAGGGCGCCTGTGTGGCTCAATGGGTTAAGCCTCTGCCTTCAGCTCAGGTCATGATCTCAGGGTTCTGGGATCGAGTCCTGCATCAGGCTCTCTGCTCAGCAGGGAACCCGCTTCCCCTCTCTCTCTGCCTACTTGTGATCTCTTTCTCTCTCTGTCAAATAAATAAATAATATCTTTAAAAAAATGGGTCATAGGCAGTGGTGATATATAAATCATGATTTTGCAAAAATCAAAAAGTTTTAAAAAATGTATATAGACATAAAAATAGGAAACATTTGGGCAAACATCAGCAATGTTTTATTAGAATGTAATCTTTGTGAGAGGAGAGTCATGTTCTCCAGCACTAAGAATGGTGTTTGGCACAGAGTAGACATTTCATAATTTCTGATGGAATGGATGAATATAATTATCACTGAGAAATGTCAAAAATCCTACTTATGTTAATTTCAGTCTCACAAGACTGTAAGATGTAATTGTCCCTATATTTGTTAAATAATGAGTTTGGCTGCAAGTTGTTAAAATCTGACTGTAAATAATAAAGGCTTACTTTAACACCTAATGTAATCAGGAGTCCAAGTGTCACTGGTTATAGTTTAGATGCTGGTTGTTCAGGACCAACATATCTACAATTCTGTCTGCTTTTCCTTATGGCTCTAAGATGGCTGCTGCGGCTCCAGCCAACAAATCCCTTGTTATAAATGGGAAAAGAAAAAGAATAAGGGCGCTTTTCCTGCCTAGAGCAGTTCCATTTAAAGAGATTTCCTGAAAATCTTGTCTTTAAGGATTTCTGATTTATATCCCACTGACCACCACCTTTTGTAAGCAACTGTGGTAGAGGGCTCCTTCACCTTTCTCTTTTTACCCCCTCTTCTTCTACTACTTCATCTTCTTTGTCCTTTACTCTCTCATCCTCTTCCACTCCCACCTTCATACCTGGGCACTTTCGTTGCCCCCCCCCCCCAAAAAAACATCATTCTGTTAAGAAGGAAGGTGAGACCAGTTATAGTCTACTAGTAATCTCTATCATGGTCCCCATTTTATAAATGTAGGAAACTGAAGCTCAACTTTGCAGAGCTCTTTATTTTTTGGCTTTTGAGGACTTTGTTTATCCCATTGCATACTGAACGAAAGAAAGAGAGAAAGAAAGAAAGAAAGAAAGAACTCTGTGTTGGCCAAAAACCAGATAGTACATACATACATATTTTCTGGGCATAAGGAATTTTATTGAGGTGCCTGGTGAGGTGGAATTTATTTTATTTCACCTAACTATATTTTAGCTATAGAGGCTATGAATCACTTTGTTGGGTAAACCCAAGCTAGTGAGTTTAGAGTATCATTGTGTTACAAAGAAACAGTAGGCCCAAATGGAGTCACTTTTGCTAGCCCCAGTAAGACTTAATACCTAATCTAATTGCAGTTTCAGCATCACACAGGAGTGGAATTTTAAGCCAATCAGTCTGGAATTTCCTGGTCAGCACTAACTGGGTAATCTGCCTGACAAGATCCCCTGCCTTTTCCTAAGGGAAGATAACCTTGCCTGAAATAATACACCCTTTTAACTGCCTTGTCATACCCTCCTTCTGCCTCTAAAAACCTTCCACTTTGTACAACTCTTTCGAGCTCCTGTCTGTTTGCTAGAGGTATGCTGCCTGATTCATGAATTATTGAACCAATCCAATTAAATCTTTAAGCTCCCTGAAAGGAAACTCAGTTGAGTTTTGCTAACAACTGTATTTTTAGGGCAGAGTTACTCAGTTTTGCAATTGTAAGGTGAATGCATTTAGGGTGGGATGAAATATTTTCAGTCCCAACTGAAATTACCCCTCCTAAGCCACTCAGAATGCAGGGCTGATTGCACAAGAGTAAGGGTGGCCAAATTTGCACAGGGACCAAGTTTTCTTGATTCTCTTTGATGGGTTGAGATAGTTCCAAGTAACTGGTGGGAAAGAACTCCAAGATCCCAAAAGGGATCATGTTTTCCAAAAGAGAAGGGGATGGATGAGTGACAGAGATCACTGGACAACCAAGTATGGCTGTACAACTGGCAAGATCCTCCATTTCTCTCTCTCAGTGCCATTTTGAAACAGAATGGACACTTTCACATGAGTAAATCCCTCTAACCTGAACACTGTGGTGCAGCAGAGCCTCCAGACTTGCTAAAATAGGCATAGGAGTATTTTAATAGTTAATTGGAGTTATGATGATATTTGCACCTTGAAATTGGTGAAGCAGGACAAACTGGTATAAGAATAAATGAAATGAAGACATACATTGAAAATGCACTCTCTTTTGACAAACACTAGAACAGGAATCTTGTGATTCGACTTAAATCTCTATTATTGCAGAGCTTGGAGTTCAGTATTGCCGAAGATGGGATGAAGTTAGAGCAGATGGTGTGATGGTGTAGGTGAGTTTAGCAGGAGAGTTCAAACAAATACTCAAATAACTACAACTCAAGGCAGAATGAAAACTGCTGTGGAGTTACATAGGTGGCAAGCCATGGATAATCAGTCGAAGAAGAGAGCCTGTGTGGCTAGGCACAGATTCCCAGCATTTGAAATAGCCTATAATTTTTTTCATAATGTAACAAGCTGGCAGGGAGGGGCATGGAATTAAGGAGGAATGAAGAGGTGTAGAATAATCCTGGTAGACAGTGCAGAGGGAAGTCAACAAGGAGTGACTGAGGGGTAGATAAATAATACCACATGTTTTCTCTCCTGTGTTTAGAGCCAATGGGAAATAGATGCTTTGTGACTAATTAAGCTGATTGGGAAGTGCAGTTTGGGCTCAAGTGCTGCTTGAAACTCAGCTGAGTTCCACAGGACTGGTTTTTACTGAATTAAACATAGCCACCAAGTTGAAGGCAAAGGCTGGAGCTTCGGTCCTGCTGTTTCTTACAAAGTAGCAGATGTGCATCTTAAAGAAAAGCCAGCGTTTTTACTCTAATTGAAGTTTTTTTTTTTTCAAGGAAATACATGGACAGAAAAACAGGGATTCTCTTCCAAACCTTTTCCAAACCTTTCACCTCAAAACCAAGGAGCAATTAGACCTTCATCACTTAACTGTGCTCAAAGAACTCAAAGGATCTTTTGTTGCTCTCTCCCTCTCATTTTTATTAAAGTAGACCTTTACCATTTATCTGTGGCCCATGATGGCTTCTTCTAAAGTCTCCAGTTTTTACAATGACAATGTTTGAATAAGTGACTTGTTTTCTCTTAAATTGCATGTCTGTTGGTGTTTCCAAGTGCTTAGTAGCTCAAAGCAAGTTATCGCCTTGTTCTTCTCACACTAAAGTTTTATTTCTCACTTGAGGATCATTTTCCACAAAGAAACAGGTTTTATCACTCACTGGAGTAAGTGTGTACACAAGATGGATAGAGAACAACAAAGCCATGTGCAGATGTTAAAGCTGGGCAGTTAGCTAGACTCGCACACCAAATCAACAATGGAACTGGCCAATCCAAATTTGTAGAAGAAGGGTTTTAAGCTTATTCCTGAATAGGCAAAACTTCAGTTAAATCTTTGATTCCTGAGGGTCGATACCGTAACATTCATCTCCATGAATTATAAGTGAGAGTTCACATCAACTGTACCTCTAGTCTCATGTCTTCTTCAAAGAAATTAATTGGCCTATAAAATGCCCACAATAAATATTTGTCAAATGACTGAATAGTTATTTATCAAGCTGCATGCTATTATTCATCCTGAGTATGCCACATGTGACAATTCTTAGACCAGGTCACTTAAAGAAATGCCACGTGGCAGAGCAATGCCCTAAGTCTAATCAAGTGTGTATTTATTATCTCTCTGTGGTGTATGGAGTAAGTACATGGGAGCTCCTGGACAGTGACAGCCCTATCATCTGTGTTTTCAAGTATAAATGAAGTTTGCCACATTGTACTTATTGTCTGTCAACATGACAGGGCTACTAAGTTTCTACAGTGATTTTATTACATAGCAGCTCTACACCCCTGAAGAGTCCTTAGAACCTGTCCTGTGTGCTATTATTTTATAGAGAATTAGGAATTGTGATAGAAAAAAAAATATGCCTCATTGTTTTTCTCGTCAGGATTCAGGGACAAACTAAATAATGTCCTATTGGGATCTCAAGGGAATGTTCACAGTTCCTTGGGCAGATCTGACTAGAATTGGCTTCTATGGTCTGGGTCAGTGGAAGATTGTCTCACTGAGTATTGGAGGATGCCAGACCATGAGTTAGGAAAATAAGGGTTTGTATTAGTTTTCTAGGGCTGCTGTCACTAGGTAACTTAAATAAACAGGAATGTATTCTCTTATAATTCTGGAAGTCAGAAGTCTGAAATCTAGGTGTTGGCAGGTATATTTTCTTCTGGAAGCACTGAGAGAAAATCTGTTCTGTGCCTCTCTCCTAGATTCTGGGTGCTAGAAATCTTCACATTGTTTGGCTTGTAGATACATCACTTGAGTCTTTTCCTCCATCATTATGTGGAGCTCTCCCCGAGTGTCTCTGTCTAAATTCCTCTCTTCTTAAAAGGGTACCAGTCATGAGATTAAGGTCCACCCAAATCCAATAGGACCTCATCCTTACCTGATAATTTCTGCAGTAACCCTGTTTCCAAAATGGTCACATTCTGAGGTTCTAAGTGAACACAGATGTTTGGAGGACACTATTTAGCTCAGTACAGGGCCCAAGAAGCTAGAAGAGAATGACATCCAAACACTGGGATGCAGGGTCAGGGTTCTGGGCCTGTGATAAAGAACTAGAAAGTCAAAGATAGTCAGAAGAGAGTAAACACAAGGAAGGGGTGAGAAGGGGCTGGGCATAGATCCTATGATTGTCTTGAATAAAAGCTGTTCTTTCTTGATAGTTTTGGTGAATCTATGAGGTCCCCTACACCCTTCATGGTGTCCTTGGACTGTGTTTCTTTGACACAGATGTACAATTAAACATATTTTTATTTCCCAGAAAAGTTCCTGGACAAAAAATTATGAGCAATCAGTGTAAAGTTTACTGATGATTTCATAGAGGAAGGCTTTACACTTTGCGCCCTATAGCAAACAATTTAAAATTCACAACACACATTTTTTTTTTCCCCTCCTCAAACGTTGTTACTGACAGTTGATCTCTCTTGCCTTCTCCTCTCATTCTAGAGTCTATCTGTAATTCCTCTTCGTGTTATAAATTGTTATTCATAACAATTGAGTTCTCCCTCTGGCTCCTACTCTAAATGCACACACTTATTCATCCAAATACTCTCCAGAAGAAAAACTCTGCTATTATCATTACCTTACCTTTTCAGAAGGCAATCAGGGTTAGTGAAGCAAATACTGTTTTTTCATCGTGCCCCTAAACGAGATGGTAAGCTACTTTGACGGCAAGAGCACTTATTTTCATCTTCATGTCCTCTGTAGCACCTCCCACGTATTAGGTACTTAATAAAAGCTGGCTAATAACAGTACCGTTGATGTGTAAGTCTGTATTTTTGTCTTCCCATTAAAGGTTTGGAATGCTGTATAGGCACCACCTTATTTGTCTTTTTGAAATGCCAGATTTCTAAAGAAGTTAAGAAGCAGAGAAATAACTTTTAAAAAGTCACTTATTCCCCCTCATAAGCAAGTTTCTAAATATATTTGTATTTATTCTAAGATGGAGTCATTCAATCCAAAAATATTTACTGAATGACATCTTTGTGAATATTAGGAGATTCAGAGGAGTCTGAGATAGAACTTCTTTCTTGCACAGGCTTACATTCTAATTGAGATTATTTGTGTGCATGTGGGAGGAATATAAATCCTTGTGGTTTGCTGCGAATAGACATAGCATTCAAATTCTCTGTCATTAAGTACTTACTTGATTCTGAACACATTTTAATATGTTTGGGACTCAGTTTCTGTATCTATAAAATGGGGACAATAGTAGTATACAGTAGGATTATTGGAAGATAAAGTAAGACAATGCTTCTCGTGTGCCAATACAGTATGCACTCTGTGAATGCTATTATGATGATTGCTATTTGATATTAATTATGATCATAGTACGTGCTCCAGGATTTTCAGGGAGAAGTATCAAAAGGGATCCCTTTTTATCAGAAGGGATCAGGAAAGGCTACAGAGAAGGCAGAGTTTTTGAGGTGGTTTTATTAAGAATTTCCAAAGGCTAAATCAAAATAATCTTGAAAGGATTATGGGATTAGCACAAAGGAGCAGAGAAGGTTTGTGGTTGTGCTCAGGCCAAACTGTGGGAAGAAGAGAAGACTGGAAGAAAAACCGATGTTCTGCAATGATGACAGTGAAGTTCTGTGGTCATACAGTTGGATCTCGTTTTCACTCTACCCTCCTCAGGCTGGACTACAGTCATTAGTCAAATACTTTACATTCTGTAGGTGCTATCACCTGGTGGATACAGGCCGGTAGGAAGCAGGAAGCTCAAAACTACTTGAACTTGTCCAATTAAAGAGTCCTGGAGCTTGATGGTTTTTTTGTGAGTCGTTGCAAGCACACATTTGACTCCCTTCTAAAAGTTCAGATTAAAAGGAAGCAAACTTCCAAAATTAGAATCGTAATTAAAATTTGACTTTGATCAGTAGCTGCTGAGAGGGTCATTAAGAGCCATGAATGTGCTGACACAGGAGGTTGTTGGGCGGATGAGGTGAGGAGGGAAGCGGGGAGATTGGAAACAAATAAAAAATTGTTAAGAAGCATTATCGAATTGCAAATATCAATTATTATGGGTCTATGGATGAGCAATTATTATATTAAAAACATTCTTGGCAGGCAGCCCATATGGGCGTAGATAGCTGTGACTCCATCAGAGCTTGGCTTTAATTTGATTTTTGCAAACATGTTTTTGGTTTCTTTTCTTTTGATTGGTTTTGGAGAACGCTGGACAGCGGATGGGTAGAAACTGCATCTAACCCTCTATATACTTTGTTGAAAGCTGATTTTTGCCTCCAGCAAAGTTGGGAGCACATTGTCTTAGAAGAAGATGTGTGAAGGAGAGAAGAGGGGAGATTGGTGAAGATGGAGGGGCTCTCTTGCTGAGTGTAGGAGAGACAAGGCTGCTTCTCTAGAACCAAGGAGCCATGACCAAGGAGGGACAGATGAAGGAGCACAGGGCTTGTTTTTGTTTCCTTGATAATGAGTAATGACTCAATGGAGTGAACTATGAAGGTCAATGTGACAAAACAATGCAAGAAAGATAATGGCTTTAGCTCTCTGTGAGCCAGCTGTGTGTTGTGGATGCCAAAGAAATGAATATGATCGGAGTCCGCAATTATAGAGGATAGAAGAAAGTAAGCACTCCCCTTTCTATGCACACCTGTGATGACACATTCACTTTTAAATGTGTCACATGCCCTCTCGTCTGCCTGGTATATTCCTACTGATCTTTCTACAGCCAGCTCAAGGTCACGTCTTCTATGACACCTTTCTCTACTTCAGGCTCACCAGGCAGATTAAATCACTGCCATGTTGTACCAGCTCGATTGTACTATTGCATTCATCACTTTTCATTGCCATATTGCTTATGTGTTCATCTGCCCTGAAGGGCAGGGTCCATGTCCAATTCAATTTTGTACTCACAGAGCCTGGCACTTAGTAGGTACTCAGTACATATTTGTGGAGTTGAACAGAACAGGCCAGCTGGAACATGTTTAGGGGAGGTCTAGTAGAAGGGTTGAAAGGACTTGAAATCATGTTGAAATCCATCTGGAAACTGGTCATGCTACAGTGAGCAAATTCGCTAGTAGTGGGCTTCTTCCCAGTGGCAAGCGGAAGGAATTAATCCCCTCAGATGATGTACCGCAGAAAGGGTCAGTCAATTGACTGAGAAGAGAGACTCCAAGGCAAGCCTGAAGCAACTCTCTACCTTGTCTCAGTGGTAAGAAAGAGAGAGACACTTGGGTGGTGTAGTCAGTTACATGTCTGACTCCGACTTTACGTTTCAACTCAGGTTGTGATCTCAGAGTGGTGAAACTGAGCCCTTTACAGGGCTCTGCAGTCAATGAGGAGTCTGCTGAAGTTTCTCTTTCCTTCTCCCTCTGCCCCTACCCCACTCTCTAAAATATATAAATCTTAAAAAAAAGTAAGCAAGAGAGAGCTATACGTAGCAGGAGAAAATAATTATGACATGCAAATTTCTTTGAGTTATGAGTTTTCTTCCTACTTCTCAGTTATTTGGCAGCATATATCCATATATTTTCAAATAAATTCAGGTAGCCAAACACTGACTAGATGTCAGAAATGGGAACACTTTCTGTAGGTCTTAGAAACTCATGCCAGTAACTGAGGCCCCAAGGATGAAGAGGTCTGGAAACACCACATTTGATTAGAAGTCAAAGTGTAAGCCAGATCAAAGGGACTTGAGATACCTAAGTTGCCAAGAGTGAGAGAAAGGATGTGCGGAAGAGTGACATTTTGTGACACAGGAAATCCCAGCTTCCACTCACTACATGTCAACTTACTGGAAGTTGTATACCGTTTTATAGTGCTTACTGCAAACCCCTAGCAAACTGTTACAGAAATGGTGGAATAGAATTGGCCAAGAATTTATTGTCCTGTATTTCAGATATTTTCAAAATTCCTGATAGTGGTGGAAGAAAAGGAAAATGAGGGAGGACAAAGAAATGTATGACACATAGCAGAAGCTGAGAAAAAGTGAACTGGTCTCTTAAAAGGTCATATCAAAAAAATAAGAAATGATTTAAGAGGAACATTCTAAGTGGTTACACATACAAAGGGCTATAACACTGAAGAGTAATTATGCCTGTCTTTATTTTTCCTAGACAGATAAATAAAGGCCAGTGGGATATCAGATAAAAATTTTTGATTGCAATTAATATAAATTGGCTCGGCCTGGTTCTAGGCAAAAATCAAATTTATGAGTAAGTGTTGGATGCTCACAGATCCAAAATTAAAGTTGAAGAATCTGGTCTTTCAGGGAATCAGGATCTTCAAGGTACTGCCATTAGGATAAATTGGTTCCAACTAGTTTTCTCTCGTACCCCTTTCACTTAGAATTTAAATCCCTGGGTGATGGATTTGCATTGTCATTGTTTAGGTCATGTGAGCCCTCCTTGGCTAACCAAGAAGAGGACACCTCGACTGATGGTCCCGTTAAGATAGCATTAAATGGGGAAGAACAAATCCCCAAAGGAAAACCAAGGTGCCTTCTTCAGAAGACAGAGTGCAAGATTCAGAGCTAAAGCGTTAGTTGTCTACTGCAAATGCATAGACTCTTCCAGAAATTCCCTTTGCCTCCTGGCACTCAAGTGGTGACTGGGTGACTATTTGTCAAGCACACTGTAGGAAAGATTCAATAATTGAGTAAATAATTGGACTACATAACCCCCTTTCTAACCCTGAAATTTTATGTCTCTGTGATTTTGGAAAAAGGATCAAATAACAAGATTCTCTTTAGGAGGAATAATGAAACTATCTTTATTATTCCTATTCACAAGGTCGCTTGCAAATATCTAGGATGAACCTGTACATACACAAACAAAAATACATCGATACACAACCCACAGTGCAAACAGCTTGTAATTAAAGAACCAGACTAATGCAACATTTTCCCACTTACAACTCTTCCCCACTGCTAGCATTCTTTAAGCCTTCTGTTATCAGGCAATTTAGTAATACACAATAAATACATACACATGTGTGAGGAGATTTAAATATATTTTTCTAAATGTAAATGAAGGATCTTTATACAATTGCTCTGGGTTTTGAGCCTGGTTTATGTTGGCTAAAAATTGCAGCTGAAAATAATTCTCCAGATAAGGTCATTTCTTCTCATTTGAGAAGTACTGGAAAGGCTATAATAGGATTCTTTCATGTTTTGAAATATTTGGGTTCTGTTACCTGACAGATATTAATGATGGTTTCTATTCTGATTATATTATGGGATCACAGAATTCTAAAGGCAGAGGACATGTTAAGATGTCCTCCTCTGTATGTCCCTGGGACACCAGGAAATTTACTTTGGCTGGAATGGAGAGACAGATGATAATGTTTGGAGGCTTGGGCTCTACTCAGAGAAAGGTAGAGAGCATAATATGATCTTAACAGTATTTTTGTACCTTTTGTAAATGTAGGGAGCAGTATTAGATATGGAGCCGAGGTCTCTGTGATATTAGACCTTCACAGGCCATATCTTGTTCCAGATCTTGAAGTCGTTCTCAATTTAGCTGCAATAATTACCTAAGAATATTTCAAACTACCCTTTGTAACATCAGTTTATTAAAGTGATGATTCTCAATGGCAAGGAGAACACTTGTAGATATCTGGGTCTTGGGGGTACAGGGGAGAGGGTTATATATGATCTTGATAGGACTCCCTCACTATACCTCATCACTTCCAACCTGAAAGGAAATGGTGTAGGAGGCAAATGCTGGATGTTTGAAATTAAGACAGTAAGTGAAACCTGCAGAGGATACTGACCCTGAGAGTCTGATTGGCTTAGCACTGGGGAGTAAAAATGGAATAAGACATCTTCATGTTCCTGTACAAGTCTTCAAAGAGTTGAGAGAAACAAATGAGCTAATCTTTATAATGTACATAGCACAATGACCAGAACAGAGTAGGTATGCAATAAATGATATCGTCCCTTTATATCCCCATCATCACCCTGTTTCCACAGGTACCCCCGAGTGTGTATCATTTGGCAATTGCAATTTACTCACATTTAAATTTATGCCTCACTGTGATAACCAGGTATTTAAAAGCTTGATCTTTATTGCTAAGAAATTATACATCTAGTCTATGTATCCGTGGATAAGGGAAGACAAGCTTTTTTTTTTTTAAAGATTCTATATATTTATTTGACAGACAGAGATCACAAGTAAGCAGAGAGGCAAGCAGAGAGAGAGGGGGAAGCAGGCTCCCTGCTGAGCGGAGAGCCCGATGTAGGGCTCGATCCCAGAACCCTGGGATCATGACCTGAGCTGAAGGCAGAGGCTTTAACTCACTGAGCCATCCAGGCACCCCCATTTTTTTTTTTCCTTCTCTTCCTATCATAGGTTCATTGGCTAGGGCCTTGTAAATTAGATTGACAAAAGACAGATTAACGAGAAAAACAAAAGTTTATTAACATATGTGGTGCAGGTACACATGGGAGAAATCCATAATGAGTAATTCAAGGGAGGTGGTTAGAACTTGATCTTATGTGGCATCTTAATAAAGCACAATAATTTTGTAGAGAAGTGACAAGACAAAGAGAAAGGACTTTGAGTTTCCAGGAGTGGCACATTGTGGGAAGGTAACCCTATGGGCAACTATTGGCAGGTAGGGGAAAGTTTTAGCAAGATTTGCTATGGAGATTCCTTTGGTGCAGTCTCTGGGCTGACAAAATTCTTGTCTCCAGTGATTAACTTCCATCCTTCCTGGTAGAGAGGAGAGTTGGGCACTTTCACAAGTTATATCCTACTTTCCAGCAAGTAGAGGGAGGGCAGAGAATTTTTTCTTCTATCTGCTTTTTCTCACTCACCTTCAGCTCAGAATAATAATAACTTAAGCCAAAGTGCCATAGTTTGGAGTGGCATGTTCTGCTACTTTGCTTTCATAAAGGTTCACTGTTCCAGTTTTAGGGAGACCTGAAGTCCTCTTCTTTGTAGCCATTAGGGCTTGCAATAGCCACATGGCACTTGAGGGAACTGACTGTCTTTTTCTAAAAGGAAAATGTTTTCCTAGAGTGCAGTATAAGTTTAGGAATCTCAAAGGCAGTCAGAGACTCAGCATGATTATAGGTTAGGTTTGCTGACCAGATATTCAAATCATCTTCTTTTCATGGGAGGAGTGTTTGGTTGATTAAAGCATTTGAGGCAGCATCTAACACAAACATTCCAGAGAGCATGTCAAAGAGATCTGTGAATAGAAAACAGTCCTCTGAAGTCTGGAAATCAAGTTCATCCAAATAAACAGCACCTAAGAAGGAAAGATGGCTCACACTAGGGACCCATGTGTAATGGATGACTAATCATCTGTGACTGTGATACCTCCTCTCCCCCAAACCCGCAGTTCATGACTGTGAGACAACAGTTGGATTTAGACAGCATTTCCTTGCCCCTCTACCACCTGAGGACACATGATAATATTCAAATCCTATGGTATTGGCAGGATTATTAGAACTTTTCAATGTGCTAATTGTAGCTTCAACCTCTCTCTCCCTGCCTCACTCAAAAAAAGCATATCCCTGGGCAAATGGATATGCAAAAAAGCATTTTCTTTGGGCAGGGTTCCTCAAAGAGTGGTTTTAGGTAGTTCATAGATAGGAATCAAGTAACATTGATGCGCACATAGTCACTTAATCCTATTTAAATTCTCTTTCAGTTCTTCAGATTACATCAAGGGAAAAGACTCAATTTGTTGCTAGTGTTTCTTTAAACATCTCAGCTCTTATTATCTCCCTTTTGAAGAGAACAAAGACCAACTCTCACTCAGAGTTCTCAGCAACAGTATCTAGCTGACATGTAACAACATTGTCTGGGAATTGTATTTATTTTTAAGTTTATTTTCTGTTTTGGCAAGTGATATTGGGTTTTCATTTATAGTAGTGACAAAGTTTCTTTCATAAATAAATTTATCTAAGTAAAAAACGAGTCCATTTAAAGGAAAATATATAAGTAGATAACAGTAATGTGCCATAATGTATAATAGTACAGATATGCTACCATAATAATACAGTTAGAGAGAAAATTCTTATAGTATTTCTTGAACAATCAAAGTTTAGGAAACGCTGCTATAAGAATAATCTTGGATTGGTCTTAATTTTTAAAAAATCAATTATTTTCTACTTTTAATACTTTGAGGATTGTTAGTAAAAATTCTTTATGATATATTTTATAAATGTTTAAGATGTTCTAATGTATTATTCTACTTCTGGTTTAGAACTGCTGGCCTATGTGAACTTATGTCATAGAAAACACATAGACTACATAGACTTGCACTATTTCTATGTTAATCTTTTAGAACACTTTTCACACCTCTGGTCTGTGCACTCTTTTTTTTTTTTTTTTTAACAGTGGCAACAAATGGCTCTAGAAAGCTGTTTTGTTGCAATGCTTTCTTTCTCTCTTGCACTATAATTAAGTTGTAGCTAAATTTGTGGATGACCAGTTAAATATATGTTTTCACATGACAAAGTTCTTGCCCTTGGAATGTGAGCATCCTTCCTCCCTGTTCTCCATTTGTTTCCTGATGGCTGGAAATGGATTATGATAGAAACCCAATTTTAGTCATGGCTACTGTGTCTCAGGAAATGTGGAAGAGAGAGACGATAGAAGACTTGGTATTTGAATGGCTAAGTATACCAGAACAGCTCACCCTCCTTGATTGCCCACATTGGACCTGTTATGGGACCGAGAAATAAAGTCTTTTTCACTTTAAACTTCCATCATGCTTTAACCCCCCAGTTATAGCAGCTTAGCTTTTACTCTAATATAATATTCCTCCATCACCCCAAACTACTCTTGATTAATATTAGATATAATTAGTTGGTATAATGAAAAAAGGTGGGAAAGAAGGTGTGTCACCTTGTGCCTTTCTGAATAAATTACTTTTGACTCATATGCTGCCTTTGTTCTGGTTAGACTCAGGATGAGTCTCGGCGAAGACCATCGCAAAGTGAGTATTTAAACACATGTTATCACAGATTAATAAATACCAACTCTGTTGTTTTACTTCTTGGATAAATCAGAGACTGACTCTGGGCAGATTAAGGGGAAACATGTATTAGGAGGATTTAAGAAAGCTCATAAAACAATGGGAAGTCACGAAAGACCCAGATGTCCTAAATCAGGGGGACTGGAGCCTTGGCATAAGGTGGGGGGCTAGGTTTGGACAACTACCTTTAACTACTTTTTCCAAGAATTGGAGAAAGCATTTGTTCTATATTTGTGTCCTACTCAAGATTTGGATTCTTGGGAGACAGAATCTACTTGACCAGCCCTACTTCTTACGAATGTTCCTCCAGACAAGGGTGGGACTCCTTCATTGTCAGGTCTGGCATGCAGTGGAGGATGGGTGGTTCTTCAAAGAAAATTTGAAGGTTTTTTTCCTCTGCACTCAGTAGCGCACTGGAATCAGCTTACATTGCCTTGTGGTAGTTGATGTTGTATCTCTCTTTCCAGATCCACATTAAGTGACATCTCCCCTGGGGGCTTGCTTGAAAGCAGCCATGCTGGGAGTATTTATACCACCAAAGTGGGCAAATGAAACAAATAAGGCCCTTTTCTTCAGAGAACTAGTTGTTGAACATTTACTATCACATCACTGCCTACACTCTTCCTACCTGGTAATTTCTAACCTTGTTAAATAGGCTGGTCTTGCATCACACTCAAGAGAGATGGAAGTTTTCCACTGACTCGGGAAAAACATGTGGTAAAATGAAGATTTTATTTTATAAACATGCCTCCAAACCAACATAATGTATTACTTCATCTGAACATGAATTTTATCCATGTAAAACATGGGTCTAATTAAAATGAGGTTCAGGGGTGCTGTTTTAGCTTGTACAACTCTGAGACAAGCATTTTGTTTGGTTTGGGAAAAAAAAACAGCTCATCTTGAGTATATGACTAGCTCTCATCATATATTCTTTGATCATTTTATATGTAGGATAGTGGCACATGGGCCTAGAACCCCATAGCCAATCAACAAATACAGCATAAATAAGTGAATAACGAAATCACAAGCGTTTGAGGGAAAGTATGGTATATTATACTTCTCTTGTGTTCTCTCAGAGAGTTCAGTACAGCACTAAGAATATGATTTAATAAATATGTACTTATTTTTTTACTTGAATTAGAGGATGTTTCTCAGGTAATTTAAAGAACTGGTTAAATGAAACAGTTGGATAGTGGGTTAACTGATTTTAATTTTGATACTACAATGATCAGAATTTTCTTGTTTACTCAGGAAATTTTTATGGAGCAACTGTAAGGTATTTGGCTTTTCAGTTGTGGTATAGAGGGTAGAATACATAAAGAATATATTCCTAAACAAAAACTTGAGGCTATGGTAATTTTTTTGTGTTTAATTTGGATTTCCAATTCCTGAAAAGTTAGATTTTTTAAATGTCTCTCAAATAGAAGAAAGTAGTCAACTTGTACCTTGTGAACAGTTCAAGTTGACCATCTCTTTCTAGATGCAGAATGATTGTTTTAGTGTAATTATTTGAATATTGAGGAGACCCATATGTCAGGTACAAAATACTAAATGCTGCTGTAAGCAGTTTACAATATTAACTCAATTAACTCTAATACACTGATTTATAGCTATGAAAACCAAGGTGCAGAAAAGGTTAAGTAATTGATGAACGATGACATAGACAGTAATGGGAGATCCAGATTTAAATCGAGGTGATCTAGGTTCAGACTTTAAGCTCTTGTCTTCATACTGTTCTGCCTCCCTGAGATGATGCTAGGATTTATAACTATAGGGAGGGAGCAGAGCAGAAGAGGTGAGGTAGCAAGTCTTGATCATATGGGATCTCAAATCAGTGTGAAGAATGGTCAAAGACATCTCCAAAATACATGCATCTGAATGTTTAAAGAAGAATTATTCATGTTCATCCTCAATTAGAAAAATACGCCAATGTCTACCTACAGTAAAACAAAAAATAACAGATCTCCTCACTCGCTTTCATGCACATTCAAGTATTACACTGCAATGAAAATTAACAGACAACTGTTATCCACAACCAGGTAGGAAAATATCACAAACATAATAATGATGAAGAAACTGAAACAGAAATAATTATATGCTATATTATTCCATTTATATAAAGTTAAAAACATTTATATAAACTGCAAAGCTAATCTATGGAGTTAGAAATCATAAATATAGTTACCTTTAAGAAATAATTGGGATAATTGGGAAGGTATATGGGGATTTGTTAGAAATCTTCTAATTCTTGACCTGGATGATAGTGACCTGAGTGTGCTCATTTAGTGATAATTCATTGAGTTCTGCATTTATGGCTTTTGCCTCTTTTGTATGTGTGTTGTGTTTTATAATAAGTTAAGAAATATTGAATAGGGGAATAATAAGAAAAAACATGGTATAATTGAGGTCTGAGACAGGGTTAGGCTGAGAAACAAGAGTAGAGAGTTGAGAATAAAAATTATTTATATATACTATATTTATTGAATCAATTATCAAGCTTTTTCAAAATTTTTAAATTTTTAAAAATATTTTATTTATTTATTTGACACGGAGAGAGAGGTATCACAAGTAAGCAGAGAGGCAAGCAGGGCAGGGAACAGGCTCCCTGCTGAGCAGAGAGCGGGATGTAGGGCTTGATCCAAGGACCCTGAGATCATAACCTGAGCCGAAGGCAGAGGCTTAACCCACTAAGCCATCCAGGTCCCTTAAAATTTATTATTATTATTTTTTTGTTTTATTTTGCTTATTTCCAGGGGGCTATTTGGTTGTTTGTTTATTATTTATTTATTTCATCATGATAAGTGTACTTTTTAACCTGCACTTCCTGTTTCCCTCATCCCCCAACTTACCTCTCCTTTGGTAACTATCAGTTTGTCCTCTATAGTTAAGAGTCTGTTTCTTCCCCCCACCCCCACCCCCAATCTCTTTTCTTTCTGTTCATTTATGTTGTTTCTTAATTTCCACAAAATGAGTGAAATCCTATGGTGTCTTTCTCTGACTTATTTCACTTAACATTATACTCTCTAGCTCCCTCTATGTTGTTACAAATGGTAAGATTTCATTCTTTTTTATAGCTGAATAAATTTCATATATATATATATGTATGTATACACACACACACACACACACACACACACACACACACACTACTACTTCTTTATCCATTCATTTACCTATGGACACTTGGACTGCTTTCATATTTTGGCTGTTGTAAATAATGTTACAATATACATCAGGATGCATGTATCTCTTTGAATTAGTGTTTTTGTTTTTTGGAGTAAATGCCCACTAATGTGATTCTTGGATAATAGGGTACTTCTATTTTTAATTTTTTGAGGACCTCCATACTGTTTTCCATAGTGGCTGCATCAATTTGCATTCCTGCCAACAGTGCAAGAGGGCTCCTTTTCTCCATATTCTTGACATCAACTGTTTCTTGTGTTTTGATTTTAGTCATTCTAACAGGTGTGATGTGTTATTTTCATTGTAATTTTGATTTGCATTTCTCTGATGATGAGTGATCTTGAGCATCTTTTCATGTCTCTGTTGGTCATCTGGATGTCTTCTTTAGAGAAATGTTCATGTCTGTTCGCGTCTTCTGCCCATTTTTAAATTGGATTGTTTTTTGGGTATTGAATTATATCTATATCAGTTCTTTAGATATTTTGTATACTAACCCTTTGTCAGGTAGGTCATTTGCAAATATCTTCTCCTATTCAGTAGGTTGTCTTTCAGTTTTCTTCTTCCTTTTTTTTAAAAATTGTATTTATTTATTAGAGAGTGAGAGAGAGCATATGCAGAAGGTTTCCAGTGTATGAGTGGGGGAGGGGCAAGGAGAGAGGGAGAAGCACTTTCCCCGCTGAGCAGGAAGCCAGACTTGGAGCTCTACCCCAGAACCCTGGGATCATGACCTGAGCCAAAGGCAGATAGATGCTTAACCAATTGAGCAACCCAGGCATCCCAGTTATCTTTTAGTTTTATTGATTGTTTCTTTTGCTGTGCAGAAACTTTTTATTGTGATGTAGTCTCAATAGCTTATTTTTTGCTTTTATTTCCCTTGCCTTAGGAGACCCATTTAGAAAAATGTTGTTATGGCTGATGTCAGAGAGATTACTGCCTGTGCTCTCTTCAGGGGTTTTTATGGTTTCAGGTCTCACGTTTAGGTCTTTAATCCATTTTGAGTTTATTTTTGTGTATGGTGAAATACACACCAGTTTCATTCTTCTGCATTGTGACTGTTCAGTTTTCCCAACACCATTTGTTGAACAGACTGTCTTTTCTCCATTGTGTATTCATTTCTCCTTTGTAGAAGGTTAATTGACCAATAATTGTGGGTTTATTTGTGGGTTTTCTGTTCTGATACTTTGATCTATATGTCTGTTTTTATGCCAGTACCTTACTGTTTTAATTACTACCACTTTGTAATATAACTTGAAATCTGGAATTGTGATATTGCTAGTTTTGTTTTTCTTTTTCAAGATTGCTGTGGTTATTCAAGTTCTTTTGAGGTGCCATACAAATTTTAGTATTGTTTGTTTTATCTAGTTTTGTGAAAAATGCTGTTGGTAGTTTGATAGGGATGGCCTTTAATCTGTAGATTGGTAGTATAGACATTTTAAGAATATTTGTTCTTCCAACCCATGAACATGGAGTATATTTCCACTTCTTTGCACCATATAGAATTTCTTTCATCAGTGTTTTATATCAATTGATTGATCAGTCTTGATTGATTTAGCAATTGAGGGTTGGCAAACTTTTTGGTAAAAGACCAGATGTCAGTATTTTAGGCTTTATGGACCACATACGATGTTTTTCACATATTCTCTCTCTTTTATCTTTAACAGCTCTTTAAGAATGTAAAAACGATTCTTATCTTGTTGGCTGTAGGAAACAGGCCACTTTGAGTGATTCTGATGTGTCAGTGTAGATTCATCAGTTGTAACAAATGTATCATTCTGGTTGTTAATGAGGGAGGCTATGCATGAGAGGGGCCAGGAATATATGGCAATGTCTTTATCTTTCCCTCAATTTTACTGTGAACCTAAAACTGCTCTTAAAAAAGTCTTAATTTACAAAAAAAAAAAAAAAAAATCTTAATTGGGGAAAGAGAAAGAAAGAAAAGAAAAAAAGAGAGACAAAAAGAAAAGGAAAAAAAGGAAAGGAAAGGAAAGAAAAAGGAAAGAAAAGAAAAGAAAAGAATAGAAAAGAAAAGGAAGTAAAACAAAAGACCACAGGCCAGATTTGCCCCTGTTAATCTCTTAGCCAGCTCATTGTAAGGCTAAAATGATTACAATGCAGTTTTTGCATTCCACATTACCTACATTTATTCATTCAACACATATCACTGAATATCTCCTTTGTGCTTTAAGTGGGTGAGACAGCTATGTAAACCTGTAAATTACAGCACAATGTGATGAGAACCCTAACTGAGATACAATCCAAGTGCTTGAGAAAAAAGAACATGTGCCTTTCTTTGAGGTTAAATTCTAATTTCTCTGGAACTGGGTAGGGATGAGCCAGCTGGAGAAAAAGAAGACATTCTGAGGAGGGCATGCATTATGGCTAAATCCACACTGGCCTAGTATACACATATATGTATGTGTTAAGGTTATTGTATTATACAACTGTGTGATGGGAACTGCATGTATAGGATGACCGAAAACAAGAATAGAGTGTTTCCTAAACTTTTCCACGCTTACTGTATTTGTTTGGAACATGGGGTTAAACAGATGAAGTCACTTGTGACTGGAAACAATGGGCCCAGGGACTCAAGCTTCCCCAGCCCCCATGAGGTTGCCTTGAGAGACCTGAGAACAACACCCTGATCTTTTATGTCCCTTGGCGCTCCAACGGAGAAATTTTCCAGCAACAAGGAAAGCGCTGAATGAGCAGGTGAGAGTTGGGTCAAGGGGAGCCTTGGTGGCTTTGCATCATCCAAGGCCGAGGCTTAACTTCTGCTTCTGTCATTTACTTGCTGGAGGACCTAAGCAAGTTGTTTTGAAATCCCTTTTCTTCTTTGTAAAATGCTGATAGTACCTGGAAGGGATCTTACAAAGCTTAACATTAATAAGATATTGTACATACAGCTTTTGCTGCAGAGTCAATGCTCAACAAATTATTTCTTCCTTCCCTCCATCATCCTAGCCTCCCTATATACTCAAAAAAAAAGTCCCTTGATGAGAAAACCCGTACACGTTCCAGTCTCTATATCCACTGCCTGGGGGTAGTGGAAAGGCTTTTCTGACACAGAGAAGGATGATAAGTGAAGAGAAACCATAAAATAATGAGTAAATCTAGTGCTTCAGTCCTCTTACTTCAAATGAAAACTTTTCTTTGGAAAAAGAGAGGTCACCAACTCTTGGAACACTTATGTGCGAGGTGTAATATGTGTTAGGAGAGATTGTTCTCTCTTGCCTTTCATCTCTCTTTTTTTCTTTTCTTTTTTATAAGCCAAGGGTGCCGGGGCTGAGTGGGCTGTGCCCTGGAGGTGAACTGAGGACTCTGGTTAAACATGGCTTGGAGGAAACTCATCAGCTGACTTCAATAGAAACATCTGTGGGTTCATATTGGCCAGATCCCTAGAGATTTTTTCACTGCTGAACATGCTACTTCCCAACTGTTTAAGATAGTGGCTCAGAGCTGTGCACATATTTTGAGATGCATTCTGCTGATTGGATTATTTTTAAAGCCTATTTCTTATCTAAAGTATTTCCTTTAACTGCTTCTTTTTGGCCTGATGCTAGGTCTCAGTGAGGTTGTTCCAAGTGTAGAATCACAAAATAATACTCTCCAAAACTGGAAGTAGCCACCCCATCACTTTTGAGATGAGGAAATTGACCACTTGGGTGAAAAGTTGCTCAAGTCACAGATAGCTCATTTTACCTCCCTTTCCTTCTTTGTCCCTCTCTCCTCCCCTTCCTCACTTCCTTATTTGATGAATAACTCCCAGATGCCATGCACTGTTTTCGGTCCTAATGGTACAAAAAGGCATATAACTGAGCTCCTCACCTAGAGCAGCAGTAGCGGCAGCAGCAGCAGCGACGTAAAACCAATTATTACCGTAGGCACGATAAGTAATTGCATAGAGGGGCATAAAAGATTCGAAGGGAACCCACAAGAGGGTCAACTAAATTAGACTTGGAGGGTCAGGGGAACTGACTTGAGTGGAGCCTCTAAAGGATGTGTGGGATGTAAGTATGTTGTGAAGGCAGTGAGGTATAAAAACAGATGAGAAATGATCTTCTAGACAGAATGAAGAGTATGGGTAATAGCACCAGACATGCATTTTATTTTCCTGAATTTATTTGTTTGTTAAGAGAGGGAAAGAGAGAGAGAGAGAGAGAGAGACTTGGAGAGAAAAAAAAAAATTATCCTGAACAGTGGCTGCTTCTGCTCTTTCAGTCTCTACCTGCCTGCAGCCCCAGGGCATCAGAGTTGATTCTCACACTCATGGAATAAGAGGACCAACCATACAGTCATTACAAGCTTGTGGGAGCAACTCAACAAACCAGTGAGAGCAAGAGCCGTTTTGACTTTGCATAATTTTATATGCTATGCTTACTGTAGAACTGAAACACTTGTAAGATGCTTCTCCACTTATCAAGGTCTTCCTATCACATGCTTATCCATAGGGGGTTTTTGTTAAGGAGATCTAGTTGCCTGGATTGGTGTTAGGAAATGCAATCCTTTCTATCAATTCAACAAATTTTATGGCGGCCGTGCACCATCTTCTCTGATCTCTTTTATTGGAGGTGGTGGTGTTTGAAGAGCTGTGAAATCTAAAAACAAAGTTAACTAAGTGCACAACTTTTACCTTCCTGGCTTTGTCCAGGAACCCAGAGCCCTGTGATCCCGAGATACAGCCTCCCCATAGGTCATACCCGGGGGCTCCCATTATCTCTAAGCAGCACACACTCAGGAGCATCTTATTAATGGTATTTAATTACATTGAAATTAATGATATTTTTCATCTGATCCAGGGCTGATTCTACAGCTCAGAGATAAGCTCGGGTGACTTTGGCTTTTCTGTCTTTCCATCTTAGCAGTCAGGTGCCCTCTTTTATCTTTCTTTGTTGACTCTGCTTCCTCCAGGTGCCCATGTTCTCCAACTGCACTTCTTTCTCTGACTACCACCTCTCCACTTTGCAGGAATAATGACATTTCCATGTCACAGAAACGATCTGTTTCCACTTGAGGGCTTCTGATGATATGGGCAATACAGTCTTTTCTCAACAGAGTTTCATTTGCATATATCCTGGCCATATCTTCATTAGGTCTTAAAGCACAGAGACTGTCAAATGAGCACTATCGGATAGCTCAAACTATACAACAGTTTTAGAAGACTCTCATCTGTCAATGTCTACTCCAGTGTTCTGGGTTTTGCGGAGGAAAATCTTTCACAGAAGTGGCATGGAGCATTCAGTTCTCAGGTTCAGGAATTCTTGACTATTTCCCAATGAAAATAATGGGGATTTACTGAACTTGAACTGCATTGGTGGTTTCTGCTTTGTTTGAGCAAAAACAGGTGTTTGGGGGAATTAAACATTTCTGTTGTGAACTGCAAACGAAATGTTCAGAAATTGAGTATAAGGCATGATGATGAAAGGGAATTGGATTGTGGGAATTCTTTTAGAGTTCAAAGTTTTATGCTATTTTAAGGATTCAAAGAGTAAATTAGAAATATACTCCATTTGGATTTTTTGTTCTTGGGAGAGGATAAGAAATGCAGTCCTCGAAGGATGCTTCATTGTATTGATCACCCAACTATTGATTTACTAGGGCAGAAAACCAGAAGCATTACATCAAATAATTTCCCTTTTCATTTTTTTCTCTATTTATCTTAAGCTCTTCCTTAACCTCCTCTCTGCACCACCCCCAAACAAGTCAAAACATATATCAAAATAATAACAACAACAATGAAAGTATCTCATTGCATTCATTCAGGTAAGTTTTTTTTTTTTTTTCACATTTCTTTTTTTTTTTTTTAATTTTTAATTTTTAATTTTTTATAAACATATATTTTTATCCCCAGGGGTACAGGTCTGTGAATCACCAGGTTTACTCATTCAGGTAAGTTTTACCATGTCAAGTAATTGAAAATTTCCTGGTTGCCTCTGCATCTGATCCTAGTCTTTTCTTCCATAGTCTTTTGGCTCCAGAGTCATTGATTTGTTCAGTTGTCCAACGTATTTTATAGATATCTGCTAGATAACAGATATTATGGTAGGCACTGGAAGAACAATGGTGGGCCAAACTTAGTCTCTATCCTTATGGAAATTAAGATCCAGGAGAGGAGGCTGACATTCATCTATAAGTCATACCAATAGAAATGTAAAATTATAATCAAGTGCTAAGAAGGTGTATAGAAGTGAGGTCTAACCCCAACTTGAAAGTCTAGGAAAGCCTTTTCTGTAGAAGCCATAATGGAGCTGAGATCTGAAGGAACAATATGTATTCATTGGCCAAGAGAAGGTGGTAAGGTGAGTGTTCCCCAAATGGAAGATGTTACTTGTGCGTTGACCCTTTCCCATGCCCCCACCCTGCCCATGAGAGAGGAAATGGTAAGATAGGGCTACTCAACCTCATTCTCTTCAGACAAGAATTTGGGTGTCTTTGGTATTTCTCCTTTCCTTTATGGGTGTTGGCACTCTTTGTACTTCAGATTCCTAGAGGTGACATTTTTCTCCCTGGGAGCTTGGTTCCTAAAGGAGTAGAAGAAAAGTCTAAGGCATCTTTCCTGATGTTAGCCCTTTCTTTCTCCTTTATTAGCTTTGTCAGTATTGATGGAGTGTTAGTCTAAAAAAGTCTCATCTGCATGTGAGCAATGGGAAGGTGTGTGAGGGGTATAGGCATCCAGGTATGATTTTCTAGTTGGCAGCAAGCTCAATAAGGAAGAGTCATAGGGTTAAACTCAAAAGACTGGGCTTTTCAAGGTAAGGCATTTAACTTTTCTGACTCTTAATTTTCCTCATCTAAAGGGTGGTTGTGAGGTCCATAGGAAATAGTAACACCAGAGAACATAATACATTTGTTTAAAATTGTAAGAAGCTTTTTTGGGGGAAGGCAGAGGGCTATTATTTACTTAGAAGTTCTGGGACACTTAGAAGTTTAGCACACTTTTCAAATAAAATCTCAGAAGGAAAATTTTGTCAGTGACCAGAATATATATATATATATATATATATATATATATATATATATATTTTTTTTTTTTTTTTCTTTTCTTTTCTTTTGTTAAGAGTTTATTTATTTATTTGACAGACAGAGATTGCAAGTAGGCAGAGAGGCAGGCAGAGAGAAAGAGGGGGAAGCAGTCTCCCTGCTGAGCAGGGAACCCAATGTGGGGCTTGATCCCAGGACCCTGGGATCATGACTTGAGCCAAAGACAGAGGCTTTAACACACTGGCTTCTCAAAATAACAATTGGACTAAAGGGTGATGAGAGTGTATTGTGTTTACCAGTGAAATGAATCTTTGGGGCAGTTCTCATCAACTTGACTCTGTGGAAATTCTTAGTTCAATTCAGCCAGCACATGTGGACATAGCAGGTGTAGGCCAAAACAGATTTGGGTTACTATCTCAGGTAATTCAGATTCAAACTACTTCAAATGAAATATCAGGTAAATGAGGCAAAGGGTCATTTGTACTTTACACAAAGAATTGATCAGGATGGGTTTCCTTTAGATCTGACATAAACTAACAAGTTCTAAGATCTTCTGGGACTCACTGTTCTTATCACTAAGGGACAGAAAAAGAGAGGACATCTGAAATTCACTCTAGCTCTAACATTCCATGCTAAAAATGTCTTTAATCACTATCAAGAGGCATTAGAGTCCAATAGACCTGAATTCTCTCTCTCTCTTTTTAGGAGATAAAATATTTTAGTGTGCATATTATCTACAGAATGAAGAGCAAATTTATAAGCATCTGTTGGAAATTTCAGGGGAGGGAGATCCTGAAAATTTTTCATAGAGCAAGAAAGGATGAATAGAAATTACTTCGACAGTATCCATTATTACTAATTTGAGACTTATGAGAGGTCATTGATAACAAATTTATCTGCATAATGGAAACTTTGTACCCTTCCACTAACGCCTCTCCCTTAACCCTCCACCCCCTTGCCTTTGGCAAGTACCATTCCACTCTTACTTTCTATGATCAACAGAACTGACTCTGTTATACAGAGTATGACCTTGGGCAAATAACCTAACCTTTCTATGCCTAGTCCCTCTTTTGTAAAACAAAAAATATAGATTCTTAATTCGCAGGGTTTCCATGAAGATAAATTGGCATAAAAATGAGATACATTTATGAGACTCTCAAGCATAGTAAGTGCTAAATAAATGTTTATGCCATTCCCTTTATTTCCCCCTGCACTTAAGTTTGTATAAGTATTTGACCTTAAGAATTTTTGTACTTTAACCGACCTCATCTGAAAACTTCTTGGGTGGAATGAAGAGCCATGGAATTCTACACGATTCAAAGCCAGTGACTATTCATGACATATAAAATGCTTGAATTTCCTCAGCAGTCTGAGAGTGAAATAAGTTTCCATGGCCCACAATAATTTCATTTGTAATAATAGGGATCAGTCTTATGACTCATGATATTGACTTATACTAAAGTAAAGGAAGAAAAATGCTTAAGAAGGTAAGGGGAAGGGGTGCCTGTGTGGCTCAGGGGTTTAAGCCTCTGCCTTTGGCTCAGGTCATCTCAGGGTCCTGGGATCAAGCTCCACATTGGCCTCCCTGCTCAGCAGGGAGCCTGCTCCCCCCCCCCTCTCTGTCTACCTCTCTGCCTACTTGTGCTTTCTCTCTGTCAAAAAAATAAAAAAATAAAAAAATAAAAGAAAAAGAAGGTAAGAGGAGAATGGGAGACGTCGGGGTGGCTCACTCAGACTTGGTTTGGCTGAGGTCATGATCTCAGGGTTAGAGGATCAAGCCCCACATTGGGTTCCACACTCAGTGGGGAGTCTGCTTGGGATTCTTTCTCTCCCTCTCCCTCTGTCCCTCGCCCTTCTCATATGGGGTCTCTCTCTGTCTCTAAAATAAATAAATAAATCTTAAAAAATAAAAGAAGGTAAGGGGAAAATGAGGGTCAGACATTAAGTTTCCTGTTCATTTTGGAAATAAACTTAGTGTGCTTGCTTTTGAAAGAACTTATTTTTCAGGAGAGAAAGAAAAAAAAAACTATTAGAGGGGGGAAAGTTTCTAAAGAAGTTGAGCAGTTCTTTTTATTTTCTTAAACAAATTCTTACTGCCAAGTATTGGCTCTTGGAAAACATGGTTAGCTGACTATAAAGTTGTAATAGAAAATAGTAAAAGCAATGAAATGTACAATTAAGGATCACACACCCCAGATATCTTCTAGTTCATTAGTCATCCTCCTATCTCGGCTAAGGAGGTTTCTCAATCCCTGCTCTTTACTCCTTGGCTCAACTACAGTGGAACGGATGATAAGGTTCACTCTTTTTTATAGTGTTTCCTTGCACAAAGCAATGATCTCTTAAATATGAAGTTTAATGCTCCCTCAGGAAATGCTGTCCATTTTAGACTTTTTTTCTGCTTGGTAGCTTTCTCTTTTTCTCAGGGAGCATTGCAAGCTAGATCAGTAGTCATACGGATTTTACTGCATTCACCAGTAGAGGGAGTTCAAACCAAGGTGTGGGGAATTTGGGAGAAGGGGTTGTTCTACAATTTTTGAGGGTGGCCCATATCATAGACTGAATTCAGGGAACTGAGGAAAGCAGCCACCAAATATAGGTGGAAGCCCTAATTGGTTCTTTCAATGAACATGGAGCTAACATAGATGTTGTACATGCAAAAAAGAGTAAGAGAGAATCTGTTCTCCCCTCAAAGAGTTTATAGTGTGGTAGAAAGAGGTCAATGTAAAAACAAAAAACAAAACAAAACAAAACAAAAATCTGCCATAATTTCCTGATCTTGGTATAATTATACAATGTGAACAAGAAGTAGGAACTGCTAATCAATCCAGATTGGTGGTGGAGGGTGGCAGTATGGTCATGTGCTGGGTATGAAGTCACCCCTCTCTCTGTAAGATTCTGGTGACCCGGAATGTTGGGTCCATGGATCCCATAAGCTGGGAATAAAGTATTTAACAAAGGTCCCAGAGACCTCGGGGTCTTCTAACTTACCAAATGACTCTGTGACCTTAACCACACACTCAATTATTTAGAGCTTTAATATATTCAGGTATAAAGAAGTGGGATTGGTGGTTAAGTACTTCTGTTTTTAAGAGATTTACTTACTTTGAGAAAGAGAGAGAGAGAGAGCAAGGGAGAGGGGCAAAGGGAGAGAAAGTCTTTTAAGCAGACTCCATGCTGAGCAGGAACCTGATTCTGGGCTTGATCTCAAGACCCTGAGATCAAGACCTGAGCCAAAACCAAGAGTCAGTTGCTTAACTAACTACACCACCCAGGTGCCCTAGTGGTCAAGTACTTTAACTTCCCTTTTGTGAGGGATGCATAGAACATGGCAGTAAGAGATGGGGATTGAGGACATGGGATTGTTGTTAACTTACCTGGGAGCATTTACCTCCTTGCCTTTCGGCTTCCTCCGCACATCATTGTCTGGCACCATGGTACTAACAAACCACAACCTCCTCAAATTGCTCTTCTTCATTGATGGCTTGAGCTGTTAAGATTTTTCTTCTTAATAGACCACTCAATTCCAATATTCCCAGTATTATCAGATTATTTTGGTTTAAAAGACCTCCCTTTGTGTTTTCATAGGCACCTACACTTAATCTCCAGTATAAGAAATATAACTGTATATTGTATTGGGTTAGTTGTCTTGCCAACTCTTTGAAGAGAGTAGGAAGTCTTAGTAATGTATCTATCCCCAACACTCAGCACAGAGCTTGGAATGTAGTAACTGCTTAATGAATGTTTGCTGGTTGAATGCATGAATGAATGAATCAATGAGTGAATGAATTCACATTTTGCTGAGAGTCTGATGGTTAGAGACAGTTTCCAACTTCACCCAGGTTATAATAATATTGAGCATGCTGTTAAATTGCAGGCATAGCTGTGATCTTACTTCAACGACAAATAGAATTTTGATGGAAAACTTTAGTCTTACAAAGATCTCCTGAGATCGTTTTGTCTCTTAAATCTGTATTTGTGTTAAATGCCACAAACGAAGTTCAGCAGTAAATGCAGTAAAATTATGTTGTGTGGGTAATGAGAAAGTATTAGAGCAAGTCTTTCAGGATGGTTAGGAAATGTGAGGTCTAATGAGTTTCCTTATAAGACTGGATGAATTGACTCTTAGGTGGAGAGGTAGATCTTACGTCTTTAGTAAGATCCTTTCTCCTTGCCCATTTTTAATGCCTTTCCTTGCCTTTTGTCCACTTCTAATCCTTTCTAACTTCCACCATATTCTAAGATTTGGGGGAAATAGTCAACGACTTAAATTAACATTTACTTGATTGTGGTTATACACATATCTTTAACATTAGCAATGATAATAACTGATTTATTTGAATGCTAGTCTAAGTACTTTCATTTATGTTATCACACAGAAGTTCTATATTTTTGTGAAGAAAACATTATTGTCCCTATTTTTTTTTTAAAGATTAGAAAGTTAGAAGGTGAAAAACTTGCTGGAGATTTTGCAGTTGGTGTCAGTGTTAGAACTCACACCAAAGTCTAGCTTCAATATCTGTATTCTTTCAATTATTTCATGTTATCTCTCACGATCTTAAAGTCTTGATAAATGGAATAGATTGGTCTAACAATCAGAAAATCCAGTGAAATAAAAAGACAATTGTAAATGGTCAGCAAACAGAAACATGATTTAGTTGCCTGCATTTTGGGCTTATGAAAATTCTGTGAGGTGCTATGTTAAATCTCCAGATATTAGGTTTTACCACAAAAAGAAAATAGAGATTAAAGGAATTTTGGAATTTATGTATTCAGAGAATTTTTACTGAGCACCTACTGTGTGCTAGCCTTTTGAGCTTGGGACAGAAGAGAACAGAACAAAATCATTGCTTATTTTATAAATTATATTATTAATTAACAATATGGACAAAACCCATGTTCTCATGGAACTCTTATTTCCATTATTGTCTCAGTTTACAATTTAGGTGGAAGTAAATTATCCCAAATTATGTGGATAATTGCCTCTACTCCATTTCACTGCTCCTCTGTACTTGACTAGTCTTAAACACCTATTGGGACTTCATATAAATATTCCTTTGAAAAATAATTAAAATTGGAGAATGGAAGATAAAGCAAAACACTTTAAATTATTTTTTTGGTCCCAGTTCTGTTTCTCAGTGGACTGTATTGAAGTAATAAAATTTCTGCTTTGGTAAAATGGTAATGAGCCTTTATGCCCCAGTATTGTATGAGAATTAGGAGACTGTTGAAAATAATTATGCCCTAAAAGTTTATGAATGATTTAATGAACTAAAGATTTGCTTCATTAGCTCAACCACATTCCACAGGTGTAAACAACATCCCCAAAGGTCATCAATGTGCATGAACTGAGCCCCTATGGATATGGTAGGTCAATAACTCACCAAGACATGCCATGACCTTCATTTAGGAAACCGCTTTTCTCAAAGGGAAAATTGGCCTCCTATACATCTTGCCTTCATCGGCTAATTGTTTCTCCTCCTTTCATGTCTCTAGGTGTCAGTTGATGAGTTAGTCCAAGGAGAGTGCCACTTTTTATCTCAGAATGTTCCCCCCTTTATCAAGCAACATCGCTTGGTGAATAGAATACTTCCATAGCTCCAGTTATTAGTAGTGACATTGTATTTCAGGTATGGAGCCCATTACCTGCAACCTTTGGTATTTCTGGGATTTAAAATCTGTGGTTTTGACCTCTTGGGGTGATTTTGGGCATCCCTGGAATGTGTTATTAGCTTATTTTGTTCAGGTGTGAATTCAAATCAGCTGTCATTGAGTCAAATGTGTAGGGTAATCATTTGCACTTATGGCAAATGATTTACAGTTTCTGTGAGCATGTATCACCAGAGGACCTTAGAAAAATTCATATCCTGACTCCCCAGTCCTAGGGAGGGGCATGAGATTCTGGATTTTATTTGGGGGGTACTGATGAACCTGGCCTTCAGAAAACACGTTCACTGGTGAAGTTGGCAAGTGAGTCTGATGGACAATCCATGAATCACAGCTTAAGGCAGCTTGGTAGTTTTCCCTTTGTAGTCGCATGGCCAGTAATTTTAACTAAAGCTTCAAAGAAGCAACTTACACATTTATTGTTGTAATTGAATGCATTTTAGGAAGAAAATATATGCTATAGTGATGCTCACAATTTGGGATTAAGAAGCTATCACTTGAGATATAACCTTCATCGATATCAGTGGTTCATTGTGTCCATGTAAGGAGCTGCTTTACCTACATTATCTTATTTGGGTCTTGTTACTCTGGGAGGCAGACTAGCCCAAAATTTTGCTAACACACTTTTATAGATAATTCAAGTGAGAAACATAGCGGCGAGTGACAACCCCAAGATGACACAGAGCATTGTGATAAAGCAGCGATCTCAACCTGAGGATCCCCATTCTTGGTCTGGTGGCAGATCCATCTAACAAAATCGTTTTCATTTTATGCTTCTAAAGTCTAGAGATTCACTGCGTTTCTTCACATAATGTATGTTCAAACTGAAGTTATGACATATGCTTCTAATATACTTACCTATGATCAATATTATCACCTTATCACCCACAACAAGAAATGGCAGTGCTTCCAATAAGTATTTACTATGTTTAAGGAATATTTTGTGTGTACAAACTAGATGTACAAAGAATATGGGAAACAAAGTTATACAAATGATTTTAATAACAACATAACAGAGGAGATGTGAAATATCAAGTTACAAAAATTAAATGACTTAATGCAGTTTCTTATAATTTGTTAATATTCTATCACATGTATTATTAAGACATTTGTTTAATAGTAACATTGTTTAAGTGTACTTAATGAATAATGTACCTAATGAACATTATTTAAGTGTTACTATTATTTAAGTAAATAATGTTCACTAGGTACACTTAAACAATGTTACTATCAAACAAGTATCTTAGTAATACATGTGATAGAATATTGAAGTGTTTAGTGGTCAAGGAAAGCTCAATATAAGAGGTAAGATTTTTAGTGGCTCTTGGAGAGGAGTAAATTTACAGTGGTCATTAGCCAGGGTCTAGAGTCTGGCTGCTTGGATTTGAATTACAGCCCAACCCCTCCCATGCTGTGTGAATTTGGTTGAATAACTTGAGTCAGTCATCCTAAGAAGTAACTCTGAGCTTAGTTTCCTCATCAGTAAACTGTCTAGAAAATAATAGGTCCTACCTCAAAGGACATGGAGAGAATTAAGTATGACATGTAAAATGCTGAGTATCCTTTCTAGTATGGGGTAAATGCTCTGTAGTCAGAGCTGATTTTATTCAGCACTTACTTTTAAAGATAAGGTTACCAAGGTCCAGAGAGATTGAGTGACTCTTGTTATTTCAGGAATTGTGAAAACTGTGATTAAAACTCAGACATCTAACCCCAGACCTGTGTTCTTTACAAACTATGCCAACTATACAAATACCCAATCTGCTACTGCTATGAGTACTACTACTACTACTACTACAACTACTACAACTATGACTGCTGCTATTGTTACAATGACAATAGTGATGGCAACTACTTCTACTACAACCATGACTATGACTGCTGCTATGACTACTACTATGGTTACTCCAATATAAATAATATTACTACAACTATGACTATGACGGTTGCTACAATTACTACTCTATGGCGACTACTCTGCTATGACTACTACTACTGCTACTATAACTATGACTATGGCTGCTACCATGACTGCTACTATTACTACCACAACTACTACTATTTTTGTTATTGTTGTTGTTATTCCTATCATATGCTATTAGAACTTTAGGAAAGCTGACAAAATTAAGATAGAGAGGGGTGGGTCCTAGTGTGAGTGAAGACAGAAAGGTGGAGATCCATCTGGCCTGAGAGAGAGTTCTGACTGAGGTAGGTAGAGGGCTGTGGAGAGAGGAAGTAAGAAATCAGGTTGGCGAAAGAGGTTCATGTCAGGCCACAGATTTCTAGCATCACACTATGTAAAATAAGGTTTTGTTCTGAAGAGAATAGGGCAGGGGTTTGAATATTTTGGGTAAGCAAATAACTAATTTGTATTACTCTTTCAAATAAAGTCGAAGGGTAGAGGAAGGAAGGAAGGGAGCCAGTTAAATTTTTTGAGGATGATGGTGCATTCATTCATCCATTTGTTCATTCATTCACAAATTATTATCCATGTGCCTTGCCCACTCTTTGGCACATTAGGTGTACAACTAAAATGGCCTGCACTGTGTGGACAACAGATACAACCACAGACTCACAAACACATACTCTGTACACTAAGAGAGGTACACATGGAATGTGACTATAAAGTAATGAGGCTAATTGCACAAAGCTATCATGGAATCTATCTTATTACTTGATAGCCTTGGCTCATATAAGAAATATATTATAAACTAAAAACCGAGGAATCAATCACACTCTTTAGAAGTTCTTCTACGTGACTCACTTAGTGGGTATGTGATGGAAGGAACTTTTATGGTAGGGAAATTCCTATCAGTCACAGCTTTTACAACTGCTTATTGATGATATACACAGCTCCATAATGGCAGTGCTAAAATTGGCTTTTACTTCCTGAAACCATCATTGTATTGAACCATGTAACCAGAAAATCACAATGTGGTGATCTTTCTCTACACTAATCCTTCCATGAGCACTTAATGACTTGTCGGTTCATCTTGGAGATAATAAACCTTGCATTGAAGCAATAGCTGTCTTGGTGACTTTGCATAAATCATTATTTGTAAAAGTGAAGGAAAACCTATAGATAGGAGCCAAGGACCGGGATTGCTCAACTTTCAAGAATTAGCTCTGATAATTGCTGTGACTGCAATTAGGAATGCACTGAACAAGTAGATGATGACCAAAAAGTAAATATTATTTCTCAAAGTGATCAATATAATAACTTCCGGGATAGGAAGGACAATTATTAAATATTTTAGCAAAGTTGTCTGAGCAAAGTAACATTGTAATGAAAGCTGATAGGGTAGAAAATGGGAATCAGGCAAAGAACCATGGGAAAATGGAGAGACTACTAAACTACAGCTAAAAATCAAGGTAACCTGTAAGAATGTATAGGTGGGAAATAGAAATGTTAATACAGAACAACCTACAATTTTAAGGCTATTTATTTCCAATAATTTGAATAAAGAGTATCAATTAAGATAGTTTTATCAAGAAAGGGGACCCATTGGTTTCTCAAATGAGATTTGTACTCTCCTGTTTTTCAGGTTCTTCCTTCACACCTTGAGTCTCAGCTGAATCGCTCCATTTCTCAGCGTCCTACCAAGCTAAGAGAACACAAATAATTTAGATAGATTTTTTCCCCCAAACACAGATTCACAAGAAAACAAGGCAAAGAGAAAAATAAGAGAGAAGTAGGACAGAACACTACACTGAAGCCAGGTGCCTGATTTCTTAGGGTTCTGTAAAAGAACCCTAAGTTCTTTTACACCCTTATCTCAAAAGCTGATATCATTCAAAAAGCAGACATGACGATAGGCAGGTAGCTTAGTCAGCAGAAAATACCCTGAGATTGGTTAAAAGGGAACAAGAAATAGAAGAGTCACCCCAAAAACAGAAGAGCAAACTGTACACTGCAGAGTTTGAAGCTGATAAGCTGCCATACTGATGGGTTAGCAAATGGTTCAGAGTCTGCTCAGGGAGACCACCTCCCTACCCATCACTCTCACAATTCAGCATTTCAGCATTTCTCCTCTACAATCTTTTCTGCTTTCTTCTTTATGCCTACCCATGCCATACTCCTTTACAGGTCCTTCCTTCCTTCCTCCCTTTCTCCCTTCCTCCTTCCCTTCCTTCTTTCTTCCTAACTTCATCTTTCTTTTTACTCCTCCTGTTTGTATTGTAGCAATGGCCTTGTAATTGGTTTTCCTGATTCTATCTTTACCCCTACAGTTTGTCCTCAATACCATAACCAGAGAGATCCTTTTAGGATATAAGTCAGCTCACACCCATTCTCCGCCCCTTCCCCCCCCCCCCCACCTCCTCCAACCAGCAACCAGCCTTGGCTTTCTTTCAAGTCAAACTAAAGCCCATAGAGAGGCTGTAAGGTCCTCCATGGTACAGCCCTCTATTCAGTTGCTGAGTTCATCTCCTCCTTCTGTTTTCCTGGTCAGGCTCACTCCCAACTTTGTGGTTTTAACTGGCTTCCTTCCCAATTTCTGAATGATTGACTCTCTGTTTAAACCTCACCATTTCCATTATGAATGACCACCCTGTTTAAAATGAAATCAGCTTTCCTTCCCTCCCCCAACCCTGGCTTGTTGATTTCCTTTACCCCATTCTTACTAACATATTATACAACTTACTTACTTATCATGTTTATTGTTTGTTGTTTTTCATCTTTCACTGGAGTAATAACTCCACTGGAAAGGGATCTTTGCCAGTTCAGTGATTTATTCCCTAGCCTAGAAAAGTGCCTAAGAAAAGTAGGTTCAACAAATAAATACATTTGTTGAATAAATGGAAGTAACCTATCTTCAAGGAGGGAGACAGACAATGCAATGAAGCACAGTACAGCTGATAAGAGTACTACTGGAGGTCTACAGTTATTTTAAAAACAAGAAGAGGAGTTTCCTTTCTCTGTTGGCATGGGGATGGAGACAAACTTCAGAGAATGTTCAGAGAAATGGTAACATCAATGTAGGATTTGGAAGCATGATTAGAAGTTCACCAGGCAGGGTGCCTGGGTGGGTCAGTTGTTAAGCACTGGACTCTCGATGTCAGCTCAGGTCATGAGTTCATGCCTATGTTGGACTCTATCTTGAGCATGAAGCCTACTTGAAAATATAAAAAAAAAAAATTTAAAGTTTACTGGGTAGGATATCAAGAGGAAGTATCAAAGGTAGGGGAGGGCATTCCAGATAGAAAGAACAACACACGTCAAGTTACTCATGTGTGAAACAACAAGCCAATTTGTGTACATACTGAGAAGGAGGGTACAAACAGTTTGCCTCAGTATATTACTGGGAACCTCTCAGGGAGAGTTTTAAAATGAGATTGTATAGGTGGAGAATAGAGAGGGGCCAGGTAATGACGGATCTTATTTGCAAAGCAAAAGGTCAGATTTATCCTGAAGACAACAGGAAATTTGAAGGACTTTAAGCAAAGAAGAAATGATCAGATTTGAATTTTTAAATATGATAGAACAGGATGGATGAGAGAAGACTAAGAAGCTATTTGTAAAATGCTGGTTTTATTTAAGGCAATGGAATCAGAGAGCTGAGAAGCCATGTCTATGAAAGATTTAAAAGGAGGACCTTGAGTGATTCAGTGACTGATATCATATAAAGTAAAAAGAGCAAGGATTCTCAGATAATTCTGACATGTTTAGTCTGAGTAACCAGTTGGATTGTGATGCTTTTAAGTGGAAAATTAAGAAATGAGCAGGCTTGAGGGAATCATGTTTTCTAAAGAAATGTTGAGTTTGTGGTGTTAGAGAACTCCCAGGAGGAGTTATGTGGTAATTAAAAATAGGTAAATTAAGTGGGTGGAACTTAAGATAGATGTCGAGGAAGATATTGATAAAGATTTGGGCAGTGATAGTTAAAGACTGTTAAATCATGATAATTAGTGTCATGGTCCTGCCAAAATCTGCAGAGTGATAAGAGAGCCAAGGTTCATGCTCTGGGGAAAGTTAATATTTAATTGTCAGACACAAAAAATTCTACACTACCCTGTGAATGGATATTGTGCAAATGGTCAAAAATTCTAGAAGTTAAGGAGGACACAGTGATGCCATGGAAGCCAAGAAAGGAAGGAATGGCCGACATGATTAGGCACTGTAGAGAGGCCATGGAAGATAAGAAATGGAGAGTTTAGTGATTTGCCCAAATTATTAAGAAAATTTTTCAGAGGGCTCTTGGAATGGAAACCAAACCACAGTGTACTGAGAAGTCTAAGGGATTTGATGGGTACATTATAATTACAGAGGAGTCTTCAAGAAATAAGTTAGGAAAGGAAGAATAGGCATAAGGCAGAGATTATATCTGGCTGAAAGGTGAAGAGAAGGTAATTCTCATACAAAAGTCACTTGTTGGGCATATTGAGTGTTGAGGGAAAGTATGAAAATATAGGAGGGAGAAAACAGGCTGTTCTTGGCCTTGTCATAAGGGGCCCATTCTGCATGGGAAATAATAGGGGTTGGGCTGGAGATCATTGGTAGAGGCTTTAGCCCCAAAGAGGAAAAGGACCACTTGTTCTTTGGAATTGAGAGGAGAGGAAGGTAATGTTTACAAATAGATAAGTAGGAAACATTGAGGTTTGGGGAATCAATATATAACTCCCTCCATCCTTGTTTCCTCAGTTTGGAAGCAAATGGATTAACACAATGAAGCAGAGAGATGAAAATCAACATGGAGTCTTTATAAATGATAAGTTGACTAGAGACTGTAGCAATGAGATATAGGCACATAGACTTGTTAATATTGTAGCCCTGAATTAGACAGAAATTTGGACTGGACAGCTGGACATCTCCAAGCTTCTCCACACAGAATGCCCCCTTACTGCAGAGCCAAGAGCAGTGGAGTAGACAGATGCCAGTGCACACACTCTGCAGACAGATCAGGAGAGAAAGGAGTTTATGTGAGCATGTCCAGTCCATTCTCCCATACTAGCAGTCAGTTAATTCTAGAAGCCCTTTCCAGCAGGAAAACTGGTGAGACTGAGGGAATTCCCATGTCTCTTTATTATTTGAAGTGGAAAATGAAGTCTTCCTAGGTTTGAGGGATGTGGAAAAAAAGAACGGGAGGGCCTGGGAAGCATAACAAATATCATATGCCCACTGTGAGGAACAGAAGAGTGATCCAGGGACAAAGGGAAGAGCTGTTGAGAGGAATTGCCATCTAACTGAGGGCAGAGAGCATATATTTGCAGTGGCCTTTCTCCAGAAGGAGAAAACAGATCTTTTAATCTCTTTACCATTGAAGCATTTCATGGGAATTAAAGTAGTAGCAAATATTGAAATATTTGTCATGAAATAATATGCATGAGGTCTAGACTTGTGTTTCAGTCCTCTCTTGCTGTATAACAAAGAACTCCTAACCTTAATGGCTTAAAATAATAATAATTTATTGTTTCTCATGGCTAAGAAATCAGACAAGGCTCAGCTGGATAGTTCTTTTGCTCAAATGGCATCGCCTAGGTCACCCATTTGGCTGCATGCAGCTAGATCTAGCTGTGGCTGGAAGGTCTGAGATTAATTCATGCACCTGTCTGACACCTCCATGTGGTCTTTTCTGTCTCCCCTCTTCCCTGACTTTTTTTTTTCCTCCCCTCTCTCTTTCTTCCTTTCCACATTGCATCTCATAATTCAATAGTCTAACTAGCTTCTTTCTAGCATGGAGGCTGGCTTCCCTGGAGAGCAGAGAAGTGGAAGATGCCAGCATTCTTCAAAGTTAAGGCCTAATCCTGGCATAATGTCAACTCTGCATATTCCATTAATTATAAGGCCAGCCCAGATCCAAAGAGAATGATTGGAATAGACTCCGCCCTCTTATGAGAGGATTGCTGCATATACAGGGAAGAGGGTAATTAATGGTGGCCTTCTTTGTGGACTATCCATTGCAAAAGGTGAGGGGAAGAAAAGAAATGTATTCAGTTTCCAGATATGCAGAAAGAAAACCCAGGCTTTCACTTGCCCGTAGAGGAGGCTAATGGCTGGAGTTTATTTTATGGGCAAAGTTCTATTACCCATAGAGGAAACTATAGTATTTCTGCTAGAAAACAGAATATACTTCATAGTGCCATGACATTTCTAGCAAAAGTTTGAGGGCTTAGAAGAAAAAAAAACTAATGTAGTTGAAATTTCATTTTGATGTTCAGACTCAGCTCACTCTAAGGAGCAAAACTAGTTTGGACATGAAAGTGTCACACTAAATTAGGTTCTACTTGGCCTTTTGGGAGACGGTAAAATTAGGATTGCCATGAAAACATGTAAGAATTTGAATTATAGGTCAGGCTGCTATTCAGGAAATATGGGAGGTTGGTATACAAGATGTAGGATACCCTCTTCCTTTGGGGGGTTTATCCCCTTCACAGCAACACTTAGCTTCCTTTTGACACCAGGGTATTCATGATCTAGGGCTTGTCACCATGTTTTATATCTTTTCAGGAACTCCTGGCTCCTCTTGGATTTTCTTACCAGAGTTTGTGTTTTCTTCCATTTTGACTCTCCCTGAAGTTTCTCTACCTGTCCCTTATGGCTTTATATTTTAGAGTGGATGTGAATCTCCATTTCTATTTTCTTTTTATTTAGAAGAACAATTTTTTCATATCTTTGGACTTAAGAACAACTAAATTTCCAACTTTGCGTTCCCACCTTTTTGGCTTACGGAAAATTGAACTACATGTTTTGGGACTTCCCTTCACTGTTTCCTTGAGTTTGTGCTAAGGTCCTGGGGTTATCACAAAATACCAATGCCCTGGTTCTCTGAAGAAGTGTATGGGCCTAGCCTCTGTAGTCCACAATGAATTGAAGAAATGTTTGGTAAGGCTGTAAACCCTGGATCCTAGCATCTAGCCTCCCTGGGATGCTATGTGGTCTTCCATGGAATTTTTGCTCCTTCATCTGGTGTTTCAAGGAAGTAGTGTGCAGGTATCCTCAGCATGCAGAACTATGTGACTTTCTTTTCTTCACCAACTCTCTCTCAGCCAGGGAAATTTCTTTTAGGTGTTGGGTATCCCTCTTAGTTCAAGCTCTACTATTCTTAATGAGCTTAGGCTTTTGATTATAAATGCCAGAAAGTCTTGTCCCAAATCTTTCTTGGTTTGAGCCTATTGCCTGCTTGAATGGGGCAAAGGACATGGGAAAGACAGAGAGAAACATAAATTAATGATGCAGGAGTCTTCCTGCCACATTTTCCCATCACTCCCAATCAAAGATGATTTGTCCATGTGTCTCTACCTCCCAAAGGAACCACTAGCTAGTCAGTTAAACAATTCTATCTAAGTGACTATGATCATTCAAAAGAGTGAGAGAGGCCCTTTGAACTCCTACAATCCTCATCCCTGGCATATGTGTCTATTTCAATAGTGGCCTTCTGGAGGAAATGCCCAATTTTGTTAGTCGTTCAAAGAAATGACTTCAATGACATGCATTTCAATCTAGGTGGAATCAGAGAGAAAGGATGAGGCACATAAGGGTGGGCAGGGCAGTGTAGGATTGTCTAATTATAATACTTAAGTATCATATCATTCAGCCCATTGTAGAATAGGGTTTGTTGATGTGCACACATTGGCACAGATAACAAAATATGGTGACTTTTGTGTATCATTTTACAATATCTGAAGCACTGTTCTATCAACAATTTCCTTTGAATCTTGATTTTAAAATCATAGAATGTTCCTATAAAAAGGAATTTAGTTGCCTTCTTTTCCATCCAGGGTGGCAATCCTATTTTAAAAAGCAATGGATATGTGCAGTTATTTGTTCTGGAATCATTCAGGTGACAGGGAGCTCACTACTTCATAGTGTCAGGAACTTGAAATGTACAGCTCTCATTGTTCGGAAGAGTTTTTGTTTTTAGCAGAGTTGACAGCTATTTCATCCTTAAATTCCATTCATTGGGCTAAGCGTGGAACTTAAAGGAAAAGGGAACTAGTCTTTGTGGTTAGGCATACATTCATCAAAATCACAACTTAGCCACC